>NW_026555295.1:6990000-7660000 GCF_021234165.1 Pteronotus mesoamericanus | reverse complement strand
AGCTGTTATTTTCTGACTACCAGTCCAGTGTGTTTTCCTTCTCCTAGGCCATGCTGTTTTATATACAGTTAAATTTTTTTTAATTGAATGACTAAATGTTTCAAGAAAAACAATGTAGATTTTAAATGTATTTTTAAAATTATATTGGACTATTTGCTATAGTGTATATACAGCTAAATGAATCCCTAATTTGAATCCTCTAAATAAACTAAAAATTTATATTCTCCTTGATTTATCTGACAGAGTAAACCTTTTGTAGTTTAGACTCTGACTATCAAAGAATGTAAAATATTATATATAATAAAAATATATTTTAAAAGATTCCTATAGAAAAAAAGACACATTTTAATATACTAAATTTGCACTGATTTTGTGATAATGGAATATGTTTCTTAGGTTCCAGTGGTTTCAGGTTTTTAAAATAGACATGACTATATTGTTAAAATATTTTGGAAATAAATACATTAGTCTCATACCATAACATTACAGGTTTATTGTAATGTGCTTTAAAATCCTTAGTAAAAATATATCTTGATT
The DNA here is from genome assembly GCF_021234165.1 of Pteronotus mesoamericanus. Classification (NCBI taxonomy): domain Eukaryota; kingdom Metazoa; phylum Chordata; class Mammalia; order Chiroptera; family Mormoopidae; genus Pteronotus; species Pteronotus mesoamericanus. The sequence continues at coordinate 7,659,463 of NW_026555295.1, read as the reverse complement.
GTTTTCACTTATTTTTCATACTACATAGGTGCGTAGTCCCTATTTAGCTCAGTAGGGTAATAAAAATTCTAGAATATTTCATTATACTAGTATGCAAATGTATTTACATAGGAATAAGTTTAGGTTTCCTTAAAGAGGACGACAGAATTGAAAACTGAGGCCAACAAATAAATGAAAGTTTTTCTAAATCCATTGGATAATAGAGGCAGTGTTAAGGCTAACCATAGTGTTGAACTAAACAGAGGGATTACTCCTGGGTTTTGCATCAGTTGTTTTCTGCCGGGTGGCCTCACTTGTCAAAAAAAAAAAAAAAAAAAAAAGTTTAACAGGCAAACATTCACATAGGCACGTTAAGAAAAGCAGTATGCTTAATTCCATCAAAGCTTTAAAAAAATCAATCATTAATTTATTCTACAATTGTTGGTCATTTGTGAAAAGCATCTGGCCTTTAAGTCATAGGATCCCAAACACAAGTACAATGTGAACACTTGTGAAGAAGCTTCAAATTTGGTATAATCTAAAAAAGGTATATTAACATGTGTGTAGCTATATCTCACTATACAACTGTATTTGTTTACTCATAATGCTTTAACTCCACTTTGTTTTTTGGACTTTGAAGTTGTTATAAATGCAAATGTAATGTGCTTTAAAATATAGAAGACTGTTAATTGGCAGCTTTAAAAAGTCCTGCTTTTTTACATGTCTTTTCATGGTTATTTAACAGAGTGATATTTCAGCAAACTTGGCATTGCAAGTCAAAAATGGTTTCTAATGAAGTTTAAATTCAAGATAGTAAATACATTTTTAAAATAGTTTCAGAAGAGACATACCCTATTTTCCATATGGCTAAGTAATTGTTAAGATGTTTGTTTTAAAGCTGGACTTAGACACTCCTGACTGCTCTTTAATTTGATAGAGCTAGTCCAAATGATTTTTTTCAAGAAACTTTGGTAGGAAAATGCAGTGAAGTAGATAAATGATTTTGCAGCTATACTCATACTGCAAAGTATAGAACTAATTCAGTCATTATTACTATAGTAACAGCATTTTTTAATAGCTTTAAAGCTAGCAATAGAACAATTCAATGCTGGGATACATTTAAATATTAAGCCTTAAGTTAGTCAGGTCTAATAGTCTAACAATATATAATTAGGCTCATACCATAACCACAAATTTAAAATTTGTACCTTTAAAATGTAGAAGAATGCCTAAACAAAATTAAGGGGTAAAAATTAGAGATTTAAATGGAAATAAAGAAAAGTTTTATCATTTTAATGATATATTCTAATGTAATATGAGTAGTTGGTATATAAAAACTATACCCCCCATGACAACATACTAAGTCTAATGGTTTGTTACTGTACAAAGGGAATAAACATGAAATAACAAAATGCTACTATGTTGGAGACTTCCTGTATAAATGATCTATATTCTCTTACTGTTAAAATTTTACCATAAAACACTTATACTATATATTTCACTCCCCACTGCTCTTTAGCTTTCCCTGAGTTGTAATAATTACTAATTAACAAAACCTATAAACACTATAAATAAGGTTTGATTCTAACCAAAATAATGACTAATAATAAAAGTATTTTTTCACAATAGAAAAGCACGGATCTTTAGATATTTAGATATCAGTGCCATGAATGTATTATTATAACAAGATGACCATGCTTTTAAAATGTATATTGAAAGTAAATTTTAAAATTCATATGCCATATGTAGAATTTATCTGTAAACTTTGTTTAGCTCTCATTTCAGAGGTACCGATATCCCAAGTTCTGTTAGGATACCAGAGATGAGAGGAAAATCACTTAAAACTGCTTGCAAAACGTAATGTTTGAAATGGTTCTTTGAGAATGTGCAGATTATGGCTTGCATAAGGACTGCTTCCAGATCTCTGGGAAAATGAACTGTTGACATTCTTTTGGGTCATCATCCAAGATAGGAGGGCAACCACAAGGATTTAGTAGATAAATTCATCCCCAAAGACCATTATCCATTTCATTGCAACTTGGAAACATTCATGTTGAATAGTAGCATTAATGTAGCCCATTTAGCTGTTCAAAGTGAGCCTTATGTTTTAAAAAAAAGAAAGAAAGCAAGAAAGAAAAGAAAAAGAAGGTGACGATGAAAATCAAACAACTAGGGTAATAACTTATTTAAGTCTTCTGAGCAGTATTCTTTATTTACATAATTGTAAAGCACAAACTACTTTTTTTTCTTTATATTGTTTTCAAAATAAAGTTGAGGTCTATTATAGTGAGCACTGAGCTTTTGAATTTTAACTAGCTGAATTAGTCCTGCATGTTGGTTGGTAGTCGTTTATGACAAAGAGCAGAAAATAAATTAGTGTTTTAATGTTGTGTTCTGAAATGATGGCAACATTTTTTAAAAATTGAAAATTATGTCATTTAGGTTCTGTTTTTGACTCTTTTTGGACTTTATGATTCAGGCAAAAGAGAAAAGCAAAGCCTGATAAATGTCTTGAGTGTATGCACTAAGATGCACGTACATGTCCTTTTTTATAAATGGTGGAAAAAAAAACTTTTTGACTCAAACTAGAATGATACTATATAGGACTGAATGTGCAGGAAAGGTTCCCACAATGCATTGTGAAAACCTAGGGCTAACAAATACCCTGCTGCTTTGAACACCCCCCACCCCCCCACTCCCAAAAAAGACAAAAGCACAATGAAATAGAAAGCTTACCACCGGTAGCTTTCAAAACGACAAACTAGGCAAACTATACATCTCCACCACTCCAATTTTGTCAGAATGCTAATGAGCTTGCTCTGATCTTTACTCGGCTTCCCGTGTTTTCTACATCTTCAAGGACCACATGGCGCTAGCAAAATAAAGACAACTAAATGAGAATTTCGAATGCTTTTTGTGTTAGGACCTGGTGCTTTTCAGTGGACGCACTCGTTGAATATTCTCAACTTAAAAGAGTACAACAGGGGGTTGGGTATGAACTTTTTAACAGGAGGAAATTTGTACAGAAGTAAATTAGTGAGATGAGGAAAATATGAGAAAAATTTCTGATTAATTTCCACTCCATAATATCAATGACACCTTCAGCCCCACTCATACTCTTCTAACAAGAGATGCTGATAAAAGATGAATGATTCTGTGTTGTTCACAGTGAATGTTTAGTGGTTTTTTAATAGCAGCATTCTACATAAAAGGCACCAGGAAGTACTCCGCATTAGCAGTTGAGATCACTAGTTAATAGGATGATGTCTTTTAGCTTTTGTCACAAGATTATTAGAAAGGATGGGTTTCTGCTCTCATCTTTGCATAGTTTGGAGTGCCTGTTGAGTACAAGTGCTAAAATACAGGTTTCTCACTATTGTTTCACATGTAAAGCAAAAAGCCTTTTAATGCAACACCTTTTTCCGTTTTTACCAGGTGATTTTGTTATTGATCTCTAATCTGCCCCTTTAGCTGTATTAAATGCTTGAAGTGTTCTGCTTTTCACTGTAGCCTTGATGCTAGCTAGTTGTGTTTATAAATTCATTAACATTAAAACAGGATCTATGTAGAACATTTGATTCTTTGACTTAGATAATGGCAGTTTATATAGTTTTATGGTCTAGGATGTAGATAACAAAAAGTCAAGATTGCCTGAATAGATACTATAAAAATATGTTCTTAGATTTAAAGAAACATACTTTTATGTGATTTAAATTACATATTTGTAAGGAACATTTTTCACTAGCTCTATGTCTTTTCTCAAGCAATCACTGTACACTTATAGAGAGATTAAGAGTAGTCAACTCCATTTCTCACCATACCCATATCTAGAAGGGGAAAATGAAAACCAAAACTGGGGACATTTTTATGTATAAAGATACCTGAACTTACAGTTAAACTCATTCTGTACAACTAATAAATAACCAGGAAAGGAAGTTTGAGAACAGTAATACTTTCAGGCTTTGTGTGGAGAAAAAATTTGGCAGTGTTTTCACATTTAACATATATAGTTCTGATACTTCTATATTCTTTAAATTTTATCTTATCCTGAAAACTATAATTTTGTACATTAAACTTTGTTCATATTGCTTCTATAATTTATTCACATTTCTAACAAAATGAAGGTTCAGAAACCCTATACTAACAGAAATAACTTGGACAACCATAGTCAATAAAGTCAGCAAAACAATAGAAGCTATCTTCTAAATATAACAACAGAGGGTTTCTTAATATCTGGTTATTCCTTATTCTCTATCATTTAGCACAATATTTTTATGCTTCTTACAACTAAGATTGGAATTAGAATTCATGTAATAAAGTGTCTCCATTTTGTAGAGGTTCTTTATTTAAAAGACATAGTATGTCTATGTTTATGTGTATTACAATAAGAAAAGAAGGCATACCATTGAAAAATAGTCATTAAACTAAGAGATATCTATATTGGCATTGGGGTTACAAAATAAAAAAATAACTGTAATTTTCATTAATGACTTTTTAAAGAATATCATTACATAATATGGTAAAACAGAAAATGGAAGTTTTAGCTTTTTAAAGTAGAATGTTTCCAATTGATCTCACTGACATAAAATTTGAAATAGACAAGATTATAATATTGTCTCTGCAAAGGAACTTTTTTATGAATAGAAACAAAATAAGGAAATTTGGTGCCGTAAAGTAAATAAAGTTACCTTTAAGGCCCTGTAATAGTATAGACTTAGCCTGTTGTTCTCCACTAAACTAATTGCTACTGACAATTCACAGGGCATTGAATCTGTACATAATAAAGAAATCAATTTTTTTAAAAAGTATGTTTGAAAATTTTCCACAAAGTGAGTGTTTAACAAAATTTCCAAAGGCAAAGAGCTCAGCCTTTGATAGACTCTTAAGAGTTGATAAAATCCAATCCTTTCTGGAAGTAAAATGCTAACATACTTTTGGTAAATGTGGTGTTATAAGTCTAGTTTGAGTGCCTGTGTGTTTTCAGCTATCTTAAGATTTTAGTTACTTTGTGTCATTTAACTCCAAGAATGCAAAATAATTTAAAATCATTTTCTAATTGCAAGGAGTGATACAACGTCATGCAATTACATTCTAGTCCAATATTTAGAAAAATAAAAAGCATAAAAGAACATGTCAAACAATTATTTTGTCACATGCATGATTAGCAGAATCATAGCCAGGTGGAAGAAATAGTGAGTCAAGGCCCAGTTTTCCAAGGTCTCCAGGTGAACCTTCTCTCTGCTGCTCCTGTGCATTAGGACCAAAGTCCATCTGTCTTCCTTTGCTGCTGGCATAATTATAGGCCACGCTTTCTGCAATATTTAATTCTCAGTATACCTTCATCTGAAAACGTCTCAGTCTTTCCAGCACTGAGTTAGAACCCTAGCTGAGAGAATGGTAGACAGGATCCCATTCTAGTGTTTACTTTATTCATTCCTGCTTACTAGTTCAGCTTCACAACTGTGAGCCTCAGTTTCCACTTTATTAGAATGAGGCCACTATGGCTTTAAAAATAAAAATTGGGGCAAAGAACCTGCAGTTTCCAAAAAGGATGAGGTTCTTTTAATCTTCTATGTCTTGTGATTTTCATTCATTCAAAAAATATTTTTTAGCCCTATTATGCCTAAGGCACTCTACACAGAGTCGAAACTTAACTCTGGTTAGTGAATATAATTGGTTCAGATTTAGTCTCACTGAGTTAAGGGTGATATGGTGTGGCAGGTAAGAGAATTGGGAGAAATAGATTAGATACCTTATATCAAGCATTTGCACAGTGCCTGGTACATATACTGAGTTCAATAAATGTCAACTATTATTTATATGCTCTCTTTAACTCTTAAATTTGTCAAGATCTCTTTTAAATAAAATACCAAAAGATGAAAAACACTAATATGTTAGGAATGGACCAGTCACCATCAAGCATTAAATAAAATATGTATAATACTGTTTTTTACACATTTATGTGTTTTATTTATTAGTATATATTACAAATATATTGGAATAGGCCTTTGACTATTGAAAACAATCAACAATGACTAGAAATACAATGTAAAGAAAATAGTAAAGTTTGTCTTAAAAAGAGTTTACATTTTAAAGTGCTTGAAGTGCTTTTGCTCTTTACTTTTTTACACCTTTAATTTTAAAATTTGGTAACATTCCTAAATTCTTCTATTTCCATAGTCTTTTCCTTCTGTGGTTACAAGGAAAATTAAAACTAAAAAAATTAAAACTGTTGTACTTCCAGAATTTCTTTGCCCTCAAAATTTGTTCAACTAAGACAAACATCTTTGATATATTTCTATCTGCATTTCATTATTTGGATTAGTTAAAGAAGGAAAGTATATAAATTATAGCAGAAGTAGTAGAAATCCACTGTTATTGAATTATTCTAGTTCATTACAATAGAAACATTTGTTTCTTCTCTCCTTGGCACTCACTGTATATCCCAGCTTTTTACTATATATAGCCTTTAAGTACATAGGTGACTTTTCATCTGCTGACTCATGTTTGTACATTTATACAGAAGAACAAATGTATATGATTTCTACCAGTGATATTTAAAAAGTACTTTCCACTGCTAGAATTGGAAATATACAATATAATTTTTGAACCTAAGAATTATCACATCACCCAGAATTTTCAATTTGGAACATGTCTATTGCCTAAAGTGAGGTATATCCTTATTCTAGACTGCAATAAAAAATTTTTTTAACACTTAAAAGAGAGAAATTCCAGGAAAATGTGTTTTTCTCAGCAACTATCTATGAAACAAAATTTAGGCATTTGAACTGATTTGGCAGCAACATGTTTTTCTTCTGAATGTGAAATTAAATTTGTGTAATGTCATGCCAATGCTAAAATAACATCTTATACATGGAATATCACCCTTTCTTTTTAAAAAAAAACTTGTTATTTATTTGTGAAAGGGTTAAAACAGTGGTTCTCAAATTTTGTCTGCATAAAAAACACCTGCAGAGTTTGTTAAAAATAGATTCCCAGGCTCTGCCAAAAAATTCTGATTCAGTGAATCTGGGGTAAGGCCCTAAATTCTAGTTGATTCAAACATAGGTGACCCACAGACCACATTTTGAGAAACAAGGGGTACAGTATGTTAAACTCATAGTATTCCAAGTATTGAGGAAGTAGTACAGCATAGATTTAAGAGTGTAGAAATGAAAATCAGCAAGACCCTAGCCAGAATCTGGGTGGTCTGATTTTTCAAAAGGCTGATATAACTTATTTCAGAAGGTTATTGGTAATGTAAAATATATTCATGTAGATATAGATAAAATTTATATGAGTACTTAGCACAGAGCCTGGCAAAGGGGCAAAGCATTAGCACTCAATATAAAAGTAGTTGCTATAATCATCATAGTAATAATTTCATTATTTATTATATCTATCTTTAAAATTTTCTTTAGCTGCTAAATAATATGCTCATCTCCCATTCTTTCATAACTCTTCCTTCAACACACATGTACATGCATGCACACACAAACACACATGCTCACTCTCTCCCAAGATATGCCTGAAGAACTGCTTTGGCATTTTGGCATACAACTGGAAAGTTGTGGGATTTTTTTTTTTAACCCTTGGCTTATATATAAAAAGTAACTGATAATTGTATGAACATTTTTATAACTAAATAACTAGGAGGAAGCACTAGGAATTTGGCTAGACCCTCAATCTATATGTTTAATTGAATCAATAATACAAATTGAGTTTCGTGAATCATATACAGAAATAGACAATTTAAGCATTGTATTTTGAGAAATTTATTTTATGATATCCATGTAGGAACCAACTTTTCAAATGCATTTTCTCCTCTTTGGTTTCATCCTGATACTATCTATCCTATGAAGCTTAACAAAAATTTGATAATTTTTGTTTTATAAAAAATGACATAAGCGATGGCTAAGCATGTCAGATTGCCTCCTTACTTCAGTTAAAATCATGGGAGTTTATGGAAGAATGCAGCCTCTGCTCCAACACTTTTCTCTTAGTTTCCTCAAATTCTTCAACTTCTTTTCTTAAAAAGAAGTTAATGTACAGAGATAACTGGATACATACTGACCCTTACTAGGTCCTTAATCTTTGAGATAGAACTGTCCAGTTGATATGACCTTCTTTTTATTGTTTACAGGCTTAAAACGTTCTGCTTTCAAACCATTGTTCTTTCCATTGTAGAAACTTTACCAGTTTTTCTTCTAGTGGATTGTAAATTATGTCTTTCTTTTACCTAGTGGTTGTGTTTTCAACATTTTTCATAGGCCTCCCCATGCATTGCAGAAGAAAACTAAACATATACAGTCTTTCCGTCTGTTCCTTGTCCACACACGTCACTTTTAAGCTAAAATGTGAAAGTCACTCATCCACTCAGACAAGCTATTACCTCAGGAACAGTTTGTAATAGAAGTTAAGGGAAAACTGTTGAGCTGATATTTATTTTTTAATTAAATCATAATTTTAAATGCTTGAGAATACTGTTTTTTTTTTTTTAATGGGGGATTTAGATGACTGTTGTAGAGAGTGGAAGATTAATAAAAAAAATTCTATGATTATCTCTACAGCTATGATAATATTTGATACAAATATGTATGTATAAACAGTTACTTTCCTGAGGGAATATAGTGGACTTTACCATCAAAATAAAAGTATATGAATTAATTTTCTCCTCTGTTTTTATGCTGGTGACATTGAGTAGGAAATGATATGTAAATTCACTGTACACAAAACTGTGAACATCTAACTTGTGAGTCCTGCATTTACTGGCTGGTTATATATTTGACCCACCCCAAAGCCACCCAACCCCACTCCCCCAATGCCAGCTCACTCTGAATTAATAGCACCACTTGGTGGCCAAAGTGAGGAATTGTGTAGAGCACCAACATTTCTTCCCCACCAGCAAGCATGCTTTCTTCCACTAGACAGACCTGGTCATAGTATCTGTTGTGCTTTTGGAGGATCTAGTTTTGTAAGGAAAGCTAAACATAGGTCAAGGAAGATACTCAAAACAGATACAAATTTTTTATATTGAAAATAGAAATAACTTTATATTTCACATACAAAGTAACTTTCCACAAAAATAAGTTATTAAAGTAGTCATAATACTTTTAATTTATCATGAGAATAAAATTAGAGGGAGCCAAAATTTAGAAGTTTAAATACAATTTGTTTTCACTCAAGTGCTTGTTTTGAAACTTACAAAATTGTTAATGTAGATCAGGGAGCTATTTTGCTAACTTCTGAACTCTATAATATTAAGAAGAATATTGTGAGGACTAAACAGACTTGGAGTTGACCATGACTTTGTTTTCTTTTTAATTATATTTTGTTGATTATGCTATTACAGTTGTCCTGATTTTTCCCCCTTTGTACCCCTCCACTTAACACCCCCACCTCCCTCAGACAATCTCCCACCACTGTTCATGTCCATGGGTCATGGGTATAGGTTCTTTGGCTACTCCATTTCCTATACTGTACTTTACATCCCCATGACTATTCTGTAGCTACCTATTTGTACTTCTTAATCCTGTCTCCTCTTCACACATTCCCCCACACCCCTCTCCCATCTGGCAGCCACCAAAACACTCTCCATATCCATGATTCTGTCTCTGTTGTTTTTTGCTTAGTTTGATTTTTAGATTGAATTTTGATAGATATGTATTTACTGCCATTTTATTGTTCACAGTTTTGATCTTTTTCTGAAATAAGTCCCTTTAACATTTCATATAATAATGGTTTGGTGATGATGAGCTCCCTTAGTTTTTTGTCTGGGAGCTCTTTATCTGCCCTTCGATTCTAAATGATAGGTTTACTGGGTAGAGCAATCTTGATGGTAGGTCCCTGCTTTTTGTGACTTTGAATATTTCTTGCCAGTCCTTTCTAGCTTGCAAAGTTTCTTTTGAGAGATCAGCTGACAATCTTACAGGAACTCCCCTGTAGGTAACTAACTTGCTGTTTTTAAGGTTCCCTCTTTACCTTTAACACTTGACATTTTAATTATGATGTGTCTTGGAGTGGGCCTCTTTGCATCCATGTTGTTTGGGGAACTCCCTGTACTTCCTGGACTTGGATGTCTATTTCCTTCACCAAATCAGGGAGATTTTCTTTTTTTCAAATCGATTTCCAGTTTCTTGCTCTTTCTCTTCTCCATCTGGCACCCATATGATGTGAATGTTGGACCTCTTGAAGTTGTCCCCGAGGCTGCTTATACTTTCCTCATTTTTTTGTATTCTATGTTCTTCTTGTTCTGATTGATTGTTTTTTGCTTCCTTATGTTCCAAATCATTGATTTGATTCTTTGCTTCATCCACTCTACTGTTGTTTCCCTGTAAATTGTTCTTTATTTCAATTAGTATGTCCTTCATTTCTGACTGGATCTTTTTTATGTGTTGAGGTCCTCGCTAAGTTTCTTGAGCATCTTTATAACCAGTATTTTGAAGCATCCGATAGATTACTTACCTCTATTTCATTTAGCTCTTCCTCTGGAGTTCTGATCTGTTCTTTCATTTGGGCCATGTTTCTTTGTGTCCTTGTTTTGGCAGCCTCCTTGTGTTTAGCAGAGCTGCTTTGACTCCATGTCTTGGTAGTGTGACCTAATGCAGTAAGTGGACTGTAGGGTCCAATGGCTCAGCCTACCCTACCACCCAAGCTGGGTACTCAAGGAATGCCCTTTGTGTGGGCTGAGTACACCCTTCTCTTGTAGGTGAGCTTTGATTGTTGTTGGCAGATCAATGGGAGGGATTTACCCAGGTTAGTCAGCTGTTGAGGATTGGCTGTCCCTGCTTACCACTAACCTCTGCTCTCAGTGGAGGATCAGCTGTGCACGGGCAGGGTGGTGGTGCTCATACATGGCTTGTAGCTGTCTTCTAGGTGTGCTGGCCCTTGGGTTTCCCAGGTGGTGCAAGCCAAGTGCAGCCCTTAACTGTGTTTTGGCTGGGGCCACCTTGCCTGAGCTATAAAGCAATCTGAGATGGCTGACTACTTGTACTGAGCTTGGAGATCGCAGTCAAAGCCAAGCTGTGAATCTAGGCTGGCTGCTGCTTGCGCCAGCCCTGGGGCTCCCCAGGCCAGCTGTTGCTTGTTTGAGAGGATTTAGGGAGTTGTGATGCAGGAGCCAAGACTAGCCATTCATATGGAAAAGAAGTTTGGGTGGGTCTGTAAGTTGGGTGGGGCAGAGTCTCTGGGGATCTCCAACTTGGGTCAAACAGTGTTAGCCAGGTTGATGGAGTCTCAGATATGGCACCAGCTTGCAGGCTTTGTGAAGGGAGGGTGTAGAGTAGGGACAATGGCTTCTGCTCACCTTCATGCCAGACACTTCAGTTCCTCCCTTTATGCCACTGGTACTCTCAAAGCTGCTACCCTCATGCTGGAGCTGAGAGAGTGAGTCTGAGTAGGTGAGTTCAAGTGTGGACTCTTTAAAAGGAACTGCTTGGGGCTGCAGAAGTTCCTCCCACTGACTCAATCCCTGCTGTTTTTTGCAGCCAGATATTGTGGGGATTTATCTTCCTGGCACTGGAACCCTGGGCTAGCGGGCCTGATGTGGATCTGGGACTCCTTGCTCTTATGATAACCCTCCCGAATTTTTATCCATCACATGTGGGTGAAGGACCAGCCTGTTCCACGTCTGTGCCCCTCTTAGTTGTCAGACTTCCATTCAACTCTATTTCTAATGGTTCTGAGTGATGGTCTATATTTTAGTTGTAATTTTGATGTGGTTGTGCAAGAGGTAAGCCATGTCTGCCTACACCACCATCCTTACTGGAAGTCTCAATCATGACTTTGGGTAGGAATGTTGGTTGTTAAGAGTTTTAGATGTGATTGTTCTGTCTCATTTTAAGTGAGCTTTAGCTGTAGAAAGAGGTAGAGGACATACAACACAACAGAAGGACATATAGCTAACTGCTTGCCCAAAGGTCTTGTAACAGAATCTGAGAGGGACTTTTGGGATAGCATGACATTCTTCATCCTAAGGCGCATCTAAAAATTTATATCATGATAAAAGAGGGAATTGAATTTATCCTAGGAATTAAGTTGAGGAGTATATTTGAAAATAACTTTATCTTTGGGAATTCTAGAGATTCTGCAAGTCACACATTAGGTTTTTTTCTCTGAATTCCTGACTGAAGGAACTGATATTAGCCAGAGAACCTTTGGATTTGATTTAACAGAACATATGTAACCTTGGGAATAGGGATATCTCAGGGGGTGCATTTGAGTAACACCTTTAAGAAAAATGGGTAATGGGCAGTTGATGGGCTTCCTCACTTTTGGGGAATGAAAAAGCTGAAATGATAGCAAGATGCATTTTGGTTGGTTGGTCCAGTAAAATAGATATGTCAAGACATTAGAAATGTCATGCTCAGTGTAACTAACATTTTAAGACTTGCACCAAATTGCCCAACGTGCTTCCTTCTTGTGGGTAGGCATTTTTGGTGCTTGCAGAGGCAGCCAGAAAAACTGTAAGACTCTGCCAGGTGGAATCTCCTTGCCCCGCTCCATCAGTAATCCTAGAAATCAGGCAATCAAGGGTGATTCTAAAGCTTGAGTAAAGAATGTGGTTCTGCGCTTACTGATATGGCTCAGTGGATTGGGCTTCAGAGATCACTGGTTAGATTCCCAGTCAGGGCACATGCCTGGGTTGGGCCGCATCCCCAGTTGGGGGCATGTGAGAGGCAACTGATCAATGTTTCTCTTGCAAATCAATATTTCTCTCCCTCTCTTTCTTCCTCCCTTCCCCTCTCTCTAAAAATAAATGAAATCCTTTATAAAAAAAAAAAGGAATGTGGTTCTGTACCGTGTGTGTGTGTGTGTGTGTATGTGTGTGTGTGAGAGAGAGAGAGAGAGAGAGAGAGAGAGAAAGAGAAGGAGAGAAAGAATTGTATATGTATGTAGCATTATTGGGGTGGGGAGAGAATATAACAATAACAACCACCCTTGTATTATATAGCATTTATTAAAGGCCAAGCACTATTCTAAATGCGTTATATATACTGACTCAATCTTTTTAAAAACCTTATGAAGTAGAATTATTATATCCATTTTACAAATGCAGAAACTAAGGCAAAGGAAGATTAAGTCATTTACCCAAGTTCCCATGGATGCACCTTCATAATTCAGTGCTAGGCAGAGCGTTCTTGTTTGGCCATTTTCATTGAAGGATCCCTTAAATCCTCAACTAGAGTCATAATAGCTTACAGTTGCCTAACAAGTGAACAGGTCTGTTTCTGGAATCCCCTGTTTGGGAGATGTTAGACACCAAACTATAATTCAAGAATCTTGTGGACATATCTGCGTAGGAGGAAAGGCTGAATCCCCTTTACATCCACTGATGTACTGCCCTGATGTCATTGTTAAGTCCCCGTGGCCTACGTGGGAAGAATAAACAAAATCCTTTCCACTAACAGATGAACTAAGTGAACCAAATCGATTGTTGGTTTGTTTGTTTTTAAGAAGTGTGAAGATTTGCTTTTTGTTTTCCTTTTTGTTGTTGTTGTTTTGGTTTTTTTTTTTTTTGTTTTGCTTACCAGAACCACTCTGAAGGCTTTGCCAAAGTTGGCCCAAATCATAAATAAAGGGCTTTTTCTGGTAATACTGGTTACCTATGTCAAGTAGGGTGCTAAGAGTGGTGGTTCACAAGACAGATTGCTTGGATTAACTAATCACTAACTAGCTCTATTACTTTAGGTAAGTTATATAACCTCATTCAATTTTTGATGTTATCATCATCATTATCATTATTTTTGCCAGCCTACGAGAAAGTAATTGGTTGTTAGTGATATAAAAAGGAAGGTATATGACATAGATGGCCTCTTTGAGACACTGTTTTTCCCAGGGCTTCAGGAAACAGCACTGTGAACACAAAAGTCCATCAGGAATGTCTTTTGTGTATCCTAGTGAAGAGAATGGCCCCACTGAGAAGGCTGAGGGGCATTGGATGAGGTAGTATAGTGTTGAAACACAATAGTCACCTGGCCTGATCTTGAAAAACAGCATTCATTGCATTTGCTTCAAAGTGTGTAGCTGTTGCTGAAATCATCAATAAAGATTATGAGCTGCTTCTATGTTGATTATTGTTTGAGGATATTCTTGGAGTAGAAACATTCATTAGCTATTTCCTTGTATAGTAAAATTTGTTTTTATAATTAAGTTCTATTTCTTAAGTTTAAAATATTTTCTAAAACTGTGGCACTGGAGCCCTGCAAAAATGTTGGCTTTGGAGTACATGTGGTCGTGACCCTACATAACTGCAGTAAATGCATCTCTCTCATATGTTAAATAAATCTGCCAGATTTCACTTCCTTTGGTATTAAAATGTTTTTCCAGTTAGTTGGACACCTTGTGTCTCTCTCTATTGTAATATATTATGTCTTCCAATGGTCATATTCATGTAAGCATTACCATCAGGACAATTTATAATGGCAGCTTTTTTGTTTTGATGTTTGGCTTGGCTTTGCTGTGTTTGCTGTATGTGTCCTTTAAGGACCATATCTGATCACTAGTCAGCCATCTCCACTATGGGGCAATGGCAAGAGTTCATCATTCTTTAATGTTTTCATAGTGGAAAATCTTGAATTTGTTTATATGTACAACAGTCTGCATCTTTGTGTTTTCATTCTCTCCTATTGAATTTATCTTTTGTGCAGCTAAAATTGTATTGTTCCTTATTTTGCAGTTATATATAATTCACTATCTAAAAATAGATCTTCCTAAAGAGATAATTTTATGGTGAAAGATTAATTAGGAAAGTTAATTAGTACACAATCTTCCAAACTATGTTTCAAGATTTTAGGGTTCTGACATCACTCTTCTTTTATTTATTTAAAAATTTACATCAAAAACACTACTGAAAAAATAAATGAAAACTATATACAAACTCCTCGATGAATTCTTGAATGATATTGAATCTTAACTTTTAGTCTATTTTTTTTTTTTGGAAATGGAATATAAAAGTGGTTACTATAGTCGACTAACATGTGTTACATATGTAGTGCTCTATATCATGCTGCTTTCTATTAAGTGGTTTTCATTTCATTAACTATGTGATAGAGAGAATGAAGTCATATGTGCATAGTTGTTTTCCCTGCCATTATCATTATTCTTGATTATTTAACAATTTTTATAAATCATATTCCACTTACACTAATTGATTAAAGACAAAACTGACATTAATTGAAGACATTGTGATGTCAGAAAAGGCATTGCTTTCCTGGAGGCAAAATAAACAGAAGTCTATAAGGAAAAAAAGTAAATGTTATGGTGATATTTTTATTGGTTGTATCTTTATAATAAACATGAGGCATCATGTTTTAAAATATAATAACAACTCAGCCAACCTTTCATATTTTAGTAACTGTATACTGACTTACAGTGTTTCAACTTTTTTTAAATTTCAAAGTGGTCTTTGGTAGTACATGTCTTAAATTTTTCAGTTTATAAAATTAAAAAAAATATTTTTTAAAGTAGCAGTATCTGACTAAGGTGATTAAAAAATGTAGTGGTAAGTACAAATCAAAAATAATTTTGAAAGAGAAGTAGTTAATCAGGTAAAGTTAAACAAGAAAAAAATGATTTATGGCCACTTTATAAAATAAAGACAGTCTTCATTTTAAGCTACAATGTAAAGTGCTTTATTCTGAGATTATGTATTGTGGCAGAAGCTAAAACTGCCTTTTTTCTAACAGTGCCAGAATACAGCCTCTTTTTCTTTTTGCACTAACAAGACTGCTTTACCACCACAGCCCACTCTAAGTAATTAAATCAATCCTTTGTACTTACCGTATTCTCCTCTAGTGACGGTACTAGATCTGATTATATGCTTCATGCATATTCAAAGTACTGCACTGACAGCTCTTTAATGAGCTCTTACTTAATCAGTATGAACAATGTTCATCTTGTTCTTTTTTTTCCTCATGCATTAGAGCTAGGAACAGTTGGGAAAAATGAAACATCCAGCATTCATTTGAAAAATATATTGTACTTTGAAAAGTGTCTAAGCTGAGGAAGTTGCATTCTGCCCTTTAAAAGTCTGATGGACAAATTGGATTACTAGTATTGGATTAAATAACAAATGGTTAGAGGAGAAATGAGAAAAGCTCACTGTGATCACAGGCTTTAATATTTTTTGTTACTTATAAAGCTAAAGGGGTCTTTAACCAGTTATTAAAGTCAGGATTAATTTGTAATGGTTCAACATACTGGCTTTTAAAAGCTTTTTAAATTTAAAAAATTTTAAATCCCTAAAAACAATAGTGTAATGATGTATTAGAAAAAAGTTTAATTTTTTTATTACTCAGCTAGGTATAGATTTCCATCATCGTGTACTATCTCAAATAAGGAGTTACATAATTGATTTAACCTTAACTATGGTTTTTATATAGTTAATTTATATAACCTGTGTAGCAATATGTAATGTGTCTTTAAGTATTTCTTATTGTTAGGCTTATTTCCTTTTGAAACATAAAACTCTTGTATTATTAGTTATTTCCTAACAATTGGGGGAGGGGGATTTTTAGTCTTACCAAGAAATCATAGGCATGAGTTAAACGGAAAATAACATAGTTACCACATCAATATTGTTATTGTCAAGGACGCAGTCTCCCATTGAAGAAAATGATGCTAATTTAAGAATAGGCTAGTTGCTTCTAGTATTCCCTGAAAGCCTCAATTATAGGCTAAGTTAAACTCAAAACAAAGTTTTAATACATCTGTATTTTTAAAAGATACTTATATTATGAACACAAGAATTAAGTCTTTAATCAGAAAATAAAATATCATTAAAACTGCACCTATTAATAATGCACACATGTGTGATTTCAGTGATCAAAAAGGCCTTAACCAGGGCACAATTGGCCTTTTTCCAAATTGCAAGCTTTTTCTCAGCTTTTTCTTTTTACTCTTTCTTCTTTTGTTGCTACCCAGGGATTTGTTCCTATCGCAGCCTATATCACATGACTAGTGTCAAGACATCACATGGTCTAAAGTGAATACAAAACCAGCTACCCTAAAAAGAGAGATTAAAAGTACTGTAAAACAATAAAGACTTTTGTTCATACTCTAATAAAGTCTATCCTGTCTGCTCTATAACATAAAGTTCTAACAGCATTTAATGAAGACACATATCCTCACTATTCTCCCTAATGATGAGCAACAGATACCTATTTTACAGGGATTCTCTGAAGTATATGTTTAATCTTTTGCACCCAAAGCAGCTCTTTATACTCTATTTTCATTCTAAATTTTACTTCAAATTTCTATTAATGTGAAAATAGTTAATTAAAAGGTGCATCCATAATTTATGCAAGTATTAAAAACAATGAAGTAGATCTTTAAACAGTATGACAAAAGCACATCACTGGGCAATATACAGGGGTAGGCAAAAGTAGGTTAATTATAATAAGAAAGTTAATAAATCATACAGTAAGTAATAAATAATAATACAAGCATAAACTGTTTCATGCACTCACAACTGTAAACCTACTTTTACCAGCCCCTGTATAATATGATCTCACTTTAAAGAGAAGAAACCTGTTTGTATATATGTATACATGAGTTATATATGTGTGTGTGGTAGACAACTATGTGGTCTGGAAGGAGATACACTAAACTGTCATAGCGCTTCCTTCGGGGGAAGGGGGGTTGAGTGGAGAATTGGGAAGGGTGGGGTTGGTGAAAGAGGACCTGACTTTTTACTCAATTATATTGCCATACTGTTTGAATTTTTTATATGTGTTTGAAAGTTAAAAGAAAATATCTCATTGAAAAAGAAAATAAAACTTAGAGAATGAGCTGGAATATTGAGTCTTAGCTAGGGTATTTAATTTGTTGTTAGATATTTAAATTAACCTTATCAATCTATACAGAAGGTGGACTGAAGTATTAAATAATGGCCTAGCAAAACAATAAACCAATAATGAGTAAAATTCAGGAAGAAAAGAATTGCAAATTTGACTAGGTACAATTAATCTGAAAGAGTAAGTAAGAAAGTGGGGAATTAATTTTTTTTAGTATGATTGTGGTCTACTTCTACATGAATAATACCAAATACGTACTATATATTATAATCCTTGGTGCAGCGACCTTTGAAGGGGGGTGTTATAGATGATGAATGAATATTAGGAAAAATGAATTTTAAATGTGCAATTAGTAAATTTATAATCTAAAATGTTAAACCATCTCTCTGATGAAATGTTTTCTGATTTACTGACATTATTATGTTCATTATAATGTGTTTTTTCACAGATTTTTTTGTAACCTGGTCATTTACAATGTATTTAAAATGATTTGCAGGTGTTTACCCTATTAGGGATGGTGACTTCCAGAATGGTATATGCACTATATTTTTAGTTTATTTTGGGAGCAAAAATTAAGAAAAATTCAAGTTGTTACAAGTGGAAGCTTTCACAGAATCTCTGGACTTCTCTGATCTTCCTGCTAGTCTTATAATTCTCATAATGATTTTTTCATTCTTTTTCTTTATCATGACCACATGTCTGTCAGTACCATGAGTTCCTCATTGAAATATAGTAACAAATCAGCCTCTGGGCTGGATTTAAAAGTTGGAACACTTTTGTATGGTCTATAGATATGTTCAGGGGGACTAAAATATACATTCCGAATAATACCAGCATTAGAAGATTGAATTTTAGATTATGAATTTTTAAATATCGATTTCTTTTTTCAGGCCTTGGACTTTAATTTTACGTTGTTATAAACTATGTAATTTGTACTATCGAGGTAGCTGAAATGTTGCATGTTAAAAAATACTTATGCTAAACTGTTATTTGCTTGTGAATGTCATGTAACAGGAAGTAACTCTCTGAATTATAGGAAGGAACACAGAAGAAGAAGAAGCTATGATGCAGGAATGGTTTATGTTAGTTAATAAGAAGAATGCCTTAATAAGGAGAATGAACCAGCTCTCTCTCCTGTAAGTACTCACAACTGCTTGTTTTTCCTACATCATTGATGGAGCTTTTTGTTACTGCTTTCTTTGGCATTTCATATTCATTAGGCTTAATTTTTCCTTTCCTTATAGATTACAGTTTATATAAAAATAGTATATAACCAATTTTCATCTGAACAGTAAGAATTTTAAAATAAAGTGATAGATACTAAAAAACATGTTTACTATACAGAAAGCCAATGAATATAAACAATTTTTGTATTTAAGAAATAAAGCATTGTACACAGAAAAGAGGTTTGGTATACATTAATGGTAAGAGGGGAAAAGAAATAAAGTAGAAACTTATTTTACATCAAGTTTTAAGTCAAAAATAAAATAACTCTTAGTAAGGACAAAAGTACCTTTGTCTTTTACAGATGATGTTACCCTAAATTTTACAGAGAAGTGACCTTTTTATGACTGTAAGAATTACAGTAAAATGTAGACTAGACCAAATGTAAGCATTCTTAGTCCTAAGCATTTAGTTTACTGTAGGACTTAATGTTTGTTCCTTTTTGCTAACAGGGTTCTTATACTATGCCTCTTAGTTTGGGAAGGAACCACCTTACATTTTACTTTAGTGAAAACAGCTTTTCTTGTCATTTCTTGTCATAATCATGTCAAAACTTGATTATGAAGTTTTGAAGAGTTATGAAGAAGTACAAAAATTAACTAATCAAGGATTTTTAATTGTCACCATATTAAATTTGCACTGGTGGTATTGTCATATTTCTTGTATTTGCACGTGGAATTCTAGGAAAAGAGTATTGTGAACTATGAAAACTATTTTACAAAATAGTCTTATACCTGGCACTTAATACAAGAATCATTGAAGAATGGAGACTACTTATTTGCAGATTAAAGTATACTTCTGTGCAATTCAAAATTGAAGGAGAAAAATAATAGCCCTAGTAAATATTCAACCTGAGGAAGATTTTAGGTTTGTGTATCATTTGTTTGGAGTAGCTTAAAGTTAAAGAGAAAAGTCAGTTATGAGTCCTAAAATCAATGTAACCTAAAGGTTCTTTTAAGTGTTTAATGATTTAGTAATTAGCATATTGATGAACTTTTTCAACTTGCCTAGGGAAAAAGAACATGATTTAGAACGACGGTATGAGCTGCTGAATCGGGAATTGCGGGCAATGCTAGCCATTGAAGGTAAGAAATGCTGTGGTGTAGTGAGGTATGTGAGGTGTCAATTGTCAAGAGAAATTTAAAGAGTATAATACACTTCTGGTCTCCCTAGGTGTGGTCTGACTAGAGACCTACAGGATTTGCAAATAAATGCCATAGAATCAAAAAGCATTATTCATATAAAACCTAAGGTCCTTAATTCAGATAGATAATCATTATGCTTGCTGTTAAACACAGAATTGTCTTAACTTTTGTCAGTAAGCTTAAATGTCAATAAATGGAAAATATAAGGAGTTAAATGATTTAATTACATTTTACTATGTGCAATTTAAAGTTTTTTCCACTGGGGATGTTTGAGAAATATTTATCATTTTGATTCTTCACACTCAGACTCTAAATTTTACCTTAATATTTAATTGATGTCAACACTGAAGTATGTCAGTGTCCAATCTACTATAGTTCTTAAGATTCCAGCTCCTATTAAATGATTATTCAGGCAAAGGTTTGCATAAGATATAAATGAAACACTTTTACACTTTCCATAAAGCTTTTAAATGAAGTATGTAGTAATCCTAAACATGGTTCATAATATCAGTAAACATAGTAAACTTAACTATGTCATACACTAATATGATTTTTTAAAAATTATTGGGTGTTTTAGAATGCTATTCTCCTTATACTTCTGAGTTGAAAATGTCTCATAGTTAAAGATGTCTGTCTGCTTAAAAGCTAATCCTTTGGGCTCTGTAAAATGGACCTTTTGTCTAATCAATGCAAATTGATTTTCCTATTCTATATTGACCTCTTAACCCATTGACTGTCCATGGTAATTTTCTTCTTTACCTGATAAGCTACCTGATCTATAATAAGTCAATTCTAATTAGTTCAAAAACTGGAAATTTAAGTTTGTAAAGGGAAGACAAATGAAACCATGTATTTTTAAAATCTTCTAATTAATACTGTTATTAGGTAAAATACATGCTATTTATTTAAATAGTATCTTTTTACATTTATAGAAGTTTTAATTTCTTTTATGGCCCATAATCTCATTTGATAAATGTGACTGACAACAGTTGTATATACTCATTTGGAAATCAGACTTATTTTAAAAGGTTTCAGATAGCTAATTTCCTTCAAGTGGCAGTCCAAATGTATCAAATTATACCACTGATAATGACTATAAAATTTGTCAAAATTATATAAGAAGTTGTGTGAAACTTGCCATTGAAATAAAATGTACAAATATACTAAATGGTATTTTTTTGTCTGTATATAATTTTTGTGGCCATTGTATAGTTTTTAAGAGATTGTAAAGCTAAATAGTCAGTGAAATGTTGGTACAGTGAATACTGTTTATATGGTATATATACATGTGTGTAATTTCAACTGTATGTATACATATATAGTATGTGTAATATATAATTCATTATATACTTTATAGATTCATTATACAGTATACTAAATACGGAAAGCTTTTTAAAAATTTTTGCCCACTTCCTCATGTACATACAATAAGTTAAATCATCCCTAAAATACAGCTTGATACAATACAGTTGACTTTTAAGGCAGATATTGCTTCTATCCCAAAACCAGCATTATTAACAAATACTATCTTAAAAGGAGGGCTATGGTATATATAAAAGATCCCAGTTTTATTGGCAATCCTATCCTTACATAACCAGACCTACAATCTTAAATAATATAACATTTTTATCTGCCTGCTCTTCTTGTACATACAGAAGACCAGTAGAAAGCCATATTTTGTAAGAGGGGGGAAAAAATAACTTTTTCTTTTTCGAACTCTTGTTTTGTTTTATTTTTAACTAATATCATTGTTTAGAATGTGGTTGTGCCTTAAACCTCTCTGCCGATTTCTGTTGCTGCTTGAGAGAAAAAAGACTTGGAGGAAAGAAGGAGCCTGTTGATTACAAATAAAGACACTTTTTTAGA
Organism: Pteronotus mesoamericanus; assembly: GCF_021234165.1. NCBI lineage: Eukaryota > Metazoa > Chordata > Mammalia > Chiroptera > Mormoopidae > Pteronotus > Pteronotus mesoamericanus. The sequence continues at coordinate 7,637,454 of NW_026555295.1, read as the reverse complement.
GAGAAGTCTGTCACACCAGCCTGGGCAGTACGAAGGCTGGACTGTCCTCGAGAGGCACTGACCATCTAGACGGTCAGTACTGAGCCAGCCCTTAGAATAGACATGACACACATGCAGTTAGTTCAGTAGCCTTTTGGAGTATTCAAACATTAGAGGAAAATAATACACACACAGGCAACACTGTTCGTTTTGTTTTTCTTTCCTTTGTTTTAAAGTTCATTCCTCTGTTCTTTTTCACCTCTTCTATGTAGTAGCCATAAGATGGTTTTTGTAATAAGTAAACTAAAATCTTTTCAAATAAATCTGCTGCTGAAATCATTCATTGGGAGAAAAGCGCAGAATATTAATAGCCACAGAACAGAGAAAGAAATACAAACAGGTTGATTTGAGAGCAAAATAATAATAATAATATTCAATATATCCATTCTTCTGAGAACCTGTACTCACTTTGGCCCGCGTTTTACCTTTTTTTTCCCCCCCAAGGTGTTTTTCATAGCAGGAGTTTCACTCTACTGAGCTCAGTTGTTAGGATCCCTTAAGCTAACAAACATTTTTCAGATACTTTTCCTATAGGTTTTTTTTTTTTGTTACAGATTATTTAATGCCCCCTCAGGAAAGATACATTCATTTCTGTACACATTGGGGTGGGCTTTTAGAAAGTGGTGTGTTCATTTTCTGCACAAGAAATGGATCTTCTCTAGGATTTTGTACATCTTGATTTATTCTTGGCTTAGAGTTTGAAGTGGGTGCTCTTCTAAAGGGATTTATGCATAGGTTCACTATTTTTGTAGTTATGGTTTATATGATAAGCTTTTTATATTTAAAATCAATATGTAATCCTGTGGAGGAGCTTATCCCCTAAAACCCCATTTGTAAATCTATTTTAGCTTTGTTGCACAGCACAGCCACAGTCTTCCATAGATTGATTAGGTACAGCAGTAGAATCCTATCAAATGGCCTGCTCTGATGATGATGCAAACTCTTTCAGGATTGCTAGTTGACTGGAACTAAAGATAAGGCTTGACTGCAATCCCCCAATGTGCTCTTTACAAAACTAGTGTTAATTTTCATCAAAGTACCGGCTTATTTATAGTGGCAAGGTGGAAGGTTTACTACAAAAACTTTAGGTCCTTTCTATGAAAGTGTTTATAGGTATTTCTTTTGCCTTTTTTCCAAGGTAATTGTCAACCTCAGCAAATAAAATGAATCAGGGAATAAATAATTGGCCCTATATATAAAAAAGAGTATTTTTTTAAATTAACAAATCAGCTCAGTGCCCAGGGACATAAACAGAATCTCTTTATTTTCAACACTTTGGCTCAAATGCAGCATCAAAACTTAATCCTGTTTGTTTGAGAGGATATGGCTTTTGTAGCAAAAATACACTGGAATCTTTAAATTAATCAGAACCTGCATTGTAGTCCATCCAAGCTAAAGTCAGTATATCTAGCTACTTGTGACTGGAGTTATAGGTGAATAATACTTTCTTAAAACATGTAACAGGTAACACATAAACTTACATACAAGTTTTTAAAACATGACATTGTCTAGTTGAAGCTATTTTGAAAAGGATTTTTTAATTTTTAAATTTAGACTTGCACATGCATTTGTGAATCTTGATCAGTATTAAAGGTATTAATTTTTTTTAAAAACCATAAAAATAGTTTACTTAGTGTTCAGATAAGTATGTGTATGTATAAATTTACTCCCATGAAAAGCAAATACAAAGAAAAAATAGTTTTGCTAATGTAAAATGTACTCAGTGCACATAGCTATTTTCTCTATAATTGACTATTATTTTGTAGATATTAATGTAATAAAGACAGATTTATTATGAAAAATCTTATACATTTATGCTGGAACATATGAAATTAACATGTCAATTAAATCTGAAATGATGAAAAGTACCTAAATTTTTATAACTTTAAAATGTTTTTGTTAAAGTTATGGGAAATTGAGCTTGGAAAAAGTTAAGATTTTTAAAATTAATATTTCAGGAATTAAAAATGTTTTTTCTCTAATATATATTGTTAAAACCTTATTTTTTAAAAAATTAAGGAAATCTTGATATTTATTATTATTAATCATAGACACTGGTCAAGTGCAGAGAAAGGATAATTTAGTTAAGAAATTATGTGTCTGTTAAAAATTTTTTATTTCAAAAAATTTTGTAATTTTCAATTTAACTCTAATTTTTAAGTGTGTGGTGGAGAAAACTTTCCAGTTGTAAAGCTCTTATCAAAATTTTTTGAAAATAAAGAATTGTAAATTAAAGCTTATAATCAGAATATTTCTTGAGGTTGGAATGGAAAACTTGATAGTCATCAAAATTAGTGATCTTAATAATTATAAAATTCAGTTACAAATCTTTTATAATTTTAGCAGGTTTTTCTCTGAGTTAACATTTCTAGAACTACAGTTACCTGAAATTAGACTAGCTGACCTTTAAGATCTTCCCAACCTGGTGAGGTCTATTAATATATCTACTATGTAGAATGAGACTGATGAAGAACAAGAACCAGATTAGAAAATTGTCCAAGCATTCCTGAAACTCAGTAGCATTTTAATCCAAAGAATAAAATTATGATAGATATAGCTTTTCTTCAGTTTTGCTGTTTCATTATTATTTTAAAATTTTTTGCATTTAGAAAAAAACTTTTCCATAGTAATAATTTCTTCCATGCTATAGGATATTTTTTCTTTTTCAGATATAATTTTTTAAAAGATTTGGGTTTTTTATGAGAATGTAATGTGACCATTTGTGTGGTGTTTTGTATCGAATGTGGGTAATTAATATATGGCATGTTTCATATATATGTGGATATATGTATTTGAGCTTATAATGAAAGGAATAGTGACAAAATTGAATAAACCATTTAGTTTCTTGCTGCTATTCTAACCTTTATTGCATGATGATACATCTAATTTTTAATTTGTAAATACAAGATAGAATTCCCTCTAGCACCATTTGCTTTCATAAAGCTGCTGAGCAGTTTGCTGTCTTGAATAAATTTTGCTTTGGAGAGGGTAGGGGAGATTTGAACCAGCACATTCTTGTGTGGTTTGTGAAGATTCACATGGTAACCAGCGGTGTGCATTGTTAGGTTTATCTGAATAAGCTCCAGCCATGTGAGTTTTAACATGACTGCCCAGGGCAATGGAGAGAAGAGAGAAACCCGAAAGGATTGCACTTCTTTCTGGTTTTTTGGAAAGTGCCTTTGCTGGGGGAGGGGGCTGCATGAGTCAGTGGTCACGGCTTGCCTTTTTTTTTTTTTTTTTTTAAGCTGGTGTCCTGTTTCCCTCTAGGTCCTCATTTGTTCTGCTATCTGCCTCATCATCTACTTCTTCTTTTCATTGTTTACCTTCCTAATGAGGGAGGCGGGGTAGACTGGGGATTGATTGACAGCTACAAGCCCTTACAGTCTGGCCAGAGAGCAGTTGGCTTTGGTTTCAAAAGTGCTTTAAATGTTCGATTAGGTCCTGTTTTTATTAAACCAAACTGCTGCTCATCTTAAGGAAATTATCAGACCAGCAAAGATTAGGAAATATAGTATTGGGGTCTAAAACCAAAAAACTGTCCCTACCCATTGAAAAAGGCACTGCCCATCGAATTTTCCAACCTTTAACATGGGGTTTAAAAAAGAAGTATGTGATTTTTTTCCTTTGCAAAAGTGCTTTGATTTGAAATCCCCAGCCAACCTCTCCAAAAGAAAACTGGCTGTGATGCGATCGAGAGCTGCAGTGTAATATTGCAGAGCAAATTTATTTTTTACTTCAAAGAAAAATGCTAATTAGCCGATTCACTACTTTTAAAGTTATTGTGAAGCATATGGCGCCCAGTGTGAGATACATCCAACTGCTAAAATAGAGCGAAGAGGAAATTAGCGAAGAATGGGCTGTATGGGGTGAGCTTGGGGGTGGGGGAGGAGAATAGGTTCTCAGGCAGATTCTCTAGCCTTTTCAGAATGATTTTATCGCCCATCTCTGCTTCCCGCCTCCTCATTTACCCACATCCCCCACCACCGAAGCTTCGGGCCGACCTCTTCCGGGCCTCCAGCTCTCCCTCCCCCACTTCGGCTGAAATCAGGTGCGCACCTCCGGCTGGCCACTGGCTCACACCTGGTCTCTCTCTGGTTCCAGCCCAGCCATAGCCATCTCCATCTGCGGGAAATTTTAGAAAGCAGGGTTTTAGGGGTGAAATTGTTACCATGACGGCCAAACTATCCTCAAAACACTAGCTAGTGGTTTTGTAATACGGTTCGCGGAGAAATACAGGGAAGCTGGAAAAGGCGGGAAGGGGAGGGCAGGGTGTGCAGAGGTCCTGCGGGTGGATGACCCCTGCTGTCCTCTGCAGACTGGCAGAAGACTGAGGCCCAGAAGCGACGTGAGCAACTCCTGCTGGATGAGCTGGTGGCCCTAGTGAACAAGCGCGACGCGCTCGTCAGGGACCTGGACGCACAAGAGAAGCAGTGAGTGGCTGTGGGGTCGGGGTCGAGGCTCTGCCTCCTGCTGAGGGGCCCAGAAGTTTTCGGAACTTAGGTCTAGAGGTCTCTGGTGGGCCGGGGGAAGCCTCCCGCTGGCCCCTCGATGCCCATGCCGGCTGGGGCACGGAATGCGGGGTGAAAAGGGAGAGCTGCTTTGCCCTCTATGAAAGATAATTTTGTTTCCTGTTTGATTTTCAGGGCCGAAGAAGAAGATGAGCATTTGGAGCGAACTCTGGAGCAAAACAAAGGCAAGATGGCCAAGAAAGAAGAGAAATGTGTTCTTCAGTAGCAGCTGGACCAGACTCTTTCCCAACATTTTAGTCTTGGGTCCCCAGACCAGAAAAAGTCGGACACGTTGTTGATTTAAAACTTTTAACATTTTGTTTGGCTGGATTGTACTTATTTACCACCATTACCACCCCTTTTCCTCCCTCCTTTCCAGATAATATACACAACTCCAAAATAGCTTTGTTTAAGGATTTTTTTGGGTGGGTCAATCATTTGCTTGAAATTATGTGAAATAGATTTGCACAGATACCTTGTGAGTGATTAATATTGGGAGTGTTCAAGAAACTGTTTAAAGAAGAAAGAAAAGAACACCCTACCCTCATTTTTTGATGGGAGAAAATTTGAAAACATTTTTGTTGTTGTTAATAGCATAATGACGGTGGGAGGGGGGTAAGAGGGAGATAAGAAAAATGTCGTGAATGATTTTTTCCAGTCCTGCCATATGTAACCCTAAATTTTATAGTTAGATCATATTCAATCTACTTATTAAACTGTGTTCTATCTACCAGTGGGATTTTCTGCCGTTGTTTTGCATTTTACTGTAAGGATAGTAGAGTTCCTTTCCTCTGCTTTCCTCAGAGGATGGCCCTTTAACATTAGCCTGAGACAAGTCCTATGATATGAAGGTGAGCTATGAGGATGGGACTAGTTGACATGCATCAGTTTACAAAGAGGTCTTATCTTCTGAGAATGTGCTGTCTTTTCCTCTGGATAATTATTTATTACATCTAGCTTGGTTCCTACTTTTTGTTAGGTCTCAACATTGGCTCAAGATTGCTGTTAATATTTATTCTGTATTGATAAAAAAAAAAGTCTGTCTTGCCACTATGAGTAAATCCCCCAATTAATATTTTCTTCTCTAGCATAGCACTGTCATTTTTGTGTGTGAAAATGGTTATCTGTTTGTTTATTTATTACAATACTGAGGTCATATATAAATTTTCAATAAAAGCAGAAACTTTCTTACCTTAAACACTCTGCTACTTCCTTGTAATGAAAACGACACTGGTTTGAAGAGAAGTTTGTGTATCTGTAAGACTTTTCATGTGGAAAAAAAATGGTCTCCTTGAACGCAGGACAGAATACTGGAGTGTATTTGGAGCTGAATAAGTTTACACCATCCCGGAGGGGCCCTGCTGACACATGAATTCAAATTGAAAAGCAATTAGTCATATTTTCTTAAGCAGTGTAAACTATCATCTTTTGTAAAGGGTCATCTGTTGGTAAAGATTTGAGGAAATTTCTGATTCCACAGCACTGAAAAAAATGCTAATATTCTTGATGAATTTTCCACATTATTTTCAATTGTTATAATTTTGCACCCAGCTGAAGAACAACTATGATTTCTGATAACTGGCTAGTCTGTAGGTGCTTAAGTGAAAGGAAGAGGGTTATGGAGGGGGAGTGAGTGCATGCATATGTGTGCATGAGATGAGGGGAAAGAAACTTCTAACAAGAAGTTCTGAGCAGAAATTGGCGATTTTATGGCAGTTTCCCATCACCCCCCTAGAGAGGTGTTTGAAACAAAGAAGGCTCATTCAACAAGTCTAGAGACAGAGAAAACAGTCCACTAGCGTTTATAGTTTTGCCCAGCTCACACATACATATATACACACATTCATATATGTACATACACAAGTATTTATACATACACACAAGTTCCGTTCGAAAAGCAAGCAGCCGCCTTCAATTGCCAGACTTTCAAAATGAAAATAAAAACTTGCTAAGGTAGAGTTTCTTCGTGACAAGGATTTTAAGTTATTGAAAAGTTATCGGAACTCGATGAAATCGGGCATTTGCCCTCTATTCGAGCAGGAGAGCAGAGCGAGCGGCCGCTCCCCGGGGAAGCTCCCAAAGGCCGCCTCTCAGCCCGGGGAAGCCGGCAGACGAAATTGCCAGCCCAGAGCAGCCTGGGGTTTGGGCCACCAGCGTCACCCACTCTATTGACGCAGCACTTGGGGAACCTTCCCTCCGGAGAAGCCTTACAGAGAGGCGGCTCCCCAAGGCGCTCTCGACCTGCCAAGCCCCAGATCTGCTGCCCCTCCTGCCCCACGCCCGATCCTCGCAGGGTTTCCATTTAGGTGGCTTTCTGGCGCCCTCACGCCCCGCAGTGGCGGCGGACCGTGGACCCCGGGGACTTGCCGGGTCAGGCCCGCGGCGAGCGCACTGCGTCCAGATTCCGTCGCCTTGTGCCCTGGGGCTGCCCCCCGAGCACATCCGGCAGTTCGGGAGGCCGAAAACCCGAAAGCCCGAGCTGCGGGGAAAGAAGCTGCGGGCCCGGGGGGTCGCCGAGGAGGTGGAGCATTGGCAGCGGACTGGCGAGGGCGCAGCCCTCGGCCCGGTTTAGAACTTCCGCCCCTGGCTGGCCAGCATCCCTGGCCCCGGAGCCAAACCCCTCCCCCTGTCCCAAGTGTCCTCCAGAGTCTGGCCCGGCCTCGAGGTCACCTGGATGCTGGATCCGGGTTCCGGGGCCCAGCTCTCACGCCTCCTCCGGGCCGGGCGGCCCGGGCTGGGTCGACTTGCCCTCCCCCTACGACACCCCCTCTTCCCCTCCCCGCGTTGCGGCTGTTGCCGAAAGGGCCTCGGCTTCTGGCCCAGCATCTCCCACCTGGACATTGGCCTAGCGACGGCAGCCACAGCCCTCTACACAGCGAACAAGAAACTTTCATCTCCTCTCTCCTCTCCTCTCCTCCCTCGCCCCTTTCTTTTTCTTCTCTTAATCCCAGGATTTTATGGGTTGAGCATTAAGAAAACTCGCCGGCAATGTGGGATTAGATAAATACTCTCATTAGGGGCGGGGGTGGGGGGGCGGGAATCGTGCTACTTGATACCTCCCAACTTCCCCGAGACCGTGGCAGCATATGGACCCGAGCGCGCCGGGCTCCAGCGTGGCGGGCCCTGGGGACCGCCTGAGCACATTCCAGCGCGCACAGCCGCTCCACCTCTCCGCGTCGGAGCTCGGTTGGGCGCTGCAGCTGCCGGCGAAACGGGGCCCGAGGACGCGGGAGCGCGGGACGTAGCGGGCCCGGGACGGGGCACGCACCTCAGCCTTGGGGAGCTAACCAGGCGCGCAGCGTGCAGGCCCGGGCTGGGGTGGCGCTGGTCTGGGGACGCAGACGCCCGCCTAGGCGCACCCCAGGACGCCCGCATTCGCTTCCCCCCCAAATTTGTGCGCTCCAGCCCGCGCCTTTTCCCAGAACTGAAGGAGGGGGTATATTTCGTTTCTTTCTTTAAACCTCTGCACCATCCTGGGGGTTGGGGGATGGGGGAGGTTCCGAGCCGCGGGCCTCGCCGGCTATACACCCCGCCGGGGCCTGCGCGAGCCTAAGGTGTGTCCCCGCCCGGGTCAGCGCTGCGCTCTGCGCAGTTTCTTTTCCTTGTTAAGCTTTTCTTTCTCATGTTTTTTCCCTTTTCTTTAGTTTCTTTTATTGTTTTCTATGTGTGTCTTTCTCTCCCTTTTATGAATGGGCCGCGGTGTCTTTGTTCTGGAGAGAAGCGCCCGTGTCGCTGACTTTTGTGAACCAGAGAAGGATCTTGTAAAACCTCCTTTTCTCCTTCACACTTCCCACTCCCACCCCTCCTCCTTTGCCCCTTTGATTAGATGTTCCCTCATCGTACAAAAAAAAAAAAATGTAATTTCGTTGGTCTGGCGGCCACTTTCTTTGAACATTAGCTCGCTTTCAGCTCCAACTTCAATTAGAAGGAGTTGATTTTGAGAGATCAACAAAAGAACCGACCAAAGCCTTATTAAAGATCCTAAGAAGATCTCCCGGGTCCTTTGAGAAGCAGTTAAGGAAACAGTGCGCCCTCCATCATATTCTGTTACCGTATTTTATTCGGACTCCAAAGGAAAGTGTCGCTTGGGGGAGGGAGAAGCACTTTGATGAGCGGCGGCCGCGGCCCCTTTTCACTCAGCGGGCTCCCCCTTCCTTCTCCCCTCGCCCAGCGCCGGGTCCGTTCTGGGTTCCCGACCCCGCAGCCCAGGCAGCGCCTGCGCTCCCCACCACGATGCACCCGGCGACTGCTTGACTCGCCCTCACCTCACACCTACTCCAGTTCAAACTTTTTATTCCTCCCGTAGGGGTGGGGGGGAGCAGGGATTAAGAAAATGGGGTAGGAATTCCTCGAAAGGCAGGGAAGTCGTGCCTAATATTAAGGAGGAGGTGCCATTTAAAAGAATTACCTTGCTTAGGATTGGGCCGAAAAGACGTTTTTTGTTTTGGGTTTTGTTTTTTTGTGTTGTTGTTTTTTTTTCTTTTGCCAAGTCCACTAAGGTAGATGTGTTTGAGAAGTTTGTTCGGCTAGGAAATGGGCTTCGCCAGTACGATCTACACGGGGAAACCGCTTCAGGGAGGCTCCTTCTGGGCATGAAAGAGAAAAACTGAAGGCGGGGGTCTGTGGCCCCATCTTACACCTGACTGGCCCTGGCGGGAGAACTGGAAGGAGACAGAGGCAGAGTATGAAAGATAAAGTTTCCTATCAAAATCTTTCGATTCAGAAGTAGAGTTTGTGCAAGGGGAAAGAGGCTGAGCTCCGACGTTGCAGAAGAAAAGTTTAAGATTTGCAAACACCCTTCGTGGGGGTTGGGAACTCCTGGAGACGCCGAAGAGCAGGTAAGTGGCGGGCCGCTCCTGCGGGTGCTGTTCCCGAGCGCGGGAGCACTGAGGCGCTGAGGCGGGATCTGCGCACCCGGAGCTGCGCCCGCGCTCGGCAGAATAGCCTGTGCCGGCACGAGCCGCCCGCGGCATCCGTCTGCAGGTGGCGGCACGGTGGAAGACGCTGGGGACCGCGGCGCCGAGAGAGGGGCTGAGGGCCCGCTCTCCTCCAGCCCGCGGCGCCGAAGTCCTCGCGCCCACAACCCGGCTGCCTAGCCGGTGGCGCGCGGGGACGCGAGGGAACCGGTTCTCCACCTCGCCTCGTCTCTGCCACTCCCTCCAGGGCGCTGAGAGGGCGAGAGAAGGGCGGGGGCCCCAAGGCGGCCTAGGGACCGGCGTCCCCCTCCGCGGCCAGGGCTCGGGCGCAGTACAAGCCTGCATCGCCTAGGTCTGTGCCGCGTTTGCCTGCCAAGCCCTGGAGTTAGCGCGCGACCCGGGCGGGGCGGGGCGGTCTGGCGGGCTGCGCGGGCGGGGTGCAGGGGGCGGGGGAGGGCGGGGGCGCGCGGAGGTAACCCCGGGCTCGGGCTGCCATTGCCCCGCTCCCTGTCACTCAGCCCGCGCGGGGCCGGGGATTGGCAGCCTATCCCCGTTACGCACTCACCTCGCGTTCACATACCCGGGGAGGGCAGTAGAAAGGTGATCAATCTTCATCAGGCTACATTTCCAATCACCTAAACAACCGAGCAAGACAAGCCACTCCGACAAGGTAAATCGCTTGATTTATTTAGTTTGCAAAGTGCCTCTGCAGGACTTCCCCAGCCCCCACCGCCTCCACGTTGTACCGAGAGTGCAGCGGCAACCGCGAGCCGTCCCCCAACTCTGCCCCTCTTACTCCTACCTTTTCCCCTGAGGCCCCTCGGCGCGGTCCCGGGCGAGGTAGTGTCTCGGGAGCGTGTAGGGCTTCGCAAACAAAGTGTCTGTGCAATAAAGTGAAACCTGGAGGGACACGCACAAAGCCAGTGGAAAGAAAAAAGAAAGGAGGAGGGAAGTTGGGAAAAGAAAGAAATCCGGGGGTCCTAGAGAACCGCCAGCCCGGCGGGTAATTCCTGTGCCGCTCTGTTTTGCAGGTTGGCTGCCGGCGGGTCGGTGAGGGTGCGAGGTAGATGGTGAGCAGCCCCGGCAGCTGAGGGCAGGTAAGGAGAAAGCCGTGGGGCTGCTGGGGCTTTGGTAACGCGCGGAGTGCTCTCGCCTCTCGCTCATCAGACTAGTCCCAGCTTCCCGGGTCCCGGCAGGTGGGCGGGGCTGGGGAGCGGCCAGGCTCCCCTCCCGGCGCGCGGCGGACCCCAGGGCTCCGCTGCGGCCCTGCGCCCCCGCCTCCTCCGAAGTAACCAAGCTGAAGTGCTAAGTTTGGAGAAAGTCTTTAAAACTCACGCTGCAGCCTAGCAGAATCACCTCGGCTGTTTCCCTTTCGTCCCCTTCCCTGCAAATTGGGTTCCCCTGTCCAGGCCATGGGTCTCGAAGAATAGGAGCGGGAGGCTTCTTTAGCTCTAACTTCTCTCCCTGAACTCCCTAAGCCCGGGTCCCAGGCCTGCGCTGAGTTCCCGCGAAGCGGGATGAAGCAGCAGGTCTTCTGAGACTCCAATCCATTCCCCCAGCACCACTTCCTTACTCCTGAGAGTAGTGCCTCAGGTTCGGAGCACCTGGGGAAGCCAGGCTGACTTTCCCGTCCGGGGAAGCGCAAGCGACGCCGCCGAGGCCTAGTTTTCCAGTCCCGATAGGATGCTGGAGCCGGGAGTTCAGCTGGTATGGAAGGCAGGGAGCGCACGGGACCTGCTGCCCTCACGCCTCCCAGATCGCGAGAGCCCTTGGGGAACTGGTCGGGCCACCTCTCAGCCCTCTCCTGGACCCTATTGTCCGCCACCAGGACCCGCAGAAAGAAGAACCGGCTTCAGTTGGTGAAGACAGGCCTGCGGCCCTGGCGGGGCACCTCTAACCTAGGGCCGTGTCTTAGGGCCGCATGGCTACAGTGGCCCCTTCTGCGTCTTCAGGCCGCCTCTGGGGCTCCCGGGCCCGTAACTGCTGTTGGGGTATAAAGGGATTTCGGGTGAGCAGTCTTTCAGCGGCTGAGCACAGAGAGGCCAACTGGAGGGGTGGCTGAGGGCCCTGGGATCGGCACTTCGCCTCTGAGACCTTTGGAGGAACGTACTCTCCTAAGTGGGCCTTGCCTCCCTGAGAGGTAATGTCTACCTTTCCTTTTCGCTTTCAAAAAGATTTCAAACAAAACGAAACAACCTCTCATCTCTGGGTGGCCTGCCGCGCGGGGCGCCCAGTGAAGATTTTCTGGTGCATATGGGGCCGGCCCTCTCCCGACTAGAATTTGCTTAGATTTGGGACCTTGCACAGTCCGCGGTTCAGGCTCTGACTTTCCCCAACGTGGCTCTGCTTTTAACCTCTCCTCACTCCTAGCAACACCCTACGAGCGTATTTGGCCCATTCTAACCCTGAACACAAGCGATGAAGATACAGAAAAGTTTGCTTTTCAAAGAAGTCTTGGTCTTTGGACTAAGGCCTTGTAGAGCCGAGTTGGCCGCCCTGTGCAGTCTGTAGCCTGTGTCCCCTCCCCATTCCGAGGCTCCTTGCCTCTGACAAGACCAGGAAGCCGAGCTGGCTGCGAATGATTGTTTCCTTGTGTTTCTTGTCTCCATAGGCCGAATCCCCATACAAAACAGAGCCTGAAGGACTGAGCGGTGGGAGCCCCGCACTGCGCCAGGCCCCCTGGATCCGTCGGGGCGCCTCCACACGGCTGTTAGCATGATGTCTTACCTCAAACAACCACCATATGGCATGAATGGGCTGGGCCTGGCCGGGCCCGCTATGGACCTCCTGCACCCCTCCGTGGGCTATCCCGGTGAGCACCAGCCCCTTGGGGACTCCCAGCCTCTTAGGTTTGAGCACACACTTTGTGGCTGTGTAGGCACGGACAGCCGGTTGCCTTGACTGTTTATAATGCCGGGCATGGGGCGGGATGGTGAGGTGGGCCAGGGTGGTGGAAACGGGCAACGTGCAACCTCACCTGTCTCCTGTTGTGACCCCACCACTCGCATAGGGATTCGTTTTTCATAGGTGGCTTTTTTTGCTGTGTGCATGTGTGACTCTCTTCCTTTCCCTCCAACACTGAATGAGGAATGTAGACACTCACCATGCCCTGGCAGGAAGAGCCAAGCTTCTCTTATGCCAAGCGATTGGCTGAGCTGAGGAAGGGGATTCTCCCTCCCTAAATTGTCCTCAGGACCGGTTGTCTGCACTAACTTTTGCAGTGCTGTTGTGGATAGCTTGAGCGGAATTCTAGCTTTCTTTTCTAGCTCCCGCTTTTTCTTTCACTCCCATTTATTCCCTCAGAAAGAAAAGTGTTTTCCAGGTGGTGTGTCTGTGCACCTCCTTTCCACGCTCCAGCCAGGGAGTGTGAAAGAAGGGAAACTGCATAATTTCTCTTCCTTCCTTAACTTCCTTCCGAGAGTCAGGGAAGGGGGCAGCCCTGGAGTCTTGAAGATACTACCTCGAAGTCACACACATGCACTTTCTACCACCTGTGGCCTCCCAGGCTCGGCCTCTGGGGGAGTTTCTTTTACTCGGAGCTTGGCTTTCTTTTGCAACCGCTTTTTTCAGGCCTGCGAGGGGCCTGTCCGCGCCCTCTGGCGCGGGTCCTCATGGTCACAGTTGACCGGAGGCGCTCCCCCGTGTCCCCTCAGCCACCCCGCGGAAGCAGCGGCGGGAGCGCACCACCTTCACGCGCTCGCAGCTGGACGTGCTCGAGGCGCTCTTTGCCAAGACTCGCTACCCTGACATTTTCATGCGCGAGGAGGTGGCGCTCAAGATCAACCTGCCGGAGTCCAGGGTCCAGGTGCGCGCGCCGGACGCTCCAGGGTCAGGGTAGGGGTGCTGGGGCGGGTAGTAGAGGGGATGGTCTGGTTTGGGGGCGGGCCTACAGACTGGGCAGACCCTCCCAGACAGTCCCCAGCAGCTCTGGGCCTGGACCTGAAAGAGGCTGGAGAAGAGGGCAAAGTTGAAGGAACTAACTTAGAGCCCTGGTTTGGCCCTTGGCCCCCGGGCGCCTTAGGTATCAACGTCCTTTTTAGGATTGAGGAAGGACAGACGAGGCTCTCCCGTAGGTAGTATGCCCTGAGAGTGCAGCCATTGCCTGTGTTTCTTGGGCCGCCCCAGGACTTGGGAGTTTCCTTCGGGGTCCTGAATTCTGCCTCAGTCCCTGCCTTGCATCCTGGGGATCCTAGAAATGGAAGAGTGGAGCTTGGCCGGAGCCCGGTGCTCTCTCTGGGAGTGCGCTCGGCGAGTAGCGTCCGTTTGATTAGACGCTTCCTTTGCCCTGAGAAGATGCTAAACGCAAAAACAGGCTATCGGCTTTGCTGTTTCTGTTTTTGCGATGAAAGAGCCCCGAAAATAGTGTTTGGATTATAATTTAGAACTCTCCGCAAGGGCCTTTTATCTTGCCTTCTTTCACCGGAGTCTCGAGAAAGAACCAGGAATGCAATGCCAAGTCCCGGGGCCTTCCAAGACGAGTGAGAACTTCATGATTGACTGTACTATTTGGTTCCCCACTCGGAGCCAAGAAGCCTAGAGGAAACGCTGCCCAGGCTTCCTTCCCTAGTCTCCGGAGTTCCGCCTCTGTTTAGCTGCTCGACTTTGCTCCTGCTCCCACCCCAACTCTCGCCCTGCCCAGCACCGGGCCTCCAGGGGCCGACGGGCTCCGACCTCAAACTTGGTGACTGTCCTGTACTTCGCGGCCTGCCCTGTGCCTCTTTGCTGTGTCCTGAGCTCTTGCCATAGAAGGCAGGAGCTCCAAACATACGCGGGCTCTTGGGGAGCAGCCAACAGCGGCAGTTTAGAGATGGCTGAACTTGCGGCGGGACAGGAGCAAATGTTTCGCCCTAGGGCAGAGTTGCTCTAGGGGTGGGGATGGGCACATCCCTATTTGGCCAGAGGAGGGTCTCTGAGCAGTAGGATGGGGGAGGGTGGAGGAGCTGGGAACGCAGGGGCTGGGTCTGGCCGGACTAGAGATGGGGAGGGGCGGAGGCGAGATCCCAGGCGGGGTGGTGGGCCCAAGGGGCGGGGGAGTAGCAAGCTGCTGCAGCCTACTGACACACTCTCCCCCACCCGGCCTACTTCAGGTCTGGTTCAAGAACCGTCGTGCCAAATGCCGCCAGCAGCAGCAGAGCGGGAGCGGGACCAAGAGCCGCCCAGCCAAGAAGAAGTCGTCCCCGGTGCGGGAGAGCTCGGGTTCGGAAAGCAGCGGCCAGTTCACACCGCCCGCCGTGTCCAGCTCCGCCTCGTCCTCTAGCTCGGCTTCTAGCGCTTCCGCCAACCCAGCAGCTGCGGCGGCGGCGGGCCTAGGCGGGAATCCGGCGGTGGCGGTGCCGTCGTCGTTGAGTACGCCCGCTGCCTCGTCCATCTGGAGTCCGGCCTCCATCTCCCCCGGCTCAGCCCCTGCGTCTGTATCGGTGCCCGAGCCCCTGGCCGCGCCTAGTAACGCCTCGTGTATGCAGCGCTCGGTAGCCGCAGGCCCGGCCTCGGCCGCAGCCTCTTACCCCATGTCCTACGGCCAGGGCGGCAGCTACGGCCAGGGCTACCCCACGCCCTCCTCTTCCTACTTCGGCGGAGTGGACTGCAGCTCCTATCTAGCGCCCATGCACTCGCACCACCACCCACACCAGCTCAGCCCCATGGCACCCTCCTCCATGGCGGGCCACCACCACCACCATCCCCACGCGCACCACCCATTGAGCCAGTCCTCGGGCCACCACCACCACCACCACCACCACCACCACCAGGGCTACGGCGGCTCGGGGCTCGCCTTCAACTCTGCCGACTGCTTGGATTACAAGGAGCCTGGCGCCGCCGCTGCTTCCTCGGCTTGGAAGCTCAACTTCAACTCGCCCGACTGTCTGGACTATAAAGACCAAGCCTCTTGGCGGTTCCAGGTATTGTGAGCCCAGGAGAGGGAGAGGAAGAGAAATGAAACTACCTGCGCTCTCCGTGGTTCCTGTCCTGTTGCTGCTGCACCGCCCGCCTTTGCCTCAGCTTCCAGACATGATATTCATGCCCCCAAAAGATGCCCGTTGCCTGCACTGCCGCTCTCATCTTTGTGCCACTCGCTTGGGGGGGTGTGCAAACCCGCCCACCCCTTGGATGAGCGGACTGGTGCTTTGGCTTGGCCCACGAGTTCTACACGGGAAAGCTGTGCGCTCTCCCTCTCAACCCCCGACGAACTTCTAAGTCACCCCTTTCCAGTCGTTCTGGACAGTTAGTATGCACTTGCAGCCTTCGGAGTTCCTCGCTCTGACTGGTTGTTTGAGCCCTACACTTTTATTTATTCTTTCTGGACCCTGGAGTCACTAACTGGCATGTGTCTGCCCTTTGGAGTGCACCCACACTACGCCCAACCAACCACCAAGTGTTCCTCCCTCGCGGGCTGCCGTCCGTCCCTTCCTCTGTCCTGGGCCCCGCTTCCCGCCTGCAGGCCAGGGCTTCCCGGCTTTTCCTCCTTCCCAGCGGGATGCGCCGGGGCCGGGCTCGAGGGAGGAGCGCCCCCCAGCTTCTCACGCTCAGCCCCGCCCTGTGTAGAACTGGCTCAAGCGTCCGCCTCGGTGGGAATGCTGTACATAGTGGGTCCGTTCCAGCGACCACTTACACTTTTTAGTTGCTGTTGGTTGAATGGAGCATATCTCGTTTTAGCGCCCAGGAAATAGAACTTTAAGATATATACGTATATATGCACACATATATATATATATAAAACAAAAGCAAAAATATATCCCTCTGTCCCCCTGCGTCTCTTCCTTAAACGATGGCGCTTTTAATTTTTCAGTTGTTGCAAAGCTGCCCTGCCCTCACACTTCTTTCCTATATGTATTTATTCAAGAGAACCGTTTGGTTCCAGGAAGCTGGGCGCAGAGGACCGGAGGGTCCGGGAGTGTGGAGGGAACAGCCGCGTCAGGCTGCGGGGGAGGAGGGGAGGCTGGGTTGGGGCGTAGGACTGAGTCCTGCACCAGGTCTAAGCACAGGGTCGTGGTTCCTGTTAGAGACCAAAAACAAAAGGAAAGAAAAAAAGTAAAAATGCAGCGTTATGGAAAAACAAACAAACCCAGGCCCCAACCCCAGTTCCCATTCCTCTGTCAGCTTCTCTCTTTTTAAACACCCCCGTTTTGTCTAGTGAGTTCTTAGTGCACCTTCATTCTAAATCTGCGGAGAGCCCGCGCCTGTGTATCAATTTTGGCTTTGGCCATTTCGTCCAGTAGGTGGGAAAGTAATTCGTAAATTTAAGTTGTCCGATGTGAAGATCACAAATTACTTGTTGAAATGTAAGGCAGCCCCCCCCCTTCCTTTATCTACATTATTTCCCGAAAATAAATGCAAGTTAACGAACGGCTTGTCAGTGTGGCTCTTCTGATTCCAGCACCCGTTCCGGGTGTGGGGAGGGGCGGCGGTAAAAGGAGAGACACTCCTGTGTTAATAACCCGCGTGTTAATGATTTGTGTGAATCTGGAGGCCAGAGGATAGGGCGGGAAGACTTGGCAAAAGGAGTCCCCAGAAACGTTCTTTTAGGGAGTATCCTCCCCCCTCGGTCGGTCCAGCCTCTGCCCGGAGGCGGTTTGACCCCGCGTCCCCTCTCACCGTCTGGGGCAGAGACAGGTGTCAGGACTCAATTCCCCAAGCAATTCCTTTCTCTTTAGAGGCAGAAGCAGGAGCCTGGCACTGATTCCTTCACCCTAATTGCCTGCACCAGAAAGAAGGGGGGGAGGGGAAGAGGGCCGGGAGGCGGGAAAGGATAGCTCTGTAATGCACTCAGAGCTGAGCCAAAAAGGAAAAGAAAAAGAAAAAGGAAGAAAAAAAAAAAATCCAAGTCCTGCATGTTGGCAGCAGACAACCTTTCTTTCTGCTGAGCTGTCCCGGGTGGCTTCACGACGCTGGGGGATCCGAGTCATTCCTTTCACGTGCTAAGATGTCCTTGTAAAGCCTCATACCCTTTCCAAAATTAGCCAAATTATCTTTGTTCGTACTGTGAAGTTTAAAACGCAAACACAAAATCTAGAAAGTCGACAAGGACGCGTATCACTTTGGCTTACAGCAGGGGGTCGGAAAGTACGGTTCCACCTTTCCCTGAGGGAAGACGGAGATAGCGGTGGAGATAGGGTGGGATGACATCCCCTACACACACACACACACACACACACACACACACACGCACACACACACGCACGCACGCACGCACACACACATACATAACCCAGAGCTTCAAGCTCTCCAGACTCTGGCCTGAAACCTCCTGGGTGTGAGAAGCTGCTCAACTTTTCCACGGGCGGGAAGGAAATAAGGAAAAAACGAAAAGTTTCCTGCAAAGTTACCAACACACCCTATTCTTTTTATTCCGTGTGAGACCTGATAACACAACGTGAGGTCGGGTTGGGAGAGTGACCCCTCCCCCAGGTCCCGTGCGGAGCGAGGGCTCCGGCCCGCAAGCCCCGGCTGTAGGAAAGCGTTCTCGCCGCGGGCTCCCTCCAGACTCCGTAGGCCCGGCCCGGGCGCCGCGTGCATTCCCACTCCCACAGACCCATCAGCCCCGACTCCGCCAAGGCCCGCTGGAGGGCGCAGCCGCGGCCCCACAGAGCTTGGCCCCGCGGCGCCGCCCCCTGAGGGAGACCCAGAGCGCAGGGCCTGGCCGGGCCGCGCCCGCGCCCGCGCCCGCGCGAGCTCCTCCTTAAATGCCCGGCCAAGACCGGCCTGCGTGATGCGCCGTGGCCCCTCGGGTGCGCGGTCAGCACGTGCTGGTGAGGCTGGCGGGGCGGCCGGCGAAGAAGCGTCTAGCTCTCTCCACACAGGCCTGGGCCTCCCTGGTGTTTTGCTCAGCCGACCCTGCCTGACCCACCACGGGTCGCCCTGGCTCACACAGCAGCTGCCAATGCCATTCGAGGCCCAGGTGCTAGGCTGCCCCCTCCGGTGGGTCCCGGAGGTGGGCTCAGGGCGGCCCACCGGTACTCCTGGCGGCTCGGTGGACTGCAACCAGGAGACCCGGCTTTGCACCTCCTCGGACAACTGTGTGGTCCCCGGAGCAAGGTACCCAAACCCCTGGACCTCGGTTTTGTCGCATTTGTTGTTTGGCCCCACTGGTCCTGGGACCGTCCAGAACTTAACACTGTGGGTCGAGGAAGCGCGCGTGTGGGCCTGACGCGCCGGTGGCCGGGCCACTCCGTAGCGTCTCGAAGCTTCGGCGTTTGCGTGCCTAGGCAGACGGGGACCAGTGGCCGGGCACACGGAGGCCTGGCGGGAGTTCCCGCCTGGGGGACGAGGCTTCGAGGAGAGGCACGTGCTTTACCCCAGCGCCTTCCAACCTGCGCCGAGGCCCGCGGCGCTGAGTGGAAACCAGGTGCTGGTTGGTGCCCCTCCGGCCGCAAGAATGTGGGAGCTGGAGTGAGCGGGGTAGATGGGTGGCCCTGGAGGGGGAGGCCGGAGGTGGCCAGGACGCCAGGACAGGGCAGCCGCGCTGGCTGGGAGTCGCCGGGGCGAGGCGGCGGCTGCGGGAGCGCGGAAGGTCCCTCCCAGCCCGGCCACCTGTTAACCCGCAGGTTCTGGGAGAACCGTCCTCAGCTTCCCCTTCTCCCGAGGGGGGGAAGTTTGTTCAATTTGGGTTTTAGTATTCTTGACGCAATTGAAGCAGTTAGAATGGAAGAGCTCGAGGAAATTTAGCAACTTCAGAACGTTTAGCAACTTTTAGACGCCTACAGTTGCCTGTCTTTTAGTGCTTAACGAAATCTCCCTGTTTTCTACTCACGGCTTGTGTTCTCCTTTCATACTCTAGGGGCAAAAAAGTGTGCCCTTAAGTGAATACGTGTGAGGTGCTTTAGGAGCAAAGGATAGGTCAGATTTGTGATTTTTTTGAATTTAAAAAAAATCCTTAAAGCCATCCCCAGAACACCGCACTAATTTGCTGAAGCTCTGAAAAGACTGAATGAAGTAAGTTTGTTGTAGAGCTTTTCAGTACTCGTTTATGGTAGCTACGGAGATTTCCCTAAATTGAGTTGTTTTTTTTTTTAAATTAAACTGTCCTACACCTGAGAGGAAAAACAGGTGTAAAGACTCTGAATGTCAGAAAATTCGTGCCTGCTACATTACAGAAACCAAAAAAAAAAAAAAAAAAAAAAAAACTGGTTTCATCGCTTGTGTCAAATTGCTAGTTTTTTCATGTATTTTTCATGTATGTTCAAAATAGCAGTTTCACAGGAAAATTGAGAATTTTTTTCAATTGCAAAAATATGTGACACATTCACTACTCTGACAGAATTGTTATTGATGTCATTAAGCACTGATAGGGACTAAGAATTTAGAGATACAAAAATAAAATATATCTGATATGTTATAGTTAATATATACATTATTGGTAAAGAAAATCTGTATTACTATTCAAGACCAAAAAAAAAAAAATCATTTGGCTTCTGTTGCAGAGTTAATTTAAGAACAGCAACAAGATATCTTTGTAAAATTCCTTCATTGAAATTGAACAACTTCTCAAGAAGTTATTTTATATTTTCCACACTTTTCTCTCCCTTCCCCCATACATTTTAGTGTCTGCAATGAGAATGAAAAAAGCTCTTAAGTTTAACTAAGGAATACTTGTATTCAACAATACCATACTTAAAGTAAAAACCACAAACTAGAAAATGAATGCTGCATAATTATGCATTGCTTATTTGACAACAAGAAAACTGCATCATTGTTTTTAAGAATGAGTAGTTTAATTAAATGTGTGAGTGTCTGGAATATACTTTTTGAAAAGGAGAAGCTTTTGGGGGGCTATGTTTAGTACACAGTTCCTGAAAAAACAATTATGCCTCCTAATCATCCTGTTAATATTTACTGATATCTGAAAAAAAATGTGTGTGTGGTGGTCTGGGAGGACATGTCATTTTGACATAATGATTCTTTAATCATGCTTTTAAAATAAGTTGGACTTTACTTAAAACTAATTAGGTGCAGTCTTTCAAAAGTTTTTAAAAATCAAAAATGTTTCCCAGAAACCTTCCAGTAATTTAGGTGAATTGAGTTACATAATATAGCCAAAGGTGGAACTGATTTTAAGTATATCAGTTTTTTTCTTAGGAAAAAAATAGAGCAAGGAAGTGTATGGTATGCTCATAACTAAAATGCATATCCCTTTAATTATGAAATTATACATTCATGATTCTTGGACTATTATTTCAAAGATAAGGATATGCTTAAAAATATTTGAGTTCTTTTTGATCAAATAGGACTCTGATTGATTTAATCAATGGCAGTCCATCAAAATTTAAACATTGAAAATCTATTGTGTTACTAAAAAATATGCTTCTATCCCCTTTGGATAACTTACTTGGTGGCTAATATAACCAAAGACACAAAATTCCAGTCCATTCCTAAGGTCATAAATATTTTCTTTTTCAAAGATTATTCTTTGTTGAACAGCTTATGAAAACTATTTTAGAAAATTTTAAAGTGGATTGTAAAGTTAGTGTTTAAGGAACTTAAGACAATTTTTTTCAGGATCAGAGTATAAATAACTAATTTTGATATTAGGTAAAATTAACTTAAATGTAGTAATAATACATGGTTTCTGGTTCAACAAATTGGTGTCTAAAAAGCTCATGAAATATTTTTAGGAAACAAATATTCTTTTGTGTGTTTAGAGCTCTAAATGCTTATAAAACATACCATCATCTGCCATAGACATTTACATAAAGGAATCATATGTCTTTTAAAATTTCATTAAAACACTTTATTGTGAAATAATATGTGCAAAAGAAAGCATAAAACAAATAAATACACTTTAAAGAGAAAGAAAAATTACTAGGAACAAACAAAAAGTTCTTAAATACTTGGAAAACTAGATTTGGAGTTGGCTACAATATCAGCATTTTAATTTGATGTTACATAAATTATGTCTATTTATGTTTTAAGGATTTTGATAAATCCTTTAGAGTAGTGGCTGATAATATAGGGACACCTTTTTAAGGCAGAAAAATAATTAAAATAATAGGATATAAAAGATCCATAGACCTTTGAAAATCCACAGAATTTCTTTTTTGATGGAAATATTATGATTTATGTTTATTTATATTTTTAATGAAGGGGCACTAAAAGAATCTGTCTTCTTGTTTCGCAAGCATGGATATTTGATCTCATCCAAAGCTATAGCTTCAGCTTTGATTTTATTACTGATGACTCTCAAATCCACATTACTAGGTCAGACCCCTCCGTTGGACTTCACATACATTCTCTGAAAAGAGGCTGTTGAAGTTTGACTCTTAGGAAGTTAATGATATGCTTTAAAGTGATGGAGGAAGAGAGGGAATGTGTGAAATATAGATGAAACAAGATTAATCATGAGTTAATTGTTGAAACTGAGTGAGAATACATGTAACTTCACTATAATATACTTTTATATAATTTTTTGCAATAAAATGTTAGTTTACAGAAAGTTTTGACAGTATGTTGAAGGGATTGAGCTTCTCATGCTTTGGAGTTTTTATTGTATTATTCACATACATTCTTTTATCTGTTCTCAAGTCTTGTGGTTGGTGTGAGGCTCAGAGTGGGTTGGTTATTTACACAAAGGTTAAATGGTTGGTAGGTGGCAGAACTTGGTACTCAGTCTTTTAAACAATCTGTTATTAGCATTTATTTTATGCTGAATTTACTCTCAGGCCTTAAGTTTTTGTTCCATATCTTCTGGGATATATCCTTTTTCTTCTGTGCAACCTCATATTCTGGTTTAGTAACAATCGTCTTTTTTTCAGCTGGATTCTCTCCACGTGTCAGACAGAGCTCATGTATGGGTTAATCGGCCCATGAGTTCTGTAAGTTCTGCACCATATCTTGAGAGCTTTATTTACCTGGATGTGCTCAATGGTCAGAGACTCGACATCTAAACCCTTAAGTTTAGCACTACTCTCTGCTTTTTAGGCATGTGCAGTGAAAAGTAAGCTCTCTTTTTTGGGCCACCAATCCTGCGTCCAGCCCTACTGCTTGGCCTGGGCATACCTCCCAACTCCACCATTGTAATAACAGAATGGCATACATTGATTCTGTAAAGTGACATCCTTCAGATATACATACCCTTGATGGCCTGGGCAGTTTCACTAGTGTCCTAAAGTGAACACGGAGATTTGAGCCTCTTGATTTGCATGATTTTGTGCCATTTTCTGGATCAAGTGAATAACACAAAAAAATTTTCAGAGGTTACCTCAGGCTGCTTACCAGAGGAGCTGGTACTCAGTCTTCAAATTCAATGCTCTTTTGGCTGTAAGAGCTACCTAAAATATATTCAAACACATTAATTTAAAAAAAGTACATCAAATCACTTGAGAATCGGATTACCAGATAGATATCAATAAAACATGCTTTATCTAAGTTCAAGTTTTAAAATGTGAGTATTGGTAACTGAAAATTATTTCCTGGTACATTATTACCTTTATGTTTCTGGGCATCACTTCAGTCTCATTATTATGAGTGTTCAGAAAAATATTAATTTAGTATTAAATGAGAAGACTAGTTTAATACCAGGTCTTTTATCTCCCTTTTTAGTTTCTTATTAATTTTAGTTCCTTACTAATTTTTAATTTCTAAGTAATTTTAAAATTCCTTACTGGTTGGTTCATTTTTATGAGTGTTTTTTTGTTTTTGTTTTTGTTTTTGGCTGAGAATTTTTTGCTCCTTAAAATATTGCTTTGCTACATTTAGGAGTTCTAATCTGGGGAAAGTTGCATAAACCAGATATGGAGTTGAGATAAGATTAATATCTCTGTATATGAGACTTAATTTATTTGTAAATAGATATTTAAAATCTCACTGATCCTACTAAATCATTGTCTTTTTAGGATATATTTTATGTTTCAGAGATCACATCACTATAGATTTAGAATTCTTTTATTAAAAAGCTAAATGCAGGATTCTTGTTTAAGTTGTATCTTTATTTCTTCAGTTTTTAAGAACACTTGATCTCATGCTTTTATTTTTGCGACTGACTTCCTCAGTCTTGCTCTTACCTGATATAAAAAAATAAAGGTTGTCTGTTTGTATTTAATGTTTGGAGAAGAAAACATCTAGTATATATTTTCTCCATGTCTCTCCTCAGTGGAGGCATAAACTTTATCACACACTCAAATCAGTATCTGATAATTCCTGCATGCCTTTTTATTTGTACATTTTGGAACTGAGATCACCTCCTCCCCCATGATTGTATTCCAGTCTGTAAAATAACTAAATCTTTTATCCCAAGAGAGATTATAAGTCAGTAGGGGTCCTAGTGCTGAGAGGAGCCTAAGAAATAGGACTATGGTTTCCTGTACAGCAGGTCCTCAAATAACATCATTTTATTTAAAGTTGTTTTGTTATAACATTGATGAGATGATATTAACTCTTGTTTATATCAGTTAGCCTGTGGTAAAATTGGTTTCTTCATTTGTTTTATGTTTCCCTTAAAGCCACAGAACCTAGAACAAGGATAGTAAGGACTTCCTGTACACCCAGACCTTGGCACAGTTACAGACACATGGTAGGTCTCAACAGTGTTTGCTGAGTGAATGAAAGAATGAAATCCAGTCATCAGCCTTGAAACAGTTTTAAATGTAATTCATCTCAGATCTTTTTTCTTAGTGGTTTTCAAAGTTTTAAGTGGATTCAATAGCCTGTTTTCTTAATCTCTTTTAGTCACCCTTAGAATCAAAACGTTTTTGGTTATTTCTTACTGTTATATCTCTTGTTTAAAGAGATTTTTCAAAACTTTGTTCATTAAAATTTAAAGTTATAAAATATATTTATAAGTCCATAAAATCTATATGTACATTTTATCAAATGGTTATCAACTTAACACCACGTAATCACTACTACTAAGGTCAAGGAATATAACATTATTGGAATCCCAAAATTCTGTGAATATCCCTTGCCTGTTACAATCACTGCTGTTTCCCTAGAGGTAACCACTATCCTGTCACTATAGTAATTGTTTTCTTGCTTCCCTCTTTTAACTTAACCAAATGTATATGTATTTATAAAAGCATGGATTTTATATGAATAGAATTACATTGTATTATTTTTCTAACTTGCTTTTTTCATTTACCATTATGTTTATCAAATTCATTCTTGTTACTGTGGGTGTCTGTAGCTTCTTCATTTTCATTGCTCTATGCTGTATAATATTCCATTCTGTAAATATACCACATTTATTTATTTGTTTTACTGTTGATAGGCATTTGTGATATTTCCAGTTTAGGACAATTATAATGATGCTGCTCTGACCATCCTTTTGTGTATCCTGATGCACATAAAGAAGCAAATCTCTCACAAGGGTGTCCAACCTTTGGCATCTCTGGGCCACACTAGAAGAAGAATAGTTGTTTTGGGCCACACATTAAATACATTGCAACATGTAATCACAAAAAAACTCATAATATTTTAAGTAAATTTACTATTTTGCATTGGGCTGCATTCATGGCCATCCTGGGCTGTATGCAGTGAGGGCTGCAGGTAGGAAACCCCTGCGAGTATATTGTAGGAAGAAGTTTCTGAGCCACAGGGGACACATATTTTCAACTTGACTAAATGCTGTCACAATTTCCCAAATTGGTCGTGTTAATTTATATTTCCAAATAGTATATGAGAATTTCAGTTGCTCCATATCTTTGTCAAAGCTTAGTGTTGTTACAGTTTTTAAATTTTGTCAATTTTGGTATGTAGTAATATCTCATTGTGGTTTTAATTTGTATTTTCTGGATTACTGGTAAGATTTAGCCCCTAGTCTTACATTTAGATATCTTCTTTTGTGAAGCATCTGTTCTTATATTTACCTATATTTCCCTCTTTTTTTTTTTTTAGTAGATTGTCTACCTTTTCCCTTTGATTTGTAGAAGCTCTTTACATGTTCTGCATTCTTGTCTTGTGTCAGTTATATGTGTTACAGATATATTTCCCACTTTGTGGACCTTTTCATTCTTTCTTATGGTGGGTTTTGTTTTTTTTTAAATTCTTACCCAAGGATATGTTTGGAGAGGAAGGGAGAAAGAGATGGAAAGAGGGAGGGAGGGTGGGCAGGCAGGAGGGAGGGGGAGAGAGACAAAATAGGAAAGAGAGAAAAAGGGGGAAAGGGATACACCAATCAGTTGACTCCCAAGACTCCTGGATGCACCACAACTGCGGATCAAACCTGCAACCTTTGGATGCATGGGATGATGCTCCAACCAACTGATCCACCTGGCCAGGGCTTTTATGGCATTTTAAATAACTAAATTTATTAATCTTTTCCCTTTTGATTAGTGCATTTTGTGTGTCTTGTTGAGGAAATCCTTTCTTACCTCATGATCAAGAAAATATTCCCAATACTTTTTTATAAATGATTTCTTTTAAAAATCTTGCCTGAAATATTTGTCATCTTACTTTTTGTAGTGTGCAATATTTGGCAATGGTTCCTCTTTTCCCTTCTTGAAACTTCATCTGCTCACATGACTGCAAGTGTCATCTTTATGTTGCTAATTCCAAAAATCTATTTTTGGTATTGACTACACTCCTTAGCTGAGATCCTTATTTCCAACTGTCCCCTGGATCTCTCTACTTATTGTCTTGTAAATATCTGCAAATATCGCAGGTTAAGCTCATTTTAAAAATCTTTATTATTATTATTATTATTATTATTATTATGGTTTAGATTAATTCATCCTATAAGCCAAAATACATGGTGGAATCTTAGACTCTTATTTTCTTGCTGTCTCCAGTCAAATAGCCATCATGTCTAAGTGATTCTGCTTCTGAAATACACGTCAAATCCATTCATTCCCTTCTCTCCAGCTCCACAATTACTGCCTACAGCTCTACCTAGTCTGGTACAATAGACTTCTAATTGGTTTTCCTGCCTTCCTTCTATTCCCCTTCTCTAGTCAGTCATTCACACTGCCACAGAGTTTTCTTTCTAAGGCACAAATCACCTGTCTTTCCTGCTTTTATGGCTTTTTATTGCCTACGTTAGAACAAAAAGTTCAAGTTCTTTCACATGGTGTCTACCATTATTCTGTAGGAATTATGTTTTAGGCACACCAGGCTACTTTTTGTTTGTTTTTTTTTTTAAAGAAGCTGTGTATTTTATTCTGCTTTTTTTTTTTTTTTTCATGTTTTTCCCTCTGCTTGGAATAGTCTTCCTTCTACCTCTTCCCACTGGGAAAATCCTATTCCTTCTACCACCATTCCCGGTAAGAATTAATCCTTCCTGCCTCTGGGCTTCCCATAGCACTTTATTCATACATTTATTGCAGTACTTATCATATTGCTGTATATTTATTGCTTTATGTATCTGTCTCACATGCGAGGCTATGAGGTTTTTGAAAACAGAGAATATGTTTTATTAATCTTTTTATTAGAATCTATCAGTGCCTGGTACAAAATAATATTCAATAAATACTTGAATTAAATAATTGTGTTAACCTTATATAAGAAAATAGAAATGTATATACTGACTTAAAAGTTGTGAGGCGGGAAAAACATTGGTGAAAGGGTACAATGAGCTGTTCTTTGTGGGTGGGGTTCTAGCTGAAAAGACTAGAACATGCTACTCTGGCCCAACATTAACTGCAGGGACAAAAATAATTTTAAAAGAACAAATCAAAATTGATTGACTTCTCTTCATTTTAAAAATGGGACTTACATTTCAAACAGACTTAGAATACAAAGTTAAATAAAAGTGACTTTTTAAAAAGTAAGAAATTCACAATATAGCTGAAGAAATTTGTCTTTTTTTCAGAGAACATATTAATGGTATAGTCTATCATATAAGTTTTATAATTTGTCTATATCTCTGTTTTGACAATGCTTGCTATCTTTTACTCTGGGAGGTTCTGGTAAATCAGGTACCCCTTAGGTTTAATCAGAACAGTAACAGGTTAACAGTATTGCATGTGTTAATTCTGCAGACTCCCATAAAAAATAAAAGATCTGATGACTTGAGTCCAAATATTTACTTTAGGTTCACACAACACAATTGAATTGTGATTAGACAGGTTTTTGGTTTGTTTTTTTTACAGTTCATCTGAAGGAAGCAGGTTCATGTTGAATAGCATTATCTTTCTCTCTTATCATGCTAATATAACTGATTCACTGTATGCACAAGAATATTCTAAATACAAAATGTTCTTACTAAAGAAATGTTAAGAGCAAATTGATTTTTATTAAATATTATAAATTGTCCATATCTGGAATTTTTATTGCAATAAATCTTTAAAGAAGCTTGAAAAAGTTTGTGTGCAGATATGTTCTGATGATGAATTTATAGATTTTGAAATAAATTAGCCCCTGATCCTAAAAGCAACTTCCAGATAAACATAGTCAATTGAATATATGTGTTTATTTTCACTCTTGAAAACATACTAAAATGAAAGTCTAAAGAAAGGCAGAAATTACATAAGGACAAAGAAAACATGAGACACGATGTCAACATAACTTTGGGAGCTGAGACATTGGTAGGTGAGTGGTAACTAACTTAGCACAGAAATCTGAACTCTCAGTCTGTGCAGTTGCCGTCAACCTGCCCCACCTGCCTAGCAGAGAGAGCAAATATCAGCCAAGGGCTATGCAGATGTTGATGGTTTCCAGGCAAGTGGCCAGCATGAACTCAGTAGGAACCAAAGCTCTATCTAGGATAATCTATTTGCAATACGTATGTCTAGATGCTTTGAGCCTGGGAATAACTGAACATTCATATATAAATTATGCTATATAAGTATATATTATAAATGATTACAGGAGTAGGATGATGGTATCTGAGGAAGAACCTTAATGGCTCGGTTAATTCAACAGGTGTATCATAATTCTAGATGTTATGCAGTTATAATATCTACACCTACACTGTCCAGTACAGTAGTCACTAGCCACATGTGACTTTCAAACTCGAAATTTTAAGAGCAAATTAATTTTTCATTAAATTGTTATATATTATTTATATCTGGGATTCTGATTGTAATAAACCTTCAAAGCAACTTGAAAAAGTTTATCTGTGCAGATATTGAGAAATATGGCTAGCCTGAATGGAGATACAATGTAAGTATAAAATTAACCTGGATTTCAAAGACTTCGTAAAAAATGTAAAATAGCTCAGTAACTTTTTATATTAATTGCTTATTGAAATATTTTGTATATATTACATTAATCCAAATATGTTATTAAAATATTTCACCTATTTTTTACTTTTTTAATGTGGATACTGGAAAATTTTAAATTACATATATGGCTTTTATTATTTTTCTTTTATTCAGCTGTGAATAGAGGTATTGATCCTTAGGGGTGGCTGGTTTGGTTCCCTAGTTTGTCTCCTACAAGGGCTGTTTAAAATGAAGGTACTTTTCCTGACTAGTTTCACTTAGCATAATACCTTCTAGGTCCATCCATGTTGTCGCAAGTGGCAAGATTTCATTCTTTTTTTTATAGCTGAGAATATTAAATTGTATGTGTATACCATGTCTTCTGTATTTATTCATCTGTCACTAGACACCTAGGTTGCTTCCATATCTTGGCTGTTATAAATAATGCTTCAGTGAACATATAGTGCATAAGTATTTTCAAATTAGTGTTTTGGATTTTTTTTAGATAAATACCCAGGAGTAGAATTGCTGGATCATATGGTAATTCTCTTTTTAGGCTTTTGAGGAATCTCCATACTATTTTCCATAGAATCTAAAACAAAAGACAAACAAACAAAAAAGACAGAAGCCGAGATCAAATTAAACTGATGGTTGCCAGAGGGTGGGGGAATGAATAAAATGGGGAATATATTCAGTAACAGTGTGATAACTTTGCACAGTTACAGATAGTAATTATTAGACTTAGTGTGGTGATCACATAGTAAGGTATATAAGGGTAAAATCACTATATTGCATACCTGAAATTAATATAATATACTCTACCAACTGTACTTAAATAAAAAGAAGGTACTCTAGTATGTCCATTATAAATAAAAAAATAAATGTAATGAAAGGTACTCTAAATGGGGACCTCCTACATAACACGCAGCACATCTCAGTAGCACCTAAAGTATCACAATATATAACTTTGGCAAACTACAGAACTAATGGTGGTCTGAGTATTTATTGAATAAAGTAGAGTAGTCTAAAGTTATCAATAGACATTTTGCTAAAATCTGTAAAATTTTTTGTTACCCATACATCATGCTTCTTCAGCACCTCTTGTTCCCTTCATCCATATAATTTCTGTACCTGATTACTGAATGCTATAAGAGAAAACCACACAGCTGAACCAACTGAGAATACCATAGAGTCTTAGTTAGCAACCTGGCCTTGGGTTCTCAGTTTCCTAACAATACCGAGTGGGGCGAAAGTAGATCTATAGTGGTGAGTACACAAAACACAGAGGTTATTCTTGTATTATTATTTATTAATTATTATTTCCCGTAAGAACAACTGTAAACCTACTTCTGTCCCTACCTGGTATTTCTGTGTTTTCCTAGTCATCTCTTTAACCTAGTCTTGATAATGGCTATTTAAAACCTCTTTCAACTCTTCTCAAACCTCCTACATTTGGGTTTTGAAGCTATAACCTCAAAGTTGTGGTGGCCGCGCCCGGACGTCCCGCTGACCGCTCGCATACTTCTGAGAAATGTCTACCAATGAGACAGAAGCCCCTGCCAACACTCAGGTAACAGCTGAAAAACCAGTACAGCAGCCCAGCGTGGTGGGCCGAGTGGCCAATATGCCCCTCGTCAGTTCCACCTGCAGCATGGTATCGGTGGCCTACACCTCCACCAAGGCGAGCTACCCCCACATCAAGACGGTCCGTGATGCAGTGGAGAAAGGCATGAAGACCCTCACGGCTGCTGCCGTCAGTGGGGCCCAGCCCGTCCTGTCCAAGCTGGAGCCCCAGATCACATCAGCCAGTGAATACACCCACAGGGGGCTTGATAAGCTGGAGGAGAACTTGCCCATCCTACAGCAGCAGTCAGAGAACGTCCTGGCGGAAACTAAGGAACTCGTGTCTTCCTGGGTGTCCGGGGCCTGAGAAGTTGTGTCCAACATGGTGTCCAGCGCCAAGGACACAGTGGCCACCTGAGTGACAAAAGCAGTGGATGTGACCCGGGGAGCTGTGCAGAGCAGAATGGACATGACCAAGTCTGTGGTGACCAGCAGCGTCCACTCAGTCATGGGGTCCCGCGTGGGCCAGATGGTGCTGAGCAGAGTGGACACAGTGTTGGGCAAGTCAGAGGAGTGGGTGAACAACCACCTGCCTACCTGCCTATGACAGACTCTGAGCTGGCCCACCTCGCCACGCCCGTGGAGGGCTCTGACATGGCCTCAGTGCAGCAGCAGCGGCAGGAGCAGAGCTCCTTCATGCATCTGGGCTCCCTGTCGGAGTGGCTGTGCCAGCGGGCCTACCAACACTCTGTCTGGGAAAACTGCAGCACACCAGGCAGAAGGCCCAGGAGGCCCTGCTGCAGCTGGCGCAGGCGCTCAGCCTGATGGAAACTGTCAAGCAGGGAGTTGATCAGAAGCTGGTGGAGGGTGAGGAGAAACTATACCAGATGTGGCTCAGCTGGAACCAGAAGCAGCAGTACCAGGGCATGGAGGGGGACCTGGCAAAGCAAGAGCAGGTCAAGTCCCAAATGCTCACCATGTTCCGGGACGTTGCCCAGCAGCTGCAGGCCACCTGCGCCTTGCTGGGGCCGAGCATCCAAGGGCTGCCCACCCATGTGAAGGATCAGGTGCAGCAGGCTCAGCACCAGGTAGAGGACCTCCAAGCCACCTTTTCTGGCATTCATTCTTTCCAGGACCTGTCCGGCAGCATCCTGACACAGAGCCGAGAGCGAATTGCCAAGGCCCGGGAGGCCCTTGACCACATGGTCGAGTATGTGGCCCAGAACACACCCATCACATGGTTGGTGGGTCCCTTCGCCCCTGGAGTCGCTGAGAAAGCTCAAGAAGAAAAGAAGCAGGAAAGACAGGAAGGGGGCTCAGTGTCTCAGTCCCTCCCCTAAGGCCCAGCGGAGCCCTGGACGCCCTGCCCCCCAGCTCATCTTAGCTACTACCTTGGGAAGCTGGGGTCTCCACCCTCTCTTGGAGCATGGAAGATACATGTTTGGAGCCTTACTTCATCAGTCATTAATGTGATATTTCTGGACATTTTTTTCTAGAATGTTTTGAAACAACTGTTTTAGAAAAAGGTTCCAAAATTTTGTTTTCCTTCTTAAAAACCAGAGACATAGTTCCCCTATTCAACTTACTTTTCTACATCAAGGGCCCCATCCAGCAGTCTTTAGGTACCGGACTCCAACCTCTGGCCTGTGAAGTGGGCTTCCTGAAACAGGGTGGGAGAGGGTGGAGCTTCCCAGGTGCATCCTAGAGTAGAAGGGGGCTGAGACCTGCCTGGCAACTCACAGGTGCCTGGAGCTTCAGCGTTGCCTTAATAAATTTTACCTGCAGCTAAATAAAATAACAAACAAACAAACAAACAACAAAAAACCCCTCCTGTTTTTGTTCTCAGCAGATGACCTTCTTAATTCACTGAGAAAATACTGTGAAAGGTGTCAGAGAAGAATGCCCTTGACTTTCAGTTACATACACCATACATTTATGCCATACTCCCAGTCCCAGGGGTGTCCAACCCACAGCCCATGGGCTGCATGTAGCCCAGGATGACTATGAATGCAGCGCAACACAAAATCATAAATTTACTTAAAAACATTTGAGGGTTTTTTTTTGTTTGTTTTCTTTAGTGTTTGTTTATTTAATGTGTGGCCCAAGATGACAATTCTTCTTCCAGTGTGGCGCAGAGATGCCTAAAGGTTGGACACCAGGCTCACAGCCATTCCTTTATTCCTGTCTGGTGCTAGGCCTGGTGGTTCTCTACCCCTGGTTAAATCTTTGTCCTTGTTCTGCATCTCTTGGTTTCTGTGATACTCTACTCTTCTGGTTTTTATTCTAATGTCTTTTCTTCTTAAGTTTTTGTGACTCCCTCTTTTCTGCTGCATTAGATATTGTTGTTTCTCAGAATTTCCAATGTGGGCTGCTGTTTTACTTAACATACCAACACTCCTTAAATAGTCACTCCCACATTTTCAGTTCTGAATCTGTATCTTTAGCCCTAATCTATAGACCCAATTTCTTTTTCTTTTTAAGATTTTATTTATTTACTTTTTAGAGAGAGAGAGGAAGAGAAGGAGAAAGAGGGAGAGAAACATCAATGTGTGAGAGATGCATTGATCAGTTGTCTCTTGCTTGCCCCAAGCCAGGCAACCTGGCCCACAAGGCAGGCATGTGCCCTGACTGGGAATCAAACCAGCCATCTTTTGGTTCACAGGCTGGTGCTCAAGCCACACCAGCCAGGGCTGTTGACCCAATTTCTGCATCTTCTGGACATACAACAGTACCTCTCCTACCAAATCTGTAGAGGCTGGAGTATAGTTCTAGATACAGTTAGAGAGGCAGTATCTTAGGTTATTTTCTATAATGAACTAAAGGAAGATTGTTTTAGTGTAATGTTGTTGTTAATGCCAGCTATGCAATCCACAGAAGAGGTTTTGTTTAGGTCAGTCCTTCTCTTCCTATTCACATTTTCCTTGAAAAACTCAAGGTCATTACACAGCCAGTGTCACTTGTCTTGGTGTTTATTTGCTTAATTGTAGCTCCAGAATTGACCACACTCCCTTGCTTTATATAAAGAAAGAGCTCTTATGATTCCTAAAAATGGATGTAATTTAACTATTTTTAAGTGGCATAAATTGCATTCATAACATGCAACCATCATCACTGTCTTATTTCTAAAAATTTTTCATTACCACAGAGAGCTACTTTGTCCCATTAAACAATAACTTTACATTTCCTCTTCCCCCCCAGAGTCTGGTTACCTCTAATATACTTTCTGTCTCTACGAATCTGCCTATTTTATATATCTCATATAACTGGAAACATACAATATTTGTCATTTTGTGTCTGGCTTATTTCACTTAGCATCATGTCTTCAAGGTTCATCCACAGTATGGCATGTGCCAGAATTTTCTTCCTTTTTTAAGGATAAATATTTCATAGTATGTGTGTGTATACCATTTTGTATATCTGTTGTTGGACTCTGGGTTGTTTTCATCCTTTGGCTATGGTGAATTATGCTGCCATGAACATGGGTGTACCAATATCTGTTCCAAACCCTGCTTTTAATTATTTTGGGTATATACTCTCATACATGGAAGTGGAATTCCTAGATCATATGGTAATTCTATGTTTAATTTTTTGAGGAATGACAACAGTCTTTTCCATACTGGCTGTGCTATTTTACATTTGCACCAGCAATGCACAGGTGTTCCAATTTCTCCACATCCTGCTGATACTTGTTATTTTCTGGGTCTATTTTTTTTTTTAATAACGGTTATTCTAATGTGTGTGAAGTGGTATCTCATTTGTGGTTTTGATCTGCAGTTCCCTAATGACTAGTGATGTTGACTATTTTTTCACAATTTTTTTGTCCATTTGTGTATCTGCTTTGGGGAAATGTCTATTCAAGTCCTTTGCCCATTTTAAAATCAAGTTATTTGTTTTTTCCTTGTAGAAATATAGGAATTCTTTATATATTCTGGATATTAAGCCCTTATCAGATATATGACTTGCAAATATTTTCTTCTTTTCCATGGATTGTCTTTTCACTCTGTTGATTGTATCCTTTGGTAAACAAAGTTTTAAATTTTGATGCAGTCCAATTTATCTATTTTTATTTTTTTGCCGCCTTTTGTTGCCCTTTCCAAGAAGTCTTTTCCAAATCCAATATCATGAAGATTTCTCCCTGTTTTTACCTATGAGTTTCGTAGTTTTAGGCCTTAAATGTAGGTCTATGATTCACTTTGAATTAATTTTTATATTTGGAGCAAGGTAAGTTCCTAATTTCATCTTTGCATGTAGATATTCAGCTTTCTCATCACTATTTGTTGAAAAGACTGTCATTTCCCCATTCTTTAGTCTTGGAACCATTGTTGAAAATAATTTGACCTTATATGCAAGTGTTTATTTCTGGGCTCGCTATTCTATTCCATTGGTCCATTTGTCTATCACAGTATGACACACTTGATAACTGTAGCATTTAGTAAGTTTTGAAATTGTATGTGTGAGTTCTCCAACTTTGGTCTTTTTCAAGGTTGTTTTGGTTCTTCTGGATCCCTTGAAATTTCATGTGAATTCTAGGATTTTTTTTTTTTCATTTCTGCCAAAAATGCAGTTGGGATTTTGCATTGAATCTGTAATTACTTTGGGTAGTATTGTCATTGTAACAATATTAAGTTTTCTAACCTGTGAACATGGAAGATCTTTTTATTTATGCCTATTTTAAGTTTTTCAGCAGTGTTTTATAGTGTTCAGTCAATAAGTCTTGTACCTCCTAGGTTAAGTTTATTTTTAAGTATTTTCTTAAAATTTTTAATTATGGTAAAGTATAAGATAAAATTAACCATCTTAACCATTTTAATGATTCAGTTCAATAGCATTAAGTATGTAAACATTGTTGTTCAACCAATCTCCATAACTCTTTTCTTCTGGCAAAACTAAAATTTTAAACCCATTGAACAGCTCCTTATTTATTTGCTCCTTCCCCCAGCTCATGGCAAACACCCTTCTAGTTTGTTTTTTCTTTTTTTTGAACAATGAGCTCAGATCTTTTATGTACCTTTAGAATGTCTCATCAACATTGATAAGGCATCTTTTTTAGGAAGAAATTCAAAGGAAAAGTTAATTATTGATTACTTATGTTCAATGTTTTATTTATTTATTTATTTATTTATTTAGTCAAATACATTTCTCTCTGCCTACCCCCCACCACTTTCCCTAGCCCCCTCCCTCCGTCCCTCCCTCCCTCCCTTAACTCTTCCCCTTTGGTTTTGTCCATGAGTCCTTGCTATATGTTCCTTTCCCCTTCCCTTCCTTTTCCCCCCGCCCCCGCTCCCTCCTTCCCTCTTATCTCTGTTGATTTCTTTTCCTTTCAGTGTTGCTGGCCTTATTTTCCTTGCATCTTTATATTGTTGGTTAGGTTCCGCTTATAGGTGAGATCATATGGTATTTGTCTTTTGCCCCCTGGCTTATTTCGCTTAGCATAATGCTCTCTAGTTCCATCCATGCTGTTGCGAAGTTCAGTAGTTCTTTTTTCCTTTCTGCTGCATAGTATTCCATTGTGTAAATGTACCATAATTTTTTGATCCAATCATATCCTGATGGGCATTTAGGTGGCTTCCAACACTTGGTTAGTGTCAATTGTGCTCCTATGAACATTGGAGTGCATAGGTTCTTTTGAATTGGCATTTTGGGATTCTTAGGGTATAGTCCCAGTAGGGGAATCACTGGGTCAAAAGGCAGTTCCATTTTCAGCTTTTTGAGGAAATTTGACGCTGCTTTCCACAATGGCTGCACCAGTCTGTATTCCCTCCAACAGTGTACTAGGGTGCCCTTTTCTCCACAGCCTCGCCAGCACCTGTTGTTTGTGGATCTGTTTATGATGGCCATTCTGACCGGTGTGAGGTGGTACCTCATGGTGGTTTTGATCTGCATTTCTCTGATGGCTAGTGATGCTGAGCATCCTTTCAAATGCCTCTGGGCCCTCTGTATCTCCTCCTTGGAAAAGCGTCTGACCAGGTCCTTTGCCCATTTTTTGATTGGATCGTTTGTCTTCTTGGAGTGGAGTTGAGTGAGTTCTTTATATATCTTGGAGATCAAACCTCTATCTGATGTATCATTAGCGAATATAGTTTCCCATACGGTTGGCTCCCTTTTCATTTTGCTGATGTTTTCTTTTGCCGTGCAGAAGCTTCTTATTTTGATGAGGTCCCACTTGTTTATTCTTTCCTTTATGTCCCTTGCTTTAGGAGACATATCGGTGGAAAAATTGCTGCGTGGGATATCTGAGAGTTTCCTGCCAATGTTCTCCTCTAGGACTTTGATGGTGTTGCAACTTATATTTAAGTCTTTTATCCATCTTGAGTTTATTTTTGTGTATGGTGTCAGCTGATGATCCAATTTCAATTTTTTGCATGTAGCTGTCCAGCTTTCCCAACACCATTTGTTGAAGAGGCTATTATTGCTCCATGATATGCTTCTGCCCCCTTTGTCAAATATTAGATGCCCATAGAGACCTGGGCTTATTTCTGGGTTTTATATTCTGTTCCACTGGTCTATGGCTCTGTTCTTGTGCCAGAACCAGATTGTTTTGAGTATAGTGGCTTTGTAGTATAGTTTGATGTCCAGTATTGTGATCCATCTTACTTTGTTTTTCTTTCTCAAAATTGCTGCAGCTATTCGGGGTCGTTTATGGTTCTATATAAATCTTTGAAATGTCTGTTCTATTTCTGTGAAATACGTCATTGGTATCTTAAAAGAGATTGCGTTGAATCTATAAATCACTTTGGGTAGTATGGACATTTGGATGATATTAATTATTCCAGTCCATGAGCACAGTATGTGCTTCCATTTATTTGTGTCTTCCTTAATTTCTTTCTTCAATGTTGTATAGTTTTCTGTGTAAAGGTCTTTTACCTCTTTGGTTAAATTTTTTCCTAGGTACTTTATTTTTCTTGTTGCTATATCGAATGGTGTATTTTTCTGATTTCTTCTTCTATTTCATTGCTGGTGTACAAAAATGCCTTTGATTTCTGAATATTGACTTTGTATCCCACTGTTTTGCCAAATTCACTTATTAGGTTGAGGAGTTTTTTGGTGGAGTCTACAGGGTTTTCTATGTACACTATCATGTCATCTGCAAACAATGATAGCTTTACTTCCTCCTTTCTTATTTGGATGCCTTTCATTTCTTTTTCTTGTCTGACCGCTGTGGCTAGGACTTCCATTATGATGTTGAAAAGAAGCGGTGAGAGTGGACATCCTTGTCGTGTTCCCGATCTTAGTGGGAAAGCTTTTAGTTTTTGCCCATTGAGTATGATGTTGGCTGTAGGTTTTTCATATATGGCCTTTTTTACGTTGAGGAATGCCCCATTTATTCCCATTTTGCTGAGTGTTTTGGTCATAAATGGGTGCTGTACCTTATCAAATGCTTTTTCTGCACTTATCGAGATGATCATGTGGTTTTTCTTTTCTTTTATTTATGTGATGTATTACATTGATTGACTTGTGTATTTTGAACCATCCCAGCATCCCTGGGATGAATCCCACTTGATCATGGTGGATAATCTTTTTAATGTATTGCTGGATGCGGTTTGCCACTATTTTGTTGAGGATTTTAGCATCTATGTTCCTCAGTGAAATTGGCCTATAGTTTTCTTTCTTTGTAGGGTCTTTATCTGGTTTTGGGATCAGGGTGATGCTGGCCTCATAGAAAGAGTCTAGGTGTCTTCCCTCCTCTTGGATTTTTTGGAATAGTCTGAGGACAGGGGTTAGCTCTTCCTTAAATGTTTTGTAAAATTCTCCTGGGAAACCGTCCGGCCCTGGGCTTTTGTGTGCTGGGAGTTTCTTGTTTACTGCTTCAATTTCCCCTGCTGTTATCGGTCTGTTCAAGCTTTCTGTTTCTTCCTCCTTCAGTGTTGGAAGATTATACTCTTCTAGATATTTGCCCATTTCATCGAGGTTTTCAAATTTCTTGGCATATAATTGTTCATAGTAGTTTTCTGACAATCCTTTGTATTTCTGTGGTATCAGTTGTTATTTCTCCTCTTTCATTTCTGATATTATTAATTTGGGTCCTCTGCCTTTTTTTCTTGATGAGTCTGCTTAAAGGCTTGTCAATTTTATTTATCTTTTCAGAGAACCAGCTTCTGGATTGGTTGATCCTTTGAATTGTTCTTTTCGTCTCTATGTCATTCAGTTCTGCTCTAATCTTGACTATTTCCTTTCTTCTACTTGCTCTGGGATTTATTTGTTGTTGTTCCTCCAGTTCTTGAAGTTGTAGTGTTAGGTCTTTTATTTGAAATGTTCCTATCTTTTTTAGATAAGCCTGTATTGCTATGAACTTCCCTCTCAGGACTGCCTTTGCTGTGTCCCATAGATTTTGGACTATTGTATGTTCATTTTCATTTGTTTCCAGAATTTTTTTGATTTCTTCTCTTATCTCATTATTGACCCATTCATTGTTTAATAACCTACTGTTCAGTTGCCATGAGTTTGCAAGTTTTTGAAGTTTCTCTTTGAGGTTGATTGTCAGTTTCAAGCCCTTGTGGTTCGAGAAAATTTTGGAATTATTTCAATTTTCCTGAATTTGCTGAGGTTTGCTTTGTGTCCTATCATGTGGTCTATCTTTGAAAAACTGCCATGAGCATTTGAAAAGAATGTGTATTTTTCTTCTTTGGGTTGTAAGGTTCTATATATGTCTGTTAAGTCTATTTGATTCAGTGCGTCATTCAGCTCCACAATATCTTTATTAATGTTTTGTTTGGAAGATCTGTCCATTTTTGACAGTGGGGTGTTGAAATCCCCTACTATCAGTGTGTTGCTGTCTATATCTTTTTCGAAGTCATCCAAGATTTTCCTTATGTACTTGGGGGCTCCTATATTGGGAGCATATAAGTTTACAATGTTGATGTCTTCTTGATAGATTCTTCCTTTAAGTATTATAAAGTGCCCCTCTGTGTCTCTTTTTATGGTCTTTGTTTTGAAATCTACTTTGTCTGATACAAGTATGGCAACCCTGGCCTTTTTCTCTTGCCCATTTGCTTGGAATATTTTTTTCCATCCTTTTACTTTCAATCTGTGTAGGTCTTTTGCTCTGAGGTGGGTCTCTTGTAGGCAGCATATGTGTGGGTCATGTTTTCCTATCCATTCAGCTACCCTGTGTCTTTTGATTGGGGCATTTAGTCCATTTACATTGAGAGTCATTACTGATAGAAACTTATTCATTTTTTCTCTTTGTACCTGTGTTTTTCTCTTTCTCACTCTTTTCCTTCATCTTCTTAAACCAGTCCCTTGAGCATATCTTGGAGTGCTGGTTTGGTAGAGATGTATTCTTTTAGCCTTCTTTTGTTTGGGAAACTCCTTATTTCCCCTTCTATTTTAATTGAGAGCCTTGCTGGGTAGAGCAGCCTTGGTTGTCGGCCCTTGCTTTTCATGACTTGGAATATTTGTTGCCATTCCCTTCTGGCTTGTAGTGTTTCTGTTGAGAAGCCAGCTTTTAGCAGTATCAGGGCTCCCTTGTATGTTACTTTCTCCTTCTCCCTTGCTGCCTTTAGGATTCTCTCTTTGTCTTTGATAATTGCCATTTTAATGATGATGTGTCTCGGAGTGGACCTCTTTGGGTCCCTCTTGAGTGGGGTCCTCTGTGCCTCCTGGATCCATGAGAGCCTTTCTCTCTTCAAATTAAGGAAATTTTCCATTATTACTTTTTCGAGGAGGTTCTCTATCCCTTGCTCCTCTTCTTCTCCTTCTGGTATCCCTATTATACGGATATTATTGCGTTTCAAGTTGTCCTCCATTTCCCTAAATGCCTCTTCATTCTTTTTGAGTCTTTTTTCCATTTCTTGTTCTTTCTGGGAGCTTTTTTCTACCTTATCCTCCATCTCACTGATTCGATCCTCGGCTTCATCCAGCCTGCTTTGGATTCCTTCTACTGTGTTCTTCAATTCAGAAATGGTATTCTTCATATCCTCTTGTGTCTTCTTGATAGTTTCTATGTCCTTTTCCAGGTTGATATAGTTTGTTGTAAGATCCTGATAGTTTCTCTGCAGTTTCTCATAGTTATCTTTGAGCTGGCTGAGCTCATAGAGCTTCCTTAGAACCATTGTTTTGAATTCAATATCTGATAGTTCCCTTGCTTCTGTTGCATTTAGCTCTCTCTGTGGGGAGTCTCCTTTTCGACTCATTTGGGGAGAAGTTCTTTTTCTTCCCATTTTTGTGAGAGTCTGTTATGTAATTTACTTACTTATTGATTTATTTTTGCTTCTGCTTCATTTTGGCTGTCTAGATTTCCTGACTTTGTGGATTAAACTTCTATGGTAGTAGGCGGGTCTTTTTATTTATTTATTTATTTATTTATTTATTTATTTATTTATTTTTTCCCTTTACTTTTCTTTCTGGGCCTGCCTCTGATGATGTCAGTTGTTGACCCTATATGACCTTAGGTCATTTGTTTGAGCCTTCGAGGAATCTACTGTCTGTGTCTGACTCCTGCTTTGGGCAGCTCTGTGACCCCTTCGGCCAGGGATCGACTATTTCTGTGGATCGCTCTGCACTCACGTTGGCTCCTTGAGTGCACTCTCTGGCCTGGCAGGATCCCCCACCCTCCTGGGCTCACGCGTGCTTGTCCCAGCCCAGGGGGCTTATTTGCGACCTCGCGGACTCGTCTGGCCCCCCAGGCCAGCGGGCCCCAGGCACTGGTCAGTTTAGGGTCTTCTATTGTGTGTTTTCCCCACTTTTGGCTCTTTGGATTTGTTGCCTGCCCTTGCCAAATGGAGACTATGGAAATGGGAGGAAGTCAGCTCCAGGACTCTCTGGTTAATCCTGTCTCCAGTCTCTCATCCAGGGACGCTGGGCAGCTCTGTGACCCCTTCAGCCTGGGATCAACTATTTCTGGGGACTGTTCTGCACTCAGGGCCGGCGCGGATCGATTTACACCTGCCCTCGCCGATCTGTGCACTCCCTTGCAGGCCCCATTGGTGCCAACCTGTGGGAGGCCTTGCCAGCCTGCATGGGTCCACACACATGCCCGCCAACCCTCGCCGGCCACTCAGCGCAAGTGTGCTCGCCTGCACTGGGTGGTTTTGGGCTGTCTATTGTGTGCTTTTCAGCTTTTGGCTCTTTGCGGGTGTGGCCTTTTCCCGCACAATGGAGGCTAGGGAAAGGAGAAGGAGTCAGGACTCCCTGGTTCCCCCTCCCGTTCTTTCCCCAACTCCTCTGTCTCCAGTCTTTCCTCGGGGGTCTCTGTGCAGTTCTGTGACCCCTTGGGCCAAGGATCCACTATTTGTGTGGACGGCGTTGCAATCGCGGGCAGTCTGGTTCATGCGCACCCCGCTTCTCCCTCTTTGGGGGCACACCCTGCCTGCCCAGAATGGAGACTACAGAATGGGGAGGGAGTCGGGACTCCCCCGTTCCTCCTCCCATTCTTTCCCCAACGCCTTCGTCTCCAGTCTCTCCTCAAGGCTCTCAATGCTACTGAGTGACCCCTTTGGCCAGGGATCCTCTGTTTCTTCCAGCCAGTCTGCACTTAGCCCCCCAGCTCACATGCGCACAAAAGGCAGGTTAATTGATTCCCTTATGCCTGAGCGAGATGGTAGCTGCAGAGTGGGAGGTGAGTTATCACCGGGGCTCCACTGGCTACCCTCTCAGTTCTCTTCACAAAGTTTTCCTCACCAATCTTTTCCCAGGCACCAGCCCACTCTGCTGCCGCCTCTACCCAGAGATCAAGGAGGGTGGCTGCCACTGCAATTTTTGCATTGGCCCTTTAAATGTCTGTTTGCACCCCCAGCCACCTGTCTCTGGCAGAGAGCGCCCCTAAGCTTTTCGGGGTTGCGTTTTGTCTGTATTTTCCTGGCTTTAGCTGCTGTAGTTTAGAGGTCCCTGTTTATGATTCAGACCCCGTTCTCGGGGGAAGCTAACTGGCCGTTTCAATGTCCCTCTGGTGCTGGTGCCCGTGGGCACCCAGCCCACCCTCTCGAGCCTCCACCGCAATTTTCACCCATTGGGATGGGTGAGAGTCGAATCCACTGTCTGTCCGCAGCTCCAAGGCTCCTCTCTATCGTTCCATTGTTTTCCAGGTGATTACTCCACTATTTAGTCACAATTCCAGTTTGGTCTTGGGAGGAGGAGGTCAGCGTGACTCCCATTCACTCCTCTGCCATCTTTCTTCCCCTTCTAGTTTTTGTCTCTATGAATTTGACTTCTCTAGGTACCTCATAAAAATGTAATTATACAGTATTTGTCTTTTGTGACTGGCTTTTTCTGTTAGCATAATATCCTCAAGATTCATCTGTTATAATATGTCACAATTTTCTTCCTTTTAAAAGCTGAATAATATTCCATTGTATGTATCATATTTTGTTTATCCATTCATCTGTTGATAGAAATGTGGGTTGCTTCCACCTTTGACTATTGTGAAAAATGCTGCTCTGAACACCAGTATACAAATTTATTAGTTTGCTATGGCTGCCATAACAAAATACCACAGATTGTGTGGCTTAAACACAGTAACTTATTTTTCTCACAGTTCTAGAGGCTGGAAGTCTGAGATCAAGGTGTCATCAGGGTTGATTTCTCCTGAGTCCTCTCTCCTTGGTTTGCAGTTGGCTACCTTCTCTCTGTGTCCTCATGTGGTCTTTTCTCTCTGTGCACGTCCCTGTATCTCTTCCTCTCCTCAAAAAGACACCAGTTGTTCTGGATTTGGGCCCTCCACCTCACCTCATTTAACCTTAACTACCTCTTTAAATGCCTAAGCACTAATGCAGTCATATTCTGAGGTAGACTGAGGTTTAGGACCTCAGCTTGTGATTTTTGGGGGGACACAATTCACTTCACAACAACAAATGTCTGTTTGAGATCCAGCTTTCAGTTATTTCAGGTACATTGCACAGAAGTGGATTATATGCTAATTCTTCTTTTAATTATTTGAGGAACTGCCATACTGTTTTTCATGGTGGCTGCAGCATTTTACATCCCTATCAACAGTCCACAAATGTTCCAATTTCTCTACATTTGTTATTTTCTGTGGTTTTTTGATAGTAGCTTTCCTAATGAGTATAAGGAGTATTTTATTTTTTCAATATTCTTAAGAATGAAATTGTTTTCTTAATTTCTTGTTGATATTGTTCAATACTAGTATATAGAAATACAACTTATTTTTGCCTGTTGATTTAGTATCTTGCAACCTTGCTGAATTTATTTCTTGGATTCTTTAGGGTTTCCTATGTAGAAAATCATGTTGTCTATCAATGGAGTTTTATTTCTTCCTTTTGAATGTGAGTAATAATAATAACTTCTTCTTCTTCTTCTTCTTATTGGCTAACTGTTCTGGCAAGAGCTTCTAGTACTATGTCAACTAGAAGTGGCAAAAGCAGGCATCCATATCGTGTTGCTGATTTTAGAGGAAATCAAAGCCTATTTTTTCTCTCAAGTCAAATCTTCCACATATAGAGAATGGTCTTTCATACTTGAGATTGATTTCTTATTAACTTGGTTTGAATGAAGAAACACAGAGCTTATTAAGAACAAAAGGAAAAAATATGGGATGGAAGAAGCTGGGACAAAGCTGATAGGAACATCGCCAGGTTTGACGAGGTGTTGAAACAGAGGTGGGCTCAGGGGCATCCAAGAATCGCCCCACCACTAGGAGGCAGTCCCCAGCTGTCTCAGAGCTAATTTCTAATAACTGGTTCATTGATTATGACAGGTATTTTTATAAAACAAATAAATATAAGATTAAAAAATAAGTATAATTCATGAAAGTTTCCTGTGTGCTTGGCTTCATCAATATGGAGTCCATGTAATTTATTATATATACTTTGAGGGAAAGAAGGTGCTGCTACTGATCCTTCCTGAAAAGCAGGTGTGAACTGATTATCCCAAGCAAACTGGACATAGATCATCCTATTTATAGAGTTCTTCACATTCCTAGATTACAACTGTAGTTAACATTTAATCTTCAGACTCTTCATTATGATGGCATATTGATTAATTTCTGTAAAGGAATTGGCTGCTAACACAATCTAGGGGTGGTTTCATAAATTTGATAAATTTAATGTAAACAGTTTCAGATTACAAATGAACATTGATAATAAAAGATAACTTATGAAAAATGTAGCAATCCATGCTGCTGTTACCTCTATTATTGCACATAATTAAATCTGTTCTCTAAGCTGGACTGTGCTTGAGGCAACCCTTTTTTGTCTGTTAGATTAGTCAGAGTGAACCTTATAGTGATGCAACATTTTATGATGATTGATGATGAGTTTATAGCTCTTTTCTGTTAAGTGGTATTTTTTGAGACTTTATAATAGCATATCTGAGTCAATTTACTCACCCATGTATGACAGAATTCATTTTGTATAAATAGTGTGTGGGTTTTTTTTTTTTAAAAACCTTTCTTTATGAAAGGAGGTATGTGTGACTTATACACAGGACTGTAATCTTTGATATCAACCTAAAAGTTTAGGGATTTGTTTCATAACATATTAGTAAACTGTCATGATTCTGTGGTCTATAACATTTCTTTAACCTTAACAAATAATTAGTTTATGTTATTAATTTCTACCACCTACCTGGCAAGAATAAAGTTTTCCATCATTTTATCATT
Source organism: Pteronotus mesoamericanus (assembly GCF_021234165.1). Taxonomy (NCBI): domain Eukaryota; kingdom Metazoa; phylum Chordata; class Mammalia; order Chiroptera; family Mormoopidae; genus Pteronotus; species Pteronotus mesoamericanus. Next base: position 7,592,810 of record NW_026555295.1, on the reverse strand, counting down.
TGTATGAAAAGTAATATTCATCTTTTTTAGCTGCTTTGCTGGTTCTTTCTGTAGTCCTCTAACCTGTGGGTGTCTTCCATCTCTAACCTTCTCTGTATTCATTACCTGTGTGAGCTCACTCATTCTGGTGATGAAAGATTCACCTGTACCTTTATGTTGGCTTTTAGAGATACTTGAACTGATCATCTCAATTTCATCAAATATAAAACTTAACCCATCTGTATGTTACACCCTCCCTTCACAGTTTCCTGAGGTTACTCACATTTGTCTTTCTTACTATAAGTCTGTCTGTCCTATATGTTACTACCAGTCTTAATCTTTACTGCTCTCTCTAGGAGTCTAGAGAGGCTTCATTTTGTATGTTACTTTAAATTCAGGCTCTTTTGCCTTTGAAGACTTTCCATCGTCTAGGTCCACCATTCTTGCTGATCCTCCCAGGATCTAATTTTACTTCTTTCCTTCCTTCCCTGGCAGTTAGGTTGGTCTCTTCTTTCATGGTAAACATACCTTGCTAATACTGTCTAGTTAATTCTGGAATGTACAGTAGAAGGTCTACCATAGCCTGAGCCTTTCCTGATCGTCCCAGCCTCCTAATACTATTGCCTAATTATGAAGATTTGTTTCACAAATGTTTAGAAGGAAGTGGGCATTCAGTTATTTGTTTTGACTGGTGTTTCCTTCACTTAGCCTGTAAGTTTTATGAAGGCAGATGGACCTCTGTTACAGATCTTTGGGCTTCAGTGTAATAAAGTGCTAGATGCATAATAAAGGCTTGTAATAAATTATATTTTAACATACCATATTTTCCAATATTTACCTTAACCACACTATATTTCTGATTTGCTTTAATTTAATCATATTTTGGTTAATCATAGGTTATCCTAATTGAAATCCTCATCTTTAGTTATTCTAAATGCAATTGTCAGGGAGTACTGCCTGTTTTAGGGGGAGGTGCTTTTCTAGCCAGGAAAGAAAATGCAAGCACAGTTGATTAAACGGGTCATTGCTTTTCTCACCATAAAAGGTTTGGGGCATCTTTGCTTTCTTAAGGCAGATCAGCAGAGGAATCCAAAAGGAAACAGTATGATAAACAGGAAGATGTCCAGGTGGCTGAAGGAATTTTCCAAAACCCTGACCCTAGACAGAACCAGCACTGGAAATGAAGACCTGGCATGATGTGCCATCAGACCAGGTACCCCCAAACCCACTCTCCCACACCAAGGCAGTAGTTTCCTTATCCTGCCTTAGACTTTAAGGGAAAAATGGTCAGTCAGAGTGACAGTTTATGATTACACAGAGGCATGTAGTATTTATAGTGAAACATTGCCTGAGAAATCAGTCCTTGCTTCTTCCTCAGTAATTCGACTGCTTGAGAAGAGCCAGGAAAATTCTGTTTCATTTGCCAATTTATGAAGTGAATGGCAAACTACTGATATTTAGTTGCTACATATAACATTTGAAGAATATATCGATATTTCAAAGAAATAAAGGAGGAGAAGGTTAACAGTATCAGTTATTACTTATAAAAACAAGTGCATGAACATTTAGTTGTCATGTATTCTGCCTGATATTTTCTCCCAGGTTAACTAAAGTACAAAGTAAGGAGAAACAGGAAGCAATTACTATTAAAATTCCTGCATATCTATAAAATCCAAGGGCTGGCAATTAAAACATAGTCAAATGATTTTAGGATATTTCTTTTAATATTGATATACAGGGTGGGGCAAAGTAGGCTTACAGTTAATATGGAAAATAATACAATAATAAAAATATAAGAATAAACTCTGGTTTTGCATACTAACAGCTATAAACCTGCTTTTGCCCCACCCTGTATAAGTATTCAATTTCAAACAAGAAGGAAAAAGTTAGTTTTTTCCCCTCCCTCTATAGAAAATTTCAATAAAGCGGTAAACTTGAGGTTTGGGTCTTTAAAAGTTTTTTTTTATTTTTTGAGAATTTTTTAAAACTATTTTTTCATAATTTTTTTAGATTTTATTTATTTATTTTCAGAGAGAGGGAAGGGAGATAAACATCGATGTGCAAGAGAAACATCCCTTGGTTGCTTTCTGCATGTCCCCAACCAGGGACCCAGCTGCAAACCCGGCATGTGCCCTGGCTGGGAATTGAACCCATGACCTTTCAGTCTACAGGCTGGCACTCAATCCACTGAGCCACACCAGCAGGGCAGGAATTTTAATGAAAGACATATGTTTGTATCAGCCATATTCATACTGTATCTAGAAAATCACCTATCCTGGGAAACTATCTCAGAGTTTTCTTTCAAACTGAAAATAACATATTTAAAATACATATGTAACCCTTTTAGTGTACAGGTATCTTTTTTACCACTGTTTATAGGATTGGTTTTATCCATGTCAAATGTAGTTCACAAAGACAAAGAACAAGTTCCTTTGTCTAGAGTATACAGACAGCATCACTCCATGGAGCCAATGAGGAGGGTTGGGTAGGGACAGAGACAATACTTTACCCTGGGAATAGCAGCTCTAATTCTAGGAATGGTTCTAAGCAGAAGGCTTGGCATCAGCACATAGATATTTTGTTGAAGTGCTGCTACACAGCAGCCTCAACCATTACATTGTCAAAAATAAATCATTTTCATGTAAGCTGGTGGGCCTTGTTTTCCCCCTCCTCTTAGGTGTCCCTAGACTCTTGGGCTACAATGATTGAGTTCTCAAGGATGCAGGGCAACTTGGTGAGTACTTTTGGAGGCTACAAGGTAACAGATATAATATTTATCAAATACTCATTATTATCTAGGCATTGGATACTTAAAAAGGAAAAGCTAGTTGTTTTTAGGGTAGTGGGATAATGAGTAATATTTAATTTTTTCCAAAATTGGACTATCTTTACCATTACTATTAAAAGAAAAAAATCATTTTGTAATTGATAGTTCTCTTCTTATCTGTGGAGCATGAGATGACCAAATCATTTTTGCATGATGAGAAGGGTCAATTTTGTTGTACAAATGGCTGAAGAAGAGCTGGATAAGACACTTTGTTCACAGCAAATGAGCTGTGATGTTTATCTGAAGGCTTATTTTTAAAGTATAATTTCTCTCTGCTACAAGTTACTTCAGACAGTCTCACAACATGACCAAAGTCAAAGTGTTTAATTTGCTGCAAATTATTACAAGCCCCTATAACCTGCAGATATTTTTTTTTAGACTGGAGATAAGAGGGGAAAGCAAACAATTTGTATAACTATCACCATATGTGCATGATCAAAACAAATTATTTTAAAGTTAAAATTTGCTAAATAAAATACATCTTGTATAAAATATTAACATCCTTAATATTTATCTTAGCTTACCAGTTGTGAAGTTGTAAAGACATAATAAAAATTAGCCATTTGCTGTTACTAAATTACAGTCCATATTAAAGAACATATTCTACTTAGAAAAATTTGAAAGTTTTAACTGCTGACTAGGAAATTATAAAATGTATTATTTTAAAAAGATTTCTTGACAGACAAATCAGTATCTCTGCCAGTTTTTGCATCATTATTTTTGGCAGGATAATAAGCTGTAATGCCAGGATTCAGATGTACGGTAGTCAGAATTATAGATGATCCAAAAATTCATTCTCAAACTGTGATATATCTCACACCCACAGGAAATAGAGCATGGATTACAAATAACTAGGTGTATACATGGTTTTAAAGCTACCCAAATATAGCAGGGGAAGTGACTGAAAGCAGGGTGAGAACTAAGCAAGCAGCATTGTTCCCTCTCTGACCACTCCCTAACATACAGCTCCACAACACAGAGAAGTGGGTTGTCCCCCTTCCCTGCCCTGAATATCTAAGGCTCCACCCCTTACAATGTAACAGGTGCTCTGAGACAAAGAAATATGGCCCAAATGAAAGAACAGATCAAAACTCCAGAAAAAGAACTAATTGATGAGGAGATAGCCAACCTATCAGAGGCAGAGTTCAAAACACTGGTAATCAGGAGGCTCACAGAAATGATTGAGTATAGCCACAAAATAAAGGAAGAAGTGGAGGCTATACAAAGTGAAATAAAGAAAAATATACAGGGAATCAGCAGTGAAGGGAAAGAAACCAGGACTCAAATCAATGATTTGGAACAAAATGAAGAAATAAACATTCAACTGGGACAGAATAAAGAAACAAGAATTCAAAAAAAATGAGGAAAGGCTTAGGAACCTCTGGGACAACTTTAAACATTCCAACATCCAAATCATAGAGGTATCAGATGAAGAGGAAGAGCAAGAAATTGAAAATTTATTTGAAAAGATAATGAAGGAAAACTTTTCCAATCTGGTGAAGGAAATAGACATGCAAGTCCAGGATGCTCAGAGTCACAAAGAAGTTGGACCCAAAAAGCACACATCAAGGCACATCATAATTACATTAACCAAAATTAAAGATAAGGAGAGAATCTTAAAAGCAGCAAGAGAAAAGGAGACAGTTACCTACAAAGGAGTTCCCATAAGACTATCAACTGATTTCTCAAAAGAAACCTTAGAGGCAAGAAGGGGCTGGCAAGAAGTATTCAAAGTGATGAAAGGCAAGGACCTACATCCAAGATTACTCTATCCAGCCAAGCTATCATTTAGAATGGAAGGGCAGATAAAGTTCTTTCCAGATAAGATAAAGTTAAAGGAATTCATCATCATCAAGCCCTTATTATTTGAAATATTAAACTGAATTATCTAAGAAAAAAAAGATGATCAAAACTATGAACACTAAAATAACAACAAACTCACAACATCAACTGACCTTAAAATACAAAAACTAAGCAACCAGAACAGGAACAGAATCATAGAAATGGAGATCACATGGAGGGTTATCGGCAGGGAGGGGGAGGGTGTTGGTGATGGGGAGGATAAGGGAAAAGGTACAGGGAATAAGAAGCATAGTTGGTAGGTACAAAATAGACAGGAGGAAGTTAAGAATAGTATAGGAAATGGAGAAGCCTAAGAACTGATATTTATGACCTACGGACATGAACCAAGAAGGGGAAAATGCTGGAGGAAGGAGGAAGGAAGGTACAGAGTGGAGGGGGATAGGGGAGAAAAAATGGGACAACTGCAATAGCATAATCAATAAAATATACTTTAAAAAATAAAAAATAAAGCTGCCCCAATAAAGATAAGTTACTAATAAGGGGATGAGAACTTTTGTACTACCATAATTTTGATTATGTATTTTAAGTTACCAGAACATTCAAGGCCTTAGCACTCTGTCAGGCTTTGGCAGTACATGATGGTAAATACACAATAATGCTCAGCACTTTTTGAGGGTAAAGATATAACTTTAAACAGTTTGTGACATATATATTCTTTGCTTATGAGGAAGCAGTTGAAGTTACGGAAGAAAGGAGTTCATTGATAGAGTATGGCGTGTACTTCTCTCTTACACAGTATACAGATGAGCTGTCAGAGGCTCTGGTGGGTAGATATGAACTCCAGAGCTCTGGAGAAGAGATTCCTATTCCATGATTACAGTAGGAAAGTAGAAAGAAAAATCTAAACAGACACTCCTTCAAACATTTGTTCAAAATTTATTTTATTGAAGATAGTAAGAAAATTATACCTCATTAAATTCATAACAAAAGATTCACCAGATGCATAGACTACAGCTTAAATTTTTTATGTTGCAAAAAATTTTTTTTCCTACCACATACAACTAAATCGTGTTATTTATTCACACTCATTAAGGATTGAGTGTCTCAGTTGCCCTACTTGATCTGACTTCTCCCTGCCTTTCTGCCATCATCTTCTATGATTTATTTCCTTGCTTATAAAATTCCAGCCACAGAGAAGTATTTTTTTCCCTTATTCTTCAAAGGTCAAGCCTGTTTTTGTTTTGAGACTTGCTTATGCTTTCTTCTTAGAATTTCCTGTTCCCCCCTGCCCTATCTTTGTATGGTTGGTGTCTTTATCCTTTAGTCTTTTGTACTTCAGTGTGGCCTTCTCTCACTTTCAGTCTGTAAACAGCTCTCAGCTCAGTCTTCTTTATAATATCATCTGTTTTCTTAACAAATAGTATTTATTACTATATATTACCTTTTTAAAATAATGTTTATTACTATTTATTATCTGCTTCTCCTAGAATTTAAATCCCCAAGAGCAACGACCTTTTTCCTTTTGTTATATGTCCCTCATAACTAGTACTCAATAATATTGTTGAATAAATTATTAAAGTGAGAAAGTGTTATTCAAAACATATTGTAAAGTTATTTTTCTGGTTTTTATGTTGGCAGCATGCTTCTTACTTTTCTGTGTTTTGGCACTGTAGTCAGTTTTCTCATTTTTATTCTTTTTTAAATTGAATTTATTGGGGTGACACTGGTTAACAAAATTATACAGGTTTCAGGTGCATAATTCTGTAGTCAGTTTTCTTATGCCGTCTTCTGAATGAGACAGCTTCTTGTGTGGCATATTAAAGGTTTCAAATTTGAGTTAAAAAATAAATTACTTTTTTTCTGGTAAATAGCACCATGCAATGGATGATTTAATTCTACATTTTCTGCAGATTGTGACTGTGAGTTTCAAGTGCCTGTTGGCCATTTGGATCAGATTTGGTAACCTCCAGTGGTACTGTACAATCTAATAGGTACAATTTGCAAAAATATTTGATGGAGATAGGTTGGGGCTCGTAAGAAGCATTTTAAAATTTTCTATCAAATGCTGTCAACTTTGGTGGTTTGGAGACCGGTAAACATTTGCTTGGTTATGAAGCATTTGCTTTAAGTGGTCCCTTATTATCAATCTATTCAATTTATTCCAGTGATGTTACAGTGCTTCTTGTAGGCTGGCACTCAGGTAGCTATTTGGTCAGTTAACCCTTTAACCCAGCCCTGGGAGAAGGATAGGTATAGATGCATGTCAGTTTAAGTATGATAGCAAGAATTTGAGGAGTTCTTAGCTGATATTCCTTATCAGTGAATTAGGAGGGAAAGACATTTGCTCAGACTAAAGGGAGAAATGGCAGGATGGGAGGTTTGAGGAAAGCAGTGAAGAGCAGAAGGAGATTGACTAGAAAACTGAAAAAGGGTTACTGACCGAGTAGAGTAGAGGACCAAACTGAGATAGGTAATGATACATTTCAGTGGTAGCAATCTATTTATATGTATGAACAATTGGAATGGTAAATTTTGGGGTAATATAATACCCAATTCTTATTTTTTTGAAATATGTTAGTTGAAATGTTGAAGACACTATCAAATGGGGTTTCCAATGTATGGTCATATAATATATGATATATAACTAAAACACAAAGGGCTAAGGTAAAGGGGTATTTATATGATGGTAATGTTTCTACATTTCACTTCAATTGTTAAAATAGTTATTCTAAGAAGACTGTGGTAAGTTAAGTAAGTTCATTGTAATCTGTAGAGCAACCACTAAAAAAATATGCAGAGTTATACTAAAGAAATATACAGATATAATAAAAAACACAGCAAATAAAATGAAATCCCAAAAATACTCAATCTAGAAGAAGGCAAAAAATGGGAAATAGAAGTGAAAACAGAGAGACAAATAGAAGACAATAAAATGGCAGTCTTAAATCTAAACATATCAATGTTTATATGACATATAAATGGTCCAAATATAACAAAGACAGCAATTGTCAGAATCAATGATAATTTTAAAAAAGACTATTATACTCTGTAAGAAACCCACTTTAAAAATAATGACATAGTCAGATTAAAGGGACAGAAAAAGATATATTATATAAATACAAATAAAATACTGGGAGTGTCCATATTAATATCAGACAAAGTAGACTTCAGAGCAAGGAAAATTACTGGGGATGTTTATAATGATAAAGGACCAAGATGACTCACTACTTAAAAATATCTATGCACCTAACAAAAGAGCTTAAAATATATGATACAAAAAATGGTAGAATTGAAAGGAGAAATGGGCAAATCTATCTCTGTGAGAATTTCAGCATTCCTTTCAGTAAGTGACAAAATAAATATAGTAGTGTCCACTTGTTTACAGGGGCATGTTCCAAGTGAATGCTGAAACCACAGATAGTATCTAAGCTGATACATACTATCTTTTTTCCTATACATAGCTATGATAAATATTTGTACAAAGTAGGCACAGAAAGAGATTAACCACAATAACCTATAATAAAAGAGAACAATTGTAATAGTATACTGTAATAAAACTTATGTGAATGTGGTCTCTCAAAATATCTTATTGTACTGTACTCACCTTTTTACTTAAAGGAAGCACTCTATGGCTTCTCTTTGGCACTTTATTGCATATCCAAATTGCCAGCATCACTACTCTTGTGCTTTGGGGCCATTCAGTAGAATGAGTTACCTGAACACAGGTATTGTGATACCACAACAGTCAATCTGATAACCCAGTTGACTAGTAAGTGTGTACTGTGTACAGCTTGGGCACACTAGACAGAGAGATGATTCACTTTCTGGGTGGAATGGAGTGAGATGTCACAAGGTTTCATCAGGCTCCTCAGAACAATGCGTGGTTTACAACTTATGAATTGTTTCTTTCTGGAATTTTTCATTTAATATGTTTGGGCTGAAGTTGAAGGCACGTAACTTAAACTATGGAAAGCAAAACTGCAGATAACGGCAGACTGTTGTATGCTCAAATGATAGAATAAAATGATCTAAGATGAAGAGACTTAAAAAATAAAATCACACTGAAGTGGAGGAGATAGGTAGATATTCAAATTGAATCTTGACATTAACACCGTCTAAGAATAAGAATAAAAAGTGTCTTATGTTGAGGAAATTTCACAGCTTGAGTGCCTTACTACGTATTGTTGAGGCATAGAGGACAGTACTTACTGGTGCCATTTCTCTCATGCCTTCTCACTTTTGAAAAATCAGTAGTCCTCAGATTTTAAGGAAAATCTGTAAGAATTTGTTTCTCCCTTCTATCATGTTTTTGGAAGTCCTTAATTATTTCCTAAAACTCTGTAATATGAAATGTTTTGTGAATAATTTTCATAATCAAGGAATGTTTGGTTGCAAAAACAGAAAGCCATTCAAAAGTTTCAAATAAAAGGGTGGGGAGAGTGGATATCATAGATGGGCATTTCATTTTGTTTAATTGCTGGCAGACTTGAGGAAAGCTCTCTGGACCCAGCTGGCTTGTTGACATTTTTCTGCATGTTTGCTTCTCTGTTCTAACTCATTATAAAGTGACTTTCCTGCTCACATATTCACTTGCACAAGACCTTATCATGAACATTTCAAAATGATAGCCTAAGACCTAGAGTCTATATGACCTCTGGCTCTTCTTCCCGCAATTTAGTTTCCATGTTCTAATTCCAAATCAACAGGAGACAGTAATTGCTTCAATCAGTTGTGTTCTGGAGGTAGGGTTTGGAGTGAAGAGATAGGATGAAATGGCACAAGGGATCTATCCGTTCCAGGGTTATGAGCAGGGTGGGTTATCAAAGAAGAAATTACTGACATCTCTTGTATATATCATGAGAAATTTTATTTTTTATATATATAATGTGAATATTTACAGAGTGAAGCAAGGGACTTCCTTTTTAGTCTCACAATGTCTTTCAATCTACTTGTGAATTATGTGAGGTCATCTCTCCTTTCTTGATAGCATCAACCTTATTAAGTGATCACAACTGAGAACGTACTGATTTCTGGATAGAAACCCCCCAAATGAATCCCTATTTAAGATTTTACTTTTTATTTTATATAAAAGGCTATCAAATGAAGACTTGAATTCCATCTCATAAAAATTATATGACATTTATTTGACATTTGTAAATAAAGAAGTTTACTCATGTTACATAGATAGTTTTGGATATTTTTGACATTAAATATAAGAAGTCCATTCATGTTACATAGACATTAAAATCTAATATGTTAGGAAAATCATTCTTGTTCTATGTACATTTATAGTATTGCTTCCTGCATAATTTTAAAATTTGAAATCCTCTTAACATGCAGAATAGATTATGATATACTGAAGGATTAAGCTTTACTGTCTTGTGTCAGATTAATCCCTCAAATATAGATCATCACTTGAACTAACAGAAATATGGCTGCAATTCAGCAAAAAGAAAAAAAAGAAAAGAAAAGAAAAAAGAAAGAAAGAAAAAAACTCAATGGATAAGTTATTTTATGCAGGATGAATGACATGCTTCTTGACTGGTTGATGTGTACTTCTCCAAATTAAATTTAAATAAACCTCATAAACATATTTTTCTCAGATTTACATTGGGATTCATGGAAAAGGTATCTCTGATGGTTTATGTGGTTTATTATGGTCATTAAATATTGTTTGGGTTCTTCTCACTTTATTGGAATAACTCAATTTGTAAAGATATTTTTCATTTTTATATAAAAATTTTTGTTTTTTAAAACTTTGATTTCCTTATCCTACAAGTACAGGTAAACTTTTACATTTAAAAAGCGGTTAATCCTATAAGAATGTTGCTCTACTTGCTTATGATTATGTTTTTGAGTAAAAGAGGTAAAAATTATATATGTATAGGTGAATGTTGAAATGGAGCATGAAAAGTGAAGATAGCTGTTATAGCATAGGGGTTATGGTTTGAAATTAATGTACAGTTAAGGAATATTTAAAGGAAATTTAAATAGAGCATGCTCTTTTCCTAACAGGAGGTTGTATGAAAACAATTTCAAACTGTCATTTTATGTAAATAGTTGAGTGGTAGAGCAGAAATATTGGCTTAAAATAAAAATGTTTGATTTATTTAGTTATTAAAATTTTATTTATTTTATTTAACTGATTTTTTTTTTGAGAGAGAGAGAGAGAGAAAGAGAGGGCAAGGGAGAAAGGGAGAGAGACCTCAGTTTGTTGTTCCATTTACTTACTCATTCATTGGTTGCCTCCTGTATGTGCCCTGACTGGAGAGTGAACTTTCAAAGTTGGTGAATCAGGCAACATTCTAAGCAACTGTGCTAACTGGCTAGGGCCTTAAATAAAGTTATTTTAATAAAGATGTTAAAAAAAAGAAGTTCTAATAAACTTGTATAACTCATGAAAAATATGGGTATAGTTTATGTTAGCATAATTATGAGAGAGAAAAGGAATATACCATTTTCTTTGAAAAGTTGATATGGGAAGTATAGAAGATTGAAGAAGATTGTTAGAGCAAAATTAAAATCTGAAGTTTTAAAGAATTGTATTTTAAATTACATAACTTTTTGAAAAGCAAATCAGTGGTTATTTAATTGGGATTATAGTTCTAGACTATTAAAAGACAGTAGTCCCCCTTATCCATGAGGGAAATGTTCCAAGACCCTCAGTGAGTGACGGAAAGCACAGATGAGTACCAGATCCCAATCAATTTCTTCAACTCTGCTGGAAATGTGGCAGCAGCTTCTTTATCAGCAGGTGCAGCGTTACCAATAATTTTTATACTTTTCAGTCCGAACTTATTCCTGAATCTGTGTCACCATTGCTTACTTGCAGTAAATGGCTTGATGTCATTTGCTGAAGGGTGTCCCCTAATGAAGTTTTCCTACAATAGATTCAAAGCTTTCTAGAGTAACAGGTTACCATCAATCAGAATATGTTTTCTGTTCAAATCTTCCATTCACAAATTTTTAATGCCTTTTCATCTTAACTACTTATCACTCATTGCGACCATAACTTTTATGGCTTGAGGTGCAACAGCAAAACTAGCCTGAATTTCTTTGTCCTTCTTAACTAATTCACAGGTAGATTTATTCTTACCATAGATCTTAGCAACCTCAGCATGTGATTCTTTTTCTTATTAAATCAAAAACTTTCACCTTTAACTTAAAGCACTTTATGGCTTCTCTTGGGCATATTTGAATTACCAGCATCGCTACTCTTGGGCTTTGGGACCACTGTTAATTAAAATAAAAGTTATTTGAACAAAAGCACTCTGATGCTATGACAGTTAATCTGATAACTGAGATAACTACTAAGTGATTAATGGGGGAATTATACAGGGAGGGGAAAAATAGGTTTATAGTAGTTGGTATGGAAAATAATACAATAATGAACAGTAATAAAAGAATGTCCTGGCTGGTGTGGCTCAGTGGACTGAGTACCCGACTGCAAAGCAAAGGGTTGCCGGTTCAATTCTCAGTCAGGGCACATGCCTTGGTTGCAGGCCAGGTAAGATCCCCAGTGGGGGGTGTGCGGGGGGCAACCACATATTGATTGATGTGTCTCTCCCTCTCTTTCTCCTTCCCCTCTCTCTAAAAATAAATGAAATCTTTAAAGAAAACCTTTTTTAAAAAAGAATAAATTCTGTTTCATATACTCACAACTGAAAACCTACTTTTGCCATCTGTATATAGCAGGTCCTTAAATAACATTGTTCAACATAATTTCAGTATAATGTTGATAAGATGTGATAGGAACATAACTCGTTTATATCAATAAAAGTGGTATTGTTGTACATCGTTTCACTTAAAGTCATATAAACTATTGACAATGTTAAGCAAAGACTTTCTGTACAGCATGGATACACTAGACAAATGGATGATTCCGGGTGGACAGAGCAGGACAGTGCAAGTGTAGTACCAGTTTTGTTTTTTTGACTTCTTAATGAACCCAAACCATTTAGATAATAGGTATTCCAAACAGTTTATTCTAGTAATCAGGCACAATGTCATAGCTAATATGAATTATTGTGGAATTATTTGGGGCCTGGAGATTTTGGAGAATAGTTGAAAAAGCTTATGGACCTATTCCTAAAGAGGAAACCTGTCAGTGCTAGAGCAGGTGCTCCCTAGCCATTCTTGTCTATGCTGCTGCTCTCACTGTAGAGCTGTGGTAGCTCATTCACAATCCTGCCAGTCTGTCGCAGAACAGGAATACCAATTTATTAGAATAGTTAATTAATAAACACTTCCAGGTTCACAGCATTTGGAAAACACAGCATTTGTAAACCATGGACATTGTCAAAGATCTCTTACATAATATATTTTTGCTACTATCTAAACATGGATTTCTATATATGTGAGTTAATTTCCCCAGAGGAATGTGAAGTGGGAAAATGGGAAATTTACTTAAGAACTAACTGTTGTTGGGCTTTGGGGCCATTGTTAATTAAAATAAAAGTTATTTGAACAAAAGCACTCTGATGCTGTGACAGTTAATCTGATCATTTTAATTATCAGATAGTTAATCTGTCTAGTTTTTACCTAGACAAGTGGCAAACTTATCATTATATAGAACAAAATAGTTTTATTTATATTCATATTTTATCTTAATATCTCTTTAACTTTTTAGCATAGATTATGGTCTACTCACATAGGACCTGGAAATAGTGTACTTTACTAGTCTCTCACCTAGTTGAAGAAGACAAAAGGATATGGGAGATCAGGAAATGTGGTTCATATTTTTGGTTCACTATTTACTAGAAGGTCTGGAGAAAATGTTGCCATCTTAACAAAAACTATCTCAATACAATTTTTTTTCTTTAAAAAATGAGTTAGCTTTTGATTAATATGATAAAGAGGATTGGAATAGTAAAATGAAAATTTGCTGGTAGCTCTACATTTCTTTTTATCACAGCTCACATACTATGTATTACTAAAACTCTTCCAGAGCAGTAGCAAATTGAAAAATGTAATTTGAATTTCATCTTTTTAAAAAATTTAACCTTTATTTTATTTTTTCCTATTACCCTTTGTTCCCTTATACTCCCTCCCCATCCTATTATGGACTTTTACAATTGTAAAATATATGCTTTCTACTAATGAATGGGTGTCGAGAACTTTGAAGGGTCTGAGATTTTTACCTTACTTGCAAGCTAACAAGTTAGCAAACTAATTTCATACTGGTATAAAACATGAGACTCCTCAGACAGAGATAAAGGACACTATTTCTCACAATAATAGTACTTAAAGTATCAACTTTTAGGGGGGAAGGTGGCATTGATTTCCTGAGCCCTACTCCTGTAGGGTGATGGTAAAGAGTGATAGATGACACCTCACCCTCCATGGGCTGTGTAAAGGATAGGAATTCTGAGCTTAGGGAACTCAAGATATTTTATAACTGGCAGTAAGCCCACCTGTTGATTCAGAGGGACGCAGTATCTTGTTCCAAGGGGGAGTCAGTGCCTCATAGCAGTAATTCAAGAGACCCATAGAAAATTGTCTCCTAACAGTGGGTCTGGGATGAAAGTTTTGCTTAATACTTTATATTTGCTTAACACTTCATAATGCAAATTAATAATATAAACAAGATCACAAGAGGAAATGTTTAAAACACTTGCAAGAGCCAAGTTTAAGTATACTACTTTTGAAGCACCAAGTAATTTACAACTGAAGAACCTTACAAAATTTTACATTATTGAAAAAAGTTAAGCACTTTTACTTAGGATCACTTTGCCATTATGCTGCATGTTTTTGAAACTAATAAAACTTGGCTTTCAAAACATTCTATTTTTTTATAGGTTTTATTTATTTATTTTTAAAGAGAGGAAGGGAAGAAAAAAGAGAAGGAGAGAAACATTGATGTGTGATAGATACATCAATAGGATGCCTCTTGCACACCCCCAACTGGGGACCTGGCCTGCAATCCAGGCATGTGCCCTGAGTGGGAATGGAACCAATGACCTTTTGGTTCGCAGGCTGGCACTCAATCCACTGAGCCACACCAGCCAGGAATCAATTTATTTTTTTTAAAACCATTTATTTATTTATTTAGACAGAGGGAAGTGAGGGAGAAGGAGAGAAAGAAACATAGATATGAGAGAGAAGCATTGAGGGAATCAAACCCATGGCCCCTTGGTTTGCGGGATGACACCCAACCAAGTATGCCACACCAGCCAGGGAAAAAAACACTCTAAACTTAAACATAACTAGTTTATATTCCTTTTTTGCTCCATACAGGGAAGTTTTATTCAGTAAAATACAAATTTCCTATTATTTACACCAAACCAAAGTGAATCATTCTTAGAGAACCACCATCTCCAATTTCCTGAAAGAAAACAAATAAGAATAATTAAAATAATGTTTATACAGAGTGTAAAAAGAATTGACTTTATATTTTTAATTTAAATATTTAAAAACAGTGAAACAAAATAAAATAGTTTTAAATGCATTATATATGTAAACAAGAAACCTATACTTATCTTACTCTTAAAATTTTGATAGAGTATTCATAAAAATCAATGAAGAGAAATAATATATGAAGCATAAAAAGACAAAGAAGGAAGGATAGGAAATTAGTTGAAATTTGGAAGCATCCAAAGGCTCCTACAATGAAAAGTTGCAAACTGTTGGTCATCATTTCTGATTCCACCTATTTGATTTTACAATACTATCTATTCTGAAAGGTCCTATGTAGCATATAGTTCTTAATTTTAATATATTATTAAGTAGTTGATAGTGGCTCTTGAGGTAATGATTCATAGGAAAGATAACAGTTTTATAAGCCCTATATAAAATTTTATAAAGCTGCAAAGAGATACTAACAAGAACCCATTTTCCATTTTATATTTTTTTTTCTCCCCCTACAGGGATTTTTAATTTTTTAATTATATTTATTGATATGACATTGGTTAATAAAATTACATAGGTTTCAAGTGTAAAGTCCCACGATATATCACCTGTATATTACATTGTCTGTTTACTACACGAAGTCAAATCTTCTTCCCTCACCATGTATTTGATCCTCTTTACCTTTTACTACTCCCCCATCCCCTTTCCTCTCATAACCACCACGATATTGTCTGTGACTGTTTTTGCTTGTTATTCTTGTTTTTACATTTGTTGCCTCCTGTTTTATATCCCACATATGAATGAAACCATATGGTTTTCGACTTTTTCTGTCTGACCTATTTTACTTAGCATGATGGATCTCACGATCCATTCATGTTGTCACAATGGACAGTATTTCATCTTTTCTTATTTGGCTGAGCAGTATTCCATTGTACGTATGTACCACATATTCTTTATCTAATCATCTATCAAAGGACACTTCAGGTGTTTCCATGTGTTGGCCACTGAATAATGCTGCAATGAACATAGGGGTGCATATATCTTTGCAAATAAATGTTTTCAAAATTTTTGGGTAGATACCCAGAAGAGAGGTTGCTGGGTCATATGGCAACTGTATTCCTAATTTTTGAGCAACTTCCATACTGTTTTCTTTAGAGATTTTACCAGTTTACATTTCTAACAGCAGTGATCGAGGGTTCCTTTTTCTCCACAACCTCTCCAACACTTACTATTAGTCTTGTTGATAATAATCATTCCTACATGTGTAAGGTGATCCCATTGTATTGCCACAGACATGGCAGAAATACCAAAGGTCATACTAGAGTACTATGAAACACTATATGCCAGCAATTTCAATAACCTAGAATAAATGGATAAGTTCTTAGAAATATATAATCTCCCTAGACTGAATCATGAAGAACTGGAAAATCTAAATAGATAGATCAACAGTGAGGAATTTGAAACAACCATGAAAAATTCGCCAAAATGTAAAAGTCCAGGACCAGATGGATTCACTAGTGAATTCTACCAAACATTCAAAGAAGATTTAATACCTGTCCTTCTCAAACTCTTCCAAAAAATTGAAGAACAACAATACTTCTAACACATTTTATGAGGCCAACATAACACTGATACCAACAACTGGCAAAGATAATGAAAAAAAAGAAAACTACAGACCAGCATCTCTAATGAATATAGATATAAAAATCCTAAATGAAATAATAGCAAATCAAATACAACAATACATTAAAAAAACATGTTGTGATCAAGTGGTGTTCATTCCAGGGGCAAAACGTTGGTTCACCATATGCAAATTGATCAATGTAATACACCACATTAAAAAAAAAGGATAGAAATCATATGATCCTATCAATAGAGTCAGAAACAGCATTTGATAAGTACAACACCCATTTGTTATTAAAACACATAAAAAAAAGGGCCATATATGACAAACCTTCAGCTAATATCATACTCAATGGTGAAAAACTGAAAGCTTTTTCTCTAAGATCAGGAACAAGACAAGGATGTTCACTCTCATCACTGTTATTCAACATAGTTTTTGAAGTCCTAACCAGAGCAATCAGGCAAGAGCAAGAAATAAGTCATCCAAATTGGGAATGAAGAAGTAAAATTGTAACTTTTGCAGATGACATGCTTCTTTTTAATTAATTTTTTTCCACATGATATTTTAATAGATACCTAAAATTTACCATATCAAAATCCACTTCCTATCCCTACCTGACCCCTGCCCTGGCAAATCCACATGGTCTTTTCTCACACAGTAAATAGAAATTCCTTTTTTTTCCTTTTTTTAAATTTATAAAGCATATTTATTCTATTACCGTTGTCTCAATTTTTCCCCCTTTACCCCCCTCCTCCCATCTCACCCCCACCCCTGCTCCCACAGTCAATTCCCACTCTGTTCTCCATGTCCATGGGTCATTCATACATGTTCTTTGTCTAGTCCCTTCCCCTTCTTCCCACCATTGTCCTCCTTCCCCATCCCCTCTGGACACTTTCAGTCTGCTCCATGTCTCCGTGCCTGTGGTTTATTTTGTTCGTTAGTTTATTTTGTTGAATAGAGTCCACTTCTAGGTGAGATCATATGGTATTTGTTTTTCATCAACTGGCTTATTTCACTTAGCTTAATATTCTCCAGTTCCATCCATGTTGTCACAAAAGGTAGGAGTTCCATCTCTCTCTTCCTTTCTTTTGTTCTTTTTTTCTTTCTTTCTTTCTTAAATGCAGATTGACTTTATTTTTTTAAATGTCAAAGTTAATTATAAAATACTAAAATAATTTAAAACCAATATAAAGTCTCAGCAATTAAACCAACATGACACCAGCATAAAATAATCAATTAGATCAATGAGGTATAATGAGCATTCTAGAGACAAATGTATATATCTGTTGAACAATATAATATGTGATTAAGTTGATATTTCAAATCAATGGGGAAAACTAGGCTTATTCAACAAATAATGTGCATAGACCACTATTACTGGCAATAAAACAAATATAGAGCCTTTTTTCACACATTATACAAGAAATATTCAGATGAGTTAAAAATCAATATGTAGAATCTAAGGAGTTTTAGGAGAAAATAGAACTAATATTTTTCATGACCTGAAGTAAAATATTCAACCCCAGAAGCTATAAAGTAAATATTGACAATATGACTATATTAAACATTTAAAACTATATAGTAATATACATATTAAAAATAGTTGAAGGACAAGGACTAGAATAGGAAAGTCTTTGCAACACATATAAAATATGGTTAATAGGTTTTTGGGGTTTTTTTTTAGAGAAAAAAGTTCTACACACCTTTAATCAATCAATAAAGAATACCAAAAAGTCATTTAAAGCTTTTTTAAAATAATAGAAATAGGCAAGAAATAAATGAAAACAGGTTTAGTTTCAACAAATAATACAGCAGTAATTAAAATAACATCATTGTCACAATCAGATTAATGAGTATTAAAAATATTGGTAATATCAAGTATTGGCAACTATGAAAGGAACTAGGTATTTATAGAAACTTTTTCTTCATCTTAAAGCAGTCCCTTAAGCATATTTTGCAGTGCCAGTTTGGTGGAGGTGTATTCTTTTAGCCTTCTTTTGTCTGGGAAAATCTTTATTTTGCCCTGCATTTTAATGGAGAGCCTTGCTGGGTATAGCAGTCTTGGTTGCAGGACTTTACTTTTCACTCCTTGGAATATTTCTTGCCATTCCTTTCTGGCTTGCAGTGTTTCTGTTGAGAAGTCAAATGCTAGTCGTATCGGGGTTCCCTTATATGTTACTACCACTTTCTCCATTGCTTGATTTAGGGTTCTCTGTTTGTCTTGATAGTTGCCATTTTAATGGTGATGTATCTTGGAGTGGGCCTCATTGGGTTCCTCTTGAATGAGACCTTCTGTGCTTCCTGGACTCGTGTGACTTTTTCTCTCCTCCAATTAGGGAAGTTTTCCATCATTACCTTTTCAAACAGATTTTCTATCCCTCCCTCATCCTCTTCTCCTTCTGGTATCCCTATTATATGGATATTATTACGTTTCAGGTTGTCCTGCATTTCCCTCAATGCCTCTTCATTCTTTGTGAGTCTTTATTCATTTTCTTGCTCTTTCTGGGAGCTTTTTTCTCCCTTATCCTCCAGCTCGCTGATTTGGTCCTCAGTTTCATCTAGCCTGCTTTGGATTCCTTGTACTTTGTTCTTCAATTCAGAAATGGTATTCTTCATTTCCTCTTGTGTCTTATAGATAGTTTCTATGTCCTTTTTCATGCTGACATAGTTTGCAGTAAGTTCCTCATAGTTTCCCTGTAGTTTTGGTAATTCTGAGCTCACTGAGCTCATTGAGCTTCTTTAGAACCATTGTTTGGAACTCAATATCTGATAGTTTACTTGCTTCTATTTCATTTAGTTCTATTTCTGGGGATTCCTCCTTTCCCTTCAAGTAGAGCGTATTTCTTTGTCTTCCCATTATTTGTGAGATTCTTTTCTTTTGCTTCTGACTCTGAAGTTGATCTATCTTGATTTCCTGACTTTGTGGTGTGAATGTCTATGGTAGGAGACCGCTGTTTTTACTCTCTGGATCTGCCTCTGATGATGTCAGATGTTGTCCCTGTCTGACGTTAGGCAGTCTGCTCGAGACTTCCAGGAATCTACTGTTGTGGCTGTCTCCTTCAGCTGTTAATCTAGTCAGTCTGCACTCAGCAGGTCACCTTAGACAGCTCAGGACGGGGCGGAGTCCCTCCTGGGGGCAGGATTATTGAGTCCTCTCATGCTGCTGCTGTATGGGGGAGGAGTCCGCACTGGGATCCCGCTGTCCACTCTCTCTGTTCTCTCCCCAAAGCCTCTTCCCCAGTCTCTCCTCATGTCTCCAGACCTCTCTGTGCCCCCTTTAGCCAGGGATCTATTGTCTGTGGCTGCCACTCTGCCCTCAGCAGGCAGCTTAGACAGCACAGGGTAGGGTAGAATTCTACCTGGGGGCAAGGCTATTGGGTCCTTTGATGCTGATGCTGTTCAGGGGGAGTGGCCTCCGCCTGAGCAAGATGGCTGCTGCCACATGCGGGATGAATCCTGTCGGCCACTCTCCCAGTTCTCTTCCCAAAACCTCCTTCCCTAGTCATCCTGGGGTCTCCAGCCCACTCTGCCCCTGCCTTCCCTGGAGACCACGGTAAGTGGCTGCAATAAAAATGTATGCGTTGGTCCTTTAAACAGTTCTTTGCATCTCCAGCTGCCTGTCTCTGGCAGAGAGCAACCCTGCCACTTTTTGCAGCTGGCTGTTTTCTGTGTACTTTCTAGGCTCTGGTGCTGTGGGCTAGAGATGCCTGCATTTGGTTTAGACTCCGCTCTTCTCAGAGGGATCCAACTGGCCATTTCAATATCCTTCTGGTGCTGCCACCCGTGGGTGCCCCGCCTGCCTTCTTGAGTCTCTACCACACTCTTTACCAGTTAAATTGCGCTAAAGCCGATTCTTCTGTCTCTGAGGTTATAAGGCTCCTCTCTCACTATTGTTCAGTTTTTTGTTTCAGGTGATTTCTCCGAAATGTAGTTGTAATTCCAGGTTGGTCCTGGGAGGAGGTCAGTGTGACTGCCACTCACTCCTCTGCCATCTTGAAATCTCTGATCTTTATATTGACAACCCTAAAGACTCCATTCTGAACAAGGATTTTATGATACGATTTTGAAATTGGAATATGTTTAAATGTAAGACTAATGATAAGTATTATTTGAAAAATAACACCTACTTAAAAGTTTGGAGATAACCTACTTAGTCTTGAAATGGTATAGGGGAAATGTAAAGAGAATAGGGATGACGGTTGTACTTACACTAATGTCATAATTGGAGACATTTCTCTTAAAGGTTATTCTTTAAGTTATACTTTGAATGTTCCTTTTGCTTCTAAGAGAAGCCTTTCAAAAAAATCCTACATTATAGTATTTTAAGTAGTTATACCTCAGAGAAAACAGGTGTGGAGCTGGCAAGTAAGGAAACATGTACGTATGCAAGTGCTAGTGGATCCTGATGAACATAAACATCTTTTAAAAACCTGGAAAAACAGGTAACAAGAAGAATGAGTAATTTAATAGTGCCTGGGGCTTGCGTGTGTATACTGGCTTTTAGCTTTCAATTTGAAAACAAAAAAATCATTTATATAAGCACTGGTATTTTTTAAAAAAGCATAAGCTCCAGCTCATCGCTTATAAGCTACTATATCAAAATCTATTTTTTACACCACTAGAATGGTTATCAATAAATCTAGATTTAGCTTTTGGTCTTGATCACTAAGTAGCAGAGATCCTACATAAATTATTTTCCTAATATTTGGATATAATGGGTGCATGAAGGCCAGATTTTGCATACTCAGGAAGTATCATCTGTTTCAGCCATATTCTTGATATTCTGTAGAGTCTTCCATTCAGGCCTTAAGACTTCTCCTATGTTACTAATTACATTTTACAAAGGAGAAATCACAGAATTAACTGCTGAAGGCTCTACCAGGATTAAAATAAACTTTTCCTTTGAAGGATATTTTAAAATCTATCCTGTTTTTAAAGAAGACTTCAGGGCATTTCCAAGGTTTCCATGAGAGTCTTTCATGATAAATAAACTTGAATTGTACTCTATTTACTTTACATGAATATTTTGATGATTAATGAAATAATATATTTTGAATTTTCATTTATTTAATAATTATTAAAATAAAGTATATTCATTAACTAAAATTTGGAAAACAAAAATTTACCCATACTCCCACTAGTTATGTAAAAACTATGATTTAAGATGTATTTATTTCCAATCTCTTTTTTCCCCATATATGTGATTTATTTGTTTTTAAAGCAGCAGAAATCGTATTGTTTATACATTTCTCTACGTTTTTGGTTTGGGTTTTTTTGTTTTCATTTTATTCCTCAATACTCCCATATACATAGTCTTTTTCTTTAATGGCTAAATTTTATTTCATTAAATATCAGTACTATGGTACTCCTTAACCATCCCTCTATTTTTGTTAAATTTATACTGTTTCTGATTTCTTCTTTTTTTAAATAACCCAATGAAAGATATTCTTAGGCATAAAGTTTTTTTCTGTGTTTAAGATTGTTTCCTTGGTATAGAGTTATAGCAGTAGAATTATTGGACCTAAATTACGAACTTTTAGGACTCTGGATAAACAGTATGGAATTGGTAGTTTTGTGTTATTTCTTTCATAACTTGGGAGGAGGTGATTTTTGTTTGATAATAGGAAGTTATAGTTTCAGCAGAGGCTTGTTTTTATTTTATTAAGTGCTGAAACTGTGCTCATCCTTAACTGAAGGCAACATGTTAATTCATGTAATAATTTAATGCAACAAAGGGGTTTTCCCCCACCCCTCATTTGAGTTCTATATATAGCTAAGAGTATTTTCTGAGCCACACCCTACTGCTGTTTCCTAATGTTGGATGATAGCAGATCACTTTATTTATATACAGATTTATTTTAAAAATTTATTGAATTTATTGGGGTGACATTGGTTAATAAAATTATATACATTTCAGGTGTACAATTCTGTAATATTGAATACATCATCTGTATATTGTGTTGTGTGTTCACCACCCGAAGTGAAGTTTCCTTCCGTCACCATTTATACTCCTTTCCCTGTGGTAATCGCCATACAGTTGTCTGTGTCTATGTCTAAGAGTTTTTCTTTTTAATTCTTTTACATTTTTTCACCCAGCTCCCCAACCCCCCAACTCCCCAAATTATAAGTCCCCTTTGACCACTGTCAGTCTGTTCCAAGTATTCAGGCCTCTATTTTGTTTTTGTTGTTGTTTATCTTGTTCATCATATTCCACATATAAGTGAAGTCTAATGGTATTTGTATTTCTCGGACTGGCTTATTTCAATCTTCAGGTCCATCCATGCTGTCACAAAATGTAGAATTTCCTTTTTTCTTTTTCATGGCTGAGTAGTATTTCACTGTGTAAATGTACCACAACTTCTTTTATCTACCCCTCTACTGATGGGACTTGGGTTGCTTCCAAATCTTGGCTAATGCTGCAATGAACATAGGGGTTCACGTATTCTTTTGAATCAGTGTTTTGGATTTCTTCATATATATTCTGAGATGTGGAATCTCTGCATCATAAGGCAGTTCTATTTTTAATTTTTTTGAGAATACTCCATACTGTTTTCCATAATGGTTGCACCAGTCTGCATTCCTACAAATAGTGCATGAAGGTTTCCTTTTCTCCACATCCTCACCAGCATTTGTTTGTTGATCTATTGATGACAGCCATTCTAAGAGGTGTAAGGTGATATCTCATTGTGGTTTTACTTTGCATCTCTCTGGTGATTAGTGACACTGAGCATCTTTTTGTATGTCTAGTGGCCACCTGTATGTCCTCTTTGGAGAAATGTCTATTCAGGTCCTTTGCCCATATTTTAAATTGGATTGTTTGTTGTTTTGGTGTTGAGTTGTATAAGTTCTTTATAAATTTTGGATATTAACTCCTTATCTGATATATCATTGGAAGATATGTTCTTTCATCCAATGGGTTGTCTTCCATTTTGTTGATGGTTTCCTTTGCTGTACAAAAAATTTTTAGTTTGGTGAAGTTTAATTTGTTTTTTTTTCTTTCATTTCCTTTGCTCAAGGAGACATATCAGAAAAAATATTGCTATAGAAATGCCTGAGATTTTACTGCCTACATTTCCTTCTAGTGTTTTTATGGTTTTGAGTCTTACGTTTACGTCTTTACTCCAGTTTGAATTTATTCTTGTATATGATATAAGAAAGTGGCCTAACTTTTTTGCACTATTGTCCAATTTTCCCGACACCATTTATTTGGTTTTTTTTACATTTTTAAATCATGTTTATTCTATTACAGTTGTGCCAATTTTTCCCCCTTTAGCCCTCTCTACCCAGCCAACACCATTTATCGAATAGACTAACCTTAACCTATATTATGTTCTTGCCTCCTCACACCCTATTTCTGTTAGCTAATGTTTTAAATGTACACAAATGTTAGTAAGCAAACTCTGCAGACAAGTTAAGGTTTGCTTTGCTACCAACTGGATTTTGATCTTTTGTGCACTTAATACAGGTATTTTTTTAATTATATTTTCCCATGTGTTACTAATGTTTTTTTATAAAGTTCCTGATTTTGTTCAACAATAATTTAATCTCTGAAGTATACTACTTTACAGATAGAAGAAATCTTAAAGTTTCTTAATCTGAAACTTTTTTCATTTTGTTGATGAGGAAACTGAGGTACACATGGGTTAACTGTTTTGTTCAGTCGCTAATTTAGTTGCAGAGCTGGAATTAGAATTTAATTTTTTCCCTGTGAAGTGCTTTTTTCACCACAGCATTTTGAATATGCTGACAAATAACACGTATTACACAGGCTGCATTATGATTGATTCTTATGATTGCCTGTTCCTGTCATTTAAGACTCTTGTTTATAGGCATGCCAGTAGCCCGTCTGTATGACGGGAGATGCTCTCCTGAGCAAGTTGTCCAGTTTCCAAGTTTCACTGTTGAATATTAACCCTGTGCCTTGCATATTTGGGATCATTTGAGGATTTATTTTTAATCAATATTCTTGAGTTTTGGTGTTGATGTTCTTTCTAGAAAAAGAAATGTCAAATTGTCTACCATCTAGCACTTGCCAAAAGTTGGCTTAAGGCTTCTGGTACTTATAAGAGACAGGTTGATAGGTAAACTAATTATCTATAACTTTCCAACTTCCTCTGTGTTAAGTAAACCATCAGAAAGGAATGTACTTAGAACAAACATGTCACTTTACCTTTCCACAAAAATGCCTTCACTGAATTATGATTCAGTATAATTACCTTAGATTTTATTGAAGATTTATAATAAAAAGATCTATGTGAATAGGATTTCTGTCTTTCTCAAAACCCTACTTGAAGACCTGTTTAGTTTGTTTTTCAGTTTTCGAACACAAGCATTCTTGAGTGTGAGCAGTGAAAGAAATATTTTTATACAGATGAATATACTATTTCATATTTTAAAAAATTAACTCAGTAAGAACAATAATGAACTGTGTTTTGGAATTCACAAAATGCTTTCATGTTACCTAATTTGACATAACAATCCCGTGATGTTATTAAATACAATTATTCCCATTTTACAGATGAGGAAATAGGTATAAAGAAATATGTGGCAGTGAAGAAGTGGCACTGAGATACGGGAACTAAGATAGTTGCCTACAAACCCTACAAATTTTTTCTATTGTACCATTATGCATCCTCAAGTAAACCTATTTCCCTTTTTTGCCTTACTTTCCCCGAATTCAGAGCTGAACTCTGTTTTAATTTGTATAAAACAGTGCAAACATTGAAGAACATTTCTTATTTTGCGACTTTGAATGAACTTTAATTAACTTTTCCTTCAATTAATTTTACTTTAGATACTCTATGTAAAATAACCTTATGAGCTGCTCCAACTATTTCAGAAAACAGATAGATCATAAATACTAAGATAAATTGGTTTATATCTATGAAGAATGACCACTGTATTATGGTTGTACTGACACTTTGTTTTTTATTACTTGTTTATCTAAGTCTTCTTGAGGAATATGTTGACACATTTAAAAATAGTTCTTAAAAAATCATTCTTTGGATGAGAGAAATAAATATGAGAATATCATTTATCCATGTGAACAAAGAGCTTAAGATGTAGATTAACAAACTTTATGATGAAAGTATCGATGACACAAAATTGCTACTTTTAAGTCACACTTTTAGTCCTGGCCAGCGTGGCCCAGTTGGTTTGGCATTGTCCCACAAACCAAAAGGTTGTGGGTTTGATTCCTGGTCAGGGCTCATGCCTGGGCTGTGGGTTTCTTCCCCACTTGGTGTACAAGTGAAAGGCAACCAATGGATGTTTCTCTCTCACATCAATTTTTGCTCCCTTTCTTTCTCCCTCCCTTCCCCTCTCTCTGGAATCAACTTAAAAAAAATTTTTTTTATTCCATTATGTATATGTACCATAATTTTTTGATCCAGTCATCTACTGATGGGCATTTAGGTTGCTTCCAACACTTGGCTATTGTAAATTGTGCTGCTATGAACATTGGGGTGCATAGGTTCTTTTGTATTGGCGTTTTGGTGTTCTCAGGGTATAGTCCCAGCAGGGGAATCGCTGGATCAAAAGGCACTTCCATTTTCAGCTTTCTGAGGAAATTCCACACTGCTTTCCATAGTGGCTGCACCAGTCTGCATTCCCACCAACAGTGGACTAGGGTTCCCTTTTCTCCACAGCCTCGCCAGCACCTGTTGTTTGTGGATCTGTTTATGATGCAGCAGAAAGAAAAAAAGAAGTACTAAACTTTGCGACAGCATGGATGGAACTGGAGAGCATCATGCTAAGTGAAATAAGCCAGGGGGCGAAAGACAAATACCATATGATCTCACCTATAAGTGGAACCTAACCAACAATGCAAAGAAGCAAGGAAAATATGACCAGCAACACTGAAAGGAAAAGAAATCAACAGAGACAAGAGGGAAGGGGGGGGGGCAGGGAAAGGGAAGGGAAGGGGAAAGTCAAGGAACATATAGCAAGGACTCATGGACAAAACCAAAGGGGAAGAGCTGAGGGAGGGAAGGTGGGAGGGGGCAAGGGAAAGAGGTGGGGGGAAGGCAGAGACAAATGTATTTAAAAAGTAAATAAATTAATTTAAAAAAAAAAGAATTTGAAAAGAAAAAAAAGTACATAAATTAATTAAAAAAATAAAAAAAAATTTTTTTTAAATCACAGTTTTAGAAACTACATACTTCAGTTATAGAAGGTGCTCTTTATAAAGAAGGATAATTGTCAATATGTAAATATTGGGGATATATATATGTGTGTGTGTGTGTGTGTGTGTGTGTGTATGCGCATATATATGTGTATATATACTTGTACTTTTCCCTCCTAGGTGATTATAAAGACTGAAAGAACATTATAAGCAGCATGTTGCTATAACTTTAATAATTCCACAATAAAAAATGAGTTTCCTACCATTTCTAAGTCTAAGATTTCTTCCAGACAGTATCCCAATGAGTAGTTCAGGCAAGACAATATAGATATATAGATATATAGATAGATAGATATAGATATATAGATATATAGATAGATATAGATATATATAGATATAGATATAGATATAGATATATAGATATAGATATATAACAATATGATTTATTACTTAGTTGTCTCTGACCAAAGTCAGTGGTAGGGAACCAGAGGTATGCCCCATACCTAGAAACTAATTACAGGCCCAAGTTAGCCTCTTTAAAGTTTATCCATAGATCAATGGAACAGAACTGAGAACCCAGAAATAAACCCACATCTAAATGGCAAGTAATTTTTGACAAAGGAGCCAAAAACAAACAATGAAGAAAAGAAAGCCTCTTCAATAAATGGTGCTTGGAGAATTGGAAAGCCATACACAAAAGAATGGAACCAGACTGCTGTTTGTCACCATATGCTTCATAAAAATTAATTCAAAATGCATCAAAGACCTAAAAATAAGACCTGAAACAAAACACATAGAAGTAAACATAGGTACTGAACTTATGGACTTTGGTCTTAGAGAAGATTTTATGAATTTGACCTAAAAGGCAAGGGAAGTATTTAAAAGCAAAAATAAATGAATGGTACTATACCAAATGAAAATGCTTCTACACAACAAAATAAACCATCAACAAAACAAAAAGGCAACCAACTGAATGGGAGAAGATATTTGCAAAGAACAGCTCTGACAAGAAGTTAATATCCATGATATATAAAGAACTCATACAACTAAATAATGATAAACAATCCAATTAAAAATGGGCAGAGGACCAGAACAGACACTTCACCCATGAAGACATACGAATGGCCAATAAATATATGAAAAGATGCTCAATTTCATTAGCTGTTAGGGAAATTCAAATCAAAACCACAATGAGATACCACCTTACTTCTGTAAGAATGGCTATTATCAAAAAGACTAATAATAAGTTTTGGAGAGGTTGTGGAGAAAACAGAACCCTTTATTATTGCTGTTGGAAATGTAAACTGGTAATATCACTAAAGAAGTTTCTCAAAAACTAAGAATACAGTTACCACATGACCCAGCAACATTTCTTCTGGGTATCTACCCCAAAAATTTGAAAACATTTATTTGCAAAGGTATAGGCACCCCTATGTTCATTGCTGCATTATTCACAGTGGCCAAGACATAGAAACAACTGTGGTGTCCTTTGATAGATGATTGGATGAAGAATATATTGTACATATATAGACAGTGGAATACTACTCAGCCAAATAAGATCAAACACTGCCATTTGTGACAATGGATAGATCTGGAGAATGTCATGCTAAGTGAAATAAGTCAGACAGAAAAAGTCAAGAACCATATGATTTCACCCATATGTTAGATATAAAACTGAGAGAAACAAAGGAAAAACTGAATGATGACTCATAGTCAACAGTATGGTGGTTACCAGAGGAAAACAGGGATTGGGGGAAGGTAGAAGGTAGAAGAGGGCAAAGTGGGTTAAGTATATGGAGAAGGAAGGAGACTTGACTTTGGATGGTAAACACACAATACAATACAATACACAGATGATGTATTATAGAATTTTACACTTGATGCCTATATAATTGCATTAACCAATGTCACCCCAATAAATCCAATAAAAATTTAAAATTATCTAATAAAATTTAATATAGAACTCAAATTCTTTCTCCCAGCTTCTGTGATTGGCACAAATCCCTCCTAAAATCCCTAGAGCTAGTTATACCTGTAGTGGTTTAATTTCTTTCTTTTTCTTTTAATTATTTTGGAAACTGTGGTGAAGTATACTAACATAAACTTTACTGTTTTAACCATTCATGATTTCCCCCACCCCTAAGGAGACATTTGGCAATGTCTGGAGATGGTATTTTGTTGTTATGATAAGTGGGGGGGGGCTACTGGCATCTAGTAGATAGAGGCCAGGATGCTGCTAAACATCCAACAGTGCATAGGAGGGTCCCCCCCAAACAAGAATTATCTAGCCCAAAATGTCAATTGTTCTGAGGTTGATAAACCCTGGTGTGGAGCCAGAGTGTTTGGGGTTGAAATCTAGCAGTACACTGTACAAGCTGTGTGACTATGGGGAAGATGCTTAATTTCTGTGTCTGTGTCTCTAAAAGGAAACTAATAGTAGTATCTACCTCATAGGGTTGTTGTGAGAATTAACTGAATTAAAATATTTAAAATACTAAAACCAGTGCCAGTCAGAAAAAGTACCTGATAAATATTAGCATTAATTATTTTATTTTAAAATTATTTTTTATTTAATGTATTCAATTGATTAAAGTTGATAAATAGTTGATAAAGAGACATATATTGAAAAAGTTATCAACAGAAAATTATTCAAAGACACATAAAATCCTACTTTGACCAGAGGGGAGGAGGATTTTACAGGGGAAGAAGGGGAAGGGTCAGTCAAGGAGCATGTATAAAGGAACCTGGACAAGGGCAATGCCAGGGGAGGGGAGGATTGAATGTGGGAGCGGTGGGCAGGGTAGGGGAGAACAATGGGGGTAAAATGGGGACAACTGTAACTGAACAACAAAAAAAAATCTTTTTAAATGTACTGCATGACAATTTTGAACGAGAAAATCCTTTGCAAGCAATAATGATAGGTTGTTAAAATCTGTACTTGAAGTGTATGTACTTAATAATTTCTAAACAAGAAACTATAAGGCTGAACATAAAATGTGTGTGAGTTAGTGCTAATCTGAACTTAAGCTATGTTAATATCTGAACTCAAACACTTATAGACGATTAGGTTACAATAACCATTTTATATAACTGGTATCTCTCTTATTCTGTATTACTCTTCTAGAAAGATCCTTGGGAAGTCAGTTTCTTGATTGGATATCATGTACACCTGTTTATCTGTAAAGTTTTGAAAGGATATAGTTTTTTTCTTTAACAAGTGTTTAAAAAAACAAGCTACTTTAAAATATATAAAATTTATGGTTTTTATTTAAGCTTTAGCAAATTACTTACAGATTATTATGTATATACAGTCAACCGTAATGTGGAGTATTTCCCTCCAAACAAATCAAGAATTTTAAAAAGTTTATTTTCAATGTAGATATGTCCATAATGAAGACTGAAGCAATGATTTTGATAATTGTTATTAGTATAGTTCCATATAATTAACAAAGTCTTACCACATACATGGTCACAACAGAGTTTCATAAAAATCCTGTGGGGTATGTGGCAGTATCTCTATTTTGCAGATGAGGAAGTTGAGGCTTACAAAGATGAAGTGATTTTTCCTAGGTTATAATGCTAGTAATTGTGGGACTATCATTAAAACTCAAGTCTCACAAAGAATCAGTTACTATAATCCACTGTGGGCTTTTAGGAAAATGATGAGGCTTAGTCTGACTTATACCTAAGCTTTCTGAAATTGGTATAATGGCATTGATATCTCTTTTCAAAATGATGTAATGTCAGCAGAATATTGAGAGGCACCTCACATGCATTACTTATTAATATTCACATGAATGTAATAAACATGAATTGGTTAACTTTGTCATTATTATAAACCTTTTGCTATTAAACTTATAATTTGAGATAATTTCAAACATACCAAAGTATAAAGAATGGTATATTTAAACTGCTATATTAACCATCACCCACCTTCATCAATTATCAACTCATGGTGACTTAAATTCACCTATATCCCTCCTTTCTCACCATTGGCTTATTTTGAGGCAAATTTCAGACATATAATTTCATTTATACATATACAATTTTATTTTTCAGAAATAAATATTTTAATAATTACAACTTTAAAATACTGAAAAGCTGAATATTTTTCTAGATAGATGTTTCCACTTAGCAGCTTTTCCTGAGTTCAAAATAATAACATACAGTATGCTTTTTTCTTGGAATTTAAGGTCTAATAAGAAACAGTAATTGAAAGTGTTTTACCTGTTCTATGCAGTCTTCTCTTATTTCTCCTTCTAAAATAAAAAATCACAACTTTAATTTTCTCAAAATCTAATAAAGGACCTTTACAAAAATTGTTAACAGAATCTTTTAACATCCTCGCTAAAAAGAGAAATACTTAAAACAGTATTAACTTAAACAAATTAAAATACTAAAAAAACTATAGAGAAAGCAATAGCCAAACTTCAAAATAATTGGTAAGTAAGTACCAATTATTCTCACACTTACATGTTTTGGTTAATTTATGCACTGAAATAAAATGAGCAGACTATGCCTATATTATACTTTCTGTTCTTAAAATGATGCCTTAAAATTTGCATGGCAACTAAGTTTCATCTATGTGCCAATTCTGGTTCATTAGTGGTGGTTATCCAGGGAACTGTGGAACTGTGTTGAGAAGTTTTATGAGGATTTTGTTATTATTATGCTTAATAATAAAGAATACTGTATTTGATTAGTGGGTGTTTGCACTCAAAGCAGTGATATACCTGCTGACCCTGGCTTAGTACATCAAAATGTTGCTTTTAAAAGAGGCATCCTTACTTAAGTTAGGCTAAGAAAAAAGAAGTGTCATTACTGACACAATCTAATTTCTCGTTATTGATGGATATTAGGTAGACATTAATGTACATATTTCCATCCTTGAAACAAGTAACTTCTGGTATTTTTAAGCCCCAATATAGTACTTAGTGCATGCATGCATATACCACTTGTTTGGCACTGTGCTTATATTAACTTATATTACTACTTGTTTCCTTTATTTATTTAGTCTACCTTCCCAAGTAGATTATATGTTTTCTAAAACTTATCAGCAGCATTTTATTCTTCCTTGTAGTCCTAGCACCAAAAAATACGTTGATGATGATTATATTTCTATAAAAATACATGAAACTTGTCTGTCTGTAATTCTAAGTTGCTGTTTTGGCACATTTTTGTATACACTGAGGTGTTTTGTTTAGTTATATAGTTTAAAATATTTCATAACATTTTAAATACAATATGGAGCCATGCTATGAAATATGGATTATAATACTTTCCTGTGGCATCTGGATTTAAAAAAAGTAATTGAATGGCTCTTGCATTTAAGTAGATAAAAGTTAAAATCTTACTGTAAGATGATTATTCTCTTCTGGAAGATTTCTAGGACTATATTAACAATCTCTCTCAGAAACTGATTCAACATTTTGTCTTCCCAATTGTCAACAAATTATTCTTATGACTAAACAAAAGTAAGACAAAGCTACTCTGCTTTAATTTATGCATGTTTTTAAGAGTCCTCCATAGACCATAAAAACAGGAGAACTTTGTGTAGTTTTAAATAGTAATTCTTATTCCTGTAATTTTGACATTTTTGAGCTAACAACTTTACTTTTAAATTTTTTTAATAGACAACAAGTTTCACCAAGTTAGTTACTGTTAATCTTCATTGAATCCACGCTAATTTTATCATATAAAGGAAAATTAACTTCTATAGCAAATGCATTAAAATCTATGATTGAGTTCCTAGATAGACATGTAAAGAGACTGGTGTAATGAAGTGATTGCTTCTGGTTCTGGTATGTTATGGTCTTTTAAATATGTACCACTTCTGTTTATTTTTCTCATAAAAGCCAGTGTTACTGCTTCATTTAGTTTCTTGCCAAATGTGACAATTCCCATCCTTAACTGTATTTGTCTTAGTTTAGATGAGGGGCCCATATTATGTAAAGGGCCAGATAGTAAATATTTTAAACTTTGTAGGCCAAGAGGGAAAATTGAAGATACTATGAAAGTATTTATATAACAAAAGAGAAAAATTCTACAATATTTTTATTGATGAAAGTCAAATTACAATAATAATTGAGTATAATTTTTTTATTTTGTGGAGATGTGGGATAGCACTTCATTTATCTGGAGTTCAAAGTTAGTGTTCTGTCTCATCAGACTCAGTTTCAAATGCTCATCTGTTAACACTGATCTCTGGTGAGATTTTATGTATTAATATTTTCAAAATGCCCTTTCAAGGAGATAAGTACAAGTACTGATATCAATCCATGATCAGCATCTCATTTTTTAGAATACATTAAATTCTTCTCTTGATTTTGACTTTTAGCATGTCATTACTTTGCAGATTAATCATTTCCAATTGCAGGTTAGGTGGAAGCTCTTCAGTTGCAGCTGATGGATTTTGAAATACAAAAATTTTCTCAGCATTTGCATCCAGGTCTGAAAAACGTGGCTGGAATTAGAGAACAATTGTTTTGGTTTTTTGTGACTAAGTGGTTTCCCAGGATTAGAGACTTAAAGTGCTAAAACTTGGACAATTTCTTACCCTAGCTGAAACTTAGCTTGAGATCAGAAAATTTATCTACTTCAAAATTGTATGGTAATATAGATCTTGTTTCTTGATTTATTTTTTGACAACACAACTTGACATTACTTGTGATTCAAACATTGAAGTGGTTTAATGTCAGTAAAATTTCACATATAGTAATTCTTTTGCATTTCAATTTTAAGTTTACTTCATTAAGAAACACTATCAAGTTTGCAGCCAAAACTACAAAGCCATTCTGTTAGATAACAGTGGTCAAGGTGATTCTTCTTATTCAGAAAAATTTCAGTCTGAACCCAGAGCTTAAAAAGTCACAATAAAAATTTACCACTGCTGTTTTTGAACTTCTGCATTTTTGAACTTATCTTTTTGAACTAGGGCAAGTCAGCATATTCAACCTCTGTTGTTTTCTTTTTTTAATTTTCATATTTATTTTTTAATTTTTAAAATTTTTTATTGTTCAAATACATTTGTCTCCATTTTCCTGCCTCCACTTTCCCCAAACCCTCTCCCCTCCCTCACTCCTTTCCCACTATGGCTTTGTCCATGGGTCCTTTATATATGTTCCTTGACTTGACCCTTCACTTCCCTTTCCCTGCCCCCACCCTCCCTCTTGATTCTGTTGGTTTCTTTTTTCTTTCAATGTTGCTGGTTATATTTTCCTTGTTTGTCTATTTTGTTGATTAGGTTCCACTTATAGGTGAGATCATATGGTATTTGTTTTTGACAAAAATTCACAAAACTGACAATGGGTAAGCCCACAGGAGTGAATGATGTTTACCTTCCAGTGTGATATATTGAGTAACACATGATCGATTCAAATATTTTTTGCAAGGTACCTGCTGATTGGGTAATATGAATAACCATAAAATGTAAACACCTTAAATTTTTACAAGCTTTGTAAATTTGTTTTTTTCTCCTCTACGTATATTAGCATCATCAGTTGTAACACATTCCAGCAGATTCCACTTTAGGTTTTACTGAATTAATGTTTTCTTAACTTCTTTGAAGATATTATTCCCTGAAATTGTTTCACAATTTCACAGACTGTTCATAGAGGCTAATTCTTTCATTATTCCAAACTCGGCATCGATTCCGCAAAAAAAAAAAACAGCAACATTCATAACATCTGTTGACCAAAGAAAACCACTTGAAATCATTCTCCTTGGGGTGGTTTTTTTTTTTTTTTTGCCTTGTTTTTAAGTCAACTATTAATGTTTCTTGCAGTGTTCTCAATTTTTGAGCAACTATACTTCCTGAATGGCTAGTAGTCTCACAAAGGTTTATTTTCTATAGACATATTTCTTCAGCTGCTATAATTAAGCATAATTTAATTAACTCATCATCATTAAATAGCTTTCCTTGCCTTGTTAACAAATGAGCCACTCAGAAACTTAGTCATAGCCTCATCTTTATTTTTTATTTTGTGGAGGATTTCTTCTATGATTAAACATTCCATTTTAAATTTTCAAATTTTTCTGACCATTGTTTGCTCATGGGCAGGATATATTGTGATGAATTCTTTGTCTGGTAATATTGGTGTCTATCGGATTGTTTTGAGCCCAGCTATAGTGTCACTGCATGATAAACACAATGCTTTGCCATCTAATTTGATAATAAAACAATCCACACTTCGCTGTGCCTTAAAAGCATGACATCTGAAGTCCAATTTTATATTTTGGTTTTGATATGAGCATGCACTGATAACAAAATAAAAATTGTAGTACGGTAATGTGCATTGCACTTGAAATGCTGTGGGTTTATAACTGTGCTACTATAATTTGCAGGTACCAAGCAGTCACACAAAGTGCTATTCAGTTCTGCTACTGTAGCATGAAAACAGCCATACACAATATATAAAAGAATGAGCATGGCTGTGTTCAAATAAAACTTTACTTATAGACACTGAAATTGAATTTCATATAATTTTTATGTGCCATTAAATACTGTTGTGCTATTCTTGCATATCCTCTTCTATATGACAAGTCACTTTTCTCTCACTGCTGTGAAAATTCTCTTTGTCCTTGACTTCTGACAATTTAATTATAATGTGTCTCATGAAGATCCCTTTGTGTTCAACCTATTTGTGAACTTTTGGGCTTCATGAATCTGGATGTCTGTTTCTTTTTTTCCTATTTTGGGGTGACACTGGTTAACAAAATTATACAGGTTTCAGATGCACAACCCTACAACACATCATCTGTACACTGTGTTGTATGTTTACCCTAAGTCAGGTCTCTGTCTATTGCCATGTATCCCCTCTATACCCTCCTCCACTTCCTCTTATGCTCCCCTCCTCGGCAGTTACCACACTGGGTGCCTAGTTTCTTCCTGGGATTTGAGATGTTTCAACTATTTCTTTTAAAAAGTTTTTGCCCTCACTTTTTCTCTCCTCTCCTGGAACTCCCATGATACATATATTGATTCCTCATATCAATCCCATATGTTCCATAGATTTTCTGTATTCTTTTTCATTCTCTTTTTTGTTGTTCAGTGCAGTCATTGTATTCTTCAGCTCCAAGTTTTTAAAAAAAATTTTCAATGGTTTCTATTTCTTTTGTTCACATATTGTTTTCCCTTTTCTTTTTCTTTATTTTTTCTTTTTTTAAAAGTTGTCTACTTGTGTTCACTTTTAACTGAGCATCTTTTAATGATTTTTTTTTTTTTGGAATCTTTTGTCGAGCAGTTCATGGATCTTTCTTTCTTTAGGGTTGGTTACTGAAACTTCATCAGTCTCTTTTGGTTGTGTTATATTTGCCTAATTTTTTTGTGATCCGTATAGCCTTGCATTGGTATCTGTGCATTTGAAGGAGCACAGACTATTTTTGACACATAAAGTGGTATCTTCCAGGTGCTGGAGAGATAGGCTTGCCTCTAGGACTGCAGTCGAGCAGGCAGGGCCTGGTCACGAGGCTGCTTCCAGTTTCACAGGCAGATCCTTGGTTGGCTGGCCTGTTACTGGGGACACTACCAGGTGTAGCTTTTGCTAGGTCCCCAGGTGATGGGGACTACTTCTAGGTCCACAGTTGGCAGGCTTCTTACTAGGGGTGCAGATTATTGTGCCTTTTTCCAGGTCCCTGGGTGGATAAGACTGCCTCTGAGATCATGGTTGAGCAGTTGGAGCTAGTGATAGGTTACTTCTAGGTTCACAGTTGGGTCTGCAGACAGGGGGCCTATTATTGGGGTCATAAATTGTGTGGTTCCTTCCAGGTCCTTAGGGCTGGTAGTAGGACCATAAATGAATGGAGCCACAGCCATGTCCACAAGGGAGATGGAACTGTTCCTGGGTATGCAGTCAGGTCTGTATTCATCAGGCCTGCTACCAGGGTGGGGTCATGCCTTGTCAGAGTGTTCTGCCTTGGTCTTGGGCTCCACTGGAGTGTTACAACTTCCGCCCTGGATTTTGAAGCTCTCATAGTGGCACTTTTGTTCATGGATGGTTGTCAAATTAGTATTTCTGTGGGGGAATGTGGGCTGGGGAATCTCATATTCTGTTATGTTGCTACTAACCATCAATATTCAACTTCAACTTTACTGCTGGCCTTGTAAAATACTATTAACTCTATACTTTTCTTCAAATTCAAGGGAAAACAAACTTAGGGGGAAAATACCACTTTTTTTCCTACTAGTAATCCCATATCTTTAAGCCATTAATGCCAGAAGAATCACTTTAGATTGTTTATTCAAGTGCCCATCCTTTATGAAAATCATTCCCTTTGAAATTGTGAGAACAACTGAAGAGTCGGAGTGACAGTATTTTGAGTCAGAGTTGGGACCATATATTTTATAGGCTTTGTGACGTACAGTTAGTAGACCTGTTTGTGGAAAAAAAAGTTATTAACCGCCACATGCTTAGCACTCCACAATACTTCTCTAAAAATTCTTTTACTCTCCTAACCACTTCCCTAAGATGCTAAAGTTGTTCCCATATATTCTCAATAGTTCCTTCCCTAGGCTATCCAGAAAAAAAAAATCATATAAAGTCTATTCATTCCATATGCCTTTCTTGTCCTTCTCTGTATATTCCTTTCTCCAAATTTTGCATTCATAAGTTTCAAAGATTTAGTTCAGCAGAATTGGTGCATTATCAGAGGGAAAAGTAAAAAAAATGAGTAGGCCCACCCTAGAGTCATCATTAGGGGACAATGGAAAGGGGCAAATGAGAACTTTCAAATATTAACTACTTTTGTCCCTTCACAGCCAGTGATCTGTGTATTATCTATGCTGTTTATTTCCATAATTTCTTATGCAATTTCTTTTGCATGTTGAAATTGTACTTTGAAGGCCACCATCTCAACTGAAGATCTTGACTGGAGGTGGTTGTTTTGTTACTTTGACCTTTTTTTGTACCAGTTTTAAGTAGTATATTTCATGGCTGTCTTATAGTACTTACTAAGTACATTTCTTTCATATTGAGTCAGGCAAAAGACATTCCATTTTTCTTAGTGACCTTCAGAGCCTGTTTGCTCAAAGTGTAATTTCCAGGCTAGTAGCATACACATCACTTGAGAACTTATAGAAATTTAGAATCATGGGCTCCACCCACACCTCTTGAATGAGAATCATTATTTTTAACAAGATTCCCACATTTGCTTGCATGCTCAAGGACTTAAAATTAAGTCCCTATCATAAGCAGGTAACTTGGTATTTTACATTATACCCACCAACATCAGTTTTATAGCACACCAAATAGAAATGCCCAGGGCTTTCATATTTTTATTCATTTACTGAAAGCTCTCATCAGGTATAATGTTATTTTTCTGTTATATTTTGAATACTTTGGATACCATGGATACCATTACCTTTTTTAGTACAGGCCTTACCCATCAAAGGTTCAGCACAGGTGTCTTTTTCAAGTTCATTCCTTCTGTTAAATACTTGTCTGTTGTATAAATTGGGGAAAGATAAAAAAGAAAATTATATGGTTAAATGTTATGGAGTTTTAAGTATTAAATATTTTCAAACTCCTGAGGTTTTAAAAAATGTAATTAAAAATTTTCTTGCAACCTTTTAACAATGTAATTGCTTAAATACCATAATGTTAAAAACATTGAAAGCTGATTTTAATTTCACCACTATCAAATATTTCATAGGACATTTTGAAGAGCATTAAATCCAACTTTAATATACAAGTAAAACATCTTACACATACAATTTTCAAGAATATCATATACTTTGAATTATACATTATAAATGTTTATAACTGGTTTCTTCACTCAGTATAATGCCCTGATATTTATCCAAGATTTTACATGTATCAATAGTTTACTTTTTTTTAATCTGTAGACTGTTTTTAAATCCTCACCCCAGGATATGCTCATTGGTTTTAGAGAGAGGGGGAGAGAAACATTGGTGTGAGAGAGAAAAAAAATCTATCGGTTGCCTCCAATATGCACCCCAACCAGGTATTAAACCCTCAATCTTTTGGTGTGCAGGGCAGTGCTCCAACCAACTGAGCCATCAGGCCAGGGCAATAGTTTGTTACTTTTTATTGTTGACTAGGATTTTATTGTATAGGTGTACACGTTTGTTTATTCACCTGATGAAGGATATTTATTTTCCCAGATTTTTGCAATTGAGTAAAATGGGTATAAACATTCAAGTACTGGGTTTTGTGTGGTATGCATTTTCATTTCTCTAGGACAAATAGTCAAGAATAGCACTGCTGGATTATATGGTAAATATATGTTTAGCATTGTAGAAAACTGCTAAACTGTTTCCCAGAACGGCTGTACCATTTTGTGGTCTTACCAGCAATGTATGAGAGTCCCCATTGTTCTGCATCCTAACCAGTGCTTGGTATTGTCAATAAGTTTTTATTATAGACATTCTAATAGGTTTGCAAAAGTATCTCATTATGTTTTTAATTTTCCACTTCCCTTATGACTAATGATGTTGAATTTTTTTCATTGCTTATTTGCCATCCCTATATCTACTTATTAAAGTGTCTGTTCAAGTTAAGTCTTTTGCCCATCTTATTTTTTTTCTTATTATGGAGTTTTCAGAGTTCTTTATATATTCTGGATGCAAATACTTTATCTGTTATTTGATTTAAAGCTATTTTTCCTAGCGTGTAGCTTGTCTCTTCATGCTCTTACCAGTGTTCTTTGAAGAAGGAAGGTTGGTAAAGTCCATCCTACCAGTTTTTAATGGGTCCTGCTTTTAATGTCAAACCTGAGAATTCTTTGACTAATTCCAGATCATGAAGATTTACTCTGATGTTTTTTCTAAAAGTTTTATAGTTTTACATTTTATATTTAGATCTATGATCTACTTTAAGCTAATTTTTGAGTAACGTGTTAGGTTTAGTTTGGGGCTCATTGTTTTTACACTTAGACATTCAGTTGTTCCAGTCCCATTTGTTGAAGAGTATCCTTTCTCCATTGAATTGCCTTTGTGCATTTGTCAAAACTCAGTTGGGTATATCTGTATGGGATGATTTCTTGAGTCTCAGTTCTGTTTCATTAATCTATGTGTCTATCCTTTTGTTAATGCCACAATTTCTTGATTAGTATAGTCCTATGGTAGGGAATTACAAACCACAGTCTATGAGCTAAATACACCCCAAGCCTATTTTTGTACTGAAATATATACCCACATCCATTCATTTACATATTGTAAATGACTGCTTTCTTGCTACAGAGGCAGACTTAAGAAGCTGTGACAGGGACTATGTAACCTGCAAAACTCAAAATATTTGTTAAAAGGCCCTGCACAGAATATGGTTGCTGACTTCTGCTTTAGAAAGAGTCTAAGATCATGCATGATTCCGCCAACATTATTTCCTTTTGTAAAAATATTTTCTGCCTTTTTATATAAATTTAGGATCAGATTATCTACATCTATTTAAAAAAAGCCTTCTTCATTGTTGATTAGGCTTGTTTTAAATCTTTAGATCAATCAGAAGACAGGTGATATCTTTACTATATCAAGTCTTCCAATTCATAAACATGATATGTATCTCCATTTATTTTGGTTTTCTTTGATTAAACTGTTTTATAGTTCTTGGCACCTGAATTTTGTACATGTTTTGGCAGGTTTTTACCTAAGTACTTCATTTATTTTGGAACTATTGCAAAATTAAATTTTTTTCATTTTCAACTGTAAATTACTAGTATAAAGAAATACAATGGACCTTTGTGTGTTGGTTGTATATCCCATGCTTTGCCAAATTGCTTATTAGTTGTATGAGTTTTTGGTAGATTCCATGGGATTTTCATGGAGACTATCATGCAGTTCTGCAAATAAGGATGGTTTTATTTTTTCTTGATCAAGCTGTATGTTTATTATTTCTTTTTCTTGACTTATTGTACTGGGTAAGACTTCAGCACAAGGTTGTGTAAGAGTGGTGAGAGTGGAAATCTTTGTTGTGTGCCCTGCCATGTACCCAATATTAATGGGAAAACATTGACTCTTTCTCTACCAAGCACAATGTTAGCAGTAGTACTTTTTCTTTTCTTTCTTTTTTTTTTTTCTTTGGAGCTGCTCTCTGTAGATTCAGGAAGTTCCTTGCTATTCCTACCTCTGAGTTTTTTAAAAATCATGAATAGGTATTAAATTTGGTCAGATGTTCTTATTTTGAACTAGTTGATCCGATCAACTACTTTTTCTTCTTTAGACTGTCAATATAGTTATGGATTTCATTGATTGGGTTTTGAATATTGAATGAGCTT
The DNA here is from genome assembly GCF_021234165.1 of Pteronotus mesoamericanus. Taxonomy (NCBI): domain Eukaryota; kingdom Metazoa; phylum Chordata; class Mammalia; order Chiroptera; family Mormoopidae; genus Pteronotus; species Pteronotus mesoamericanus. The sequence continues at coordinate 7,551,878 of NW_026555295.1, read as the reverse complement.
TTCAATCTGAAGATAAATCCCACTTAATCATAGTGCACTTTTCTTTTGATATATTACTGAATTTATCTCTGGCAAGGGACATGCAGAGCTTGGTGTACCTTGAACCATAGGTAATAAGCCAATAGATTGGGCTATAAGGAAAAAATGTCACATGGTTGTGTCAGGATGTTTCAAGACGCATTTAGAGGATTTTCCTAGAGATCTGCACTATGCAGTTCAGCACCCTGTCCAGCTCTGTTTTCCGATGTACATGATATAGCAAAACTGAAAGCCTATTATTTAGGCTTTCATTATAGATATATATATATATATATATATACTTTTTTTTTTTTGTCTGTGAGGCACCATCTTCGTTAGGTTATTTTTTGCTTTTCATAACTGCCTCTGTGAAAGTTTTAATTTTTTAACTTTTTTCATCTCTATTTCTTGATGCAGAAAGGTATGGGAACCTAGATTAAAAAATAACTGCAGGAGACCGTATCTGAGGATATGGTCTGTTTCCACAAAAAAAAGAAAAAAAAGAAGTCCCTTAAAATGAATCCCTTTAAAATGGAATTGAAAATCATAGTAAATAGTGACAATTTGACTAAAAAGAAAGGTAAAAACATATAGATAAATTTATTTTATCTTATATGAAAATATAGGTTACACTTTTAATTCTGCATGAATTCTTAGAGGACACAAAGAGTGACTCAATTTTATTTGATGGATGGAGAGTGGCCCTAATTTTTCTATGTGTAAGTTCATTATATTTATGGCATCTTTGACATCATACATGATCATAAAGGGAGCCATTTTTTCAAGACATAATCAAGGACTTCATTTTGTTGAGGTTTCATTAATATTTCTTTTGCAATTCTTTTAATTTTATTATCCTTGTAGAATTTCTCTTTTTCAGTTGATTGATCTAAGTGATATTTCATCCCTCAAGGTTTTTTGCATGAAATCTACACATTTCTCCATTTTATTGGCTTCGTGAAACACTTTTGTTTTGCACAAAATTTTCAGTTGTTTTGAGATATGTTAGCATTACTATGTGGAGTGTTAACATAGCTGACAATCAGTGAAAACACTGATGAACTAACATTTAATACTAAATGCTAAATGCTAGTGAAGATAAATGCTAGTGTTCACTGGGGGGAATGGACTCAGTTTACTAGCAGTTCATTCTTAAATATTTCACATTATGTAGACTGTTTATTTTGTGTAACCATAGGGTTTCAGATGATAAAGACCCTTCAAAGTTATGAAGTTTGAAAGCTCTGAGCTTTGTGGAAGGAAAGTACTATGCAAATAGTACATGTCACATGAAGTACATTCATAAAGGATACAGATTTCAAAATATGTAATATTAATAAGGTTTTGTACATGAAATTATACTTTCATGTTTTCCATTTGGCTTGGTTAATAAAAAGAATACAGCAGACTTCTGGTCAAGATGATGGCATAGGTAAACACGGCTCGCCTCCTCACACAACAACATCAAAATTACAACTAAAATATAGAACAACCATCACTCAGAACCATCAGAAATCAAACTGAATGGAAGTATGACAATTACAGAATTAAAGAAATCCCATCCATCCAGAAAGGTAGGAGGGGCAGAGATGGGAAATGGGCTCATCCTACATCCATGGGTGGTGGATAAAAATTTGGGAGGGATATCTTGGGAGCAAGGAGTCCCAGCCCCACACCAGACCCCCTAGCTCAGTGTTCTAGTGCCAGGAACACAAGTCCTCATAACTTCTGTCTGCAAAAACTAGTGGGGAGTAAGTTGGTAGAAGAAACTTTGGGAGTCTCAAGCAGTTCCCCTTAAAGAACCCACACATGGACTTACTCAGACTCACTCCCTCTGAGCTCTAGCACTGGGGTAGCAGCTTGAAAGGCACCAGTGGCACACTGGGAGGAAATGAAATATCTGGCATCGAGGTGGGAGTTGGGGAATAGCTTTCTCCCAAACAGAAAGGTGGGCAGAAGCAGTTTCCCCTTTTCTGAGCCCTCCTCCCATAGAGCCGCAGAGCTGGCAGGCAGGTACAATATCTGAAACTCCATCACCCTGGCTAACACTATTTGCCTGCCCTGGAGATCCCCTGAGACTCTGTCACACCCAATTTATGGGTCAACAAAAACTTAACTGTGACTTTTCCATATGAATGGCTGGTCTTGGCTCATGCTTCACAGTTTCCAAAATCATATCAAACAAGCAACATCCAGCTTCAATAAGCCACCACTCCCTGTACCTCTTGCTAAGTGGCTCCAGGCCAGGCACTAGCAGCAGCTAGCCTATATTCACAGCTTAGCTTTGCTTGAGAATCTCCAAGCCCAGCACAACTAGCAGCTATCTCAGATTGTGTTATAGCTCATGCAGGGTGGCCCTAGGTGGAACACAAAAGGGGGCTGACCTTGGCCTGGACCACCTGGGAAGCCTCAGAGCCTGAGCACCCAGTGGACAGCTATAGATCACATTGGAGCACCACTACCCTGCCCCTGTACAGCTGATCCTCCACAGAGGGCAGAGGTTGGTGAGTGGTCACAGCCAGTCCTTGTAGCTAACTGGCATGGGTAAATCCCTCTCACTTACAGCAATCAAAGCTCAGCCACAGGAGGAGGGTATATGCAGCCCACACAAAGGGTGCACCTCAAGTACCCAGCTTGGGTGATAGGGGACACTGTGCCACTGGGCCCTACAGGACACCTACTACATCAGACCATGCTACCAGGACAGGGAATCATAGCAGCTCTACCTAATACATAGAAACAAACACAAGGAGGCTGTCTAAGTAAGGAGGCAAAAAAAAAAAAAAACAAGGCTCAAATGAGAGAATAGATCAGAACTCCCCCCCCCAAAAAAAACCCTAAAAAAAAAAAGGAGGTAAGCAATGTCAGATGCAGAGTTCAAAACACTGTTCATAAGGATGCTCAAGGAACTTAGTGAGGACCTCAACAGCATAAAAATGATCCAGTCATAAATGAAGGATACACTAATTGAAATTAAGAAAAATTTACAGAGAAACAACAGTAGAGTGGATGAAGCCTAGAATCAAATCAAATATTTGGAACATAAGGAAGCAAAAAACAAACAAAAAATCAGAAGAAGAAGAAGAAAAACAATCCAAAAAAACATGGATGGTATAAGCAGCCTCTCAGACAACTTCAAGCAATCCATCATTTGCATTACAGGAGTGCCAGAAGAAGAAGAAGAGAAAGAGCAAAAAAATTGGAAATCTATTTGAAAAAATAATGAAAGAAAACTCCCCTAATTTGGTGAAGGAAATAGACATGGAAGTCCAGGAAGTATGGAGATTACCAAATAAGATGGATGCAAAGAAGCCCGCTCCAAGACACATTGTAAATAAAATGCCAAAGGTTAAAGATAAAGAGAATCTTTAAAGCAGCAAAAGAAAAGCAGTTAGTTACCTCCAGGGAGTTCCCATAAGACTGTCAGCAGGTTTCTCAAAAGATACTTTGCAGGCTAGTAGGGATCGGCAAGACATATTCAAAGTCACAAAAGCAGGGACCTACAGTCAAGATTGCTCAATCCAGCAAAGATATCATTTAGAATTGAAGGACATGACTTCTAGTCCAGACGGAGGCATGGGTGGACATGCTTCGCCTTCTCACACACCACAAGAAGACTCACAGCTAAACTCTAAACAAAAAACATACAGAAGTGCCAGAAAATCAAACCGTATGGAAGTCTAACAACCAAGTATTTAAAGAAGCCACATTCATCCAGACAGGTAGAAGGGCAGAGATGGAGAGCATGGGTGGAGAGGACGCAGTGCAGGGTGAAGAGGCGGCAGTGGTGGAATGGGCAGTCCCACATTCACAGGTGGTGGATAAAAATCAGGAGGGGGTATATTGGGAGCAAGTGATCCCAGCTCCAGGCCAGACCATGCAGCCCAGGGTTCCAGCGCCAGGAACATAAAAGCCTTACAACTTCTGTCTGTAAACACCAGTGTGTGTTGTGGTGGCAGAAAAAAAGCCCAATTTCTCAGGAAGGTCCCTTTAAAGGGCCTGCATTATCCTTGAATGTACACAAACCCACTCACTCAGGGAATCATCACCAGGGCATGAGTTAAAAGAGCACATCACATACAGGAAGTGAGTAAAGTGTCTGGAAACAGGGTGAGTGCCAGAGGCCAGCAGCAGCATTGGCTCCTCCCTTCCCCCTCCCACACACAATGCAACAAAGCAGTGGAGCAGGTTGCCCAGCCCTGACGAATACCTAAGGCTTCCCCTCTTAAAACTTAGCAGGTGCCCTAAGACAGGGAGTCAAAGCGATTCTATCTAATATACAGAAACAAACACAGGGAGGCTGCCAAGTTGGGGAGACAAACAAATATGGCCCAAATGAAAGAACAGATCAAAACCCCAGAATAACTTAGTGAAACAGAGAAAGTCAAGTTATCAGATGCAGTGTACAAAACACTGGTGATAAGAATGCTCAGAGAAATCATTGAGTACAGCAAAAAATAAGGAAAGAAATGAAGGCTATATTAAGTGAAATAAAGAAAAATCCACAGGGAATCAGCCATGAAGGGAAAGAAGCCAGGATTCAAATCAATGATTTGGAACATAAGAAATAAACACTCAACCAGAATGAAGAAACAAGAATTCAAAACAAAACAAAACAAAACAAAACAAAAACAAAAGCACAAGAAGAGTATAAGATGACTCTGGGACATTTCCAAAAGCGCCAACATCCAAATCACTGGGATAACGGAGAAGAGGAAGAGAAAGAAATTGAAAACTTATGTGAAAAAATAATGAAGGAAAACTTCCCTAATCTGGTGGGGGAAACAGACATACAAGTCCAGGAAGCACAGAGTCCCAACCAAGTTGGACCCCAAAAAAACCACACCAAGGCACATTTTAATTAAAATGGCAAAGGTTAAAGAGAGAATCTTAAAAGCAGCAAAAGAATAGCAGAGAGTTTCCCACAAGGAGTTTCCATAAGACTGTCAGCTGATTTCTCAAAAGAAATTTTGCAGGCAAGAAAGGAATGGCAAGAAATATTCAAAGTGATGAAATGCAAGGACCTACAACCTAGATTACTCTATCCAGCAAAGCTATCATTTAGAATGGAAGGAGAGATAAAGTAAATTTTACCTTGTCTTGGCTTCCCAGACAAGTAGAGTTAAAGGAATTCATCATCACCAAGCTATTATTACGTGAAATGTTAAAAGGACTTATTTAGGGAAAGTTGTGGGGGGGAGGCAGAGACAAATGTATTTGAAAAAATAAAATAAAATTTAAAAAAAAAGAAAAAAGAAAAAAAAGAAAATCAAAACTATGAACATTAAAATGACAAACTCACAACTATCAACAACTGAATCTAAAAAACAAAAACAGAAACATACTAAGCAAATAACCAGAACAAGAACAAAATCATAGATGTGGAGATCATTGGGAGGGTTATGAGCTGGGAGGGAGAAGGAGGAGAATGGGGAAAAGGGGATTAAGAAGCATAACTGGTAGGTACAAAATAGACAGGAGGGTGTTCAGAAAAGTATAGGAAATGGAGAAGCCAAAGAACTTAGGTGCATGACGCAAGGACATGAACTAAGCGGGGAGGAATACTGGAGGAAATGGAGGTACCAGGTGGAGGTGGGCAATGGGGGAAAAATTGGGATAACAGTAATAGCATAATCAATAAAATATAATTAAAAAAAGAATTGAAGGTCAGATAAAGAGCTTCCCAAAGAAGAAAAAACTAAATGATTTCATCATCCCCAAGCCTTAATTATATGAACTGTAAAGGGACTTATTTCAGAAAAAGATCAAAACTATGAACAATAAAATGACAATAAGTATTTATCTTACTAACAAGTGAATCTAAAAAACAAACTAAGCAAACAAGAAGAACAGAGAGAGAGAGAGTCACGGGTACTTGAGAGGGGTTTGACAGTTTCCAGATTGGAGGGAGGTGTGGAGGAATGGGTGAATAGGTGATTGGATTAAGAGGTTCAAAGAGGTAGTCACAGAATAGCCATGGAGATGTAAAGTACAGTATAGAAAATGGAGTAGCCAAAGAACTTATACACATGACCTATGGACATGAACAATGGTGGGGGGATTGCCTGAGGGAGTGGGGGGTGCTGGGTGGAAGGGGACAAAGGGTGAAAAATTGAGACAACTCTAATAGCATAATAAACAAAAAATAAAAAATCCATTCCACACCAAAACACTGACACTTAGGATATATAAATTTTGGAGTTTGAGATTTTCTAAGGATTTTGCTTTTCTAGTTCTAGTACTAGAGAACTTCTATTTCATAAAAGAGCTATGAGTCCATAAAGCAGCTCATTTCCTGAGTTTTTCTTGAGACGTATTCAGGCTACAATAAAATATAACTTCTCTTTCACAATAAGCTTTATTTAGTGGGTCAGGAAACAAAAATAAGAAAATTCATAGGACACCAGATTAGGCTAGAGAGAAAATGGAAATACTCTTTTCATTCTTCAGCTCCTATGATCTTTCTCATATTGTCTTGATCAGCCTTCTCCAACATAACTAGAGATTCAGTAAAAACCTGAGAACATCTTTAGGTTGTCAAATTGCTGATACCATTAAATTTTTTTTTTTACCATTTTATTTGTTTTAAAAGAGTTTAAGATTATCTGTCTTCTTTGGAAATATGTTTAAGATTGGCTGGGTTTTTTTTGTTTGTTTTTTAGTCAAATACTGAGGCTTAGAAAAAGATGTCTCTACTTATTTTCTAGTTTTATAGGCAGCAAACATAATACACCTAAGTGGGAATAATATGAACTTAACCAGTTCTAATGTACATTGTTATCTTGAGAGCTGAACACATGGGGAATGCTCAGTACATTCCACATTTCAGTTTAAGATGCAGAAATGAACTTCCTAGACATATGCCATATGCTCTCATATTATGCCAAGTTAACAGGAATTACAAGACTGAGATGAATAAACAAGGTCAATTTAGGCTGAGCCAAATTAGACAACAGAACAGTCAGATTTTTTTGTTGACTGGACAGTTGTTTTGAGACAATCTTCATGAATAATAGCCTGTAATTTTTTTTCTGGTAATTCTAAATATAGGCAGACCCACCAGGCATTCTGTTGACTAGATTTTTGTAAACACTGAAAAATTCCATCACTTACATGTTTAGAGGTACATATAAGGATTCTAATGTATGGGTATTTTTTATTTTAACTTAAAAAGAAATTTTAGATATGAATCAAATAATATTAAACCAAAAACTTAATAACTTTTATCAGGACATTATTTCATTTGGAGTTTCTTAGGTATAAATTTAGCTATAATAAATAGCAGGGAACTAAACATTATAAATTATAAAGTATTATAATTTATATTGTTAAATTATAAAGTATTTATAATTAATTATAAAGTATTATAATTAATTTATGATAGTAAATATTAAGGAAGTAAATTTGCTACAAATAGAAGGTTTATTTGTTCTGTAATGAATGTAGACCTTGAAGAGGATAATTTAATACAAAAGGGAAAAGTGAGGCAGCCAAAGTTTACTTATTTGCAATATAATAACTTATTTAGGGCAGTACCAAATCTGAAGTTAAGTATATTTATTTTAGTCCTAGGATCATTTATTTTATCAGTGCCATTCTCACACTGTATGTATTTTTTTCCCTTCTAAAGTGATTGTTCTTTGAGTTGTGTAACCTTTTTAAATTGTTAGGTCAAAAATATGAAAAACCAACCATTTGAATGGTGGCAGACTTAGTCCACCACATCAAAAATATGAAAACCAACTATCTGAGTAATACTATTAATGATACAGAACATATAAAGTCTCAGTTTATCCACATAACAGTGATTTAAAATAAAACAAACCCTCATTTATACCCTAGAGGATATAATTGCTTTAAATTTGGAAGTGCCTGATTCTTTAATGTTTAAAATGCCTACCCACTTAGTACCAGCTATATATTCTTATATTCCTATATATTCTTGTATTATAAAATATTTCTTTTATTTACTTAATAAATGTTTAGTAAGCTTCTGTTACATACCGGACACTTTTTAAAGTCCTGTGGGGATGCAGCAGTGAATAATAAAAACAAAAGACAAACATCTCTACATTTATATGGTTTACATTCTAGTAAGTTTGTTTGTAAACACAAGTGCACTACAGTCTATTCAAAACCAGTTTTTGGTTATTTTCTGCCTTATATTTAGTTCAGATTAATTCAGTTTATGAATTCTGTCATGGGCTACTAAGAAGTTAAATTTTCATTTGGTGATTTGTAAGCATATGAAGGATATAAATGGTCACTGGTAAGAATTTAAAATTAAGTGGACATTTATAGAGTAGGCTGATATTTTATGGTTCATTCACTCATTCACAGAGGAAGTATCTGTTGAATGCTCAACAGTGAGCAGAAACAGACACACCCTTCACTACTGGCAAGTGGGACTAGGCTGTGGGCTGTGCTGCCATCCTGTTCTCTTTTCCTTCTTCCAGGGGCTGAGACATTACTGAATTACTGTACTCTTGCTTTTTTGTTGTCTTTAAACTTGCTTTGTCTGTTGAAGGAGAAATTAAAACAAAAGCTTTAAGTATCTTTGGAGAGCTAAACTTCTGCAAGTGCAGTTCTGATGTTCAGACTTAGCCCTGAGCCCCAGCATTCAGATGGCAAAGTACGAAAACAGACCCCACCAAAACATCCTCTGATATCAAGTCAGTCCAGTCATTCAAAATGATGTTAAAAATGCAGACCACATCCTAACAGTTTGTATTAGTTTTCTCTTGCTGTTGTAACAAATTATCACAAATTTAGCGCCTTAAACAGGATGCATTCCTTTCTGGAACTTTTAGAGGCCACCTGCATTCCTTGGATCGTGGCTCCCTTCCCTCATTTTCAAAACTAGTGAGGGCAGCTTGAGTCCTCCTCACAGTGAATCTGATGCTGACTCTTCTGCCTCCCTCTTCTACATTTAAGGATTACATTAGGCCCATCTGGATAATCCAAGATAATCTTCCTATTTTAAAATCAAATGATTAGCAACTTTAATTCCATCTGCTGCTTTAATTACTCTTTGCCCTGTAATACAGTCACAACTTCTGGGTATCAGGATGGGGATATCTTTGGGAGGCCATTATTCTGTCTCCTACACACTGATATCCTACCATGGCTTCTCACTGCCATGCAATTAAAACAAAGATCACATACCCTAGCATGACCCATAGAGACCCTAGATAATTTATCATACTTCATTTTCCTTTACAATTTAGCTCTCTGTTTCTTGGACCTCCCAAACTTGTTACCACTCTAGGGTCTTTGCATGTGCAGTTTCCTTTCCCTGCAATGCTCTGTCAATTCACCACATCTTCATATAGATAAGTCCTTGACCTTCAGGTCTCGACTCAAATAGTCCCTCCTGAGTGAGGATTTCTCTGATCACAAATTCTTTGTAGTTTTTGTTAGTGTTTACCATTAATTGAATGACTTTTTGCTTATGTATTTTTGCTTGTTTCTTATCTATATCATTTGTCTTCCTGCCACACACACCTGACTGAGAATGGCAAGAGAGCAGTGGGCCAACTATGTGTCAACTACGGACCAGATATTGTGGTAGAGTTTGAAGAAATTATAATGTCTATGACATTCATGGTGGTTCCTGCCTTCATGGAGTTTACAGGTTTTAATGAGGAAACATATTAATCTAATTATCAACCAAGAGAATAAAATTACAAATGACAGTGTTAGTGTGTCTTTAATACCCAGTAGGACTTGTTTTCCCTCTCAGTTTTTTAAGTGTTTTCCTGGATATTTCCGTATACTTGTTTTTTATATAAACTTGAATATCAACAGTCTAACTCCATAAAAAAGTATGTTGGCATTTTATTGGGATTACATCAAATTTGTAAGTTAATTTAGGGAGCAGTGACATTTTTATGATGTTGAGTGATCCTTTTCAAAAAGAAGGGAATATCTTTCCATTTGTTCAAGGCTATATTTATGTCTTTCAAAGTGCTTTAAAATTTCCCTCATGTAGATTTTGTGTATTTGTTGTTCAATTTATTTCTAAGTGTTTAATCTTTGCTAATATCATAAATAAAACCATAAGTGGGGTTTTCCTCTACTATTATGTCCTCTAACTGGTTACTGTTTGTGTATATGAAGGTTATTGATTCCCATATGTTAATTTTACATCCTTCTATCTTACTGCATATTTAAAATATTTCACTTTGTTTTATCATAAATTCCCTAGGGCTTTTCAGTTACATTGTCATATCATTGCAAATAGAGATAGTTTTATTTCCTTTTCAATTCTTATGCTTACAGTTAAAAAATGAGCAAAATTTTTAAAGAACAGTCAGATAGTAAACATTTTAGGCTTTGAGGGTCATAGGCAGTCTCAACTACCAAACCAGGGACAATAAATAAATGAATGGGATGGCTGTGTTCTAATAAAACTTTATCTATAAAAACAGACAGCAGGTTTGGATTTGGCCTATGGGCCATAGTTTGCCAACTCTGGCTCTATTTGATTTACCTAATTGTACTGGCTAATCCTTCCAGTACAGTGTTGAATACAAGTAAAGATTGTGGGCACTGTTACCTTGTTTCTCATCTTAGTGGAATTGCCTTTAGTGATTAAATGAGATGGCTGGCATTAGAACTAAGTTCTGTATACAGGGATGGGCAAAAGTAGGTTTACAGCTGTGAGTTTATTCTTGTATTATTATTTATTAATTGTGGTATTTTTCCATAAAAAAAAAACTGTAAACCTGCTTTTGCCAACCCCTGTAAATTCTTATGTTAAGAATGTGTCTCCCAATTTCTATTTTCTTGAGCGTTTTTTTAATCAAGAATGGGGGCTGAATTTTATCAAAGGCTTTTTCACCTTCTCTAGAGATAATCTTATGATTTTTATTAACCTTAGATCTAATACTATGATGTATGATATTAATGGATTTGATAACAATGAACCAAGCTTGTACTCTTAGGATAGACCCAGGTAATGGATTTTGTTTGCTAATATTTTACTTACTATTTACATTGATAGTCATGAATGATATCGATGTATAGTTTCTTTTATATATACTAGAGAATTTTTTCCTTTATTTTCAATGTATTGGACCACTTTATATAACATTGGGAATATCTGATCTTTGAGGGCGTGGTAAATTCTCCTATCAAACCATCTGGGCCTGATGCTTTATTATAGGATAAAAGTTCTAAAAGAACTTTGTCTATTTTTTAATGGATATTGGGCTGCTGCAGATTTCTAAATCTAATGGTGGTCACTTTAAATATCCATATTTACCTAGGAAATCACGTATTTTCCTGTTTTCCAAATTATTTGCATAGAAATCTGCAAAGTAGTCTCATGATTTAAAAAAAATCTCTTACAATGGTTAATTCTTTCCTCCCTTTGCCATTTTTTTATTTTTTTATTATTATTCTATTACAGTTGTCCCAATTTTCCCACCTTTGCCCTCCTCTGCCCCTCTCTGCCCCACTCACTCTCCTGCTCCCACAGTCAATCCTCACACTGTTGTCCATGTCCATGGGTCATTCATACATGTACTTTGTCTAGTCTCTTCCACTTCTTTCCACCATTATCCCCCTTACCCCTCCCCTCTTGTCACTGTCCATGATTCTATGCCTCTGGTTCTATTTTGCTCATTAGTTTATTTGACTCATTAGATTCCTCTTATAGGTGAGATCATATGATATTTGTATTTCACCGACTGGCTTATTTCACTTAGCATAATATTCTCCAGGTCCATCCATGCCGTTGTAAAAGGTAGGAGTCTCTTCTTTCTTTCTGCTGTGTAGTATTCCACTGTGTAAATGTACCACAGATTTTTGATCCACTCATTTACTGATGGGCACTTAGGATGATTCTAGCACTTGGCTATTGTAAATAATGCTGCTATGAACATTGGGGTGAACATAGGTTCTTTTGAAATGGTATTTTGGGATTCTTAGGGTATGTTCCCAGCAGTAGAATTGCTGGGTCAAAAGGCAGTTCCATTTTTAGTTTTTTGAGGGAATTCTATACTGTTTTTCACAGTGGCTGCACTAGTCTGCATTCCTACCATAGTGCACCAGGGTTCCCTTTTCTCCACATCTTCACCAGCACTTGTTGTTTGTTGATTTATTAATGATGGCCATTCTGACAGGTGTAAGGTGGTATCTCATTGTGGTTTTAATTTGCATCTGTCTGATGGCTAGTGATGTTGAACATTTTTTCATATGTCTGTGTGCCTTCTGTATGTCCTCCTTGGAGAAGTGTCTATTCAGGCCCTTTTCCCATTTTTTAATTGGATTGTTTGTCTTCCTGGTGTTGAGTCATATGGGTTCTTTGTATATTTTATAGATTAAATCCTTGTCTGATGTATCATTGGCATATATGTTTTCCCATAGGTCAGTACCCTTTTTACTTTGCTGATGGTTTCTTTAGCTGTGAAGAAGCTTTTTAGTGTAATTTTGTTCCATTTTCCCCCTTTATTTCCCTTGCCCTAGGAGATATATCTACAAAAATATTGTTACATGGGATATGTGAAATTTTCCTGCCTATATTTTCCTCTAGGACTTTTATGGTGTCATGACTTAAAGTATTTAAGTCTTTTATCCATTTTGAGTTTATTCTGGTGTATGGTGTAAGCTGGCTGTCTATTTCATTTTTTGCATGTAACAGTGTAGTTCTCCCAACACCACCTTTTTGAAAGGCTATCTTTACTACATTTTATGCTGCTGCCCCCTTTGTTAAATATTAATCATAGAGACAAGGATTTCTTTCTGGGATCTCTATTCTGTTTCATTGATTTATGTGTTTGTTCTTAAGCCATTACTAGACTGTTTGATTACAGTAGCCTTGTAATATAGTTTGATGCTGATACTGTGATCCTTCCTACTTTGTTATTCTTTCTCAAGATTGCTGAGGCTATTTGGGGTGTTTTTTTGTTTCATATACATTTTTGAAATATTTGTTGTATATCTGTGAAATATGCTAAAGATACTTTAATAGGAATGTGTTGAATCTATAGATTGCTTTGGGTAGTATGGACATTTTAGTGATGTTAATTCTTCCAATCTATGGATACAGCATTTGCTTCCATTTATTCATATCTTCCTCAATTTCTTTCTTCATTGTTCTGTAGTTTTCTGAGTACAGGTTTTAACCTCCTTGGTTAAATTTATTCCTAGATACTTTATTTTTCTTGTTACTATAGTAAATGGGATTTTTTCCTAGTTTGTCTTTCTGATATTTCATTGTTGTTATACAAAATGCCAATGATTTCTGAATATTGACTCTGTATCCTGTTTTTTTGCCAAATCACTTACTAGGTTGAATAGTTCTTTTTGTGGAGAGTATAGAGTTTTTTAATGTACACTGTCATGTCATCTGCGAATGACAGTTTTACATCCTCTTTTCCAATTTGGATGCCTTTTATTTCTTTTTCTTGTCTGATGACTGTGGCTAGAACTTCCAGGACTATGTTGAATAAGAGTGGTAAAAGTGGACCCCCTTGTCTTGTTTCTGATCTTAATGCAAAAGCTTTTAATTTTTGCCCATTGAGTACGATGTTGTCTGTAGGTTTCTTGTACCTGGTCTTTATTATGGTGAGGTATGCTCCCTATATTCCCACTTTGCTGAGTGTTTTTATCATAAATGGGTGCAGGATATGATCAAATGCTTTTCAGTGTCTATTGATATAATCATGTGATTTTTGTCCTTCATTTTGTTTATATGATGTATTATGTTTATTGATTTGCAAATATTGTACCATCCTGGCATCCCTGGGATGAATCTCACCTGATCATGGTGTATGAGCTTTTAAATTAATGCTGGATTTTGATTGCCAGTATTTTGTGGGGGGTTTTAGCAGCTATCTTCATCAGAGATAAGTTTTATTTCTTTTTGTTTCTTCATCTGATACTGGAAGTAGGATAATACTGGCCTTGTGAAAAGAGTTTGAGTCTTCCCTCTTCTTCAATTTTTTGGAATAGTTTGAGAAGGATAGGAGTTAGTTCTTATTTAAACATTTGGTAAAATTTGCCTGTGAAACCATCCACTTTTGTGTGCCTGGAGTTTTTTGATTACTGCTTTCATTTCACTAGTTGTTATCAGTCTGTTCAGGCTTTCTGCTTCTTCTTGATTCCTTTTTGGAAGATTGTATGTTTTTAGAAATTTACCCATTTCACCCAGGTTGTCCAATTTCTTGGCATATAGTTGTTTATAGTCATTTCTTACAATCCTTTGTATTTCTGTGGTATCACTTGTAACTTCTCCTCTTTTGTTTCTGATTTAATTTAGGTCCTTTCTCTTTTTTTCTTGATGAATCTGGAATAACGGTTTGTCAATTTTATCTTTTCAAAGAAGTGGCTCCTGGATTCATTGATCCTTTGTTTGTTTGTTTTTTTTTTTTTTTAGTTTCTATGTCATTTAATTTTATTGTGACCTTGACTACTTCCTTCCTTCTACTTGCTATGGGATTTGTTTGTTGTTGTTCCTTTAGTTCTTGTAGATGTATGGTTAGGTTTATTTTAGATTTTTCTATTTTCTTTAGGTAGGCCTGTATTGAACTTCCCTCTTAGGACTGCCTTAGCTGTGTCCCATAGGTTTTGGGCAGCTGTGTGTTCATTTTCATTTGTTTCCAGATACTTTTTGATTCTTCTTTGATCTCGTTGCCCCATTCATTACTTAATAACGTGTTACTCAGTATCCATGTATTTGAGTGTTTTTGAGTCTCCATGTATTTGAGTGTTTTTGAGTTTTTTCCTTGAGATTGGTTTCTGGTTGCAAGCCATTGTGGTCTGAGAAGATGCTTGACATCATTTCAGTTTTTTTTAATTTGTCGAGGCTTGTTTTGTGTCCTATTATTGGGTCTACCTTTGAAAATGTACCATGTGTATTTGAAAAGAATGTATATTTTGTTTCTTTGGGGTGAAATGTTCTGTATATATCAATTAAGTCCATTGGATCGAGAGTGTTGGTCAATGCCACAATATACTTGTTGATTCTTTGTTTGGAAGATTTATCCATTGTTGACAGTGGGGTGTTAAAATTCCCTATAATGACTGTGCTGCTGTTGATCTCTTTGTTGACATCTTCCCAGTTTTTCCCTATATATTTAGATGCTCCTTTGTTGGGTGCATATATGTTTAAAAGGATTATATGCTCTTATTGGACTACTCCCTTAAGTATTATGTAGTGACCTTCTTTGTCTCTTGATGGCTTTTGTTTTGAAATCTATTTTGCGTGATATAAGTATTGCTATCACATCTTTTTTTCACATGTCCATTTGCTTGGAATATTTTTTTCCTATCCCTTCACTTTCAGCCTCCTCTGTAGATCTTTTGTTCTGAGGTGGGTCTGTTGTAGAACAGCATATATGTGGGTTGTGTTTTCTCATCCATTTAGCTACCCTGTATCTTTTTATTGAAGTGCCATTTCTTATTTCGTATATTTATGGTTTCTCTCATTTTTATTGATCAAGTCAACTTTTTCAACTTTATTAAATTTTTAAAAAATATCTACATTTGATATCTTGTGTATTCTACAGTTTTTATTTACCTTTTACTTAGGGGTCAGTAACCTATGGCCTGTGGCCTAATCACCTATTTTTGTAAATAAAATTTTATTGGACCAGAACCCTGTCAATTCATTTATGTATTAAAAATAGCTGCTTTTGTGCTATAACAGAGTTGAGTAATTGCAGCAGAGAACATAGGTCTACAAGCATAAAATATAGACTCTAGATACTTAGGAAAGTTTCCCAACCTCCACTCAGATCATTAATTTGCTATTATCTTTATCATTTCCTTCCTTTTGACTAGCTTTGGTTTACTCTCATTTTTTTAATAATTTTTGAGTTGGAATTAGTACATTTATTTTATTCTTTCATTTTCTCTAATGAAAGTATTTAGTGCTTTGACTTTTTCTCTGATCATTACTTTAAGTATATCCAATAATTCTTAGTAGTAATGTTTTCATTATAATTATTTTTTAGAAGTTTTATGTTATATTTTCCTCTTTCACCCAAGAGTTGTTCACTAGAAGCTTTTAAAGCTTCTAGGAGGAAGGTCATTTTGTTTCTTGGTAAGGACATTTCTAGTTGTATTGCTTTGTGATCAGAGGGAGTTTGAAATAATTCTTCCTTATGGAACTTAGTGATATCTTTTTGGCACCTGATATATGATCACTTTTGGTGAATGACTATTCCATGGGTTCTTGAGAATAAAATTTATTTGCTATTATCAGAATTTGTTGAATATCTATATATATCTGCATTACCAATTATGTTATTTAGGTATTTTGTCTCTTTATATTTTGCCTACCTAATCTATTTTGTAATAAGAATAATGAGTTAGTCTCCTATTACTGGTGTTTTTCTGTCTTCCTTTTTGTAATTTTTCAAAGAGATGGTTTCTGTGTTATTAGGTGCATAAATAGTTGTAAGATTATATTTTAGTTATGAAATTTGTATGGTAGCATTTCTTTTCAATAGTTAATGCTTTTGGGTTTGAATTCTATTCTCTCTGTAACCAAATTTCCATTGTTGGTTTCTAATTTTCATTTGCCTGGCATATCTATTCCCATCTCTTTATTTTTAGCTTTTCTGAATCAGTTTATTTTAAGTGTATCTCTTGTATGCAGTTCAAAGCTGGATCTTGGTTTACAAGCAAATTAAAATTTTTTTCTTTTATTAGACAATGTAAGTCCATTTGTACTAATTGATATGACTGATATTCTTGGTCCCAGGTCTGTCTGAATATTTCTTTTTTAAATATATTTTATTGATTATGCTATTACAATTGTCCCAATTTCCCCCTTTGCCCCTTTATGTACCCCCATTACCTCCAGCAAGCCCCCTCTTAGTTCATGTCCATGGGTCATGCATGTAAGTTCTTTAGCTATTCCATTTCCTGTACTGTTCTTAACATCCCATTGTCTATTCTGTACCTACCAATTTGTACTTCTTAACCTTTGTACCTTTTTCCAATTCTCCCCCTTCCCCTTCCCAACTGATAACCCTCCAAATGATCTCCATATCTATGATTCTGTTTCTGTTTTTCTTGTTTTCTTTTTTTTTCCAGATGCAATTGTTAATAGTTGTGAATTTATTGCCATTTTAATGTTCATAGTTTTGATTTTCCTTTTCTTAATTAAGTACCTTTAACATTTCATATAATAAGGGCTTGGTGATGATGAACTCCTTTAATTGTACCTTGTCTGGGAAGCACTTTATCTGCTCTTCCATTCTAAATGATAGCTTTGCTGGATAGAGTTATCTAGATTGTAGGTCCTCGCTTTTCATCATTTTGAATACTACTTGCCAGTCCCTTCTAGATTGGAAAGTTTCTTTTGAGAAATCAGCTGATATTTTATGGGAACATCTTTGCATGTAACCATCTGCTTTTTCTCTTGCTGATTTTAAGATTCTCTCTTTATCTCTAACCTTTAGTTAAGCATTTTTAGTTATGATGTGTCCTCTTCTTGTCCTTCTTGTTTGGGACTCTCTGTGCTTCCTGGACTTACGTGTCTTTTCCCTTTGCCAAATCAGGGAAGTTTTCTTTAATTATTTTTTCAAATAAGTTTTCAATTTCTTGTTCTTTCTCTTTTTCTTCTGATACCCTATGATGCAAATGTTGGTATGTTTGAAGTTGTCCCAGATGCTCCTTGGCCTATTCTTTCTCTTTTGGAGTCTTTTTTTTTCTTTCTATTCTGATTGAATTTTTTTCTTCCTTATGTTCCAAATCATTGATTTGATTCTCAGCTTCATCCACTCCACTGTTGGTTCCCTGTAAAGTTTTCATTATTTCACTTAGTGTAACCTTTACTTTTGCTTGGGTGTTTTTTATGCTGTTGTACCCAATGAGTTCCATGAGCATCCTAATAACCAGTGTTTTGAATTCTGCATATGGTAGATTGCTTATCTCCATTTTGTTTAGTTCATTTTCTGGAGTTTTGTTCTGTTCTTTCATTTGGGACATATTTCCTTGTCTCCTCATTTTGACAGCTCTCCTCCGTG
The DNA here is from genome assembly GCF_021234165.1 of Pteronotus mesoamericanus. Taxonomy (NCBI): domain Eukaryota; kingdom Metazoa; phylum Chordata; class Mammalia; order Chiroptera; family Mormoopidae; genus Pteronotus; species Pteronotus mesoamericanus. The sequence goes on along the minus strand of NW_026555295.1, from coordinate 7,533,876 downwards.
TTTGTTTCAGTGTATTAGGTAGAGCTGCTTTGACTCCCTGTTTTAGTAGTATGGCCTATTGTAGAAAGGTGCCCCACTAAGTTGGATGGGACAAAGCCTTAGGTAACTGCCTGGGTGGGGCAACCTGTGTGAATGAAGTTAATGGAGTCTCAGATACTGTGTTGTTGCTCTGTGGTTCTGTGTCCCCTAGAACCTCAGAAAGGGGACAATTTTTCTGCCTGGCCTCTGGAGTTTTAGGAAGTTGTCCCTCCGGACTCACCCTGCTACCAAACACTTCCAATTTCTCCTGCTATGCCAAGAGTGCCCTTCCAACTGCTATTCCAGTGCTGGAGCCCAGAGGGAGTGAGTCTGCATGAGTCTTAAGTTGGTTGTGGGCTATGAGAATCTCACGTTTTTTTCTGCCACCCCAATTCCCACTGGTTTTTACAGACAGAAATTATGGGAACTTTTCTGCCTGGCACTGGAACCCTGGCTTGGGTGGTCTGGTGTGAGGCTGGAGTCCCTCACTCCTGAGGTATCCCTCCTGATTTTTATCCACCACACATGGATATGGGACCACCCATTCTGTTTCTCTGTCCCTCTCTGTGCATCTCTGTGCCTCCATCCCTCCTTTCTGTGTGGACCAATGTGACTTATTTAATTCCTTGGTAGTCAGACTTCCATACAACTCAATTTTCTGACGATTCTGGGTGAGAGTTATTTTGTAGTCTAGTTGTAATTTCTGCTGTGGTTGTGTGAGAAGGTGAGCCGTATTTACCTATGCCTCCATTTTTACCTGGATATTTCATAATTATGTGCATTTGGTTATATTTGCTTATGTTTCTATATGAAGTGCATATGTGTTTCCTTTGTCTTAGTCTCTTTTCTTAGCTTTTAATTGCATGACGTATCAGTGTTTATTGGCATCTTTTAACTCCCACTTGTATACAACAATCCATGAGCTTATTCTGCTTTTATCTTTCACTATGTTCTCCTATTCTCCTCCCATTTTTCAGTTGTATCATTTGTACTTAATCACGCTATTTGTACATGAGTCTCCCATGTTCATCTTCTGTTTATATGTAATTGAAATGTTCACAATCAATATGTTCACAATTTCTTTGCTGAAGTTTTCCAAGATATCCATGGTTGGGTGAATCTCTTAGAACATTCCTTTAGAAGGATTCATGAAAACTGGTTTTTTTTAGGCTTGATATTTGAAGGAGAGCTTGGATGGATACAAAATTCTTGGTTCACAGTTTGTTTCATTGAGTTTTAAAAAATTGCAGCTCCAGTTTTGCCTTGCCTTGTTATTTTATTTTTGAAACAGTTCATGCTAGTTTAATTTTTATGCTTTTGTAAGTTACATGATCTTTTTACCAGGAGACCTTGCAGATTTTTAAAATTAATCATTGGAATCTAAGAGCTTTGTTAGGGTATGTCTTAGAACCAATTGTTCTAATATATTTTTCTCAGGTACCTGAGATGATTTCTTTTTCTTTTATTTTTATGGTTATAGCATAGTATTTTAATTTACTTTTATTTTTAATTACATTGATTGGGGTAACATTGGTTAATAACATTACATAGGTTTCAAGTGTACAATTCTGTGATACATTAGTTGTATACTGTATTTTTTGCCCACCACCCAAAATCAAATCATCTTCTGTTACCATTTATTCAATATTTGACCCCCTCATCCTTTTATTACCCTACCTGTTTCTCTCTGGTAACCACCATACTGTTGTCTGTGTCTATGAGTTCTTGTTTGTTCATTTGTCATGTTCAGTTTTATATCCCACATTGAGTGAAATCATATGGTTCTTAATTTTTTCTGTTTGACTTATATTAGTTAGCATGATATTTTCAAGGTCCATCCATGTTGTCAGAAATGGCAGTATGTGGATCTGAATCTTTTTAAAAAATTATTTCTGAAACATTTTCGTGGCTTATAGTTTTAAATAATACTTCTCTTTCGTTGTTTTATTTTTCCTTTCCAAGGACTCCAACTGTACAAATGCTGTTTCTTCTTTGCCTTATCTCCCATTCTATTACAGCAAGTCCTTGAATAGCACTGTTTCTCTCAATATCCTTTTGTAATAATGTTGATGAAAAAAACTATTTCTTGGATGAGACCATGGTCTGTGTGGAGTTTGGACTTTCTTCCCACTCTATGTGGGTTATTTTCTGGGTACTCTGGTTTCCTCCCACATCCTATATACACTGGAATGATCTCCAGGAGAGTGGACCCTTTGTAGTACAGGTTTCCCCGACTAGGTGAGTGATCTATGAACCCATCTGTATCAGTGTACCAACTGGCATTGTTGTGAGAGGCTGTGTTTGGCTTCAGTGATTTTTTTTTAAGGCTCTTTCAACATGTTTGCCCATTTCATGATGGGTGATTTATGAACACACCTGCCCACACTGCGTTGAGTGTTCAGCAGTTTGTGACCACAAATGGCATGACCCCCATGCTTCATCTTTCTATTCACCTAATCTCACCCTGAGCGACTTTCTTTTTTGTTTCCCTGGATGAAAATTTCCCAGGATGCCCTCAAAGGAAAGTATTTTGCTGACGTGAAACAAAAAGTGGCAGAAGCAGTAAAAGGCATTGAAATTGATGAGTTCAAAAACTGTTTTGAGCAGTGGAAAAAACGTCTTGATAGGTGTATTGCATCAAATGGAGAGTACTTTGAAAGTGACTGAAGTTTAAACATGTAAGAATACACAATTTTTTATAAATAAATTTCTTCCTTGGGGGGTCCACCCCTTGTATATGCATGTTTAGTTGACAGGTCTGAACTGTCCCAGTCTGCATGGGTTTGGGTGAGTGTGAGAGCACACTCTGCTATGTAAGGGTGTCCAGTCCAGGAAGGGCTCCTGCCTTTCGCCCTGCGCTGTCAGGACAGGCTTCAAACACGCGCAACCCTGAACTAGAATCAGTAGGTTGTAAAATAATTATCTTACTTGTTTTCAATTACTCTTTCATAAATGTATGTATAGTTCACATTTATTTCATTGTTTAATATTAGAAGTGCTTTGGGTCTTTATTTAGAAGTTTGGTGATGTTTTTGTGGTCAGAAATATACCATAGGAACTTAACTCTTGTTTATATCAATTAGTCTGTGGTAAAATGGTTTCATTATGTGTCACTTCACTTAAAAGTGGCAGTTTTCAAGAACCTCTCAAAGATGTTATGGATTTACCATATATCTCCCTGACATTTTTTTACTTTTTAAAAATATTCTTCTCATTCTCTTGTTTTCTGCCATTTTTAGTGCTTTTATTAAAATTGGTTTTGAGTTTATTTTCATTTTGATATCTTGTAATTTATTCTTTGTCTCTGAGATAATACTGTCTTTTCTTTCTTTTTAAATTTATAAATCATGTTTATTCTATTACAGTTGTCTCAGTTTTTAGCCCTTCACCCCCCACCACCCATCCCACCCCCACCCCCCACTCTCACAGTCAATTCCCACTCTGTTCCCCATGTCCATGGGTCATTAATACATGTTCTTTGTCTAGTCCTTTTCCCTTCTCTCCACCATTGTCCTCTTTCTCTCTGCCCTCTGGTCACCTTCAGTCTGCTCCATGTCTCCATGCCTGTGGTTTATTTTGTTCGTTAGTTTATTTTGTTGAATAGAGTCCAGGTATAGGTGAGATCATATGGTAATTGTCTTTCATCAACTGGCTTGTTTCACTTTGCTTAATATTTTCCAGGTCGATCCATGTTGTCACAAAATGTAGAAGTTCCATCTCTCTCTTCCTTTCTTTTGTTCTTTTTTTCTTTCTTTCTTTCTTAAATGCAGATTGGTTTTATTGTTTTAAATGTCAAAGTTAATTATAAAATATTTTAAAAATTTAAAACCATTGTAAAGTCTCAGCAATTAAACCAACATGACACCTGCACAGAAATAATCAATTAGATCAATGAAATATAATGAGCATTCTAGAGACAAATGTATATATAAAACAATGTAATATATGATAAAGTTGATATTTCAAATCAATGAGTAAAATAAGGATTATTCAACAAAGAAAGTGCATGGGCCACTATTACTTGAAATAAAACAAATATAGAACCTTATTTCACACATTATACAAGAAATATTCAGGTGAGTTAAAAATTGATATGTAGAATCTAAGGAGTTTTAGAAGAAAATAGAATATTTTTCATGACCTGAAGTAAAATATTCAAACCCAGAAGCTATTAAGTAAATATTGAAAGTCTGACTATATTAAACACTTGAGACTATACAGTAATATACATATTTTAAAAAGTTAAAAGAAAAAGAATAGAATAGAAAAGTATTTGCAACACATCTACAACATGGTTAATAGGTTGTTTTTGTTTGTTTGTTTTTAGGAGAAAAGAGTTCTACAAACCTTTAATCAATAAATGGATAAAGAACACCAAAAAGCCATTTAAAGCTTTTCTAAAAAAATAGAAATAGTCAAGAAATATACTAAAACAGATTTAGTTTCAACAAATAGTAAAGTAACAATTACAATAACATCGTCACAATCAAATTAATGAGTATTAAAAATGTTGGTAATATCAAGTATTGGTGACTGAGAAACAAACTGGGTATTCATACACTCTTCTTCTTCATCTTCTTAAAGCAGTCCCTTGAGCATATCTTGCAATGCTGATTTGGTGTAGGTGTATTCTTTTAGCCCTCTTTTGTCTAGGAAACTCTTTATTTTGCCCTCCATTGTAATGGAGAGCCTTGCTGGGTAGAGCAGTCCTGATTGCATGACTTTTCTTTACATTACTTGGAATATTTCTTGCCATTCCCTTCTGGCTTGTAGTGTTTCTGTTGGGAAGTCAGCTGCTAGTCATACTGGGGCTCCCTTGTATGTTACTACCACTTTCTCCCTTGCTTCCTTTAGGATTCTCCGTTTTTCTTTGATATTTGCCATTTTAATGATGATGTGTCTTGGAGTGGGCCTCATTGGGTTCCTCTCGAATGGGACCCTCTGTGCTTCCTGGACTTGTGTGACTTTGTCTCTCCTCCAACTAGGGAAGTTTTCTATCATGACTTTTTCAAACAGGTCCTCTATCCCTTGTTCCTCTTCCTCTCCTTCTGGTATCTCTATTATACGGATATTATTAGGTTTCAGGTTGTCCTGCATTTCCCTCAATGCCTCTTCATTCTTTGTGAGTCTTTTTTCATATTCTTGCACTTTCTGGGAGCGTTTTTCTACCTTGTCCTCCAGCTCACTGATTCGGTCCTCAGCTTCATCTAGCCTGCTTTGGATTCCTTCTACTGTGTTCTTCAATTCAGAAATGGTATTCTTCATTTCCTCTTGTGTCTTATTGATAGTTTCCATGTCCTTTTTTCCTGCTGATGTAGTTTGCAGTAAGTTCCTCGTAGTTTCCCTGTAGTTTTTGGTAATTCTCTCAGAGCTCGCCGAGCTCATTGAGCTTCCTTAGAACCGTTGTTTGGAACTCAATATCTGATAGTTTACTTGCCTCTATTTCATTTAGTTCCATTTCTGGGGATTCCTCCTTTCCCTTCGAGTGGAGCGTATTTCTTTGTCTTCTCATTATTTGATAGAGACTCTTCTCTTTTGCTTCTGCTTCTTAAGTTGATCTGTCTTGATTTCCCGACTTTGTGGCGTGAATTTCTATGGTAGGAGACCGCTGTTTTTTTCTTTCTGGATCTGCCTCTGATGATGTCAGATGTTGACCCTGTCTGATCTTAGGCAGTCTGTTCGAGACTTCCAGGAATCTGCTGTCTGTGGCTGTCTCCTTCAGTTGATAGTCTCTCTGTACTAAGCTGGCCAACTGAGTTACAACAGAGCATGGCAGAGTCCCTCCTGGGGGGGGGGGGTTAGTATATTTCTTGACTATTTCTATTTTTTTAGAAAAGCTTTAAATGGCTTTTTGGTGTTCTTTATCCATTTTTTGATTGTTTGTAGAATTTTGTCCTTAAAAACCCTATTAACCCTTTTTCAGATATGTTGCAAATACTTTCTTATTCTATTACTTGTCCTTTAACTTTTTAAAATATGTATATTACTGTATAGTCTCAAGTGTTTAATATAGTCAGACTTTCAATATTTACTTTATAGCTTCTGAGTTTGAATATTTTACTTCAGGGTAGGAAAAATATTATTTTGTATTTTCTCCTAAACTCCTTAGTTTATACATATTGATTTTTAACTCAGGTGATTTTTTTTTATATAATGTGTGAAATAGGACTCTATCTTTGTTTTATTTCAAGTAATTGTGGTCCATGCACCTTATTTGTTGAATAAGCCTTATTTTTCCCATTGGTTTGAAATATCAATTTAATCATATATCACATTGTTAGACAGATATATACATTCGTTTCTAGAATGCTCATTTTATTTCATTCATCTACTTGATTATATCTGTGCTGGTGTTGTGTTTTAATTGCTGAGACTTTATAATGGATTTAAATTTTTAATATTTTATAATGGATTTTGACATTTAAGAAATAAGTAAATAAAATCAATCTGCATTTTTAAAAAAATGAAAAAGAAGGAAGGAACTCTGACCTTTTGCGACAACATGGATGGAACTGGAGAATATTATGCTAAGTGAAATAGGCCAGTCAGTGAAAGACAGATACCATATGATCTCACCCATAAGTGGAATCTATTCACAAAATATACTAACGAACAAAATAAACCACAAGCATGGAAACATGGAGCGGACTGAAAGTGACCAGAGGGGATGGGGAAGGAGGTCAGTGGTGGAAAGAAAGGGAAGGGACTAGACAAAGAACATGTAGGAATGACCCATGGACATGGACAACAGTGTATGAATTGACTATGGGAACGGGGCCAAAGTGGTTGGATGGGTGGAGGAGGGCAAGGCAGAAAAATTGAGACTGTAATAGAATAAACAGGATTTTTAAAAAAAAAAATGTGTTTTCAGTTTCCCAAAAGTTTTTCATGAGCTTTTATTCTATAATCAGAAAGTGTGAATAAACATTAATATGAAGGTAAAAAAATATTTACTATATCTGCTATTTGTACTTTACATCCATATGACTATTTTGTAACTTCTTAACCTCCTCACCTTTTTGACCTAGCCCCTCTCCAATCTGGGAACCATCAGTTTGTTCTCTGTATCTATTAGTCTGTTTCAATTTTGTTTATTTGTTTTGTTCTTTAGATTCCACATCCAGTTGAGATCATAGGTATTTGTCTTTCTCTGCTTGACTTGTTTCACTTAGCATAGTGCCCTTTAGGTTCATCCATGTTGCTGCAAATGGTAGGATTTCATTCTTTTATGGATGAATAATACTCTATTGCATATATGTACCATCTCTTCTTTATACATTTGTCTACTGATGGGCATTTAGGTTGCTTCCATATCTTGGTTATTTAAATAATGCTGCGATAAAAATAAAGGTGAATTTATCTTTTAAATAAATAAATAAATAATAAAAATTTTATATCTGATAAAGGACTTATATTCTGAGTATATAAAGAACTCTGATAATTCAACAATAAGAGAACTCAATTAAAAATGGACAAAAGTTTTGAATAAATATTTCATCAAAGAAGATATACTAATGGCTAATAAATATATAAAAATGCTCAACATCATCAGTCATTAGGGAAGTGAAAATTAAATCACACTGAGCTACTACTCTGCCACCAACTAGAATGGTTATAATACCTAGCATAGGCGAGGATGTGGAGAAACTGGAGCACTCATACATTGCTGGTGGGTATATAAAATGATGTAATCATTTTTGAAAAAAAAATTTGGCAATTTCTTAAAACTAACAAATATTAAATTTACAATATAATCCAGCTCTTCTACTCCTACAAATCTACCCAAGTGGAACAAAACATAAGACAACTCAAAGACTTATATGTCAGTATTTATAGAAACATTATTCATAATAGCCAAAAATGGAAATAATTCAAATATCAATCCACTGGTAAGTGAGTAGATAAATATCCATGCAATATCATTCTATTTCACAATTAACAAGGAATAAACTGTGTGATGTGACATGTATGAACCTCCAGAACATAATGCTAAGTGAAAGAAACCTGACATAAAAAACAGCATTTTGTGTGGTTCCATTTATATGAAATTTCCAGATTGTATGATTTCATTTATATAAAATTTCTCCAAGACAGAAAGCAGACCAATGATTGGCTCAGGTGGGAGTGGGAGTTGACTGTAAATTGGCACAAAGAAACTATTGGGGGTGATGGAAATGTTCTAAAACATTTGGTAGTAGTTGCAAATTTTACAAATTTACTAGACATCACTGAATTGTATAATTATAATGGGTGAATTTTATGGTATATGTAAATTATACCTCAGTAAAACTATTTTTAAAACAGTAAACTGAGTGATGACTTCCAGCCAGCTGAATATACGATAATAGTGGCTGCCTTCCTTTTCACCTCCCAATACTTCCTTTATAAACAGTACAAAACAGAAGAAAGGAAGAAATGGAACTACATGAACACCACACTTTGGGCATGACTTGAAGACAGAATGTCCACAATTCATAATAAGTGTACATAAAATGGAAAAACCACCAAATCCCAGTTTATGATCTCTCCAACTCCTGGTATTCTAGATCAGAGCATGGACTACAGGAAGGGGCCTAAAATTAAAACTACCATGCAACTTGAAGGGGCTTTTGGGGAGAAGGGATAGGTGGGTGATCAAAGGCAAAAAGAGGCACCTTTGGCAATTGGATGTGAAGGAAGAAAGACGTATAAGGGGGAAATTTACTTTCTGCAAAACAAGAGAGAGCCCAAATATGAGGTCATATAACTGCATCAGGAATGTGCAGAGTTTAATTAGCCCCTCTTTGGTTCTCCCATTTCCAGGATCTCCCTGTTAAATTTCTGACTGGACTGCCATTCTGTGACTTGACCTAATAAGCAAGCTAGTAGAACTGTGGCCTTTTCTGTTCATGAACTATCAACTTTGTTACTTTTACTGTTTTACTGACCGTGAGTTTGCTACTTTTACTGACAATGCTGCTTGCTGAATGGGGTTTTTCCACTCTTAATCTCCAAATCAGATCAGCTATTGGTTTTCACAGTCTGTCATACCCTACTGAAAGCACAAGGTTCTTAACTAGTTTGGGGGTGGCAGGAGAATGGGAGCAGTCTCCTAGAACATCACAGATTGCCATATATCATGTATTTCATATATGATATATATCACATATTCATACACATCACATATATATGAAGAATGTGGTCTGTTCACAATTATTGCATATAGTTGGGATCTTTAAGAGCAAGTATGCAAACTACAGACCACACTACAAATCCTGCCCACTTCCTGTTTTGTAAACGCTAACAACCACTCTCATTCATTTATTTTCTCTGGCTGCTGTCATGCTACAAGTAATTGCGAGAGTCTGTATGGCCAACAAGCATGATGTATGGCCTTTTACACAAGAAGTCTTCTGATCTTTGCTTCAGAGTATTATCGTCATCATAATTAACATTATAATTTTCATTATAAATAACACTATTTAGTGTTTTTAATTTCACTTTTATCATTATATTTATTTCCTCAATAACCCAATGTGGCAAGTTGAATGATATTAAATGACCTTTTATCAGATTCCAAAAACTAATGGCAAGCTTGGTATAACATATAATTCAAACTAAATATTCAAAAAAGTAATATTTTAATCTAATAATTTAACAATCCTAAAATTTTTAACAAGAGAATACAAATAATTCAGTACATTAATAATAATTTTATTTTGGGCTCAAATAATATTCTAAAAGTTTTTTGTTTACATTCAATTCTGTCTCCATCATGCCTGCTGTTGCATGACCCAAATACTGCAAAGCCTTAGACATGAGAAAATGCACATTTCCTGTGACATTTTGAAATATCATTGCTTAACTATTAGTTTACATTTAAAAGAGGAATCTTTAAATTGTTTAATACTAAATACTTTTCCTTTATGCAGCAATTTTCTAAGTTCAACATATCTTACCTGTTAGACGAAGCATTCAGTGTTCTTTGTTGCATAATATGACTATGGATAGAACAAAAGGTAGGGAGGTTATCTGGAAATGAGTCTTCTCCTTGCGTTGTTAATGACAGGCCAAGAAAATCTTCAGCTAGTGTATCCCCTCTGTTCAAAGGTCCCAGGAGTTCTGTTAAAAAATGATAAGACATGAGTCAAATACAAATACAATTTCTGCTAATTGCTTTGTAAGTATGATTACCGGAACACTTGTACATACCCCAATGAAACTTTAAAAAAAATTTGTCAATTTACTAGGTAGAATACAGTGGAAATCCTACAGTCACCTCCCCTATTATTTTTGTCATTCTTATACTTAGTTCAACCAGGGGAATCTAATAACTGAATAATGAATTTTTTTTAGTTCACATTTTAATAATTCATTTACAACTTGCCCAATAGGGTTTTTTGTACAAAAATTTTAAGTACATTTTATTGATTATGCTATTACAATTGCCCCATCTTTCTCTCCCCTTTATCCCCTTCTACCCTGAAGCCCATTGCCATCAGCATTCTCCCCATCCCTTAGTTCATGTCTATGGGTCATACATGTCAATTCTTTGGCTTCTCCATTTCCTGTACTATTCTTAACCTCCCCCTATTTTGTGCCTACCAATTATGCTTCTCATTCCTTGTACCATTCACCCAATCTCCCCTCACCCTGCTGATAACCCTCCATATGATCTCCATTTCTGTGATTCTGTTCCTGTTCTAATTGTTTGCTTAGTTTGTTTTTGTTTTTTAGGTTCAGTTGTTGATAGTTGTGAATTTGTTGTCTTTCTACTGTTTATAGTTTTGAGCTTTTCCTTTTTTTTACTATAAGTCCCTTTAACATTTCATATAATAAGAACTTGGTGATGATGAACTCCTTTGACTCGACCTTATCTGGGAAGCACTTTATCTGCCCTTCCATTCTAAATGATAGCTTTGCTGGATAGAGTAATCTTGGATGTAGGTCCTTGTCTTTCATGGGTTTGAATACTTCTTCCCACCCCCTTCCTGCCTGTAAGGATTTTTTGAGAAATAAGCTGATAGTTTGATGGGAATTCCTTTGTAGGTAACTGTCTCCTTTTCCTGGCTGTTTTTAAGATTCTCTCCTTATCTTTAATCTTGGGTAATTTAATTATGCTGTGTCTTAGTGTATTCTTCCTTGAGTCCAATTTCTTTGAGCTTCCTGGACTTCCTGGAAGTCTATTTCCTTGGCTAGATTGGAGAAGTTTTCCTTCATTATTTTTTCAAAACAGCTTTCAATTTCTTGCTCTTCCTCTTCTCCTTATGGCACCCCTGTGATTTGGATGTTGGAACATTTAATGTTGTCCCAGAAGTTCCTAAGACTCTCCTCATTTTTTTTTGAATTCTTGTTTCTTCATTCTGTTACAGTAGAATGTTTATTTTTTTCCTTCTGTTCCAAATCACTGATTTAAGTCCTGGTTTCCTTCCCTTCACTGCTGGTTCCCTGTATACTTTTCTTTATTTCACTTTGCATAGCATTCACTTTTTCTTCCATTTTGCATCTGTACTCAACCATTTCAGTGGGCATTCTGATTACCAGTGCTTTGAACTCTGCATCTGATAGGTTGGCTATCTCCTTTTCCGTTAGGTCTATTTTTGGAGTTTTGATCTGTTCTTTCATTTGGACTATATTTCTTTGTCTCAGCACTCCTGTAATGTTGTAAGGGATGGAGTCTTAGGTATTTACCAGGGCAGGGCAACACAGGTCACTTCGTTGGTGGTGCTATATGTGGGGGAGGGGTCTGAGGGAACAATGCCACTTGCTTTACTTTTGCCCCACTTTCAGTCACTTCCCCCACTACCCACAAGCAAATTGGGCTTTCTTAGTTCTGATTCCTGAGTGGGAGGGTTTTTGTATGTTCTAGGACCCCATGGATCTCTCCAATGAACTCTCCTGTGAGGGTGGGAGTTTCTCCCACTGCTGCAGCTCCCACAGATTTTTACCACCAGTGGTTTTGAGGCTTTAGTTTCCTAAGCTGGAGCCCCCCATCTGTTTTGTTCCCTTCCAGCTTATCCATATGTGGATGTGGGATCGCCCAGTATACCAGCCGCTGTCTCGCCCACCCCGTCTTCCAGCCACCGCCATGTCCTGCATCCTCTCCACCCCAGCTACACATCTCTGCCCCTCCTACCAGTCTGGATGAATGTTTATTCTTTAACTCCTTGGCTGTTGGACTTCCATACAGTTCGATTTTCTGGCAGTTCTGGTTGTTTTTGTTTTTAAATTTGTTATTGTCCTTCGGTTGTAAGAGGAATCAAAACTGGTCTACTTATGCCTCCATCTTGGCCAGAAGTCCTCCCATTCAAAGTGTTTTTAACAAACATTTTATTAATTAAATATTATATTTTTTGTTACTGGAATATTTTATTATAATGGAATGTTATAAGTGAATTATTTAACTTTCTTACATGTAGCATACAATTTGAAAACAAAAAAGAAAAGAAAATATCCTTTCCAATATTCCAATAAAATTCTTAATTAGAATTTTGAAGTGTATAGAGTTTGCTACTCCCATATCATACGGATTTAGAGAGAAAACATAACGAAGTTGTGAAAAATATATACTTGTAGAAACAAACTTTATTAAAAGTCTAAACTTTTAAGACCACACTATGTGTATTTTTTAAACTTTTTTATTTATAAAAAACACATTTTTTTTTTACCATGCTCACCATTTTTAAGTGTACAGTTTAGTAGTATTAAATGTTACCGTGCAACAGATCTTCAGAATTTTTCTCCTTTCAAAACTGACAGTGTATACTTATTAAACAACTTCCCATTTCTCCCTCTCCCCATGCCCTGGTAACTACCATTTTACATGTTGTTTCTATAAATCTGACTACTTTAGATACCGCATATAAATGTTATCAGACATTATTTGTATTTATGTGACTAGCATATTTCACCTTGCACAATGTCTCCATAGTTCATGTACATTTTAGCATGTGACAAGATTCTCTCCTTTTTAAGGCAGAATGATAATTGACTGTGTATACTACATTTTGTTTATCCACTCATCTGTTGATGGACACTTGGATTGCTTCCTCCTCCTGGTTATTGTGAATAATGCTGCTATGAACTTGGGAGTGCAGAGAGGAATCACTATATTGTTTCGATTGTGGTTGCACCATTTTATGAGAGGGACTCCTGAAAAACTGGAATTATCTTCTTGAGGGCAGGTCCCTTGTAGTACAGACTTCCCCCACAAGGTGAGTGTTCTAGGAACCCATCTGTATCAATGTACTAGCTGGCATTGTTGTTAGAAGCTGCATTTGGCTTCAGCGAATTTTTTTGAAGACTCTTTCAACACATTTGCCCATTTCATGATGTGTGATTTACGAGTGCACCTGCCCACACCACGCTGAGTGTTCAGCAGTTTTTGACCAAAAATGGTATGACCCACCCCCATGCCCTACTCTTTGCCAGATCTTGTTCTGAACAACTACTTTTTTTGTTTCCCTGGATGAAAAGAAATTCCTCAAAGGGAAATGTTTTGCTGATGTGGAAGAAGTGAAACAAACAAACAAACAAAAAAATGGCAGCAGTAAAAGGAATCAAAATCAAGGAATTAAAAAATTGTTTTGAGCAGTGGAAAAAACATCTTGATAAGTATATTGCCTCAAATGGAGAGTACTTTGAAGGTGACTTAAGTTTAAACATGTAAGATAAATACACATTTTTTAATAAATAAATTCTGGTTTTTGGGGATCCCCCATTGTACAATCCCACCAACATCACACAAGTGTTCCGATTTCTCCACATCCTTGTCAAACTTGTTTTCTGTTTTTTTTTTAAAAGAGTAACCATCATAATGGGTATAAGGTGATATCTCATTACAGTTTTAATTTGCCTTTCCATGGTAATAGTGATGTTGAGCATCTTTTCATGTACTTATTTGCCATTTGTATGTCTTCAGTGAAATGTCTACTCAAGTATTTTGCCCATTTTTGAATTGGGTTTTTGGTTTTGAGTTTTAGAAGTATTTTATGTATTCTGGATTTTAATCCCTTATCAGATATATATTTGAAAATATTTTCTCCCATTCGGTGTGTTTCCTTTTTATTATATTGATTATGTCCTTTGATGCACAAACACTTTGAATTTTGATGTGCAGTGGAACCTCAATCCTTGAGCTTAATTTGTTCTGGAAGGCTGTTCAACAGGTGATTTGTTCAAAAACTGAATCATGCAGGTCACTAATCATACAGGTATCAGCATGAAAGAGTGGTCAGGTTGAGAACTGAAGTTCTGTTCAACAACTGAGACATTTTTTCTGTGAACAACTTGGTTGGCAACTGAATTGTTCAAGATGGAAGATGTTTGGGAATTGAGGTTTGACTGTAGTACAATTTATCTATATTGCTTTTGTTGCCTGTACTGTTGGTGTCATAACCAAGAAATTACCAAATCCAATGTCATGAAGGTTTCTCTGTTGGTTTGTTTTTTTTGCCCAAGAGTTTTGTATTTTCAGGTCTTTCATGATCCATTTTGAGTTAATTTTATGGATATGGTGAACAGTAAAGGTCCAACTTCATCTTTTGCATATGGACAGCCAGGTTTCTCCACACTATTTGTTGAAATAACTGTCCTTTTCTATTGAATGGACTTGGCACCCTTGCTGAAAATCATTTGACCATATATTAGTGGGATAATTTCTGGGATCTTAGGTTCTATTGGCCTATATATCTGCTTTTATGTTGGTACCATACTGTATTTATTATAGTAGCTTTGTAGTAAGTTTGGGGATGAGATAATGCAAGTCCTCCAGTTTTGCTTTTTTTCCATATTGTTTTTGGCTATTCAGGGTCCCTTGTAATTCCATATGAATTTCAGGATAGGTTTTTCTCTTTTTGAAACATACATCATTGGGATTATGATAGGGATTACATTGAATTTGTAGATTGCTTTGGGGTATAAGGATATTTTAACAATAATGTCTTCCAGTCCATGAACATGGGATATTTTTCTACTTATTAATGTCTTCTTTATTTTATTTTAGCAATATTTGCTACTTTTCAGTGTACAAGTCTTTTACCTTCTTAGGTTTATTCCTAGTAATTTTATTCTTTTTGATGCTCTTATAAATGGAATTGAAAATTTCCTTTTTTAAAATTTCCTTTTTAGCTCTCCACTTATAGGGTATAGAAGCACAACTGATTTTTGCATGTCAATTATGTATGCTGCAACTCTGATTAATTCATTTATTCTAACATCTTTTCAGTGGAATCTTTAGGTTTTTTAATATATAAGGTCATATCTCCTGCAGAGATAATTTTGTTTCTTCATTTCTAATTTAGATGCCTTTTATTTGCCTAATTGTTCTGGCTGGAACTTCTGGTATTATGCTGAATAGAAGTGGAGAGAATGGATGTCCTTGGTTTGTTCATGATCATAGAGGAAAAGCTTTCAGTTTTTCACCATTGAGTATGATGTTAGCTGTGGGCTCTTTATATATGATCTTTACTACATCAAGATATTTCCTTTTATACCTAGTTTGTTGAAATTATTTTATCATGAAAGGGTGTTGAATTTTGTCAAAGATTTTCTTCTGCATCAATTTACAAATGTGTGTGTGTGTGTGTGTGTGTGTGTGTGTGTGTGTGTGTGTGTAGTATTTGTCCATTCTGTAATGTGGTGTATTATATTGATTTCTGTAGGTTGATCTATTATCTTTGCATTCCAGGAATAAATCACTTGGTCATGGTGTATATTCTTTTTAACACGCTGCTGAATTTGGCTTGGTTGTATTTTGTTAAAAAAATATGTCAACATTCATCAGAAATACTGGCCTATTTTTAAAGCATCTTTGTCAGGCTTTGGTATTAGGATAATGAGGGCCTAGTAGAATGAGTTTGGGATTTTGTTTCCTCTTCAGTTTTTTGGGAAAAGTTCCTGGAAGACTGCTGGTATTCTTTTCTAAATGAAGTCATCAGGTGTGGACCTTTCTCTGTAGGAAGATTTTTGATTACTGATTCAGTCTCCTTACTACTTACAGGTCTGTTCAGATAATTTTTTTAGTATTCATTTTTTATTTTATTGCTTATGCTATTACAGTTGTTCCAGTTTTTTCCCCCTTCATCTCCTCTGCCCAGCCTGCCCTCCACTTCCATAGTCAATCCCTACCCCTAGTTTATTTCTTCATAATATACTCTTGGTAGGTGGTATGATTCTAGAAATTTATCCATTTCTTCCAGATTTTTCTGTTTGCTGGCATTCAATTGTTCATAGTACTTTCTTATCCTTTTTATTTCTGCTTTTCATTTTTGAGTCATCTCTCTTTTTAGTTAATCTGGATGATGGCTTTTCCATTTTATTGATATTTTAAAAAGGGCTCTTAATTTTGTTCACTTTTCCTATGAATTTTCTGGCCTCTCATTTATTTTGGCTCTGATCTTTGTTGTTCCCTTTCTTCTGCTAAATTTGGGCTTAGTTTGTTCTTCTGTTTCTAGTTCTTTGAGTTGTAAAGTTAGGTTGTTGATTTGAGATCTTCTTTTTTGACATAAGTATTTACTGCTGTAAACTTCCCTATTAGCACTGCTGTCACTGCATCCCTTAAGTTTTGGTATGTTGTGCTTTTATTTTCATTTGTCTCAAGAAACTTTTTAATTTCCCTTGAGATTTCTTCTTTGTCCTGTTAGTTATTTAAGATTGTGTTGTTTAATTTCCATGTTGTGATGGTTAATTTTATGTCAACTTGACTTGGGTAAGGGATGCCAAAACAGCTGGTAAAGCAATATTTCTGGTTATGCCTGGGAGGAGGTTCAGGAAGCAAATAACATTTGAATCATTAGACTAAGTAAAGAAGATCCACCCTCACCAATGTGTGCAGATACCATTCAATCTTTTGAGAGCCTGAATAGAACAAAAAGGCAGAGGAAGGGTGAACTGTCCCTCTTTTTGAGCTGGGACATGCATCTTCTCCTGCCCTCTGACATTGGCGCTCCTGGTTCTTGGGCCTTTGGACTATGGGACTTGCACCAGTTGCCCCCCGAAGTTTTCAGATCTTCAGTCTCAGACTGGGAATTATAGCATTGGCTCTTCTGGTTCTTAGGCCTTTAGACTAGGACTAAATTACAACACTAACTTCACTGGTTCTACAGCTTGCAGGTGATGTTTTTAGGACTTCTCAATCTCTATAATTATGCCAGTCAACTCCAATTATAAATACCTTCATATATCTATATATAGACTGTTGTTTCTGTTTCTCTGGAGAACGCTAATACACATGTATTTGCATTTTTAAAGTTTTCCTTCTGCTGTCGGTTTCTAGGTATATTCCATTGTTAAGAAAAGACAGTTTTTATGATTTCAGTCTTTTTTATTTTCAGACTTGGTGGTGGTGGTTGTTGTTTTTTAGCCCAACATAAAGTCTGTTCTGGAGAATGTTCCATGTGTACTTGAAATGAATGTGTTCTCTGCTATTGTTGGATTGAGTGGTCTATATATGTGTGTTAAGTCCAATTGATGTATAGTGTTGTTCAAGTCCTCTATTTTACTATGTATGGTTGTCCCTCCAAAAATGAAAGTAGGGAATTAAAGTCTTCTACTAATATTTAGTTACTTTTTCTTTTCCCTTCGGTTCTATCAATGTTCGTTTCATAAATTTAAGAACTCTGATATTTTGCAAATAAATATAATTGTTATATCTTCCTGGTGAATTGTCCTTTTTACTTTGATTGTCCTTTCAAATGTACTTGTCTCTTCTGACAGTTTTTGGCATAAAGTCTATCTGATATTAGTACAGCCACTTCTGTTCTCTTGTTATCATTTGTGCAGAATCTTTTTTTTATTCTTGTGTTTCCAGCCTATTTGTGTTGTTTAAATATAAAGTAAACCTTTTGTATGCAACATATTGTTGGATCCTTTTTAAAAATCCTCTCAGCCAATCTATGTCTTTTGATTGGGACTTTAATCTATGTGCATTTTCAAAAGAACATAAACACCCCTATGTTCATTGTAGTGTTATTTACAATTGCCATGATATGGAAGCAGTCCAAGCCCAGTGTCCTTTGGTAGATGAGTAGCTAAAACAACTATGGGACATTTACATGATGAAATGCTACCTGGTTGTAAAAAAGAATAACATTTTATCCCTTACAACAGTATGGATGGACCTGGAGAACATTATGCTAAGTGAAATAAGCCAGTCAGAGAAAGACAAATACCATATGATTTCACTCGTATGTGGAATTTAATGAACCAAACTAACAAGGAAAATGGGGACAGGCCCATAGATGGAGAACAGGATGCCAGCTGAGGGTGGGGTAGGTTCAGGGGTGAAGGGATTGAGCAAAAAGGAAAAAGAACTCATGGACATGGACAACAGTGTGGTGATTGCTGGGGTTAGAGAGGTATAAGAGTACTAAAAAGTAATGTGAAAACTCTAGCTGGTGTGGCTCAGTGGATTGAATACCAGCCTGCAAACCAAAGGGTTGCTGGTTCGATTCCCAGTCAGGGCACATGCTAGGGTTGCGGGCCAGGTCCCCAATGAAGGGCAACCACACATTGATGTTTCTCTCCCTCTCTTTCTTCCTTCCTACTCCTCTGTCTAAAAATAAAATCTTTAAAAAAAGGTAATGTAAAAAATACAATAAAGATTAAGTTTTTAAAAATCTATGTACATTTAAAGTAATTACTGATACAAAGGGATATAGCACTGCCATTTCGATACTGTTTTCTGTATGTCTTGTGGCTTCTTTTGTCCCTCATTATTCCCCTTCTGCCTTCCTTTGTGTTTCTTTGATTTTTTTCTTGTAGTGTTGTGTCTTGATTTCCTTCTCATTTCCTTTTCTGTATGTTCAATAAATATTTTCTTTTTAGTTATCATTTTGATCACATAAAATACCTTATAAAATCATAAAAATCTATTTTAAACCATTAATTTCAATCTCATAAAAACTCTACTCCTTTATAGTAATGTCATCCTATTTGTTATTGTTGTTACAAATTATATCTTTATATATTACATACTCATTGGCATAGATTTATAGAGCACTTTTAGGCTTTTGTCTCTTATAATCTATACAGTAATTAAAAATGGATTTATGCAGCAAACTTAAAGTAATACATGATTATATATTTGCCCATATATTTACCTTTATTGGGTAATTTTATACTTTCATATAATTTCATGTTGCTATCTAACATCCTTTCATTTCAATTGATAGAACTCAAACTTTTAAAAAAATACTCATCCAAGAATATATTTATTGATTTTAGAGAGAGAGGAAACATGAGGGAGAGAAAAATCAATTTGTTGTTCCACTTATTTATGTATTAATTGGTTGATTCTTGTATGAACTCTGACTGGGGATCAAACCCACAACCTTGTTGTATCAGGACGATGCTCTAACCAACTGAGCTACATGGCCAGGACTTTCAGTCACGTTGTGAATGACTGGAATGTTACCCACATCCTGACTATTTGTACATTGGACATTGCAGATTTTCCTCTCTTCATGGTGCCAGTACCTTTTATTCCTATCTATCTTTGTTAAAAGAATGAAATTGGTAACAAAAACTATTGTGATGTAGCATTGGCTTTTCTTTTTGTGAGTATTCTATTTCTGCCATGATTTTCAAGTAAAATCTTTCAAGTAAAGATGTTATATTGCCAAACCAATAAAGGTTTTTTTTTTTTTTTTGTTCTTTTGTACCATCTGACCAATGGTTGCTAGTTTATTGATAGGAAAACCTTACTAATGTCTTATGGGTTCAACATCCAGTTGGGCAGCCCTGGATCAGCCAGTAGGTAGGAACCAGCCAAGGGTGTGGTTGTCCAGGCCAACTGGCAAGTAAGTGTGGAAGTCACACTCACTAAAATCTCTCCCATATGTGACAGATGCTTCTTGCGTTGTACTGTATTACACTTGCATAGGACATCAATTCAAAGGGAACATCACCCATTAACTCTGGGTGATGGGATAGTTATAGGGGTTTAATGAGATGCCCAAGTAATCCCTCATGGTGGCTATTATGTTTGTCTGCTTAGTGGCAGGACAGCCTCACCCATTCTCACTCCTAAACATGCAGGAGACTCTAAAAGTGTTTACATCAATACATTCACCACTCCTTTTACTTGGCAGCTTGACCTCGCTCCTCCTTTCAAATTCTACCCTTACTGAATGACCCAGACACATCCAACCAAATGCCCAGTGACATAATAATACACCATGCACTGTGAGATCCCATCCTCAGCTTGTCATCTACTATGTACTTCTCTAACTGTAGGGCTTTTTCTCTGTATTATTAGTTAATATAAGTTCTGCTCTTCTGCAGTATTTGAATTTAGACTAATTTACCTGACCTCATTTACCATACCAGCCAGGCTACTGAGGCAAGAAGAGTTATTATTGGCATTACAGCCATAAAAATAATTATTGGTCCAATAAAACACAACAGTATTTTTTATATATTAATCCTGTAAACCAAAAGCATAAATAAATGTTATGGGCTATTTGCACCCAGGGATGTTTTCTAAGTGTGGACATTTTTGATAGGGACAAATTTCAAGGACCTATTAGTGTGGATCAAATGTCTCCACGGACATTTTGGACTGGACCAAAAAGCTGCTAATCTCTACTAAGTAGCAAAAGAATCGAGGTTCATATCTGTCATGTCTGGCTCAGAGCCAACACTATTTCATTTCTTCAAATAGCCCAAATCAAAAGAACAGAAGTGAGCTAAGAGAACTTGCTGCTTTTATATATTTGTCTTCTGAAATAAATAGCACTATTTCCTTGGTGATATTATACATTATTCTTTAAATCTAGCTAGTCTTTTGTTGGCTTTGTGCCTTCTAAGACGATATTCTTTCCAGTCTAAAATCTCCAAAGGATTTTCAGAGTAAAACACATTTCAAGATATGCAATCACATGGAAGAATGAAAATCTTTTATAATATTGTTTGCTAAAATGACAGCTCTACTTAACAGAAACCATTAAAATATTTACAAAGTAGCAGCTGCTCTTGTAAAAAAATATGGCTTTTTGGAGGCATAAAAATAAATAAGTTGATAAGTACAAGATAAGCCATTTGTAGGCGTCTTTGTGTACATAGCACAATATATAGAAAATTCTGATATTTACAGAGCAATTATAATATAAAACCTTTTAAGTTAAAAGGACACAAAGTTAGAACTGTTTACAAGAATTCTTCATACTGATCTTTTAAATAATTTAGGAAGCCCCCAACATAATTCTTTTAAGAAATGTTAGGTTTTTTTAAAATAGCTTTGTTCTTAAAGATAACTTTACATTTTATATATGTATATATAAAATTATCTCCCTGTTCAATTCAGTTGAGTTCTTTATTGAACTAGAATTTCAGCCAGTGGTCTTATGAAAACAATTATAAGTCATAGGAAATAAACCAAGAAAACAAAAATGTTTAAAAGCAACCGAACATTTGCATTTTTATGCTTTAATCTACTAATTTGATATTTTATATATATACACTGAGTGGTTGGTTTTGCTTTTTTTAAACAACCCCTTTAAAAAAGCAAACATTAAAAATCTGTAATGTTGGCCATTCTTACTAGTTTTCTCAAAATGGAGCAACGATACCCAACTATTACAATCCCGTTATTTTTGAAGGGAAAACTATAAAAAGTGGCTTTTGGCAAAATATTGTTTTAAATTTTTATTTATTTTTAATGAGATGGGAAGGGAGAGAGAAAGGGGAGTGAAACATCTATCAGTAGCCTCCCTCATGCCCCCAGCAGGGGACCTGGCCCGCCTATGCTCCAACTAGGAATTGAACTGGCAACCTTTTGGTTCGCAGGCCAGTGCTCAATCTACTAAGCTACACCAGCCAGAGCCTTTTGGCAAAATCTTGATAGTTACATGGATGAATAACATTGGCCATGTTTCTGTGATATGAGCTTGTTCATTTTATTCAGTGACTTCTGAATAAGAAGCATTAGAATGAACGGGAAATCTGATCATGATTTCTAAATCTCTGATATATTAATAGCTTGAGAAAACTACATATTATAATTTTGTTATTAAAATTTCAGTGTACTTCCAAACTTTTAAAATATTGAGAATATTTTTCCCTCTCATATTTTCTTATACCTCCAAATACAATATTTTCCATGCTGTTTTTTAACTTTACTTTTATTGCTGATACTATTACAGATGTTCCCATCCCCCTCTTCCATGCTGTTCTAAATGAAAATAGTATTTTTCTATCTTATAGCCCCTGAAAAAGGCATGAGATTAAGATGATAAGGGGGAATTGGGATGCTCAATAAAGTACCAACATCTTAGCAGAAGTAAGAAAAAGCAGGAAAGAAGAGCTAAAAAGGTTAAATGAGGTAAGCATTGGCAACTTTTAGGGTTAATGTTATGAAGTCCTACATTATTTCAAAGTGTTCATATGATCTCTATGAAAGTCATGCTTTTCAAAGTAAGAAATACGGAATATATTGTCTTGAACAGTTCCATTTTCATTAGAAAGTATGGAAGCACAAATAGGAAAAATATGCACATTATTAATAATGTATTGTAGTACTTCATGAATGAAAGTTTGTCTTTAACATTGAGTTTTCCCTTGTCATCTTTTGAGACCTTTGATATATGTACCTCAGTGTAAATGAATAATGACAAATCGTTCTTTGGAGAGATGTAACTACAGTTGATCCTTCAACAACTCAAGTTTAAATTGCATGGGCCCACTCATATGTGGATTTTTCTCCATAAATACAGTTGGCCCTCCATATTCATGCACTCACAGATTCAACTAAGCTGGGATCGAAAACAGTATTTTCCATTAGTGGTTGGAACTGAGCAGAAGCTGAGGGTTGACTGTATGCATTGTTCTATGCCATTTTATATTAGGGAACTGAGCATCCGTGGATTTTGTTATCCACAGGAGCCCTGAAACCAGTTGACCTACATATACCAAGGGCTGATGTAGTTAAGCTTTTGGGGTATTAAAAGTTATAAGTGAATTTTCAACTGCATAGGAGGTTGTCACTTTTAAATTATTCAAGGGGTCAACTGTATATGTACTTTTTATTTTTTCACAAGGGTGTCTTTGGGTTAATATCTACAAGTGGGATTTCTGTAACTGTTATATCTTCATTGTAAATTTTATCTTTTTCTCTTTTTGGTCTGATTTCTACCTTATCAGGTATAGAGTATGAACTCTAATTTCTTTTAATTTGCATTTTCCACATCTATGTTTATCTTTTTATTTTAATCTTTCCAGACCACTCACCTCCTTCCAGCCTTCCCTTCTCTTTCTGACAGTGTGTCTGTGTGTATCTATTTATTGTGCATGCATCACAGTATTACATTTTGCTTTGCTAGCTAATCTGAACTTTTTCTTTTTATGAGTTAAATCCATTTGCACTTTTAAAAGATTTTATTTATTTATTTTTAGAGAGAGGAGAAGTGAGAGAGAAACATCAATGTGTGAGAGAAACAGAGATTGGTTGCCTCTCTCACACCCCCAACTGGGGGGCGGGGAACCCAGCCCACAACCCAGGCATATGCCCTAGCTGATAATCAAGCCAGCAACCCTTCAGTTTGCAGGCCAGCACTGAATTTACTGAGCCACACCAGCCAGGGCATAAATCCATTTACATTTTGATCTTTATGTTCGGCCTTAAATTCATCACCTTGTTTTATCATTCACAGTCTATTTATGTTTTCTGCCTTATTTAATGTGTATATTAACTTTTAATATTTAGGAAGGTTTATACTTATTCCAATGATTACATTTATAGCTATTCCTTTATATAATATTCTTGACAGTTTTCTTTTTTAGGGGAACATTGTCTGTTGGTTCTCTACTGTGAATATACTGGAATTAGCTACTAGTTCACTTTCCCCTTTATCCATCTTCTGTAATGTGAGATTTGAAGTAGTATTTCTTTTACTTACAGCCAGTAACTATTCATTCACCCCACATTTTTGATAGCTGTGATCTATTATATGACTGTCTCCCTTATAACTATTATTTTTTTATTGTGGTAAAAAATACATAATAATTTATCATCTCACCATTTTCAAGTGGAGTCAGTCCCCATTTAAGATGGTTTGACTTAAGATTTTTCAACTTTACAGTGGAGTGAAAGTGGGTTTCTGCTCAATTCAGTAGAAACCTGATAGGCCGAGTTATGATATTTGGTAGATTGTATGCATTAAATGCATTTTTAACTTAAATATTATCAACTAAGATGGGTTTATTGGGATGTAACCCTATTATAAGTCAAGGAGGATATGTATACAATTCTGCAATGTTAAGCATATTCACAGTGTTTGCAACAGATCTCTAGAACTTTTCCACCCAGGAAAAATGAAACTCTATACCCATTAAAACTAATTCTATCCCCCTGTATTCCCCTACCATCCACCTTTCTTCTTTCTGTTCGACTACCTTCGATACTTCATATGAGTAGAATCATGCAGAATTTGTACAGTTAGTTTCATAGGTTGATATATTTCTTATGCTCACCAGTGATCCTTATATAGGTGTCGCATCATTTTGGTTGCCTGAATCTCTTTCTCTGGTAGATTCCCCAGTAATGGCTTATGGGAATAATAGGTTGTTTTGGCTGAATATAAAATCTTTGGCTTACATTTTTATTTTCTTGAGCATCTTAAATATATTACTATATTATTATATTCTGGAATAAAGTGTTGCTATCAAAAAATGATCATAATCTGATTTTATTTGCTGGAATAAAGTGTTGTCATAAAACAGTGATTATAACTGCCCTGGCCAGGTGGCTCATTTGGTTGGGGCATCATCCTGGCATACACCAAAAGGTTTTGCATTTGATTCCCAGTCAGGGCACATACCTAGGTTCTGGGTTCAATCTCTGGTTGGGGCTCATACAGGTTGCAGCTGATTGATGTTTCTCTCTCACATCAATTTTTCTCTCTTTCTCTCTGAAATCAATGAACATGCCATGGCCAGTATGGCTTGGTTGGAGCATCGTCTCATAAAACAAAAGGTCGTGGGTTCAATTTCTGATCAGGGCACATGTCTAGGTTGTGGTTCCATGTACAGGAGGCAGCCAATTGATGTTTTTGTCACATCAATGTTTCTTTCTCCCTTCCTCTTTCTCTGGAATAAAAAATATATAGGTATAAAATCAATAAACATATCCTCAGGTGAGGATTAAAAAAAGTGGTCATTATCTGACTCTGTTTCCTTTATAAGGTCTTAGTCTTTTTGTCTAAACACCCAAAGGATTTTTTTGTCTGTTTTCTTTAAAGTCCAAAATTTTCATTAATATGTGATGATATAGAAAATCTTGGGCTGATTTTTTAAGATATGTGATATGCCCTTTCATTTTGCAGTATAAAGTCTTATTTATTTCAGAATTTTTTTTAATTTTAACATCTTGTCAGTTTTATTTTTTTGCTTTTAAAAAAAATTTATAAATCATGTTAATTCTATTACAGTTGTCTCAATTTTTCCCCCTTTAAGCCCCTTTACCCATCCCACTCCCACCACCCCACTCCCACACTCAATTTCCACTCTGTTGGAAATTCATACATGTCCATGGGTCATTCATACATGTTCTTTGTCTAGTCCCTTCCCCTTCTTTCCATCATTGTCCTCTTTCCCCATCCCATCTGGTCACTTTCAGTCTGCTCCATGTTTCCATGCCTGTGGCTTATTTTGTTCATTAGTTTATTTTGTTGAATAGAGTCCAGGTATAGGTGAGATCATATGGTAATTTTCTTTCATCAACTGGCTTATTTCACTTGGCTTAATATTCTCCAGTTCCATCCATGTTATTGAAAAAGGTAGGAAATACACCTCTCTCTCTCTTTTTTTCTTAAATGCAGATTGAATTTATTTATTCTTTTAAATGTCAAAGTTAATTATAAAAATATTTTAAAAAATTTAAAACCATAATAAAATCCCAGCAATTAAACCAACATGACACCAGCACAGTAATAATCAAGTAGATCAATGAAATATAATGGACATTCTAAAAACAAATGTATATATCTAATTAATATATGTACGATTAAGTTGATATTTCAAATAATGGTTAAAATAAGCCTTATTCAACAAATAAGGTGCATAGACCACTATTACTTGAAATAAAACAAACAGCTCTATTTCACACATTATACAGGAAATATTCAGGTGCGTTAAAAATCAATATGTAGAATCTAAGGAGAAAATAGAATTAATATTGTTCATGACCTGAAGTAAAATAATCAACCCCAGATGCTATAAAGTAAATATTGACAATATGACTATATTAAACATTTAACTACATAGTAATATACATATAAAAAAAGTTAAAGGACAAGGAATAGAATAGAAAAGTATTTGCAACACATCTAAGACATGGTTAATAGGTTTGTTTTTCTTTTTAGGGAAAAGAGTTCTACAAACCTTTAATAAATAAATGGGTAAAGAATCCCAAAAAGTCATTTAAAGCTTTCTTTAAAAAATAATAGAAATAGACAAGAAATATACTAAAACAGGTTTGGTTTCAACAAATAGTAACGGAACAATTAAAATAACACCATTGTCACAATCAGATTAATGAGTATTACAAATATTGGTAATATCAAGTATTGGCAACTCTGAAAGGAACTGGGTATTCATAGAAACATTTTCTGCATCTTAAAGCAGTCCCTTTAGCATATTTTGCAATGCTGGTTTGGTGGAGGTGTATTCTTTTAGCCTTTTTTTTTTTTGTCTGGGAAACTCCTTATTTCGCCTTCCATTTTAATTGAGAGCCTTGCTGGGTAGAGCAGTCTTGATTGAAGACCTTTGCTTTTCATGACTTGGAATACTTCTTGCCATTCCTTTTTGGCTTGTAGTGTTTGTTGAGAAGTCAGATGCTAGCTGTATCGGGTCTCGCTTATATGTTACTACCTCTTTCTCTCTTGCTTGCTTTAGGATTCTCTGTTTGTCTCTGATATTTGCCATTTTAATGATGATGTGTCTTGGAGTGGGCCTCATTGGGTTCCTGTTGAATGGGACCCTCTGCGCTTCCTGGACTTGTGCGACTTTGTCTCTCCTCCAATTAGGGAAGTTTTCTATCATTACTTTTTCAAACAGGTTCTCTATCCCTTTCTCATCCTCTTCTCCTTCTGGTATCCCTATTATATGGATATTATTATGTTTCAGGTTGTCCTGCATTTCTCTCAACGCCTCTTCATTCTTTGTGAGTCTTTTTTAATTTTCTTGCTCTTTCTAGGAGCTTTTCTCTACCTTGTCCTCCAGCTCGCTGATTCAGTCCTCAGCTTCATCTAGCCTGCTTTGGATTCCTTCTACTGTGTTCTTCAATTCAGAAATGGTATTCTTCATTTCCTCTTGTGTCTTATTGATAGTTTCCATGTCCTTTTTTCCTGATGATGTAGTTTGCAGTAAGTTCCTCGTAGTTTCCCTGTAGTTTTTGGTAATTCTCTCAGAGCTCGCCGAGCTCATTGAGCTTCCTTAGAACTGTTTGGAATTCAATATCTGATAGTTTACTTGCCTCTATTTCATTTAGTTCTCTTTCTGGGGATTCCTCCTTTCCCTTCGAGTGGAGCGTATTTCTTTGTCTTCCCATTATTTGATAGAGACTCTTCTCTTTTGCTTCTGTTTCATAACTTGATCTGTCTTGATTTCCTGACTTTGTGGTGTGAACTTCTATGGTTGGAGACTACTCTTTTTTTCTTTCTGGATCTGCCTCTGATGATGTCAGATGTTGTCCCTGCCTGACCTTAGGCAGCCTAATCGAGACTTCCAGTAATCTACTGTTTGGGGCTGTCTCCTTCAGCTCTTAATCTATTCAGTTTGCACTCAGCAGGCCACCTTAGACATTCAGGGTGGGGCGGAATCCCTCCTGGAGGTGGGTTTATTGGGTCCTCCCACACTGCTGCATATGTGGGAGGAGTCCGAACTGGGATCTTGCTAGCTACTGTCTCCTTTCTCTCCCCAAAGTCTCCATCCCCAGTGTCTCCTCAAGTGTTGCCAGACCTCTCTGTGCTCCCTTTAGCCAGGGATCTACTCTCTGTGGCTGCTACTCTGCACTCAGCAGGCAGTTTAGACAGCACAGGGCGGGGTGGAATCCCATCTAGGGGTGGGGCTATTGGGTCTTTTGATGCTGGTGCCTCTCAGTAGTCTCTGCCTGAGCAAGATGGCTGCTGACGCATGGGGGATGAGTCATCCCCGAGATCCCGCAGGCTACTCTCTCAGTTCTCTCCCCAAAGCCTCCTTCCCCAGTCTTTCCTCAGGCGTCTCTAGCCCACTCTGCCCCTGCCTTTGCCGGAGACCAGGGTAACTGGCTGCTAATGAAAACTTATGTGTTGGCCCTTTAAACAGTTCTTTGTGTCTCCAGATACCTGTCTGTGGTAGAGAGCAGCCCTGCTGCTTTTTGCAGCTGGCTGTTTTCTGTGTACTTTTGGGCTACGGTGTTGTGGGCTAGAGATCCCCGCTTTTGGTTTAGACCCCGCTCTCTCAGGGGAATCCAACTGGCTGTTTCAATATCCTTCTGGTGCTGCCACCCACGGGCACCCCACCTGCCTTCTCAGGTCTGTATCCAACTCCCTACCAGTTAGATTGTGCTAAAGCCAATTCTTCTGTCTCAGAGGTTACAAGGCTCCTCTCTCTCTATTGTTCAGTTGTTTGTTCCAGGTGACTTCCCCACAATTTAGTTGTAATTCCAGGTTGGTCCTGGGAGGAAGTTAGTGTGATTTCCACTCACTCTACCGCCATCTTGATTCTCCTCCTCCTATTTCAGAAATTTTTTCTTTAGAGTATTTTTAGGGTTTATTCTATTGTATTGCTTTATTTATTCTTTTTTAGGAATTCTTATTATACATATGTTGGATCTTCTTTGTCTATTATCTATAGCACTTTCTCTGGAGCCCTTTTAATCTCTTCCTCATTTTTTTTCGGATTCAGTATATTTTATTCAAAATACACGCTATTATTACTGATGTATAATAAACGTTATATTTGCTTCAGGTGTATTATGTAATATTTGATATTTACATTACAAAATGATCCCTACAGTAAGTCCAGTTAATATATATCACCATAGTTATATATTTTTCTTGTGATGATAACTTTAAGATCAATTCTCCTAATTTCAAAACATGCAATACAATATTAACTGTAGCCATATTGCTGTACATTATATCCCATGACTCATTTTATAACCAGAAATTTGTACCTTTGACCCCATTCACCCATTCTCCCCTACCATGATGCTTCCCCTGCCCACCTGAGACAACCATTAATCTGTTCTCCTTACTGATGAGCTCATTTTTGTTGTGTTTTTCAAATTGCACAATAAGTGAGATTATTCAGTATCTTTTTCTTTCTGACTTAATTATCATAGTACCTTCAAATCCATCCATGTTGTCACAAATGGCAAGATTTCATTCTTTTTTTGTGGGTGAATAATACTACATTATACATTCTCTTATCCATTCATCTATTGATGAATACTTAGGTTGCAGTTATGTCTCAGCTATTGTAAATAATGCTGCGATGAAATGGGGGTGCTGATATCCTTTTAAAGTGAGTGTCTTTGTTTCTTTCAGATAAATACTCAGACGTGGGTTTACTGGATCATGTGGTAGTTCTATTTTTAAATTTTTTGAGGAACTTCCATGCTGTTTTCCATAGTGGTGACACCAATTTACATTCCCACTAATAATGCACAAGGGTTCCCTTTTCACCACATCCTTGCCAACATTTGTTATTTCTTGTCTTTCTAATAATAGACATTTTCCCCAGGTGTGGGGTGATGTCTCATTGTGGTTTTGATTTGTGTTGTCCTGACAATCAATGATGTTGAGCACATTTTTTTCTTTTTTTTTATTTTTTCAAATGCATTTGTCTCTGCCTATCCCCCACCACTTTCCCTTGCCCCCTCTCTCCTTCCCTCCCTCAGCTCTTCCCCCTTGATTTTGTCCGTGAGTCCTTGCTATATGGACTTCCTTGACTTTCCCCTTCCCTTCCTTTTCCCCGCCCCCACTCCCTCCTTCCCTCTTGTCTCTGTTGATTTGTTTTCCTTTCAGTGTTGCTGGTCTTATTTTCCTTGCATCTTTGTATTGTTGGTTAGGTTCCACTTATATGTGAGACCATATATCTTGGAGATCAAACCTCTCTCTGATGTATCATTAGTGAATATATTTTCCCATACGGTTGTCTCCCTTTTCATTGTGTTGATGTTTTCTTGGGCCGTGCAGAAGCTTATTATTTTGATGAGGTCCCACTTGTTTATTCTTTCCTTTATGTCCCTTGCTTTAGGAGACATATCAGTGAAAAAATTGCTGCGTGGGATATCTGAGAGTTTCCTGCCAATGTTCTCCTCGAGGACTTTGATGGTATTGCGACTTATATTTAAGTCTTTTATCCATCTTGAGTTTATTTTTGTGCGTGGTGTCAGCTGATGATCCAATTTCAATTTTTTGCATGTAGCCATCCAGCTCTCCCAGCACCATTTGTTGAAGAGGCTATTATTGCTCCATTTTATGCCTCTGACCCCTTTGTCAAGTATTAGATGCCCATATAGACCTGGGCTTATTTCTGGGCTTTCTATTCTGTTCCACCAGTCTATGAATCTGTTCTTGTGCCAGTACCAGATTGTTTTGAGTATGGTGGCTTTGTAGTAGAGTTTGATGTCCGGTATTGTGATCCCTCCTACTTTGTTTTTCTTTCTCAAAATTGCTGCAGCTATTCGGGGTTATTTATGGTTCCATATAAATTTTTGAAATGTCTGTTCTATTTCTGTGAAATACGTCATTGGTATCTTAATAGGGATTGCGTTGAATCTATAAATTGCTGAGCACATTTTCATATACTTGTTGGCCATCTGTATTTCTTCTTTGGGAAAATTTCTACTCAGATCCTCTGCCCATTTTGTAATTGGATTATTTGTTCCTTTTTTTCTATTGAGTTGTATGTTATTTATTTCAAACATTAACCCCTTATCAAAAATATGATTTGCAAATACTGTCTCCTAATCTGTAGGTTACATTTTCATTTTGTTGGTTTCCTTCACTTATTTTTGATTCAAGTGTTTTCTCCTTTAAATTCTCTAGTTAACAGAAGACACATGTTTTTGGTCTTGTGATCCTTCTAGTTTGACCTTCATCTCTGAAATGATTTTTCCTTCTTATTTTTATTTATTTTCTTCATTCTTTCATCTCTATAATGAGAAGTAATGTCATTCTGTAGTGTTTTCATTGTTTGTAGGAAAATTATTCTTCTCCTTATTCTGTTTTTTAAAAGTAACTTTGTGTGAGATTTTGTTGCAATCTTTTATTATTAATTTTTAATGAGAAATTGGGTTTTCTATACATTTAAGACAGCAGACTTGGCCACATTTTTTATCTTCATAGATCTGGAGCATGATAGTCTCTCATGTTCGTCAAGTAGTCAGAAATACGATTTCCTATTGTCTTAGTCCAGTTAGGCTGCTATGTCAAAATACTACAGACTGGATAGCTGATAAATAATAGGAATTTATGTCTTATAGTTCTGGAGGCTGAAAGTCCAAAAATAGGTCATGCACTTGTGAAAGCCCTCTTCCATGTTGGAGGCTGTTGACTTCTCACTGTCCTCATGTGGTGTAAGGGAGGCAATGGATCTCTCTGCAGCCTGTTTTATAAAGGCAGTAATCCCTTCATTAGGGCTCCAACCTCGTGATCTAATCACCTTGCAAAGGCCCCATCCTAGTACCATCATCTTAGGCATAAGGGTTTCAATGTATGTGTTTTGGGGGGACATATTCAGACCATAGCACCCATATTCTTCCCTTTAATTTCAACTTACTTTTTCCTGTGGCTTTATTGTGCCTATTATGCTGAATTTGGGCTCTATTCCCACTGTTTCTCCTCAGTTTGGGGAATTTATGTAGAGATGGTTGATTTGTTAGTTTTAAGTATTTTTAAGACCCAGAATCTAGGCTATTCCAGCACCACTATACCCTCTCACAGTTCCATTGTATTTTCAAATCATAGCCTACAGTGCTCCCTCAATTTTCTGCTACTGTTCTGAGAATGAACCTGCAAAATTTTCCAGTTAATAATTGAGTTCTCCATCTCTCAGGGTCATAAAACCTCCCTACCTTTTGTCTGTTTCTTCCATTAATTTATTATTTGTTTGTCTCCACATTCATAGTCTGTATTCATGCTGAGTCAAGATGATGTGAGCTTTTGCTCTTCTGCTTCATGAATGGTTTCTGTCCTCCCTGAACTAGACTTAGGATACCTGCATTACTGTTTCACAGGTGCACAGTCCCAGTCAACTCCCTAACTGGCAGTGTCCCTGGAGTGCGCTGTGTCTACCTAGTGTGACTGAGTGCTTGGAGACAGAAACAAGAGCCCCTGGGGTCAGTGAAAAAAAAAAAAAAAACAGTGAGAGTAGTGGTGTTTCACAGATGGCCCACAGTGCTGTCCCATCCCTCCCCTTCAGGTTAGGGATGTAGTGGTGGCAGTGGTGGCGGCGGTGATGGGGGGTGTGTGTGTGTACTAGGAACCTCCTGTTTATTATACACCTCGAGTCTCTTCATTGTTCCAGAATAGAGTCAAGCCCAGCAAAGTCTTTTTTCCTTGCTGATTCTGCCAAGCCTGTTCTCTTGGCTTTGGTTTTGCTGGCTAGTAGGTAGGGACAGTGAGACTCTTGTTCATCCATTCATCCATGTCACTAATTAGATCATGAGGCACTTGACCACCTTAATAGTGTCACAGTTACTGAATTTCTTCACTTCAACTTTCGGGGGACTAGCTAGAAATCACATTGTGTTAACACCCATTTTGGGCCTTCACAATCCCATGAAGTTTTTAGTGTATCTTGTATTTGTTGGTGATTTTTCCATACCACTTACATTTTAGAGTTTATAAGAATATGTTTCCAACTAGATTTTGTTGTAGATGTTGTCCATGGACTTTGGGGATCACTATTCTACTTGCTCTTTCTGTTTTTTATTAGAGATTTCAAGAATATTCAAACACTACACTGATGCCATCATCTCAGAATCCTCTGGCAGCATTGATTTTTGTAAAAACAGGGAATAACCCAAATATCCAGCAATAGGATATTGGTTAAACAAACTGTAGTGTGTCCACATAATTGAACAATAGCTGTTAAAAAAAAGAAGGGGTCAATCTACATATACTCACATGGAGCTCTGCAAAATACTTTGTTAAATTCTTTTTAAAAGGTAATTTGTAAAACAGGAAGTAATGGATGGCCATGTTTTGTTAAAAATATGTGAAAGGGTCCTGGCCAGTGTGGCTCAATTAGTTGGAACATTGCCAAAGGTTGTGGTTTGATTCCCAGTCAGAACTCTTACCTGGGTTCTGGTTTTGGTCCTGGTTGGGGGCCATACAAGAGACAACCAATTGATCTCTCACATCAATGTTTCTCTTCCTCTCTCTCTTTCTCCCTTCCCATCTTTCTAAAATTGGTGAGCATGTCTTCAAGTGAGGATAAATTAATCAAATAAAAGTATGAGACCTCCTTTCTCTCTCATTTAAAAAAAATGTGAAAGGGGGAAAGCTAGAAAAATATGTAATGTTAAGACTCCTTTTCTGTTGGGTAGGAATATACAGAACTTTTATTTTTCAAATTAAACATTTCATCAGTGTTTAAATTTTATATGTGTATGTGTATTACTAACTTTTGTCATCAGAAAGTATATATTTGAAAAACAATGACTATTATATAAAATTATATAACTTAGGAAATTAACATATATATAATTAAAAAATGTAGTATACACAAACATACACATGCACACATAACATATATGTAACATAACAATATTACTTGCCTCTGAAGAGAAAACTGGTGACCTCAAAGTGGACTTGGGATTAGACCTTTTCACTAGATACCATACCTTTTGAATTCTGAACTATGTGTGTGTTCTTTTTTCAAAAATCAAGCATAATTTAAAATTTCAAAAAAATATGCACATACATTTAGAAATCATCTAGAATAGGTAATTTAGTAAATGGCCAAAATTCATTTCTTTTTTAAAAAAATGCATTAGTATAGGTAATTTTTAAAAAGATTTTATTTATTTATTTTTTAAAGAGAGTGGAAAGGAGAAAGAAAGAGAGGTAGAGAAACACCAGTGTGTGAATCGTCAGTGGGTTGCCTCTCAGCCCACAACCTAGGCAGTGCCCTGACTGGGAATTAAACCAGCGACATTTTCGTTGACCAGCCAGCGCTCAATTTACTGAGCTGCACTGGCCAGGGAAGCTTAGGAGATTTTTAAACAGAATAAATAAAACCAAACATTTTATACTAAAAACTGATGTTTTCTTCTAAGGACTACTATATTAATGTAGTCTAAACACATTGAATTAAGCTCACCTACAAGATATATTTTAAATAACATTACTTCCACATATTTATTCTGGCAAGTCATTGACAGGTTTTTAAAAATCTCAGCAACATGCTTTTCCTTTGAAGCACAGAAACCCATAAAACAAGAATCAAAATAATCTGTTAGAACAAGAGCTGCTATCCAGCCCTGACTGTGTGGCTCAGTGGACTGAGTGCTGGCCTGCAAATCAAAGGGTTGCTGGTTCGATACCCAGTCAGGGCACATGCCTAGGTTGCAGGCCAGGTCCCCGGTACCGGGGTGCATGAGAGGCAACCACACATTTCCAGCCTGGTGCCTGTTTTTCTGCAGCCTACAGCGTAAGAGTGATTTTTACATTTATAATGGTTGGAAAAAAGTCAAAAGAAGAAAGATATTTTGTGACGTGAAAATTATATGAAATTTATATTTTTGTGTCCATAAATAAAGTTTTATTGGAACTTGATTTTAATCATTCATTTACATATTGTCTGTGGTGACTTTTGTACAATGGCAGAGTTAAATAGTTGTGACAGCAGTGGTATAGCCCACAAGTCTAAAATATTTACTGTTTGGCCCTTTGTAGAAAATATTTGCTGACCTCTGCTTCATTAACCTAGAAAAGCCAGGTCCATTAGAATCATAGGTTCTAAATCATCTCTTTAGTTTTATTTTGGTTCTGACAGAGTAATCAACAAAACAATTGAGTTGATCCTCAATTAGTAGTTTTTCATTCATGACTTAGATAAATTGAGACCAACAAATAAATAAAATTATTTGAAATAGCTTTCTTTCTCCTGAACTAAAATCTTACCTCACAGCTGTCATCCTAGAGTAAAAGGGAAGACTAACATATCATTTTGTGCTGGGCCACATAATTAATGGATCAGTGCACACATTGATAGGTTTAGATGAAAAGTGACTGAAATTTGAACTGTTAGCTTTCCCTTTTCTTGTTACTTCAAAACTAGTTTGGGCTTTAAACATCAGCTTACAGGTGTTTATCTTTTCTTACTTGTCACATAAATAGGATTCCTGAGACATACTTTTATGGTTCGGTCCACCTAAAAAAGAAAAACCCAAGAATCCTACAATTTAATCTACAGATAAAGACTAAACTACCTAATGTCCCTTAAGGTTGCCTCCATCCATTGACATACCCTTCATATGCATTCAGATATGAAAAATCAGGGGTGTCACTATTGAATACTAAGTTACCAAGCAATTACAGAGAAAGGTCTTTTCCTCAAAGTTTGAGCACTGACCAAAATTCAATTTGGCAATTCCCAGTAAAAGGATTAAAATCTTTAATACTAATCTAAAAGCTTAGACATTTGAATCATTATCTTGTTGAAATTAGACCACAAAAGTTATTTTACTGCCAGTAAGGTTTTTGATCTCAAAAGAAAGGGATGAGGCATTTTCACTAATTATATTGTGCTTTTCTGTACAATTTGAATTTATTTGATGAATTAGTATTACTTTTATTATTATGACTAAGATTAAATTAGCTAATATTTAGGACAGAATATTTAGAATATTATTAGTTAGAAGTCAGTAACCTATGCTATTTGTTTTCATCCCTTATTTCATTTATTTCAAAATTGTATAGTTGTTAGAAAAGTTTGATGTAGATATATGTTCTGCATTTAATATTTTAATGTAAAATTAAGCATTTCTCATAAAATATAGCACGCTTTAAAACACAGATATTCACCCCTCCCATAGTTATTTATAAAGATAATAAAAGTTTCTAGTGAAGCTTTTGGTATTAATAGAAATTTTAATTCAGTATATATATGGTCACACTGAAATACATTGTTAATAAGATGCTATAAAATACTGATTCAAAACTTGCCAACAATTAATAAAATTATTTTCTTTGTCCTCAATCTGAAATAGTTGCTGATATAATGAAGCCTGAATTAACTAATTGTAATGTTTAAATGTACAACTGATATACATGCATAGTGTCATAAATCTTTTTTGCATTGCTCTTCTCTACTTGGGTTTTACTATTTAATTTTTTTTCCAGATGGAGACTTTTATGAGCCAAAACATAGGAACATTTTCTGAATATACCTTTAGGCATTAACACACAAAAAAGGAGTGGTATTATAACCTGACTTGTTTAAAACATCACTATGCTACTTTCAATGACAGCTTACAATTTACAAGTAGGGTGTGGCCAATAATGTCGCTGAAGCAGACATAAGCATAGGTTTTCTCTTATACACACTTCTGGCTTGTCAGTCACACCTCCCAAATGCTTTGTTGCATAGGCATGCCAATAACTAAAACCACATTTTATCATTCTTATACCCAAAGGCTTTTAAAAGGCCATCAACCCTATCAGTGTTTGAAAACCCCAGATTAAAGTTGAAGTCCTCAGAGACTTCTATTTCATCTAAAAAGAATAAAATTTTCTTGTGACTGATACAATGTATTATAATTAAAATTATAATTTATCAAAACTTAAAATTTTGGTTTTAAAGTACTTGTTCTGCCTTGTTTTCAAAATTTTCTATATAGTAACTTTTATATATCTCTAAAATGTTAATACAAATGACTGAAATATATGTATGTATGTAGGCATGTATGTATGTTATCTTCAGTGGTTTAATGCACATTAAGGTCTAGTGAAAACAAAACAACAGCAACAGAAAACTCTATGGCTATGGCTCTGGCTATCTGCTCCCTACATCCCCTTCCCCTGCTTCCCCAAACACATCATCCTTAGTAAATTTTTCTTATTTAATGTGTTATCTGTCTAGATTCTATCTTTTGTGGGGTAATCTGGTACATATTTTAACTTAAAGGCATAGATGGGTGATAGAAGCAGGGGTTAAACCATTAAAAGTTCTATGTGTGTTTAAGCACTTTCTAGTTTATAAAATTGGTTCTCATTACAGCAGATTTCAAAATTGGACATGAGGTTGTTGGGAATTTGTTACTTCTTGCACATCTTTTGTGATTGGAGTATGGGGTGAAAAAATAACTTGAGAGATGTAGGGAGCAACTGAAGAGTGGTGAATCTGACTGGACATTTATGACTTTAAGCTGAATATGAGGTGGTTACAACATGACTGTAGAAGTCTCTAGGATATTTTTACCTAAAATGGGTAGTATGGATGTATCCTGGAGGAAAATAGTGTCTTCAACTTTGATTATATCTCCTGATGACTACTGTCTATTGCTTGGTGCATTGGAAGATTTTTTCTTTTTAAGTCTTTTTAGGTTTCTTAGCCTGAAGTCCATCTGAACTAGTGATTGGTAAGAGTTTGAGAAGTTACCTAGTGGTGCAGAAAAAAAACAGGTGTAAATTAAAATTACTATGCAGTGATATTCTGTAAATGAATGTAAATTATTATTTATTGGCCATAGTAACCCTCAAGTGCAGGACTTCTGTTTTTGTTTTTCCTTTTAGATACATTGAACCAGATGTATTGGCAGATGACTTCCCCATCTCCTTGTCTATATCCCTTGTTTTTAGGGGCTTGTCTCTAAAAGGGCCTTGATTAGGCATTGTTATGCATGCATGTCCACTTGTTTGCTCTTGTCTCAGGTAATTAAAATGATGTGGATAACTTACGATCAAAACTGAAGCAAAACCTTATACTTTTTTTGAGGTGTTTCATTAAACAGGGCAATGAAGTTAGAAAAATGGGGAATAAAATAACCAGTGAGTCCCAGAAAAGTTTAAAAATCTTTGATGAGAGGTGTGGGTTGTCCCATTTGGGGTTGGATCCTTTCTCATAGTTGGATAGAACATTGTTGAGGAGAGTCAACTTCAGGCTGTCAAAGATGCATTCTTCGGCATTGGTCCAGTGGTGGTATTCTTGCAGACTTAATTCCCAAAGCTGAACTGCTTTGCCTACACAGAGACTCATCTGAAGTTGAAACTAAGGATAAAAATCAAAATTTCATCCATGTATATGATTACTCTTAATATAAAAAGTCAACCTTTGACTCAGCAATTCCACTGCTGGGATTATTCTCTAAGAATCCTGAAATATCAATTCAAAAGAACCTATGCACCCCAATGTTCATAGCAGCACAATTTACAATAGCCAAGTATTGGAAACAACCTAAGTACCTATCAATAAATGAGTGGATCCAAAAAATTATGGTACATTTACACAATGGAATACTATGCAGCAGAAAGAAAGAGAAACTCCTACCCTTCACGACAGCATGGATGGAACTAGAGAGCATTATGCTAAGTGAAATAAGCTAGGGGGTGAAAGACAAATACCATATGATCTTACCTATAAGTAGAACCTAATCAACAAAACAAACAGGCAAGAAAAATATAACCAGCAACATTGAAAGAAAAAAACAAACCAACAGTAACAAGAGGGGAGTGGGGGTAACCGGGAAAAGAAGGGGAAGGATTAAGTCAAGGAACATGTATAAATGACCCATGGACTGAGTCAAAGTGGGGAAGGATTGGTGGGAGGTGGGGGTGGGTAGGGTAGGGGAAAGTGGTGGCGGGAAAATGGAGACAAATGTATTGAACAATAAAAAAATCAATTAGGGGAGAATAAAGATGGCGAAGAAGTGAGTGTCTCCTCCCAAGGCCAACATGGAATTACAACTAAATTGTGGAGAAATTGGCTGGAACAAACAACTGAACAAGAGTGAGAGAGGAGCCTTGTAACCTCGGAGACAAAAGAAACAGCTTCAGTGCAATCTAACTGGTAAGGAGTGCGGTACAGACCTGAGAAGGCAGGCGGGGCACCCCCAGGTGGCAGCACCAGAAGGATATTGAAACAGCCAGTTGGATTCCCCTGAGAGAGCGGGGTCTAAACCAAAAGTAGGGATCTCTAGCCCACAGCACCAGAGCCCAAAAAGTACACAGAAAAAAGCCAGCTGCTAAAGGCAGCTGGGTTGCTCTCTGCCAGAGACAGGCGGCTGGAGATGCAAAGAGCCTTCTATAGGGCCAATGCAACATTTTTATTTGCAGCCACTTACCCTGGTCTCCAGCAAAGGCAGGGGCAGAGTGGGCTAGAGATGTCTGAGGAAAGACTGGGGAAGGAGGCTTTGGGGAGAGAACTCAGATAGTAGCCAGCGGGATACTGGTGCTGACTCATCCCCCACGCAGCAGCAGCCATTTTGCTCAGGAAGAGGCCACTCCCCCTGAGCAGCACCAGCATCAATGGACCCAATAGCCTTTCCCCCAGAAGGGATTCTGCCCTGACCTGGTGCTCTCTAAGCTGCCTGCTGAATGCAGAGCGGCAGCCACAGAGAGTAGATCCCT
Source organism: Pteronotus mesoamericanus (assembly GCF_021234165.1). Classification (NCBI taxonomy): domain Eukaryota; kingdom Metazoa; phylum Chordata; class Mammalia; order Chiroptera; family Mormoopidae; genus Pteronotus; species Pteronotus mesoamericanus. The sequence goes on along the minus strand of NW_026555295.1, from coordinate 7,494,319 downwards.
GGCTAAAGGGGGCACAGAGAGGTCTGGTGACACTTGAAGAGAGACTGGGGACAGAGGCCTTGGGGAGAGAATGAAGAGAAGAGCCTGCAGGATCCTAGTGTGGACTCCTCCCCCATACGGCAGCAGCGGGAAAGGATCCAATAACCCTACCCCCAAGAGGGACTCTGCCCACCCCTGAGCTGTCTAAGGTGGCCTGCTGAGTGCAGAGTGAATAGATTAAGAGCTGAAGGAGACAGCCCCAAACAGTAGATTACTGGAAGTCTCGATTAGGCTGCCTAAGGTCAGGCAGGGACAACATCTGACATCATCAGAGGCAGATCCAGAAAGTAAAAACAGCAGTCTCCTGCCATACAAGTTCACACCACAAAGTCAGGAAATCAAGACAGATCAAGTTATGAAACAGAAGCAGAAGAAAAGAGTCTCACAAATAATGGGAAGACAAAGAAATATGCTCCACTCAAAGGGAAAGGAGGAATTCCCAAAAAAGAACTAAATGAAATAGAGGCAAGTAAACTATCAGATATTGAGTTCCAAACAGTTCTAAGGAAGCTCAATGAGCTCAGCGAGCTCAGAGAGAATTACCAAAAACTACAGGGAAACTACGAGGAACTTACTGCAAACTATATCAGCATGAAAAAACACATGGAAACTATCAATAAGACACAAGAGGAGATGAAGAATACCATTTCTGAATTGAAGAACATAGTAGAAAGAATCCAAAGCAGGCTAGATGAAGCTGAGGACTGAATCAGTGAGCTGGAGGACAAGGTAGAGAAAAGCTCCTAGAAAGAGCAAGAAAATTAAAAAAGACTCACAAAGAATGAAGAGGCATTGAGGGAAATGCAGGACAACCTGAAACGTAATAATATCCATATAATCGGGATACCAGAAGGAGGAGAAGAAGAGCAAGGGATAGAGAACCTGTTTGAAACAGTCATGATGGAAAACTTCCCTAATTGGAGGAGAGAAAAAGTGACACAAATCCAGGAAGCACAGAGGGTCCCATTCAATAGGAACCCAAGGAGGCCCACTCCAAGACACATCATCATTAAAATGGCAAATATCAGAGACAAACAGAGAATCCTAAAGCAAGCAAGAGAGAAAGAGGTAGTAACATATAAGCGAGACCCTATACAGCTAGCATCTGACTTCTCAAAAGAAACACTACAAGCCAGAAGGGAATGGCAAGAAGTATTCCAAGTCATGAAAAGCAAAGGTTTTCAATCAAGACTGCTCTACCCAGCAAGGCTCTCAATTAAAATGGAAGGCGAAATAAGGAGTTTCCCAGACAAAAAAAAAAAGGCTAAAAGAATACACCTCCACCAAACCAGCATTGCAAAATATGCTAAAGGGACTGCTTTAAGATGCAGAAAATGTTTCTATGAATACCCAGTTCCTTTCAGAGTTGCCAATACTTGATATTACCAATATTTGTAATACTCATTAATCTGATTGTGACAATGATGTTATTTTAATTGTTCCGTTACTATTTGTTGAAACCAAACCTGTTTTAGTATATTTCTTGCCTATTTCTATTATTTTTTAAAGAAAGCTTTAAATGACTTTTTGGTATTCTTTACCCATTTATTGATTAAAGGTTTGTAGAACTCTTTTCCCTAAAAAAAAAAAGAAAAACAATAAATAAAAAACCTATTAACCATGTCTTAGATGTGTTGCAAATACTTTTCTATTCCTTGTCCTTTAACTTTTTTATATGTATATTATTATATAGTTAAATGTTTAATATAGTCATATTGTCAATATTTATAGTGTCTGGGGTTGAATATTTTACTTCAGGTCATGAATAATATTAGTCCTATTTTCTTCTAAAACACCTTAGAATTTTTTTCAAATTTTCCATAGATTGAATTTTTAAATAAAAAACATGAGAGAAAAATGTAAAAACAACAAAAAAAACACCTTAGAATCTACATATTGATTTTTAACTCACCTGAATATTTTTTGTATAATGTGTGAAATAGGGCTCTATATTTGTTTTATTTCAAGTATAGTGGTCCATGCACCTTATTTGTTGAATAAGCTTTATTTTACCCATTGATTTGAAATATCAACTTAATCATACATATATTAATCAGATATATACATTTGTCTCTAGAATGTTTATTATATTTTATTGATCTACTTGATTATTTCTGTGCTGGTGTCATGTTTGTTTAATTGCTGAGACTTTGTAATGGTTTTAAATTTTTCTAAATATTTTATAATTAACTTTGACCTTTAAAAAATAAATAAAATCAATCTACATTTAAGAAAGAGAGAGAGGTGTATCTCCTACCTTTTGCAACAACATGGATGGACCTGGAGAATATTAAGCTAAGGGGAATAAGCCAGTTGATGAAAGACAATTACCATATGATCTCACCTATAAGTGGACTCTATTCAACAAAATAAACTAACGAACAAAATAAACCACAGGCATGGAAATATGGAGCAGACTGAAAGTGACCAGAGGGGAGAGAGAAAGAGGACAATGGTGGAAAGAAGGGGAAGGAACTAGACAAAGAACATGTATGAATGACCCATGGACATGGACAACAGAGTGGGAATTGACTATGAGAATCATGGGATGGGTGGAAGGGATAAAGGGGAGAAAATTGAGACAACTGTAATAGAATAAACATGGTTTATAAATAAAAAAATTAAATAATTTACGCAGTAAAAAACAAAACAAAAAAGATCAACCTTTGGATTTTGACTGAAGTGCACTGGCATGGGTTTAAGGACATTACAAGTTACTTTTAGTTTAAGAGTATATGGAGAGCTTTTCCACTTACAAGTGTACCCTGTAAATCCAGCTGCTTTAAGATTCAGACCATCAGAGCTGTAGGATATTGGCACAATAGGAGTTCCTGTCCTTTTTTCTTTTCTTCTTTTAAATAAAGACATTAAAAAAAAAACAACAAACAAATCCTGGAGATCTCCTGTATCATGGCCATAGATCAGGAATGTGGGAACAAGAGCCCCTGGCTTGGATAATAACTACAATGTCTGCCACATTAAGCACCAAATCTTTAACCTGAAGTTCTAGGGACAAGGTAATCCCTTTTGTCTCCTGGTCTCAGAAGACCTTCACGGGGAAGCGCATTAGGTCAGAATTCTAGGAGTGGATATAGCAGATAACACACCAAGCTAGATGGTTTGTAGACTATGCTTCCATCCCTCCCTTTAGAGGAAATGCTTGCAGTGTTTCAGTCAGCAATACAACATGGTTGTATCAGCTTGCATTAGCTGTTATACTAAGAGTGATTCTTTGTATAGATAGAAGCAACTTAATACTTCATTATGCTTTTTAGTATAGAAGTGTCACAAGGATTTATTTTAGTATAAATCACTTTCAATTTGTTTTCCTTTATATTAAAGTTGTGATACTCCATTGTTATTAAATTGTGTTAAAATGTTCATTATCTATGAATTTTATTTTAGCAAAGTAAAATTGATGTCAAATAAAATTATTTGTTTAAAAAAGAGGAAAAGGATAACAACCAGCTGATCTCATCTATAAGAAAAAAATGGGGCTCTGGCCAGTGTGACTTAGTTGGTTGGAGCATCGTTCATAAACTGAAAGGTCATGGGTTTGATTCCTGGACAGGGCACTTGCCCAGGTTGTAGGTTCAGTCCCCAGTCGGGGTAGGTACAAGAAGGCTACCAATCTCTCTCCCCTGCCCTCTTCTCACTCTGTCACTCGCCCTCCCCCATCCTCTTTTTCTAAAAGCAATGAAAAAATGTCCTCGACAGGATTAAAAAAAAGAAAAAATGGGGAAGTGGTACCAGACAAGCAAATTATCTATACAAACAATATAAAATGGATATATTTTTAATTTTTTAATCTCTCATTAAACAAAAACAAGAAATGACAATATCAGTACTAAATAAATATGTCTAAATGTAGGAAACTTAAATAATAGAAGAGAAAACTAGGGATTCCTATATTAGGGGTGGAAGAAAAAAACTGCTCCTGAATTCTATTCATACCTATTCTATTCATTTGAACTAAATTGTGTAATGAATTTATTCAGATAATTTCTGATAGACAAATGATAATCAGTGAAGACATAGATTCTCCATTAACCTAATGATATTATCAGAGAATGTTTTAACACCTTCCTATGTGAGTATCTCTAGACAACATATTGTTTTGAAAATCTGAGTAACACTGACAAGCCTAGCTATGTATAGAATAGACAATATTGCTACATTTATGAAGGCTCCATGGAAAAGAGAAGCTGAACTGTAATAACCCAGTTTCTGCTTCCCTGTGGAGTTTACAAGAACCTCATTTAGGGAAGTCAGTGGGCAGGGTTTAAGTGAATTCTGCGAAGCTCAAGACTTACTAGATTCACATAGGGTAATTCAGGTGAGGGTGGAGAAAAGCATGTGTTGGGGATGCCAAGACTATAGGACCTTTGTAGATGCTACAGGTTTTCATCACTCGTCTGATTTTGAAATCTCTTGCCTGGAAGGTCTGCTCTGATTGCCAGTGTTCTGGGAGCCAAGCAGGGAAAGAAGACCAGATATCTTAGTATTTCCCCATACTAAGTTGTACACAATCATTTAATATTCCTGTTTTTGACATGGTACTCACCCTAGGGTCTCTCTTTTACTCTTTCAGAGAATAAACCCCTGGAGAATAAGCCTCCATTCTTATGCTGGGTCAGTCACTCAACAGAATAAGGATCAAACCACTTTTTAAAGAACTTTTCTCCTATTGTTTTGTTTTTATCCCTTCTTTATGTCCTAATGTCATAGTTACCTGAGAGCTTTCTCTTGAATTTGAGAATTCTAGTAAGTCAGTGATTTTTATTACAAAGTTTGAAGGCATTGCTCCACTGCTGTCTTGCTTCCTATGATGCTGTTGAGTTCAAAGTTGTTTTGAACCTTTGGATTTGTATAATTTGGCTTCGTTCTCAGGCTCCCCCTCTGCTAGGTTCTTCTTAGATTTATCAGCTTCCCACCCTTCCCATTTCTTCCTCACCACTGTAGTTTTGGGAGAGAGCAACACTAAATGGGTGAAGATAGCCTGCCATTTTCATAACTGTCCTTCCTGCCTTCTCAATGAAGAAAAGGTTTTCAGAATTGCATTGTTACAAATTAATCATTTAAAATCACTTTAAATACTTGCCTACCTGGATTGTGGAAATAGTCCTCCAAGGTATTTGAAAGCAAAGTTGCTACACTTTTTCAATATGGTATTATTAATAAATAAATATTTTCAAGTGGAAAGAGCAAGTCTAAAACTAGAAATACAAAATTTTAAAAATGCCAGAACTCAACACTTTTACATCCACTCAAATAGTTCAGATTTCAAATGAGATCCTTTACATCTCTTCTACATAATATTTTGTGTCATTTTAATGATATTTAAGTCAATTTTTTCCTTTGAATAAAACCTTTGTTTCAAATGCCATATAAATAGTCAAAGGAATGTGTAGTGGAGATTCCTTTATTCTACCCTCTAGACTTCTATTAGTAGCCAAGTCAGTAATATCTGTAGTTGCCTAGTGAACTCTACTAATGGGAACACACTGGAGGTCTTTCATGTAATGACCAGAATTCATCAAACCTACAAAAGAGAAACATTTTTGTGGATATCTTGTATGCTTTGATAGAAATAAGCTGTAGATTTTCAGTGAAATATAATTTTCCTTTGATAGCTTAGGCTGAAATTTTCATTTTATTATTTAAAAAAACTCCTACTTCATAATAATTATGATATTTTCTCTATTTTTTAATATTATTATGAAGGGAACCTATATCCCTCCCAAACCCTTAATAGGTAGGAAAACTAAGACATACAATATTATTTTTTGTTATGTAGTAAATTTTCAGAGATTTGCTCATGTAATAAAGTTTGATAATGTTCAGTGTATTATTATGGACAAGGTAAAAACAAAAATCTCTTCTGACCTTTCTCTCTCTATCCTTGCCAAGATTTTGTATTAACACAGCTTTTTATTTTATTTGTTCTTATAGGTGTTTAGTAATGTCTCATTATGGTCTTAGTTGGCATTTTCCTAAAAGCTAGTGATGTTGACATTCTTTCACTTATTTGCCATCCTATATCCTTTTCAGTGAAATACCTCTTTGTGTCTTATGCCAATTTTTTGTAATTAGATTGTTTTTACTGGTGACTTTTGAGATTTCCTTATATATTCCAGATATGAGCCCTTTGTCAGATACATGGATGCCAATCTTTAGCATCTTTACAGAGCAAAATTTTACATTTTGAATTGTCCAATTTATTTTTTTCTTTTATGGATTATGACTTTAGTTGAGAACTCTTCACTGAGCCTTAGGTTCCCCAATTTTTCAGTCTTTTAAAAGTTTTATACTTTCCTATTTTACATTTAAATCTATGAAGTTTTAATTTTTGTATAGAGTATGAGTTGCAATTCCAGGCACTTTATTTTTCTTGGCCTATGGCTAGCCAGTTGTTCCATCACCATTTGTTGAAAAGGTATTCTTTCTCCAATAAATTGCTTTTTCACCAGTGTCAAAAGTCATTCAGGCATATTTGTGTGGGTCCATTTTTGGATTCTCAGTTCTGTTCCACTGATCTATGTCAGTCCTTCCACCAATACTATAGTCTTGATTACTGTAGCTGTATAATAAGTTTTGAAAATGGGTAAATTGTGTCTATGAAGTTTTTGTCTGTCTTTCGTGTTCATTTGTTGCTTTTAGTTTTATACCCCACATATGAGTGAAATCTTATGGTTCTTGACTTTTTCTGACTTATTTTGCTTAGTATGATATTCTCAAAATCCACCCATGTTGTTGCAAATGGCAATATCTCATCTTTTCTTATGGCCAAGTAATATTTCATTGTATACATGTACCACTTCATCATTTTCCAATCTTCTGTCAAAGGACACATTGGTGCTTCCATGTTTTGGCCATTGTGAATAATGCAGCAATGAACATAGGGGTGCATATATCTTTGCAAACAAATGTTTTCAAAATTTTCAGGTGAATACCCAGAACAGGGATTGTTGGGTAACATGGTAACTGCATTTTTAATTTCTTGAGGAACTCCCATAGTGGTTGTACCAGTTTACATTCTTCTCCACAACCTCTCCAACACTTGTTATTACTTGTCTTTTTTGCTAATAGCCATTCTAATGTGTGAGGTGGCATCTCATTTGTAATTTTGATTCGCATATCCCCAATAGCTAGTGAAGCTGAGCATATTTCATACATCTGTTGGCCTCTCTTTTTTTTTTACTTTTAACCTTTATTGTACTTATTAGCTTTTAGTCCCCTTATTACCTGCAACCACCAGCAATCACCACACTGTTGTGCATATCCATGAGTCCTTTTTCCTTTTTGCTCAATTCCTCCCCCTCTAACCTCACCCCGGCACTAGCTGTCATCCTGCTCTCCATCTATGAGTCTGTCCACATTTTCCTTGTTCGTTCAGGTTGTTCATTAGATTCCACATAAGAGTGAAATCATATGATATTCATTTTTCTCTGACTTGCTTATTTCACTTAGCATAATATTCTCCAGTTCCATCCATCCTGTCACAAAGGGTAAAATTTCTTTTTATAATTGAGTAGAATTCCATTATGTAAGTGTTCCATAGTTGTTTTATCCACTCATCTACTGATGGACACTCGGGCTGCTTCCACATCTTGGTGATGTAAATAATGCTGCAATGAACATAGAGGTGCTTAGGTTCTTTCAAATTAGTGTTTTGGGTTCCTTTGGATATATTCCCAGAAGTGGGATCACTGGGTCAAAAGGTAGATCTATTTTTAATTTTTTGAGGTATCTCCATACTGCTTTCCACAGTGGCTGCACCAATCTGCATTGCTACCAACAGTGCAAAAGTGTTCCCCTTTCTCCACATCCTTGCCAGCACTTGTTTGTTGATGTATTGATGATAGCCATCCTGACAGATGTGAGATGGTATCTCATTGTGGTTTTAATTTGCATTTCTCTGATGATTAGTAACGTTGAGCATCTTTTCATATATCCATAGGCCATCTGTATGTCCTCTTTGGAGAAGTGTCTGTTTGGGTCCTTTGCCCATTTTTAAATTGGGTTGTTCATGCCCTAGCTGGTGTGGCTGAGTGGACTGAGCACCAGCCTGCGAACCAAAGGGTCGCTGGTTCAATTCCCAGTATAAGTATGGCACATGCCTGGGTTGCAAGCCTGATCCCCCAGGGGGCGCATGAGATGCCAACCACACATTGATGTTTCTCTCACTTTCTTTCTCCGTCCCTTCCCCTCTCTAAAAAGAAATAAGTAAAACTTTTAAAAATAAATAAATAAATAAATTGGGTTGTTTGTTTTTTTTGGTGTTGAGTTTTGTAAGTACTTTGTAAATCTTGGATATTAACCCTCTTTTCAGATGTATTGGTGAATATGCTCTCCCATTCTGTGGATTGTCTTTTTATTTTATGATTTCTTTGCTGTGCAAAAGCTTTTTAGTTTGATGTAGTCCCATTTGTTTATTTTTTTTCTTTTGTTTCCCTTGCCTGGGGATATATATCTGATAAAATAGTGCTACAAGCAATGTGCAAGATTTTTGCTGCTTATGTTTTCCTTCAGGATTTTTATGGTTTCGGGTCTAACATTTAAGTCTTTGATCCATTTTGAATTTATTCTATTTATTCTCGTGCATGATGTAAGAAGGTGGTTTAGTTTCATTTTTCTGCACATGTGTCCAACTTTCCCAACACCATTTATTGAATAAACTACCTTTAGCCCATTGTATGTGCTTGCTTCCTCTACTGAACATTAATTGACTATAGAGGTGTTGGTTTATTTCTAGGCTCTCTATTCTGTTGCATTGATCTATGTGTCTGTTTTTATGCCAGTACCATGCAGTTTTGATTACTATGGCCTTACAGTACAGTTTGATATTAGGTAGCATGACTCCTCCAACTCTGTTCTTTCTCAAGATCGCTGTTGCTATGTGGTGCCTTTTGTGGGGTAGCAATACTTACATCCAACAAAATAAGACTTTAAAACCAAGGCTATAGTAAGAGACAAAGACACTACATAATGATACAGGGAATACTCCAACCCAAGAGGATATAACCGTAGTAAACATTTACGCACACAACACAGGAGCACCTAAATGTGTAAAGCAAATCTTGATGGTCATAAAGGGAGAAATTGACAAAAATAGAGGAATAGTTGAGGATTTTAGCACACCATTGATTTCAATGGATAGATCTTCCAGATAGAATATCTGTTGGCCATTTCTATGTCTTCTTGGAAGAAGCATCTGTTTAGGTCCTCTGCCCATTCTTTAATTGGATTGCTTATTTGTTTGATGTTGGGATGTATGAGTTCTTTATACATTTTGAATATTAACCTTTTGTTGGAGCTGCTGTTTGCAAATATCTTCCTTCATTTGGTCAATTGCCGTTTTGTTTTGTTGGTGGTTTCTTTTGCTGTGCAGAAGCTTTTTAATTTGATACAGTCCCATTCATTTACTGTAGAACCCTTATAGTATCTTTTTCATTTTTGTTATTGTATTCATTTCTGACTAGTTCTTTCTTTTGGTTTCTATGTACTTCTTCATGCTTTTGAAGTTCTCACTAAGTTCCTTGAGCATGCTTATCTTTGTTTTGAACTCTGTATCTGGTAGCTTGCTTGCCTACATTTCACTGAGTTCTTTTTCTGAGTATGGAACATTTTTCTGAAATGGAACATTTTTCTGAAATGGAACATTTCTGAGTTCCGTTTCTCCTGTTCTTTCAATTAGGACATGTTTCTTTGTCTTCCCATTTTGCCTGCCTCTCTGTATGGTTTCTGTGTATTAGGCAGATTTTCTATCTTTGGTATGGTGGACTTGTATAGTAGGTGTCTTGCGGGGCTCAGAGACACAGTCATTCTGATCTCCTGAGCTAGGTGCTCCATAATATCCCTTATGTGGATTATGTGAACTTCCCAGTTGTTGTTGAGTCTTGATTGCTGTCAGCCTGTCTGTGGCGGGGTTGCCCCTCTGGCTGCCTATGAGGATCCACCCCCAGTGCAATGTATGAGCTGTTATGCAGAGACTTGCTTCACGAAGCTGAATTTGTCCTAACAGGGTCTAGTGTCTGCTGAGATCTCCTTTTGTGTATAGAGTTTGAGGAGCTAATTGGGTCATGTTATTATGTGGTCTGAAATGCTGGTTGTATTGGTTCTGAGGCCCTTTGGGAGGGGATCCAGTGCCAGTCCATGTCAAGTGCTGCCAATGATGTGCCCTGAGATACCTGTTTGGAGCTACAAAGAGATCCACACCTTGTGACTGCTTCTACTGGGCCGCAGTGTGTGTGGGAGGGGACCTATGATTGCACTAAGGCCAGTTTCCATTAGCACTGAGCCCAGGGACAAGTCAGCAAAAGGTGGTACATGAGTTGCTTAAGGGAGGCTCTCAGCAAATAACCAGGTAGAGGCAAGTGGTGTTTACCAGACTGATACATATTCAAACTTGGCACTGTGCTGGGTGTGAGGTCACACAGCAATAGTCTTAGGGTACACCAAGTTTAGCAGCCACCATTGTGTGCCCACAGACCTTTGTGATAGGGCTGGGTCTCAGGAATTCATTAGAGGCTAGCAGTGTTCATCAGGCCCACAGGGAACCCTCTGCACAGGAACACTGGTCTAGTGTGTGTGAGACAAATGGCCCACCCAAAATCTTGCCACAGAGCTCAGTTCTTTCCTGAGTCTGCCTGGACCTACTGTAGAGTCTTCTGCCCTGGAGAGACCATGCTGACCATGGCCAGCTGACAGTACTGCAGAGCACAAGCTCAGCAGGGCTGGGCCACCAGAAGTCAGGGTGGTGGAGCTAACAGTTCTTCCTTGATGGGGCTAGTGGATCTCCCATTGGATTCAGAATGCTGTTACTCTGACTGTGAGGGCGGGCCAGTATAGGTTCGTGAGGGGCTCAACTACTATCAACTCCTGATTACTTTTGATTCATCTTTGGATAGTATATCTTTTACCATCCTTTTACTCTCAGGCTACCTATATCATTATGTTTGGAATTAGTTTCTGGTAAACATCATATATATACAGGCCAATATTGAAGATATTGCAGGTTCAGTTCCACAGTAGGGCAATAAAGCAAGTATTGCAATAAAATGACATAATCTTTTTTGCTTGTGGAGGGTATTACCTTTAATTTGTAAAAAGTTGCAACATCTGTGAAGTATGATAAAAAAAAGGTAGACCTATATAGGATCACGTTGTTTTTTTTAAATTATATTTTATTGATTATGCTATTATAGTTGTCCTGATTTTTCCCCCTTTGCCCCACTCCACCTAGCACACCCTACTCCCTCAGGCAATCTCTCCACCATTGTTCATGTCCACGGGTCATGCATATAAGTTCTTTGGCTACTTTATTTCCTATACTGTACTTTACCATCCCCATGGCTATTCTGTAACTACCTACTTGTAGTTCTTAATCCCCTCACTTCTTCACCCATTCTCCTCCTTCCCCTTCGCATCTGGCAACCTTCCAGTAACTAATTTCTTCTCTCTTGCTTTTGAGAGTCTCTCTTTATCTTTAATCTTTGGCATTTTAATGATGTGTCTTGGAGTGGGCCTGTTTGCATCCATCATAACTGGGACTCTCTGCACGTCCTGGTTGTGCATGTCTATTTCCTTCACCAAATTAGGGAAGCTTCTTTCCTTTTTTCAGATAATTTCCAATTTCTTATTCTTTCTTTTCTCTTTCTGGCACTCCTATGAGGTGAATGTTGGATTTCTTGAAGTTGTCCCAGAGACTGTTTGTGCTATCCTCATTTTTTAAATTCTTTTTATTCTTGTTCTGAGTGGTTGTTTTTTGCTTCCTTATGTTCCAAATCATTGATTTGATTCTCAGCTTCATCCATTCTATTGTTTCCTCGTAAATTGTTCCTATTTTAATATGTATCCTTTATTTCTAACTGGAACTTTTTTATGCTGCTGAAGTCCTCATTAAGTTCCTTGAGCATCCTTATGAGTAGTGTTTTGAACTTTGCATCAGGTAGCTTGCTTGTTTCCATTTTGTTTAGCTCCTTTTCTGGAGTTTTGATCTGTTCTTTCATTTGGGCCATGTTTCTTTGTCTCCTCGTTTTGGCTGCCTCCCTGTGTTTGTTTCTATGTATTAGGTAGAGCTGCTATGACTTCCTGTCTTGGTAGTGTAGCCTAATGTAGTAGGTGTCCTATAGGGTCCATTGGCACAGCCTCCCCTATCACCCAAGCTGGATACTCGAGTTGCACCTTTCATGTGGGCTGAGTATATCCTCCTCTTGTAGTTGAACCTGGGTTGCTGCTGGCAGGTCAATGAGAGGGATTTACCCAGGCCAGTCAGCTGCAAGGACTGGCTGTGACTACTGACCACCAATTTCTGCCCTCTGTGGAAGGCCAGCTGTGCAGGGGCAGGGTGGTGATTCTCTGACATGTCCACTGGGTGCGTAGGCCCTGGGGTTTCCTCATTGGTGCAGTCCAAGTTCAGCCCCTACCTGTGTTTTGCCTGGGGCATCCTTCCTGAGCTGTAAAGCAATCTGAGATGGCTGCTACTTGTGCTGAGTTTAGAGATTCCCAGGTAAAGCCAATCTGCAACTCTAATCTGGTGTTTAGGGCTCACTGAAGCCAGCTGTTGGTTGTCTGATAAGATTTAGGAGCCAAGACAAACCATTCTTATCGAAAAGCAACTTGGGTGGGCCCATAAGTTGGGTGGGGTAGAGCCTCTGTGGATCTCCAAGGTGGGCACACAGTGTTAGCCAGGTTGATGGAGTCTCAGATGTGGCACCAACCTACTGGCTCTGTTGGGGGGAGGGATCAGCAAAGGGACAATAGCCTTTGCTTGCCCCAATGCTAGACACTTCAGTCTCTCCCTGTACACCACTGGTGTCCTTCAAACTGCCACCCCAGTGCTGAAGCTGAGGGAGAGTCTGAGTAGGTGAGTCTGCATGTGGGTTCCCCAAGAGGAACTGTTTAGGGCTCCAGAAGCCTCCTTCATCAATTCAATCCCTGCTGGGTTTTTTTTAAATTTTATTTTAATTTGTTTTTTCAAATACATTTGTCTCTGCCTCCCCTCCAACATTTTCCCTTGCCCCCTCCCTCCTTCCCTCCCTCAGCTCTTCCCCTTTGGTTTTGTCCAGGAGTCCTTGCTATATTGTCCTTGACTTTCCCCTTCCCTTCCTTTTCCCCGCCCCCCCTCCCTCCTTCCCTCTTGTCTCTGTTGATTTCTTTTCCTTTCAGTGTTGCTGGTCTTATTTTCCTTGCATCTTTGTATTGTTGGTTAGGTTCCACTTATAGGTGAGATCATATGGTATTTGTCTTTCGCCCCTTGGCTTATTTTGCTTAGCATAATGCTCTCCAGTTCCATCCATGCTGTCAGGAAGTTTAGTAGTTCTTTTTTTCTTTCTACTGCATAGTTTTTGCAGCCAGAAGTTTGTGGGGACTTCTCTTCCTGGCACTGGAACCCTGGGCTGGGGCGCCTCGTGTGGGTCTGGGACTCCTCGCTCCCAAGATATCCCTCCTGAATTTTCATCCATGTGGATGTGGGGCCAGCGGTTTCCACATTTGCGCCTCTCCTGCCAGTCTGGATGGATGTGATTCTTCAATTCCGTATTTGTCAGACTTCTATTCAGCTGGATTTTGTAAATGTCAGACTTTCATTTAACTTGATTTCTGACGTTCCTGAGTAATTGTTGTTATATATTTTAATTGTAATTTTGTTGTGGTTGTGTGAAGAGGCAAGACATACCTGCCTACATTACCATTTGACTGGAAGCCCTGGATCATGTTTTTTAAAATGCTGCAAATCTCTGTTTTTTAACTGATGCATTTAGATCATTGATATTTAATTATTGCTATGTTAGGACTTAATTGCTATTTTTTTGTTTTCTCTTTTTTAAATGAGACATAATTGAACATAACACTCTATGACGTTAGGCATGTAACATGATTTGAGATATAGATACAAAAATGTGAATTAACAGAATAGGATTACTTAACATCTATCACAGCAAATAGTTACAATTTTTTTCTTGTAATAACTTTTAAGATTTACTCTCTAACTCACTTCAAAATATATAATACAGTAAAGTGTAGTCACATTATAGATCCAGAACTTGTAAGGCCCCCTGCCCCCAAAACCAAATTATCTACTGGAGGGCAGGTCCCTTATTGTATAGACTTCTCCTGCTAGGTTAGTGTTCTAGGAACCCATCTGTATCAGTGTAACAGCTGACATTGTTGTGAGAGGCTGTGTTTGGCTTCAGTGAATTTGTTTTGAAGACTCAACACATTAGCTTATTCATCATCGAGGATTTATGAGTGCACCTTCCCACACTATGCTGAATGTTCAGCAGGTTTTAACCAAAAGTGCTTTTTACCCCCATACCTCAACCCCCTATTCATCCAATCTTGCCCTGAACAAATTTTTTTTGTTTCTCCAGATGAAAAGAGTCCTCAAAGGGAAATGGTTGGCTGATGTGGAGGAGGTAAAACAAAAACTGGCAGAAACACTAAAAGGCATCAAAATTGATGAGTTCAAAAACTGTTTTGAGCAATGGAAAAAAATGTTGATAGGTGTATTGCATCAAATGGAGAGTATTTTGAAGGTCAATGAAGTTTAAACATGTAAGAATACACAATTTTTTAAAATTAAAAACTCTTTTTCTTTGGAGTTTTTATCCAAAGTATTTACCCCCTTGTATTTATCTTATAAGTCTGTACCTTTTGACCCCTACACAACTTTGCCCAGCTCCTGCCTCTGGTAGCTGTCAATCTGTTCTCTGTTTGATTTTTCTTAGATTACATATATATGTGAGATCATAGGGTATTTGATTTTCTCAGTTTGATTTATTTTGCTTAGCATAATGGCCTCAAGGTCCATACATAATGCAAATAGCTAGATTTCCTTCATTTTTATGGCAAATAATATTCCACGTGTATATGTATATTTATATAATGTATACATAGATACATAATGTTATATCTATATGTATGTATATATAAAATACATTTTCTTATCCATTCATCCATCAGTGAATACCTAGTTTGCTTCCATGACTTGGCTATTGTAAATAATACTGCAGTGACATGGGGGTGCTGACAGCTTTCTGAGTTGTTTTTGTTTCCTTCAGATAGATGCCCAGAAGCGGATCTGCTGGATCATATGGTACTTCTACTTTAAATGTTTTGAAGAATCTTCATAATTTTTTCCATAGTAGTCACACTAATTTAAACTCCCAATGCACAAGGGCCTCCTTTTCTCCACATCCTCACATGTCATTTCTTGACTTTTCTTTTTCTAAAATATTTTGTTACATTTTTCTCCATTGCCATTTATCCCCCCCGTACACTTTGTCATTTTGGTAATAGCTGTGAGGTGACATCTCATTGTGTTTTTTTTTCTTTTTCAGCATTGTAGAAAAAAAGTATATATTTAACAATGTAATGCATCATTAAATTGATATTTCAAATCAATGGGGGAAAATAAGGCTTATTCAACAAAGAAGTTGCTTGGACCACTATTACTTGAAATAAAACGAATATAGAGCCCTATTCCACACATTATACAAAAAATATTTAGGTAAGTTAAAAATCAGTATGTAAAAATCTTAAGGAGTTTCAGGAGAAAATACAAAAGAATACTTCTCTTACCCTGAAGTAACATATTCAAACCCAGAAGGTATAATGTAAAGTATTGACAATATGGCTCTATTAAACATTTAAGACTATATAGGAATGTACATATAAAAAGAGTCAAAGGACAAGTTTTAGAATAGCAAAGTATTTGCAACACATCTAAAGAAGTGTTAATAGGTTTGTTTTTGTTTTTTTAGGGAAAAAATTCTACAAACCTTTAATCAAAAAATGGATAAAGAATACCAAAAAGTCATTTATAGCTTTTTAAAAATTATAGAAATAGGCAAGAAATCTATAAAAACAGGTTTAGTTTCAACAAGTAATAAAGTAACAATTAAAATAACACATCATTGTCACAATCAGATTAATAAGTATTAAAAATATTGGTAACACCAAGTATTGGTGACTGAGAAAGGAACTGGGTATTCATACACTCTTATACACTCTTCTTCATCTTCCTAAAGCAGTCCCTTGAGCATATTTTGCAATGCTGTTTTGGTGGAGGTGTATTCCTTTAGCCTTCTTTTGTCTGGGAAACTCCTCATTTCGCCTTCCATTTTAATTGAGAGCCTTGCTGGGTAGAGCAGCCTTGGTTGCAGGCCTTTGCTTTTCATGACTTGGAATATTTCTTGCCATTCCCTTCTGGCTTGCCGTGTTTCTGTTGAGAAGTCAGCTGCTAGCTGTACTGGGGCTCCCTTGTATGTTGCTACCTCTTTCTCCCTTGCTTCCTTTAGGATTCTCTGTTTGTCGCCAATATTTGCCATTTTAATGATGATGTGTCTTGGAGTGGGCCTCCTTGGGTTCCTCTTGAATGGGGCCCTCTGTGCTTCCTGGATTTGTGTCACTTTTTCTCTCCTCCAATTAGGGAAGTTTTCCATCATGACTGTTTCAAACAGGTTCTCTATCCCTTGCTCCTCCTCTTCTCCTTCTGGTATCCCAATTATATGGATATTATTACATTTCAGGTTGTCCTGCGTTTCCCTCAATGCCTCTTCATTCTTTTTGAGTCTTTTCATTTTCTTGTTCTTTCTGCGAGCTTTTTTCTACTTTATCTTCCAGCTCGCTGATTCGTTCCTCTGCTTCATCTAGCCTGCTTTTGATTCCTTCTACTGTGTTCTTCAATTCAGAAACTGTATTCTTCATTTCCTCCAGTGTCTTATTGATAGTTTCCATGTGTTTTTTCATGCTGATATAGTTTGCAGTAAGTTCCTCGTAGTTTCCCTGTAGTTTTTGGTAGTTCTCTCTGAGCTCACTGAGCTCATTGAGCTTCCTTAGAACCGTTGTTTGGAACTCAATGTCTGATAGTTTACTTGCCTCTATTTTATTTCTCTCTCTGGGGATTCCTCCTTCCCTTCGAGCAGGGGGTGTTTCTTTGTCTTCCCATTGTTTGTGAGACTCCTCTTTTTCTGCTTCTGTTCTTAAATTGATCTGTCTTGATTTCCTGACTTTGTGGTGTGAACTTCCATGGTAGGAGACTCCTGTTTTTTTTTTTTTCTTGCTGGATCTGGCTCTGTTAATGTCAGCTTTTGATCCTGTCTGACCTTGGGCAGTGTGTTCAAGACTTCCAGGAATCTGTCTGTGGCTGTCTCCTTCTGCAGTTAATCTAGTCACTCTTCACCCATCAAAAGATGGTTGGCCGACTTAGAGACACCACAGGGTGGGACAGAGTCACTCTTGGGGATAGGGTTATTGGATCCTCTGATGCTGCTGCCACTCCGGGGTGTGTCCTGCCTGAGCCAGGTGGCTGCTTCCATATGGGGGAGAAGTCAGCACCAGAATCCCCCCGGCTACTCTCTCAGTTCTCTCCCCAAAGCCACCGTCTCCAGTCTCTCCTCAAGTTTCTCTAGAACACTCTGCATCCCCTTTAGCCAGGGATCTACTCTCTGTGGTTGCCACTCTGTACTCAGCAGTCAGGCTTTTGCACCACCAGTCCTGGGCCGAGTGCCTCCTGGGGATGGGCTATTGTATCCTCTTACACTGTTGTCACTCAAGAGAGTGGTCTGCCTAAACAAATGGCTGCTACTCTATGCGGGATGAGTCAGCACTGGGATCTCACCAGCTACTCTCTCAGTTCTCTCCCCAAGGCCTCCTTCCCCGGTCTCTCCTCAGGCATCTCTAGCCCACTCTGCCCCGCCTTTGCTGGAGACCAGGGTAAGTGGCTGCAAATAACAATTTATGTGTTGGCCCTTTAAACGGCTCTTTGCATCTCCAGCCGCATGTCTCTGGCAGAGAGCAACCCTGCTGCTTCTCACAGCCGGCTGTTACCTGTGTACTTTTTGGGTTCTGGTGCTGTAGGCTGGAGATCCCCACTAATGTTTTAGACCCTACTCTTCTCAGGAGGATCTAATTGGCCGTTTCAATATCCTTCTGGTGCTGCTGCCCTTGGGTGCCCCACCCGCCTTCTTGAGTCTCTACCACAGTCCTTACAATTTAGGTTGTGCTAAAGCTGATTCTTCTGCCTGTCCGAGTTTATAAGGCTCTCCTCTCGCTATTGTTCAGTTGTTTGTTCCAGGCGATTTCTCTATAATTTAGTTGTAATTCCAGTTTTGTCCTGGTAGGACGTCAGTGTGACTTCCATTCACTCCTTTGCCATCTTGATTCTCCCCCATTTTAAATTTTTCAAAGGGGCTTTATATAACCAGAAATCTATTATTCTTAAAGGGAATCAGGGAAGGATCAGGGTTTTTATATAAGGTTCCTAAAGAAAATAAAATGCCCTACATTCTCAGATCTAATCATCATATAATTTGCTATGCGGTAGAATTCAGTTTAAAGCTGATCTTGTTCAGCTCCCACCACATACTTACATACATACAAATCTTTCAAGAAATACATATGTCAGGAACTTTCAGTGTCCTGGTGATGCACTGTGGCTTGTTCCTATGGCCTACAAGTGCCACTTCCAAGTTCAGTGACATCATGTTGGTAGCCTGAAATTGGCCAGAGTATGAGTATTTACATTATAGAAAACTGGTTGGTTTTTTTGCTTTTGTTTTGTTGTGGTTTTTTGATGAGCTAGCTATTAATCATTTAGCCACACATCACTAAGGTACTCCCTAGTTATTGTTTTTGAAGGCCAGGTCTCTACATATCAAAGAAAGGACTATACAACTCTGCCTGATTCTATAGCTAACAACTGAATTTTTAACATTCATGTATTCTTCAGTTTTCTATAATTTAATTGAGAGTATAAAAGAGAAAGTAGGGTCCATACATAATTTATTGCATATCTTTGAACCTGTAATAGCAGTGTCGTCCAATAGAAATACAATGCAAGCCACATACATAATTTGAAAACTGCTACTATATCTTAAAATAATTCTCAAATCAGATGTCAAATTTTTATTGGAATTACATCGTATTTAGATTTCATAAAATTTACAGTTGAATAATTACTTTGGAGTATTCAGGTTGATTCAAATGTTCCTACAAAGTTTATAATCACTAAACTATACGTTTTTACATTTAAATTACTTAATATTATATAAAATTTAACAACTAGTTCAGTCATACTAGCCATATTTCAAGAGTTCAGTAGCCACACATAGTAGTGGTTACAATGTTGGGCATTACAGCACTACAGCATCAGTACTTCCCAGACGGTTGGGCTTTACTCTCTTCCAGGTTGAAGTGTGGAATCAAATTAGTTATTTCACTTTTCAGTGCTTCAATTTTGTGAGACAATAATAACCTTAGAAATATGATGGTTTAATAGCTATAACTAATAAGTTCTGATGATTGCTGTAATCATGAAATCACTTGCATGATATAGCAGCTCCCTTTCTGGCATGTCATGTTATTTTAACAACTAATTCATCAAGCAGTAACAGCATTTTGAAAAAGAGCTTAACCTTGTTAAATGTTAGTAGCAATAAATGCTAAGCATTTATAGAGTATTTTTCATCTTTAAAGGGCTTTACAAATTTTAATTAATCTAATAACATAATACAGGGTCCAGCACAAATAACATCCCTTTTTTATTACAAAATGTTTTATTACAAAATCATAAGTATGTAATTCTGTAACATAACACTATCACACTCAAGCACACCATATGACATTTTAGGTGAAATGTTCAAATTAAAACTATAAACTATTATACCCATATTATTATCCTACCAACCACATTCAAGCAGGCGTTACTTCTTCTGGACCCTCTTTTTGATTCCTGTTAGAAATGAACTCCTGAGGCCAAATAGGTCTTTCTGCTCAACAAAAACCTTCACTACACTTGTCATACACTCTATATTATAATATACGTAAAGTGTTAATATCTTATTCCTGAGTACACAAGATATTCATATTTAGTAACTTTTCTGATTCTTAGTACCATAATAAACTAATCTCTACTAAGAAAAATGATGGTATGTAATGTTCATTACTTGTGTATTGTCTGTAAAACTAACAAAAGTCAAGCATAGCTTTCTTGATTATATAAAACAGATTTTTAAATTCCCATTTTTATGGTACTTAACCTCTAAAACTGTCACCAGAGCCAAAATAATAATATCCATTTTTATGGGCTTTATAGGTTTCAAAGTGCTTACCTGCATCTTTTTATTACTCAGCAACCCTTCATAAACAAGACAGGTGTTGTTATGCCCTTTTTTTTTTTTTTGGATGAAATTCTGAAAGGCTGAATGACTTGCTCAAAGTTACATATTGATCAGTGCAAGACCTAGAGCCAAAATGTAATTCTTATGATTTTAGCCATTTGTCAAGTGCTTACTATATGTTGGACAATATGTTGAACTGTTTGTGTATTACCTCATTTAATGGTCATGACATCCCACAAACATAGCTATTTTACAGGTGAAAAGGATGATGTAGAAAGCTGTTACCCATAGGTCTTTTTTTTCCTCAAAACATTTGTTCCTCTTTACTAAGCTGAATCTAAAAATAAAATATTATGGTTAAGAAAATAAAGGAACTAAATTAAAAATAAAAGTAACTGCTATTTACTAGCACATATTATTAGTCAGCCATGATACTAAGCTCCGTGATTATGGTCGTGTTTCATATTTACCATCATAGGAGTTGAGATTAGTTTTCCCATTCATAAATAAGGACACAGACTCTGTTAGAGTAAGAATTTTAAAACCTTTCCTCTTTGATTCCAAATCTCATACTCAGAACCCACTCTGCCATCCTGCATTTTTATTTCAAGTCCACTGCTATTTCCCATATTCCTTGCTGCCCAAAACTGCTTGTTACTTTTTTTTTTTTTTTAGTTGGTTTGCTTTGGGTTTCATTCGTATTTTGAATTAAAACAAGATAGTAGGAAAAGTTTTCTTTGTCACCTTTGTTTACCATATTATACTAACATTGCCAAAAATGCATGCTTAAGCCATTGTCATAGCATACTGCAGGGAAGTAGATTTGTGCAGTGTCTCATACACAATTGCTAACACCTTTGAATAGTAAGTTGGCAGGTAATAACACTAATGCAGAACTGAACTTCTTTACTTTGGACTTTGAGCTAAATGGTTCCTTCACTTATTAAATGGTAAATTTCTGCTATTCCTATAGAACTAAAGAAAGTTGACTTGTTCATTCAGTGGGTATTTTTATTTAAAGCTATATTTATAACAAAGTATGGGACTGAAGGCAAAGCATTGTTTAGTTAATTTGGTTAATGGAGCTAAATACATATTACTAAAGACTACTGAGTGTGTATGAAGGGTGATTACTTTCCCTCAGTCAGAAATTCTTTTTTCCTACATTATCTAAATATCCTTATGAACTCATTTTGTGTTGCCTTAGTTATCAAAAATAAGTGTTTAGATCTTCATAACACTTTTTCATCACAAATGGTATATTAACCTAACCACCATAAATGCTCCCAGGGCATACTGTCTTTTAAAATTAAGTTAATTCTTTTATTTTTCTGGCTAAATTCCATTGGTACTAGATAGCTACCATTTTCCTGGTAAGACTTTCTTGAAGAAGGAAGTAAAACAAGTTTGTCCACATACGTTCATATGCAAGAGCAGAAGAGAAGACAAAATGTAAAAAAGAAACATGTCCTTTCTAGTGAATGTCTTATCTAGGATTAGAGATATTCATAAATGTATGCATTGTAGTAATGCATAGAGATGACTGTTTTAGTTGTTTTTTTAATTTATAGTTTTTCAAAGCTAATAATGTACATATATGGAATGCATTCATTTGAGCAGAAGAAATAGTTGGCAAACATTTTTATGTCAAGTGGTATGTGTGCTAAATATATAACCTTTCTTCTAACTCAATGTGACAGGGTGTGATACATCACAAAGATGACTGAGGTCAGGAATTTCAAGAAATCTTGAAAACAAATAGTAATTTTATGTCTATTGGCCATCTGTATGTCCCCCTTGGAAAAGTGTCTATTCAGGTCGTTTGCCTGTTTTTTAGTTGGATTGTTTCTTTTCCTGGTGTTGAATCATATAAATTCTTTATATATTTCGGAGATTAGACCCTTGTTTGTTGTGTCATTGGCAAATATGTTCTCCCATACAGTTGGTTCCTTTCTCATTTTGATGAGTTTCTTTAGCTGTGCAGAAGCCTTTTAATTTGATGTCGTCCCCTTGGTTTATTTTTTCCTTTACTTCCCTTGCCTTAGGAGATATATCAGCAGAAAATATTGCTATGTGGGATATCTGAAACTTTACTGCCTATGTTTCTGCTAGGACTTTTATGGTATCACAACTTATATTTAAGTCTTTTATCCATTTTGAGTTTATTCTGGTATATGGTGTAAGTTGGTGGTCTAGGCTCATTTTTTTGTGCATACCAGTCCAGTTCTCCCAACACCATTTATTGAAAAGGTTATTTTTACTCCATTGTATGCTCATGTCCCCTTTGTAAAATATTAATTGACTGTAGAGACATGGGTTTATTTCTGGGCTCTCTCTTCTGTTCCATTGATCTATGTGTCTGATCTTATGCCAGTAACAGACTCTTTTGATTACAGTGGCCTTGTAGTATAACTTAGTATCAGGTACTGTGATCCCTCCAACTTTGTTCTTTCTCAAGATTGCTGTGGCTATTCACTAGACATTAGAAAGATGTAAATTTAAACATGATGAGATATAACCTCACACCTGTCAGAATGGCTATCATTAAAAAAATCAACAAACAGCCCTGGCCAATACTCAGTGCATTGAGTATTGGCCTGTGAACCAAAGGGTCACCAGTTCAATTCCCAGTCAGGGCACATGCCTGGGAATTGGTGAACCAAAGGGTCACCAGTTCAATTCCAAGTCAGGGCACATGACTGGGTTGCAGGCCAGGTTCCAAGTTGGGGGCATGTGAGAGGCAACCCCACATTGATGTTTCTCTCCATCCCTTTCTCCCTCCTATACCCTCTCTCTAAAAATAAATAAACAGAATCTTCTTTAAAAAATCAACAAGCAGCAAGTGCTGGTGGGGATGGGAAGAAAAGGGAACCCTAGTGCACTCTTGGTGGGAATACAGACTGGTGAAGCCTTTGTGGAAAACAGTATGGTATTTCCTCAAAAAATTAAAAATGCAACTGCCTTTTAATCCAGCGACTCCACTGCTGGGAATATACCCTAAAAACACTAGTTCAAAAGAACTTATGTACCCCTATGTTCATAGCAGTACTATTTACAATAGCCAAGTGTTGGAAACAGCTAAAAGTGCCTATCAGTAGATGAATGGATTAAAAAATTATAGCCCAGAAAGAAAAGTAAAGGGATAAATAAATAAATAAATAAATAAATAAATAAATAAAAAGACCCACCTACTACCATAGAAGTTTAATCCACAAAGTCAGGAAATCTAGACAGCCAATTGAAGCAGAAGCAAAAAGAAATAAATAAATAAGTAAATTACTTAACAGACTCTCACAAAAATGTGAAGAAAAAGAAATTCCACCCAAATGAGTGGAAAAGGAGACTCCCCACAGAGAGAGCTAAATGAAATAGAGGCAAGGGAACTCTCAGATATTGAATTCAAGACAATGGTTCTAAGGAAGCTCAATGAGCTCAGCCAGCTCAAAGATAACTATGAGAAACTGCAGAGAAACTATCAGGATCTTACAACAAACTATATCAACCTGGAAAAGGACATAGAAACTATCAAGAAGACACAAGAGAATATGAAGAATACCATTTCTGAATTGAAGAACACAGTAGAAGGAATCCAAAGCAGGCTGGATGAAGCTGAGCATCAAATCAGTGAGATGGAGGATAAGGTAGAAAAAGCTCCCAGAGAGAACAAGAAATGGAAAAAAGACTCAAAAATAATGAAGAGGCATTTAGGGAAATGCATGACAACCTGAAACGCAATAATATCCGTATAACAGGGATACCAGAAGGAGAAGAAGAGGAGCAAGGGATAGAGAATCTCCTTGAAAAAGTAATGATGGAAAATTTCCCTAATTTGAGGAGAGAAAGGCTCTCGTGGATCCAGGAGGCACAGAGGACCCCACTCAAGAGGGACTCAAGGAGGTCCACCCCAAGACACATCATCATTAAAATGGCAACTATCAAAGACAAACAGAGAATCCTCAAGGCACAAGGGAGAAAGAGAAAGTAACATACAAGGGGGCCCCGATACACCTAGGAGCTGACTTCTCAACAGAAACACTACAACCCAGAAGGGAATGGCAACAAATATTCCAAGCCATGAAAAGCAAGGGCCTACAGTCAAGGCTGCTTTACCCAGCAAGATTCTCAATTAAAATAGAAGGGGAAATACGGAGTTTCCCAGACAAAAGAAGGCTAAAAGAATACATCTCTACCAAACCAGCACTCCAAGATATGCTAAGGGGACTAGTTTAAGCAGATGACAGAAAAGAATGAGAGAGAGAGGAACACAGGTACAAAGAGAAAAGATGAGTAAGTTTCTATACGTAGTATCTCAATGTGAATGGACTAAATGCCCCGATCAAAAGACACAGTGTAGCTGAATGGATAAGAAAACATGACCCACACATATGCTGCCTACAAGAGACCCACCTAGAGCAAGAGACCTAAACAGATTGAAAGTAAAGGGATATAAAAAAATATTCCAAGCAAATGGGCAAGAGAAAAAGGCCAGGGTTGCCATACTTGTATCAGACAAAGTAGATTTCAAAATAAAGGCCATAAAAAGAGACCCAGAGGGGCACTTTATAATACTTAAAGGAAGAATCTATCACGAAGACATAAACATTGTAAACTTATATGCTCCCAATATAGGAGCCCCCAAGTTTATAAGGAAATTGTTGGATGACTTCAAAAAAGATATAGACAGCAACACACTGATAGTAGGGGATTTCAACACCCCACTGTCAAAAATGGACAGATCTTTCAAACAAAACATTAATAAACACATTGTGGTGCTGAATGACACACTGAATCAAAGAGACTTAACTGACATATATAGAACCTTACATCCCAAAGAAGAAAAATATACATTCTTTTCAATTGCTCATGGCAGTTTTTCAAAGATAGACCTCATGACAGGACACAAAGCAAACCTCAGCAAATTCAGAAAAACTGAAATAATACCAAACTTCTTCTCAGACCACAAGGGCTTGAAACTGGAAATCAACCTCAAAGAGAAACTTCAAAAACTTGCAAACTCATGGAGACTGAACAGTAGACTATTAAACAAGGAATGGGTCAATAATGAGATAAGAGAAGATATCAAAAAATTTGTGGAAACAAATGAAAATGAACAGACAACTGTCCAAAACCTATGGGACACAGCAAAGGCAGTCCTGAGAGGGAAGTTCATAGCAATATACAGGCTTACCTAAAAAAGATAGAAACATTTCAAATAAAAGACCTAACACTACAACTTCAAGAACTGGATAAACAACAACAAATAAATCCCAGAGCAAGTAGAAGGAAGGAAATAGTCAAGATTAGAGCAGAACTGAATGACATAGAGACGAAAAGAACAATTGAGAGGATCAACCAAGCCAGAAGCTGGTTTTTTGAAAAGATAAATAAAATCGACAAGCCTTTAAGGAGACTCATCAAGAAAAAAAGAGAGAGGACCCAAATTAATAATATCAGAAGTGAAAGAGGAGAAATAACAACTGATACCACAGAAATACAAAGGATCGTCAGAAACAACTATGAACAAGAAATTTGAAAATCTTGATGAAATGGACAAATTTTTAGAAAAGTATAATCTTCCAACACTGAAGGAGGAAGAAACAGAAAGCTTGAACAGACTGATAGCAGCTGGGGAAATTGAAGCACTAATCAAGAAACTCCCGGCACACAAAAGCCCAGGGCTTCACAGGAGAATTTTACAAAACATTTAAGGAAGAGCTAACCCCTGTCCTTCTCAGACTATTCCAAAAAACCCAAGAGGAGGGAAGACTCCCAGACTCTTTCTATGAGCTAACATCACCCTGATCCCAAAACCAGATAAAGAACCTACAAAGAAAGAAAACTACAGGCCAATTTCGCTGATGAACATACATGCTAAAATCCTCAACAAAATAGTGGCAAACCGCATCCAGCAATACATTAAAAAGATTATCCACCACGATCAAGTGGGATTCATCCCAGGCATGCAGGGATGGTTCAATATATGCAAGTCAATAAACGTGATACATCACATAAATAAAAGAAAATACAAAAACCACATGGTCATCTCGATAGACACAGAAAAAGCATTCGATAAGGTACAGCACCCATTTATGATCAAAACACTCAGCAAAATGGGAATAAATGGGGCATTCCTCAACATAATAAAGGCCATATATGAAAAACCTACAGCCAATATCATACTCAACGGGCAAAAACTGAAAGCTTTCCCACTAAGATCGGGAACACGACTGGGATGTCTACTCTCACCGCTTCTTTTCAACATCGTATTGGAAGTCCTAGCCACAGCGGTCAGACAAGAGAAAGAGATAAAAGGCATCCAAATAGGAAAGGAGGAAGTAAAGCTATCATTGTTTGCAAATAACATGATAGTGTACATAGAGAACCCTGTAGACTACCAAAAAACTCCTCAACCTAATAAGTGAATTTGGCAAAACAGCAGGATACAAAGTTAACATTCAGAAATCAAAGGCATTTTTGTACACCAGCAATGCAATAAAAGAAGAAGAAATCAGAAAAAAAATACCATTCGATAAAGCAAGAAGAAAAATATAGTACCTAGGCATAAATTTAACCAAAGACGTAAAAGACCTGTGTGCAGAAAACTATACAACATTGAAGAAAGAAATTAAGGAAGACACAAATAAACAGAAGCATATACCATGCTCATGGATTGGAAGAATTAATATCATCCAAATGTCCGTACTACCCAAAGTGATTTATAGATTCAACGCAATCTCTTTTAAGATACCAATGACGTATTTCACAGAAATAGAACAGACGTTTCAAAGATTTATATAGAACCATAAACGACCCCGAATAGCTGCAGCAATTTTGAGAAAGAAAAACAAAGTAAGATGGATCACAATACTGGACATCAAACTCTACTACAAAGCCACTATACTCAAAACAATCTGGTTCTGGCACAAGAACAGAGCCATAGACCAGTGGAACAGAATATAAAACCCAGAAATAAGCCCAGGTCTCTATGGACATCTAATATTTGACAAAGGGGGCAGAAGCCTAAAATGGAGCAATAACAGCCTCTTCAACAAATGGTGTTGGGAGAGCTGGACGGCTACATGCCAAAAATTGAAATTGGATCATCAGCTGACACCATACACAAAAATAAACTCAAGATGGATAAAAGACTTAAATATAAGTTGCAACACCATCAAAGTCCTAGAGGAGAACATTGGCAGGAAACTCTCAGATACCCCACGCAGCAATTTTTTCACTGATATGTCTCCTAAAGCAAGGGACATAAAGGAAAGAATAAACAAGTGGGACCTCATCAAAATAAGAAGCTTCTGCACGGCCCAAGAAAACATCAGCACAATGAAAAGGGAGACAACCGTATGGGAAAATATATTCACTAATGATACATCAGAGAGAGGTTTGATCTCCAAGATAAATAAAGAACTCACTCGACTCCACTCCAGAAGACAAACGATTCAATCAAAAAATGGGCAAAGGTCCTGGTCAGACTCTTTTCCAAGGAGATTCAGAGGTCCCAGAGGCATTTGAAAGGATGCTCAGCATCACTAGCCATCAGAGAAATGCAGATCAAAACCACCGTGAGGTACCACCTCACACCGGTCAGAATGGCCATCAGAAACAGATCCACAAACAACAGGTGCTGGCGAGGCTGTGGAGAAAAGGGCACCCTAGTACACTGTTGGAGGGAATACAGACTTGTGCAGCCACTGTGGAAAGCAGAGTGGAATTTCCTCAAAAAGCTGAAAATGGAACTGCCTTTTGATCCAGTGATTCCCTTGTTGGGACTATACTCCATGAATACAAAAACGCCAATACAAAAGAACCTATGCACCCCAATGTTCATAGCAGCACAATTTAGAATAGCCAAGTGTTGGAAGCAACCTAAATGCCCATCAGGAGATGATTGGATCAGAAATTTATGGTACATTTACACAATGGAATACTAAGCAGCAGAAAGAAAAAAAGAACTACTAAACTTCGCAACAGCATGGATGGAACTGGAGAGCATTATGCTAAGCAAAATAAGCCAGGGGGCGAAAGACAAATACCATAGGATCTCACCTATAAGTGGAACCTAACCAACAGTACAAAGATGCAAGGAAAATAAGACCAGCAACAGTGAAAGGTAAAGAAATCAACAGAGACAAGAGGGAATGAGGGAGGGGGGGCAGGGAAGGGGAAAGTCAAGGACAATATAGCAAGGACTCCTGGACAAAACCAAAGGGGAAGAGCTGAGGGAGGGAAGGAGGGAGGGGGCAAGGGAAAGTGGTGGGGGGTAGGCAGAGACAAATGTATTTGAAAAAATATATAAAGGAAGCAATGATTAATTTCAGATTAAAAAATAAATAATGGTACATTTACACAATAGAACACTATGCAGCAGAAATAAGGAATTCCTACATTTTGTGACAACATGGACAGAACTGGTGGTTACTATGCTAAATAAAATTAACCAGTCGGTGAAAGACAAATAACATATGATCTCACTTACAAGAGAAATCTAATGAATAAACTAACAAGAAAACTGAACCAAAGATTTGGAAACATGGAACAGACTGGTAGCTGCCAGAAGGGAGGGAGGAGGGTGGAAAGAAGAGGAAAGAATTAGTCAAATAACATGAATGAATGACCTATGGACATGGACAACAGTGTGGAGATGGGTTATGGGAGCGGGTGGTGGACTACATGGAAGAGGGCAAAAAGGGAAAACTTGGACAATTGTACTAGAATAATCAAGAATAAAAAATGTTAAAAAAGAAACATAGTATTTTATTAGAACTATGGAGTATTTAGTGGGGTTTTTTTTCCTTTTATCAAAGAGCTGAGTTCAAGTGTTTAAATACTTAGAAAAGTCATTTATTCAGGGAAAAAAGAATGAATATATCTGGCGATTGGAGTATGGGAAGAATTTTTAGATTCCTTCACAGTTATAGTACCTACAAGGAGATACATTTATTTATTTAGAGTTTACACATCCTTTGGTGACCAAACAATTCAAGCAATAAGTTTATTTCTGTCACGTACTTAACTTTTTTATCTAAAGCTTTTGCAATTATGTAGCTATCATTATACACTCCTGTTCCAAAACATAGTGTTTCAACAAGGAATATACTTAGATCACATGACCTACCTATACACTTTACATTTTTATTATCAGTATATGAGAATTCCAGTTCGTCACCATCCTTGTCAGCACTTGTTGTCCCCAACATTGTTTACTGATTTTACTCACTGTAAATTTAATTTATATTTCTCTGAGGACTAATGAAGTTGAGCATCTTTTTATGTTTATTGGAAATATGAATATATGTTTTGTGAAGTTCCTTTCAAGACTTTTGTCTATAGAGCATTGTTCTATATCATTGTTCTATAGAGCTATCATTCTTTTTCTTATGATTTTAAGGAGTTCTTTATGTAGGTGTTAGCTCTTTGACATCAGTCTTGGTAATTTTTGAGGGAGATTTGCACCAAAAGTTAAAGCAACAAAAGCAAAAAAAAAGTAGGTAAGAATCTATCAAACTGTACAGCAAAGAAACCCATCAAAAAATGAAAAGGCAATCACACATTGGGAGAAAATATTTACAACTGATATACCTAATAGGAGGCTAATATTCAAAATATGTAAAGAATTCATACACTTCAACAGAAAAAAAAACAAACCACGATCTTATTTAAAAAATGATCAGAGGATGTGAATAGACATTTTCCCAAAGAAGATGAACACATGGTCAAAAGGTACATGAAGAAACATCGGGGAAATTCAAATCAAAACACACTGAGGCAGTTCCAGCAAGAAAAAAAACAGGAGTCTCCTACCATGGAAGTTCACACCACAAAGTCAGGAAATCAAGACAGATCAATTTAAGAACAGAAGCAGAAAAAGAGGAGTCTCACAAACAATGGGAAGACAAAGAAACACCCCCTGCTCGAAGGGAAGGAGGAATCCCCAGAGAGAGAAATAAAATAGAGGCAAGTAAACTATCAGACATTGAGTTCCAAACAACGGTTCTAAGGAAGCTCAGTGAGCTCAGTGAGCTCAGAGAGAACTACCAAAAACTACAGGGAAACTACGAGGAACTTACTGCAAACTATATCAGCATGAAAAAACACATGGAAACTATCAATAAGACACTGGAGGAAATGAAGAATACAGTTTCTGAATTGAAGAACACAGTAGAAGGAATCAAAAGCAGGCTAGATGAAGCAGAGGAACGAATCAGCGAGCTGGAAGATAAAGTAGAAAAAAGCTCGCAGAAAGAACAAGAAAATGAAAAGACTCAAAAAGAATGAAGAGGCATTGAGGGAAACGCAGGACAACCTGAAATGTAATAATATCCATATAATTGGGATACCAGAAGGAGAAGAGGAGGAGCAAGGGATAGAGAACCTGTTTGAAACAGTCATGATGGAAAACTTCCCTAATTGGAGGAGAGAAAAAGTGACACAAATCCAGGAAGCACAGAGGGCCCCATTCAAGAGGAACCCAAGGAGGCCCACTCCAAGACACATCATCATTAAAATGGCAAATATTGGCGACAAACAGAGAATCCTAAAGGAAGCAAGGGAGAAAGAGGTAGCAACATACAAGGGAGCCCCAGTACAGCTAGCAGCTGACTTCTCAACGGAAACACGGCAAGCCAGAAGGGAATGGCAAGAAATATTCCAAGTCATGAAAAGCAAAGGCCTGCAACCAAGGCTGCTCTACCCAGCAAGGCTCTCAATTAAAATGGAAGGCGAAATGAGGAGTTTCCCAGACAAAAGAAGGCTAAAGGAATACACCTCCACCAAAACAGCATTGCAAAATATGCTCAAGGGACTGCTTTAGGAAGATGAAGAAGAGTGTATAAGAGTGTATGAATACCCAGTTCCTTTCTCAGTCACCAATACTTGGTGTTACCAATATTTTTAATACTTATTAATCTGATTGTGACAATGATGTGTTATTTTAATTGTTACTTTATTACTTGTTGAAACTAAACCTGTTTTTATAGATTTCTTGCCTATTTCTATTATTTTTAAAAAGCTATAAATGACTTTTTGGTATTCTTTATCCATTTTTTGATTAAAGGTTTGTAGAATTTTTTCCCTAAAAAAACAAAAACAAACCTATTAACACTTCTTTAGATGTGTTGCAAATACTTTGCTATTCTAAAACTTGTCCTTTGACTCTTTTTATATGTACATTCCTATATAGTCTTAAATGTTTAATAGAGCCATATTGTCAATACTTTACATTATACCTTCTGGGTTTGAATATGTTACTTCAGGGTAAGAGAAGTATTCTTTTGTATTTTCTCCTGAAACTCCTTAAGATTTTTACATACTGATTTTTAACTTACCTAAATATTTTTTGTATAATGTGTGGAATAGGGCTCTATATTCGTTTTATTTCAAGTAATAGTGGTCCAAGCAACTTCTTTGTTGAATAAGCCTTATTTTCCCCCATTGATTTTAATATCAATTTAATCATATATTACATTTTAGACAGATATATATGTGTTTGTTTCTAGAATTCTCATTTTATTTCACTGATCTACTTGATTATTTCTGTGCTGGTGTGATGTTTTAATTGCTGAGGTTTCATAATGGACTTAAATTTTTAATATTTTATGATGGAGTTTGACATTTAGAAAAATAAAATCTGCATTTTAAAAAAAAGAAAGAAGGAAGGACAGAACCCTACAATTTGCAGCAACATGGATAGAACTGGAGAATATTATGCCTAATGAAATAAGCCAGTCAGTGAAAGACAAATACCATATTATCACACCTATAAGTGGAATCTATTCAACAAAATAAACTAATGAACAAAATAAGCCACAGGCAAGGAAACATGGAGCAGACTGAAAGTGACCAGAGGGGATGGAGAAGGAGGACAAAGGTGGAAAGAAGGAGAAGGGATACCCTTAGAAGGGACTAAACAAAGAACATTTACGAATGTCCACATGGACAGGGACAACAGATTGGGAATTGACTGTGGGAGAAGGGGCAGCGTGGGACGGGTGGAGGAGAGCAAAGGAGGAAAAACTGAGAACTGTAACATAATGAAAATGATTTAAAATTTAAAAATTTAAAAATTTAAAAAAAAAAACAAAAACAAACAAAAATAATAAATGATGTTGGCCAGTTTTCAAAAAAAAAAAAAATGAATCTATAAAGTGCTTAGGGTAATCTGGACATTTTAATGATTTTAGTTCTTCCTGCCCATGAGCACGGTATAACCTTACATTTATTTGTATCTTCTTCAGTTATGTCTTGAATGACTTACAGTTTTTCAAGTACAGATCTTTTATCTCCTTGGTCATTTTATTCCTTGATATTTTATTCTTTTTGATGCAATAGTAAATGGGGTTTTCTTTTTTTTCTTTCATTTCCTGTCATCCACCATCCTTTGAAATGAAAATTTTTTAATCCTTACAGACATTATTTTTTCTTCATTGTAAAATTGTTATGGTTTGTAGGAGCTAACAATAAACTTATTTAATAAATTATGGGTTTTTATGGATCAGGAAACAGTACTGTCCTAGGTTCTGTATTATTCTTTTTTTAAATTTTAATTAATTTATTTTTCCAAATACATTTGTCTGTGCCTTCCCGCCACCACTTTCCCCTGCACCTTCCCCCCTCCCTCCCTCAATCCTTCCCCATTTTGGTTTTGTCCATGAGTCCTTGCTCTATGTTCCTTGCCTTGCCCCTTCCTTTCCTTTTCCCCTGCCCACCCCTCCCTCCTTCCCTCTTGTCTCTGTTAGTTTCTTTTCCTTTCAGTGTTGCTGGTCTTATTTTTCTTGCATCTTTGTTTTGTTGGTTAGGTTCAGCTTACAGGTGAGATCATATGGTATTTGTCTTTCGCCCCCTGCCTTATTTCGCTTAGCATAATGCTCTCGAGTTCCATCCATGCTGTCGCGAAGCTTAGTAGTTCTTTTTTTGTTTCTGCTGCATAGTATTCCATTGTGTAAATGTACCATAATTTTATTCATTCACCTACTGATGGGCATTTAGGCTGCTTCCAACACTTGGCTATTGTAAATTGTGCTGTTATGAACATTGGGGTGCATAGGTTCTTTTGAATTGGTGTTTTGGGAATATTGGGGTGCACAGGTTCTTTTGAATTGGTGTTTATAGTCCCAGCAGGGGAATCACTGGATCAAAAGGCAGTTCCATTTTCAGCTTTTTGAGGAAATTCCACACTACTTTCTACAATGGCTGCACCAGTCTGCATTCCCACCAACAGTGTACTAGTGTTCGCTTTTCTCCACAGCCTCGCCAGCACCTGTTGTTTGTTGATCTGTTTATGATGGCCATTCTGACCGGTGTGAAGTGGTACCTCATGGTGGTTTTCATCTGCATTTCTCTGATGGCTATTGATGCCGAGCATCCCTTCAAATGTCTCTGTGCCCTCTGTATCTCTTCCTTGGAAAAGCATCTGCCCAGGTCCTTTGCCCATTTTTTTGATTGGATCTTTTGTCTTCTTGGAGTGGAGTCGAGTGAGTTCTTTATATATCTTGGAGATCAAACTTCTATCTGATATATCATTAGCAAATATATTTTCCCATATGGTTGACTCCCTTTTCATTGTGCTGATGTTTTCTTTAGCCATGCAGAAGCTTCTTATTTTGATGAGGTCCCACTTGTTTATTCTTTCCTTTATGTCCCTTGCTTTAGGAGACATATCGGTGAAAAAACTGCTGTGTGAGATATCTGAGAGTTTCCTGCCAATGTTCTCCTCTAGGACTTTTACGGTGTTGCGACTTTTAAGTTTTTTATCTATCTTGAGTTTATTTTTGTGCATGGTGTCAGCTGATGATCCAATTTCAATTTTTTGCATGTAGCCATCCAGCTCTCCCAACACCATTTGTTGAAGAGGCTATTATTACTACACTTTATGCTTCTGCACCCTTTGTCAAATATTAGTTGCCCATATAGACCTGGGCATATTTCTGGGCTTTCTATTCTGTTCCACTGGACTATGGGTCTGTTCTTGTGCCAGTACCAGATTGTTTTGAGTATAGTGGCTTTGTAGTATACTTTGATGTCCAGTATTGTGATCCCTCCTACTTTGTTTTTCTTTCTCAAAATTGCTGTGGCTGTTTGGGGTTGTTTATGGTTCCATATAAATTTTGAAATGTCTGTTCTATTTCTGTGAAATATGTCATTGGTATCTTAATAAGGATTGAGTTGAATCTATAAATTGCTTTGGGTAGTATGGACATTTGGATAATGTTAATTCTTCCAGTCCATGAGCATGGTATATGCTTCCATTTATTTGTGTCTTCCTTAATTTCTTTCTTCAATGTTGTATAGTTTTCTGCGTACAGGTCTTTTACGTCTTTGGTTAAATTTATTCCTAGGTACTTTATTTTTCTTGTCGATATATTGAATGGTAATTTTTTTTTCTGATTTCTTCTTCTATTTCATTGTTGGTGTACAAAAATGCCTTTGATTTCTGAATATTGACTTTGTATCCCGCTGTTCTGCCAAATTCACTTATTAGGTTGAGGAGTTTTTTGTGGAGTCTACAAGGTTTTCTATGTACACTATCATATCATCTGCAAACAAGGATAGTTTTACTACCTCCTTTCCCATTTGGATGCCTTTTATTTCTTTTTCTTGCCTGACCGCTGTGGCTAGGAATTCCAATACTATATTGAAAAGAAGTGGCAAAAGTGGACATACTCGTTGTGTTCCCAATCTTAGTGGGAATGCTTTTAGTTTTTGCCCATTGAGTATGATGTTGGCTTTAGGTTCTTCATATACGACCTTTATTACATTGAGGAATGCCCCATTTATTCCCATTTTGCTGAGTGTTTTGGTCATAAATGGGTGCTGTACCTTGTCAAATGCTTTTTCTGCGTCTATCGAGATGAATATGTGGTTTTTGTCTTTTATTTATCTGATGTATTACATTTATTGACTTGCGTATATTGAACCATCCCTGCATGCCTGGGATGAATCCCACTTGATCGTGGTGGATAATCTTTTTAATGTATTGCTGGATGCGGTTTGCCACTATTTTGTTGAGGATTTTAGCATGTATGTTCATCAGCGAAATTGGCCTGTAGTTTTCTTTCTTTACAGGTTCTTTATCTGGTTTTGGGATTAGGGTGATGCTGGCCTCATAGAAAGAGTCTGGGAGTCTTCCCTCCTTAGGATTTTTTGGAATGGTTAGAGAAGGACAGGGGTTAGCTCTTCCTTAAATGTTTTGTAAAATTCTCCTGTGAAACCGTCTGGCCCTGGGCTTTTGTGTACCGGGAGTTTCTTGACTACTGCTTCAATTTCCCCAGCTGTTATCAAGCTTATCTGTTCAAGTTTTCTGTTTCTTCCTCCTTCAGTGTTGGAATATTATACTTTTCTAAAAATTTGTCCATTTCATCCAGGTTTTCAAATTTCTTGGCATATAATTGTTGATAGTAGTTTCTGATGATCATTTGTATTTCTGTGGTATCAGTTGTTATTTCTCCTCTTTCATTTCTGATATTATTAATTTGGGTCCTCTCCCTTTTTCTTGATGAGTCTGCTTAAAGGCTTGTCGATTTTACTTATCTTTTCAAAGCAGCAGCTCCTGGATTGGTTGATCCTTTGAATTGTTCTATTCATCTCTATGTCATTCAGTTCTGCTCTAATCTTGACTATTTCCTTCCTTCTACTTGCTCTGGGATTTATTTGTTGTTGTTTCTCCAATTCTTGAAGTTGTAGTGTTAGGTCTTTTATTTGAAATGTTTCTGTCTTGTTTAGGTAAGCTTATATTGCTATGAACTTCCCTCTCAGGACTGCCTTTGCTGTGTCCCATAGGTTTTAGACTGTTGTCTGTTCATTTTCATTTGTTTCCACAAATTTTTTGATATCTTCTCTTATCTCATTATTGACCCACTCCTTGTTTAATAGTCTACTGTTCAGTCTCCATGAGTTTGCAAGTTTTTGAAGTTTCTCTTTGAGGTTGATTTCCAGCTTCAAGCCCTTGTTGTCCGAGAAAAAGCTTGGTATTATTTCAGTTTTCCTGAATTTGCTGAGGTTTGCTTTGTGTTCTATCATGTGATCTATCTTTGAAAAACTGCCATGAGCATTTGAAAAGAATGTGTATTTTTCTTCTTTGGGATGTAAGGTTCTATACATGTCTGTTAAGTCTATTTGATTCAGTGCGTCATTCAGTTCCACAATATCCTTGTTGATGTTTTGTTTGGGAGATCTGTCCATTTTTGGCAGTGGGGTGCTAAAACCCCCTACTATCAGCATGTCAATATCTATATCTTTTTTGAATTCAGCCAAGATTTTCCTTATATATCTGGGTGCTCCTATGTTGGGTGCATATAAGTTTACAATGTTTATGTCTTGACAGATTCTTCCTTTAAGTATTATGAAGCGTCCTTCTGGGTTTTTTTATTTCCTTTGTTTTGAAATCTATTTTGTCTGATATAAGTATTGCAATCCCTGCTTTCTTCTCTTGCCCATTTGCCTGGAGTATTTTTTTCCATCCCTTTACTTTCAATCTGTGTAGATCTTTTGCTCTGAGAAGGGTCTCTTGTAGGCAGCCTATGTGTGGGTCATGTTTTCTTATCCATTCAGCTATCCTGTGTCTTTTGATTGGGGAATTTAGTCCATTTACATTGAGAGGTATTACTGATAGAAACCTATTGATGTTTTCACTTTGTACCTGTGTTTTTCTTTTTCTCACTCTTTTTCTTCATCTTCTTAAACCAGTCCCTTTAGCGTATCTTGTAGTCCTAGTTTGGTGGAGATGTATTCTTTTAGCCTTCTTTTGTCTGGGAAACTCCTTATTTCCCCTTCTATTTTAATTGAGAGCCTTGCTGGGTAGAGCAGCCTTGGTTGCAGGCCTTTGCTTTTCATGACTTGGAATATTTCTTGCCATTCCCTTCTGGCTTGCCGTGTTTCCATTGAGAATTCAGCTGCTAGCTGTACTGGGGCTCCCTTGTATGTTACTACCTCTTTCTCCCTTGCTTCCTTTCAGATTCTCTGTTTGTCTCTGATATTTGCCACTTTCATGATGATGTGTCTTGGAGTGGGCCTCCTTGGGTTCCTCTTGAATGGGGCCCTCTGTGCTTCCTGGACTTATGTCACTTTTTCTCTCCTCCAATTAGGGAAGTTTTCCATAATTACTTTTTCAAAGAGGTTCTCTATACTTTGTTCCTTTTCTTCTCCTTCTGGTATCCCTATTAAACGGATATTATTGCTTTTCAGGTTGTCCTGCATTTCCCTAAGTGCCTCTTCATTCTTTTTGAGTCTTTGTTCCATTTCTTGTTCTTTCTGGGAGCTTTTTTCTATCGTATCCTCCATTTCACTGATTCGATCCTTAGCTTCATCCAGCCTGCTTTTGATTCCTTCTACTGTGTTCTTCAATTCGGAAGTGTTATTTTTCATATCCTCTTGTGTCTTCTTGATAGTTTCTATGTCCTTTTCCAGGTTGATATAGTTTGCTGTAAGATCCTGATAGTTTCTCTGCAGTTTCTCATAGTTATCTTTGAGCTGGCTGAGCTCATTGAGCTTCCTTAGAGCCACTGTTTTGAATTTAATATATCTGATAGATCCCTTGCCTCTATTTCATTTAGCTCTCTCTCTCTGGGGATTCTTCCTTACCCCTCATTTGGGGGGAACTTCTTTTTCTTCCCATTTTTGTGAGAGTCTATTATTTTTTATTCATTTTTTTTATTTATTTTTGCTTCTGCTTCAATTGATCCATCTAGATTTCCTGACTTTGTGGATTAAACTTCTATGGTAATAGATGGGTCTTTTATTTATTTATTTATTTATTTATTTATTTATTTATTTATCTTTACTTTTCTTTCTGGGTCTGCCTCTGATGATGTCAGTTGTTGACACTATCTGACCTTGGGTCATTTGTTTTAGCCTTCCAGGAGTCTACTGTCTGTGTCTGACTCCCATGATTGTCAATCTGGTCATTCTGTCCTCATCTGTCAGACTTAGGCACCACAGAGCGGGGCAGTGCCTCCTGATAGTGCGACTACCGTGCCCTTATAGGCTGCTATCACTCAGGTGAGTAGTCTGCCTGAGCCAGATGGCGATCATGGACTGGGGAAGAGTCAAGACCAGGACTCCCCAACGCCTCCGTATCCAGTCTCTCCTCGAGGATCCTTGGGCAGCTCTGTAACCCCTTCGGCCAGGGACCCACTATTTCTGCTGATCACTCTGCACTCTCACACCGGCTCACTTGAGTGCGCTCACCGGCCCGGGCAGGATCCGCTGGCTCTCTGGCTTGGGCGGGCGCCCTTGCCCTGGCCCGGGGCTCGTGTACTCGCCTGACCTCGCGTGCTTGCCTGCCACCTGGGTGCGCACCCCGGCACTGGTCAGTTTAGGGTCTTCTATTGTGTGCTCTCCCCGCTTTTGGCTCTTTGGGGGTGTGGCCTGCCCACACAAAATGGAGACTATGGAAAGGGGAAGAAGTCAGCTTCAGGACTCTCCAGTTAATCCTGTCTCCAGTCTCTCCCCAAGGGTCCCTGGACAGCTCTGTGACCCCTTCGGCTAGGGATCCGCTATTCCTGCGGACCATGTTGTAATCACCTAAATGGGGTTTTCTGAATTCTCTTTGATAGTTTGTTATTGGTGTATAAAAATACAACTGATTTCTGAATATTAATTTTGTATCCTGCTATTTCATTGAATTCATTTAATAGTTCCAATAGTTATTTGGTGGATTCTTTAAGGCTTTCTCTATACACTAGCATGTCACTTTCAAATAATGACAATTTTATTTCTTCTTTTTCAATTTAAATGCCTTTTATTTCTTTTCATTATCTGATTGCTATGGCTAGGACTTCAATACTATGTTGAATACAAGTGATTACAGTGGACATCCTTGTTTTGTCCCTGATTCTAAAGAAAATGTTTTAGCCTTTCACAGTGACTATGATGTTAGTTGTGGGTTTGTCATGTATGTACAGCCTTTATTATGTTGAGATATTTTCCTCTATCCTCACTTTGCTGACAGTTTTTATCATGAGTGGATGTTGATTTTGTCAAATGCTTTTTCTGAATCTGTTGGTATAATCATATAATTTTTATCCTTCATTTTGTTTGTGGTGTATCCCTTTAATTGATTTGCAGATACTGAACCAGCCTTGTATTCTGGGAATAAATTCCATTTGACCATGCTGTGTGATCTATTTTATGTATTGCTGAATTTGGCTTGCTAATATTTTGTTGAGGATTTTTTGCATGTTTTCATCAGAGATATTGGCCTATAATTATCCTTTTCTGTAGTGTCTGTGTCTGGTTTTGGTTTCAGGGTAGTGCTGACATCATAACAGGCGTTCAGAAGCCTTCTTTCCTCTTCAGTGTTTTGGAATAGTTTGAGACAGATAGGTATTCTTTTCTTTGACTATTTAGTAAAATTTACCTGTGATGCCATCTAGGCCAGGGCTTTTGTTTGTTGGGAGATGTTTACTGATACAATTTTATTAGTAGTTGTCAGTCTGTTCAGATTTCCTTTCTTCCTTGATTCAGCCTTAGAAGACTGCATTCTTCTAGGAACATACTAATTTCTTTCAGGTTGCCCAATTTGTTGGTATATAATTGTTCATAGTATTTCCTGGTAATTCCTTGTGTATTTGTGGTATTGGTTGACACTTCTCTTTCATTTCTGATTTTATTTATTCAGGCCTCCTCTCTCTTTTCTTGAGGAGTCTGGCTAAAGGTTTATCTATTTTGTTTATCTCTTTCAAGAACCAGGTCTTTTGTTTAATTGATGTTTTCATTTATTTTTTAGACTTTATTCCATTTATTTCCACTGATTTTATTAATTCCTTCCTTCTACTGACTTTGGGCTTTGTTTATTGCTTTTCTAGTTCTTTTAGGTTTAAGGTTAGACTGTTTGAGATTTTTCTTGCTTCTGAGACAAGCCTGTATTGCTATAAGTTTCCCCTCTTAATACTGCTTTGGTTATGTTCCTTTGATTTTTGGAAGGCAGCTATGCTCACCACTATACCACCAGCGCCACACAGTTCCTTTGATTTTTGGATTGTTGTGTTTCCATTTTCATTTGTCTCAAGGTAACTTCTGATTTCTTCCTTAATCTTATTGTTAACCCATTCATTGTTAGCAGCATGTTATTTAGTCTCCATGTGTTTATATATTTTAAAGTTTTCTTCTTGTAATTGATTTCTATTTTCATACCATTGTGATCAAAGAAGATGTCTGATATAATTTTAATCTTCTTAAATTTCTTAAGACATATGTTGTACATTGGAAAATATTCCATGTGCATTTGAAAAGAATGTATATTCTGCTTTTGGGTCCAATGTCCTGGGAATATAAATTAAGTGTATCTGGTAATGTATCATTTAAGGCCACTGTTTCTTTGTTGATTTTCTGTCTGGATGATCTATCCATGGTATCAATGGGTTGTTGGGGTCCCCTACTATAACTGTATTACTGATGATTGCTTCCTTTATGTCTGTAAATATTTGCTTTATATATTTAGTTGCTCCTACGTTGGGTGCATAGATCCTTATGAGGGTTATATGCTCTGGTAGGAATGAGCCTTATCATTTTGAAATGCCTTCTTTTTCTCTTGTTACAGCCCTTGTTTTAAAGTCTATTTTGTCTGATATAGGTATTGCTAGCTCAGCTTTTTTTCATTTCTATTTGCATGAAATATCTTTTCCATCCCTTTAGAGCTATGTGTCTTCTAATCTTAAGTGGGTCTCATATAGACAGTATATGAATGGGTCTTTTAAAAAAATCCATTCAGTTCTGTATGCCTTTTTTTAAAAATTTTATTTTATTTTTTCAAATACATTGTATGCCTTTTGATTGGAGTATTTAGTCCATTACATTAATAGGTATGTAGTTACTGTAATTTTGTTCATTGCTTCTTTGATTATTTTGTAGTTCTTCTCTATTCCTTTCCTATTCTCTTCCTCACCTCTTGTATCTTGATGGCTTTCTGTAGCGTCATGTTTGGAGTCCTTTCTCTTTATTTCTTGTATATTTCTTCTGGAATATGTTAATAGCAGTCTAGTTGATGGTCACTTTAGTTCAAACACATTCTAAAAATTATTAGCACCTTGGCCCTCCAGGTGACTCAGTTGGTTGGAGCATCATCCTGTGCATCAAAAGGATTGCTCGTTCAATCCCTGGTCAGGACACATACCTAGGTTGAAGTGTGTACAGGAGGCAACCAATCAATGTTTCTCTCTCACATCAGTGCTTCTTTCTTTCTCTCTTCCTCTCTCTCTCTAAAATCAATAAAACATATCCTTGAGTGATTAAAAAGAATTTTTAAAAAATAAATATCACTAGAATATTTACTAACCCCCTCCACATTTTTCTTTTGGTCATTATTTTTTACTTCTTTTCTGTGTGTTTGTGTGTAACCTTTAATTTATGTTGTCCTTACAAATGATCTTCCTATTTTTCCTAGTTAGCCTTTGTATGAGCTCTATAGTTGGTTCATCCACTGCTTTTACTAAGTGTTTACCTTTGTTAGTGAGGATTTTTTCTTCCCTGTATTTTTTCCTTTTTTTAATCCTCACCCGAGAACATTTTTTTCATTGCTTCTAGAGAGGAAGGGAGAGAAACACTGATGCTAGAGAGAGGCATTGACTGGTTTCCTCCCATGCACACCCAGATTGGGGATCATATGTAAGCTCAGACCAAGGATCACATGGGCCTGTGCTGACTGGGGATGGAACCTGCGACGTAGTTTTGATCAGGAACCCTGATCAAAAATGGAACCCACAACCCTTCAGTTACAGGATGATGCTCAGATCAACTGAGCCACACTGGCCAGGTCTCTTTCTTGCATTTGTATTTTTGATCTTTTTTTCCTACTTAATGAAGTCCCTTTAACATTTCTTGTAATAATGGTTTAGTGGTGATGAACTCCTTTAGCTTCCTCTTGTCTGGGTAATTCTTTCTCCATTGATTCTAAATGAGAGCCTTGCTAGGTAGAGTAATCTTGGTTGTATATCTTTTCTCGTCATCACTTTGAATATTTCATGCCTGTCCCTTCTGGTCTGCAAAGTTTCTATTTAAAAATCAGCTGATAGTTACATAAGACAAATTGCATTTCTCTTGCAACTTTTAATATTATTTCTTTGTCTTTAATTTTTGGCATTTTAATTATGATTTGTCCTGGTTTGGGCCTCTTTGGATTCATGTTGTTTGGATCTCTCTGTACTTCTGGGACTTGTATATCTTTCTCCTTCACCAGGTGAGCAAAGTTTTCAGTTATTATTTCTCCAAATAGGTTTCTTAATCCCTCACTTTTTCTCCTTCTGGTACCTCTTTATTTCAATGTTTACATACTTGCTGTTGTCCCAGAGGTCCCTTAAACTATCCTTAGTAATTTCTTTTTCTTCTTGGTGTTCCAACTGGATGTTTTTTGCTACCTTACTTCCAGATCACTGATTTGATTCTCTGCTTCATCTAATATACTGTTGATTTCCTTTAATGTATTCTTCATTTCAATTATTATATTCTTTTCTGACAGGTTCTCTTTAATAGTTTCTTTTAGTTGGGGTTCTCATTGAGTTCATTTGTTCTTCCCCTAAGGTCATTGACCCATTGTTTTGAACTCATTTTTAGATTGCTTATTTCCATTTATTTAGGGTTTTTTTTTTTTCTGGAGTTTTGTCCTGTTCTTTCACTTGGAACAATTTCTTTGTCTCTTCATTTTGTCTAACTTACTGTGCTTGTTTCTATGAATTAAGTAGATTTGCTACATCTCGCAGTTTAGACAGAGTGGCCTTTGTAGTACATGTCCTATGAGGCCTGGAGGCACAATCTTCAGGAATGTCCATTTTGTGGATTGTATGTGCCCTTCTGTTGAAGTTGAGCCTTGATTGCCGTTGGCATGTCAGTGGATGGAACTGATCCTTAGGCTAATTGGCTGTGAGTGCTGGCCATGACTACAGCAGAAAAGTGATTGTGTATGGACTGACCCCATAGACTGGGCATTGCTTTTGCAGAGCTCTGGTGCTAGCTGAGTACACCAGTCGGGTGTGTCATTCTTGGAGCGGACTGGATTGTACTTTGGTGTGGTCTGAAGCCAGCCACTAGTTGTGTTGGTTGTGCAGGATCTTGACAGGGGCTATAGTGGCAGCCAAGGTCAGCCTCA
Source organism: Pteronotus mesoamericanus (assembly GCF_021234165.1). Taxonomy (NCBI): domain Eukaryota; kingdom Metazoa; phylum Chordata; class Mammalia; order Chiroptera; family Mormoopidae; genus Pteronotus; species Pteronotus mesoamericanus. Next base: position 7,451,071 of record NW_026555295.1, on the reverse strand, counting down.
ATTTGTGTCAGGCTCGGGGCTCCTGGTTGGAGTTACAAAGTGATCTGCCATTGGTTGCCACTTGTGCTGTGCTTGGAGGCACTCAGGAGAGGCTGAGCTGTGAACCAAGGCCAGCTGCCACTAGTGCCATGCTTGGGGCTCTTTGCTCGGCAACATAATGTGTGCTGAGGTCCAGAGACCCTTGTGCAGAATTTTTGGATGATTATTTAAAGCTATGTTCCAGACCAATACTGGCCATAGCTTGTGCCAGGCTTGGGGCCACATCATTGGAGTTACAATGGAAGTTGAGGACAGCACAAGCCTTGTGCCAGCTTGGAGATACTTAGCAAGTGGTACAGGGTATGCTCAAACCAGCTGCTGCTTGTTTGGGGTTTGCAGACCCCTGAGAGATTTTAAGGGTGTCTGTAGCACAAGCCAAGGCAGTTTGTTTGTATGCAAAACCTGCTTTAAGTGGCTTGGGCCAGCTGTGTGAGTTGGGTGGGATGAAGTCTCAGGGAATCCACAAGGTGAGGTGAAGAGTGTTAGCCAGGTTAACAATAAACTCAGATATGGTACTTACCTGCTCCTGTCAACTGGGAGGAAAGAGGATTTAAAAAAGAAGTAATGGTGTCTACCAATGCTTTTGTCCCTGGGGTCATCCACCCCAAGCCCTGCTTCTCCAGCCCTCACCCTGAAGTCAGGCAAGTCAGTTCCTCCCCAAATGTCCCTGGTGCTCTTGGAGCTGCAATGTCCACATTGGGGCTCAGAGTGAGTCTGTTCACTGCCTCTCAAGAAGAATGCCTGGACTCCAGAAGCCCTCCATACCACTTAGATGCAATACCCACTGGTTTTCATAGCCAGCTCAGGATTGTTCTTCCCAGCACTGGTACCCTGGGACGGGGTACTGGGTGTGGCACTGGGACCCTTCATTTTATAGGAAGGACTGCCACAGCCAAGGGATTACCTCTGAATTATTAAGTGCCACACCAGTGAGTTGGGACCTACCTATTCCACATTTCCACCCCTGCTACAAGTCTGTCAAGGCTTCTTTATATCCTTAGTTATAGGACTTCTGTTCAGCTAGTCTTTAGTTGGTTCTGAATGATGGTTTTTCTATAATTTAGTTGTAACTTTGATTTGGTTGTGGGAAGAGCCAAGGACAGTGTTTACCTACTTTGCCATCTCAACCAAAAGTAAGACACCTTAGTATTCTTAAAATTTGTAGCATATTATTGTATGAATTGATTTGTCCATTATATTTTAGGATTCTTGATAGAAGATTTTTTTACTGTACTACACACTAGCCAAGTTAAGATGCATTCTATTTATTCTTAAATTCATGGTTTTATTAGTTAATATTACATACTAATCCTCAAGCAAAAATCTTCATTGTTTACTTGCAGAACATTTAATTACCAGTGATTTTTGCCCTAGATCAGCACAATTTACTAGCCTAACTAATGAGTAAGGCAGAGAAGATTTGAGACATTGACTCCTTTCTGAAAAGAAGAAAAGGTAGGTTTAAAGCCCAAGTAGTTAATGTTTCTTCCTTTCCCCCCAGGAAAATACTATTATCTTTTGCTAAACAACTGACAATTTATGACAAGGTAAGTTCAGCAAATATGATACTTTCTTTCATAATATAGTAACCTAGTATTTCAGAATTCAAAAATGTTAATTAAATATTTAAACAATGGAAATATCTGATCTGAAAATGCCTCATTTAGAGAAAAATCTATAGTTACGGTAATTAAGAATTCACATTATTTAATGTTCTATGACTGACAACATTATGTCACCACAAAGAAAGGAACAAAGGTTGGATAATCATGTATTCTTTGGAATTTACTTTTAAGTTATACAAGTAATACAGTCTTGTGTAGATCACTGCAGCTAAGGAAAGTAGTTAGTCTTTGATGTGCTTAACATTATGAAAGGATTAGGATTATGTCTTCAGGCAAAAATGCCTAGAGGAAGGAAGGTGTAGATGAAAACTGACATCATGACACAATAAATAGAAGACTGGAATGAATATATCTCCTCTAAGTCAAAAAGCAACATAATGTAGTCTCTCAAGCACAGTACAGGTAAGCAGTTAACTGCAATTTTATACGGGAGAATTAAAAACTTTTTTTGTAGCTTGATTTTAGAATAATAATGAGATATCTTAAGTATAAGAACAAATCTTTACCTTCATCCAGGTATTATCTACTAGATACATTTTTATACATTTTCCCAATAGTATCATGATTTTGTACTAAAACAAAAGATGCGTTTAGGAAGAAAATGTATTAAATATCAGGTTTTTGAGTGACTTTTGATGATATGGGAATACCACTGGGTAACAGAAAGTAAGATAAATAAAGTATTTGAATTTTGCTAAATATGAGGTCTGTCCAGAAAGTATCCAGTCACATACTATGAAAGAGAGACATTTATTGAAGATACAAGATCGAAGAAACATTGTACAGAGGACAATGATGCTTCAGCCCCCTTCAAAGTATGCACCTTGGGACCTCACACAGTTTTCCCAATTGCCATCAGCTGCCCCATCGTATTTTCCTGAATCTCATTGATGGTCTGAAATCTCTTCCGTATCAAAGGTGATTTTAGCTTTGGGAAAAGTCAGAAGTTGCAGGGCACCAAATCTGGGCTGTAGGGGGCTGAGTCACCTGGGTGATTTAATGTTTTTCGCACAACTCTGCACAAGATGTGATATATGAAAAGGCATGCTGTTGTGATGAAGCTGCCAATCACCAGTTGCGGTTTTCTGAGTCATCCAAATAGTTTCCATGGAGGAATGTTCAAGTTTAATGCACAATGTTGATGCAGATTTGTTGCTCTACTCATTCAGTAATTTTGAATGCAATGGCCACACAGTACACATGCTCAGTCAATGGCATCTACCGCCCCCACTGACTAGTACATGCATGCACATTCCAGTCCACTCTCTTTGGCTGCCAGGTTACACTGATGTCATGCAAACTGTTCTTGTTATATTAATGGCTGGACTTCTTCCAGACAGGCCTCATATATACAGTAAAAATAAGAAACAGACTAACATTTTCTCTCTGGGTGATAATATAATGAATAGTTTTTACTTTTATACTGTATTTTTAATACTTTATAGTTCTCCATTAAACATAAATAAGCTTTATATCAGAATTTAAAAGTATATTTAAAAGGAGATGACAATTTATAAAGCTACAGCCTTTATAAGTTTAAAAGGTGAAAGATTTATATGATCTGAAGACAAACCAGAGTATGCATTGCATTTTTATAGCACAGTATCTGCAAGATACATATATGATAAATGTATTTGGAACTACAGTGCATTTGGAAGTTTCCTAATATGTGAATGTGTAGACAGTCACATGAGGTGCAGCTGGGAATTATCTTTGAATAGGGTTTGAAAATAGTTCCACAGAGGACGTTGTTTCACCACTTATCTTCTTCTTTTACATACTCTTCGTCAAATCTTATTGTAACAGGTGAAGTGTGAGCTCCCCCCTCCCGCCAAGTTGCTACTGCTTTTTACTGTGACAGTTATTATGCTGGGTTTGTGGTCACCCCACCAAGATATTTTCCAGACTTTCATTAAACTTAGTGGTAGACTTATGAGCAGGTTTTGTAAAATGGGTTAGTAGCAGAAGTGATGTGTAATAACTCTTCTGTTATATGTTGAATAAGAAAAGAGTATAACTTCCTTTTTTTCCCTTTCCTCCTTATAGGTAGGGATGTAAGTCTTCATATATGCAGATGAAGGCTATACTCTAGAGATGACAAAGCAACATGATGGAAGAGAACCTGGTAATCTGATACCAGCACACCCTACCAGACCTGGAACACCTTCCAGGATTGCGTGAGAAAGAAAGAAAAATATTTCTTTAAATCACTGTGGACTCTGGTTTTGCAGAAGCCTATACTGTTTCATACCTAATGCACATGTTTGCATTATTCTACCACTAGTACACCATCAATGAAGCTCATTTAACCCTGGTTATTTTGATTCAACAGACTACTGAAGGTCCTCACAAGAACAATGAGGCAAGAAGACAAAATAAAAGGCATACAGATCAGAAAGGAAGAAGTAAAACTGTTTCCTTTTACAGATGAGATTATATATAGAAAACACTAAGGGCTCCACCAGAAATCTGTAGAATAAGCCAATTCGGTAGAGTTGGAGGATATAAAATATAATCATTGTTAAACTACTAATGAATTATCAGAAAAGAAATACAACTGCATACAAAATATTGGGTTGGCAAAAAAAATCCATTACATTTTTTCCATATAATGGCTCTAACAGTGCTTAGTTGATTTTAATGTCATTTGAAACAATTTTGTTAGATTGTATTGTGACAGCTTTCATATCAGTGTGAATTTTTGTGCAGCCATTTTAATATTGAGGATGGAAGATCCACATTTTCAGCATACATTCTTTATTATTTGAAGAATGGTAAAAACACAACGGAAATGCAGAAATTTTGTGCAGTTAATGGAGACTGTGCTATGACTGATCAAATATGTCAAAAGTGGTTTGTGGAGTTTATTGGAACTACTGACATTTTGGCCAAATCTTTGCTGTGGGGCTGGTCTTATGCATTGAAAGACGTTTGGCAGCACACCTGGCCTCTACCCTCTAGAAGCCAACAGAGGGAGATCGCCAACAAAATATCCAAATCAATAAAGTTATTGGTGAAAATGAAAAGTGTGTTATGTATTCCAGAGAAAAAGTCATATGGACTTTTTGGCTACCCCAGTAATCTCAGAGGTAAAAAGATATCTGTGCATTAAAAATGGAAAGTGATGAAAGAAGATACAAATAAATGGAACAATATCTATGTTCTTGGGTAAGAATTCTTAAAATGTCCACCTGGCCAGGTGGTCAGTTGGTTGGAGTGTCATCCAGTACATCAAAAAGTTGCAGGTTAAAGCCCTGGTTGGGACATGTATGGAGGCAACTAACCAATGTTTCTGTCTCTCTCAATCAAACATATCCTTGAATGAGGATTTTAAAAAAAATGTCCATACAACCCAAAGCAGTTCACAGAGTCAATGCAATCCTTATCAAAATTCCAATGGCATTTTCCACATAAATATTCCTAAAATTTTCATGGAACCCAAAAGGACCCTGAATTCCCCAATAAATCTTGATAAAAAAAGACAAAGATGGAAGCATCACACTCCCTGATTACTGTTTTTACTTCTGCAACTTTGTGATAAAATTTATATTGTCATTAAAACAAAGTAGGAGGGATGACAGTACTGGTATCAAACTATATTACAAGTCTAGTTATGGCATAAGAACAGACACAAAGATCAATGGAAAGGAATAGAGAGCCCAGAAATAAACCCAGAAAATATGGTCAATTAATTTACAAGGAGATTTCTAGTCAATACAGCAGCATAGAAGACCATAAACTCACCTCCTCCCACAGACACATCAAATCTATACCTATAAATGGGTCAATTTCCACTGAGAAGAACTGAGGGCTAACTGAACAGATTCTGCACAAAAAACAAGAGAGACAGAAACATGGCATCAAGGGAACCATTCCCCCAATACACTAACCTGCAGTAGGGAATGGATTACTAAAGGGACCACATTCAGTAGATTAGAAGGTACTTAGATGACATCTGAAAGAAATCCATTTACTAACCTTAAAGCATTTGCCAAATAGAAAGGGAACTTCAGGAACTCTCTTTGGTGTCAGAGGTACCAGAGTGCCACTTGTTGTACTCTCCCCTTACTTTGGTCAAAAAGGTATGAGCATGATCTAGGCACTCTAGTCAGCTGTGTAAAGCCATCCCAGTGCACCCAGATCCACACAAGATCTGTGGCTTACTTAGGATCAGCTTTAACTACAGCTTCAGGCCTCAGCTTGTTTAGAATAAGCTGTAATAGTAGCTTTACCTGAGTCTTTCTGTGGACTGCTCTAGCTACAGCCTTTAGCATACAGATCAGACAGCCTCTAGCTACAAGCCTCTAGTTACAAGCCTCTAGCTACAAGATGCACAGTGGTCCCAGCGCATCTTGTCCTCAGGACTCCCCATAGCTCATACACATTTCAGCTAAAGCTCTGGACTCATACAAGGCTTGATTTTGGGACCCTGTGTGGCCTGAGCTTGCTCCACTACAGCTCCAGATAGCCTGCCAAAATAGCCTGTCTGTTTTAACTCCAGGACTCCCCAGGGCCACTTTGGTTCCAACTACAGCCCCGGCAGACGGCCAAGGCAGATCTGCTCGGCTTGCCCCTGGATATCCCAGTGACCCCGTGCCTCTACAGCTGCAGGTCCATCTGGCCTGCCAAAAAGACCAGGTACACAAAGTCTAAAAAGGGGGAGCTCCTAAACAAGGTTACCCCTCCAAGGCTGAGAGAGGTTGCTTTTTCACCAAATTCATAGAGAGGGAATTTTAAATAAGGAGAAGATAAATAGGTTACATACTAAACAATAGGACAAAACACTAGAAAAAGAACTGTATGAAATGAGACAATCTACCAAGAGTTGAAAACAATGGTTAAAAAGATGCTCAATGAACTCAGGAGAAGAACAGAAGAACTTTATGAAAACTTCAAAAAAGAGATCAAAATATAAAGACTAAATCAGAACTGAAAATCACAATAACTTAAATGAAAAATAACTAGAGGGAATCAACTGTACATTAGATGGTGCAGAAGAACTAGTAAGTACGCTGGAAGACAGGTAGTGGAAATTAATTGGAACAGCAAAATGAAAAAAAATTAAAAATGAATATAGTTTATGGAACCTCTGGGACAACATCAATCACAACAATATTTGAAACATAGGTGTCACAGAAGAAGGGAGAGAAAGAGAGAAAGCCTATTTAAAAGAATAATGGCTGAAAACTTCCCTAACTTCATGAAAGGAAAAGATATCCATGTCCAGGAAATACAGAGAGTCCTAAAAAAGATAAATCTTAACACTCTCACACCAAGACATATAATAATTAAAATGCAAAAACTTAAAAATAGAATCTTAAAATCAGCAAGGAAAAAGCAGCTATGTACAACAGATCCTGCACATGACATTCAGCTGAATTTTCAGCAGAAACTTTGCAGGCCAGAAAGAGTGGTTTGATATATTCAAAGTGATTAAAGCAAAAACTCCAACCAAGAATACACAGCAATGTTAGCATTTAGAATTTAAGGAAATAGTTTCTCAGACAAGGAAAGGTAAAGGAGTTCATCACTACTAAACCAGCAATACAAGAAATGTTAAATAAAATTATTTTAGCAGAAAAGAAGGCCAAAAGTAAAAAGAAAAAAATTGTAAAGAAAAAACTCAGTTTTAAAGGCAAACATTTAGTAAATGTAGTATATTAACCAACTGTAAAGCCAGTATAAAGGTTAAAAGACAAAAGTAGTAAGAGCATATATAAGTACAGTAATAATGTAAGGCATAACATACAAAGATTAAAAAATGATGTTAAAAACAAACATGGTGGGAAGGGTGAGCAAGAAATGTAAAGCTTTTAGAATTTTTTTTTAATTGTTGTTCAAGTACAGTTGTCTCCAGGCAGTGAAAGACAAATACCAGATGATCTCACCTACAGCTGAAACCTAATCAACAAAACAAACAAGCAAGCAAAATATAACCAGAGACATTGAAATAAAGAATAAACTGATAGTAACCAGAGGGGTGGGGGTGGATAATGGAGGAAAGAAGAATGGGTTCTAACTTAAGTGACCATTTACTTACAACAGACTGCTATAAATATAGCTTGTTACATATGAATCTCATGGTAACTGCAAACCAAAAACCTATAATAGGTGACAAAAAAAGAAACCACAGAAATCATTAAAGATTGTCATGAATGTACAAGAAAGAAAGAGAAGGAACAGGAAATTTAAAAAACCCCAGAAGACAATGAATAAAATGGCAATAACCACATACCTATACATAATTACCTTAAATGTAAATGGGAAATAATCCAATCAAAAGATACAGGGTGGCAGAATGGATTAATAAAAAAAGACCTGTATCTAGTAGAGACTCCCTCCCGCTCAAAAGACACATAATGACTGAAAGTGAAGAGGTAGATTAATGAAGAACTCAAGGAGGAAAAAAAAATTATCTGGTGACCAATAAAATGAAAACACAACAATACAAAACCTTTGGGACACAGCAAAAGTAGTTCTAAAAGAGAAATTCATAGTAATATAAGCCTACCTCAAGAAATAAGAAAATGTCAAATAGTCTCTCACCTTACACATAAAGGAGCTACAAAAAGAAGAACAAATAAAGCCCAAAGTCAGTAAAACAAAGGAAAGACTAGAGATTAGAGTAAAATGAATAAAAGAGACAAAAAAACCAATAGAAAAGATTAATGAAACAGTTTGTTCTTTTAGAAGACAAATAAAATAGATAAACCGTTATCCAGATGTATCAAGGGGAAAAAAGGGGTGCCAAAATAAAATAAAATCAGAATTGAAAGAGAAGTGAAAACAGGCAGCACAGACCTACAAGGATTATGAGAGAATACTATGAAAAATTAAACACCAAAAAAATTGTACAACTTGGAAGAAATGGATAAATTTCTAGAAAATTACAATCTTTCAAAGCTGAATCAGTAAGAAACAGAAAATCTGAACAAACCAATATTAATGAAATCCATCAGTAATAATAATAATAATAATAATAATAATAATAATATCCTACCAATGAAGAAAATCCAGGACCAGACATATTCACAAGTGATTTCTACAAAATATTCAAAGAAGAATTAATTAATAACTAACTATTCTTCTCAAACTATACAAAAAATTGAAGAGGAGGGAAAGATTCCACACTCATTCTATGAGGACAGCATTACCCTGATACCACAATTAGAGAGACAACAAAAAAGAAAATTACAGATCAATATGCCTAGATGCTAAAATACTCAACAAAATAGTAATAAACCAAATTCAGCAGTACATTAAAAAGATCATACACCATGATCAAGTGGGATTTACACAGGGATACAGGGATGGTTCTATATCTGCAAATCAATCAATGTGATACATATGGGAAACAAAATGAAGGATAAACATCTTACTGTCATTTTAATAGATGCAGAAAGCATTTGACAAATTCAATATCCACTTATGACAAAAATTCTCAACAAGAAGGAACATACCTGAACATAATACAGACCATACATGATAAACCCACAGGTAGTATTATATTCAACAGGAAAATGTTGTAAAGTTTTTCTCTAAGGTCAGGAACAAGACAAGGAAACCCAATCTTACCACTCTTATTCAACATGTTATTGGAAGTCTTAGCCACAGCAACCAGACAAGAAAAAGAAATAAAAGGTATCTAAATTGGAAAGGAAGTAAAACTGTCACTATTTTCAGGTAATGTATTATATATAGAAAATCCTAGGATACCACCAAAAAAAAAAAAAAAAGTCTATTAGAACTAATAAATGAATTCAGTAAAGTTGTGGGATAAAAATTAATATCCCAAAATTGGTTCCATTTCTATAATCTAATAATAAACAATCAGAAGAGAAATTAGGAAAATAATCCCACTTATAATTGCCTCAAAAAGAATAACATATCTATAAATAAACTTAACAAAGCAGGTGAAGGACCTGCTTAACAAAGCAGGTGAAGTACACTGAAAAGTAAAGACATTGTTGGAAGGATACTGGAGACACAAATAAATGGAAATATGTGTTCATAGACTGGAAGACTTAACATTATTGAAATGGCCATAAACCTAAAGTAATACACAGATTTACTGTAATCCCTATCAAAATTCCAATGACATTTTTCACAGAAATAGAACAAAGAAATCCTGAAATTTTTATGGAACCATGAAAGACCCCAAATAGCCAAGGGACTCATAAGGGAAAAAAAAGAACAAAGACCGAAGTATCATACTTCCTGACTTAAAACTATCCTATAAAGCTACAGTAATCAAAAACAGTATAGTACTGGTAGAAAATCAAATGCATTCCAACAGAAGAGCCCAGGAATAAACCCACACATAGATGGACAACTAGTTTTTGACAAAGGCACAAAGAATATTCAGTGGAAAAGGGAATGTCTCTCCAATAAATGGTCCTGGGAAAACTGGAAAGTGACATGCAAAAGAATGGAATCAGATTGCTATCTGATACCATATACAAAAATTAACTCAGGATTTCTGATTAAGATGGCAGCATACATAAACATGGCTCACCTGCTAGTACAACCACATCAAAATTACAACTAAATTATAGAACAACCATCACTCAGAACTGGCAGAAATTGAGTTGAATGGAAGTGTGACAACTATGGAATTAAAGAGACCACATCCATCCAGACTAGTAGGAGGGATGGAAATGTGGAACAAGCTGGATCTCACACCCACATGCGGTAGATAAAAATTCGGAAGGAGTATGTTGGGAGCAAGGAATCCCAGCCCCACATCAGGTCCCCCAGCCCAGGGTTCCAATGCTAGGAAGATAAATCCCTACAACTTCTGGCTGAAAAAACCAGCAGGGACTGAGTCTATGCAAGAAACTTCTACAGTCCCAAGCAGTTGGTCTTAAAGAACCCACACACAAATTTAGACTCACACCCTCTGAGTCCAGCTCCTGGGTAGCATCTTGAAAGGCACCAGTAGTATACAGGGAGGAAATGAAGTGACCAGCATCAAGGTGAGAGCTGGGAGACAGTTTTCTCCCAGGCAGAAAGGTGGAACAGCTGCAGAGCCAGCAGGAGGGTGCCGTATTTGAGACTCTATCAACCTGGCTAACGCTGTTTGCCCTGCCCTGGAGATCCCCTGAGGCTCTGCCCCACCCAACTTACAGCTGTTAATAGTAGCTTTTCCATATGAATGGCAGGTCTTGGCTCGTGCCTCACAACTTCCTAAATCCTCTCAAACAAGCACCAGCCAGCCTCATTGAGCCCCTACCTCCTGTACCTCTTGCTAAGAGGCCCCAGGCATGGCATTAGCAGCACCAAGCCTAGGTTCACAGCTTGGCTTGCTAGGGAATCTCCAAGCCCAGCACAAGTAGCAGCCATCTCAGATTGCCCTATAGCTCAGGTAGGGGTGGCCCCAGGCAAAACACAGGTTGGGGCTGACTTTGGTCTGCACCACATGGGACACCCAAGGGCCTGTGCACCCAGTGGACATCTATAGACCACGTCAGAGCACCACCACCTTGCCCCTGCACAGCTGATCCTTCACAGAGGAAGGGGGTCGGTGGCAGTAATCATAGTCAATCCATGCAACTGACTGGCCTGGGTAAATCCATCCCATTGACCAGCCAACAGCAACCAAGGCTCAACTAAAAGAGGAGGGTGTACTCAGCCCACACAAAGAGCACAACTTGAGTACCCTGCTTGTGTGATAGGGGAGGCTGTGCCACTGGACCCTACAGGATACCTACTACATTAGGCCATGCTACCAAGACTGGGAAAATACATGCTACCAATACATAGAAAGAAATGCAGGGAGGCTGCCAAAATGAAGAGACTAACAAACATGGCCCAAATGAAAGAACAGGTCAAAACTCCAGAAAAAGAACTAAACAAAATGGAAATAAGCAATTAATCACATGCAGAGTTCAAAACACTGGTTATAAGGATGCTCAAGGAACTTAGTGAGGACCTCAACAGCATAAAAATGATCCAGTCATAAACAAAGGATATACTAATTGAAATAGAGAACAGTTTACAGGGAAACAACAGTTGAGTGGATGAAGCATAGAATCAAATCAATGATTTGGAACATAAGGAAGCAAAAAAACAAAAACAACAAAACAATCAGAACAAGAAGGAAAAAAAAATCCAAAATAACGTGGATAGCATAAGGACCCTCTCAGACAACTTCAAGCAGTCAAACATTTGCATCACAGAAGTGCCAGAAGGAGAAGAGAAAGAGAAAAAAATTGGAAATCTATTTGAAAAAATAATTAAAGAAAACTTCCCTAGTTTGGTGAAGGAACTAGTCATGTAAGTCCAGGAAGCAAAGAGAGTCCCAAACAGATGGATGCAAAGAAGCCCATTCCAAGACACATCATAATTAAAATGCCAGAGGTTAAAGATAAAGAGAGTATTTTAAAAGCAGCAAGAGAAAAGAAGTTATCTACCTACAGGGGTGTTTCCATAAGGCTCTCAGCTGATTTCTCAAAAGAAACTTTGCAGGCTAGAAGGGATTGGCAAGACATATTCAAAGTCATGAAAAGCAGGAACCTACAGTTAAGATTACCCAGCAAAGATATCATTTAGAATCGAAGAGCATATAAACAGACTTCTAAGACAAGATAAAACTAAAGGAGTTCATCATCACCAAACCATTATAATATGAAATGTTATATTTAAGAAAAAGAAGATGATCAAAACTATGAACAATAAAATGGCAATAAATACATACCTGTCAACAACTGAATTTAAAAGAACAGAGACAGAATCACGGATACTTAGAGAGTTTTGATGGTTGCCAGATGGGAGGTGGTTGTAGGGTAATGGGTGAAGAGGTGAGGTGATTAAGAAGTACAAATAGGTAGTTACAGAACAGCCATGGGGAGGTAAAGTACAGTATAGGAACTGGAGTAGCCAAAGAACTTATACACATGTCCCATGGACATGAACAATGGTGTGAAGATTGCCTGAGGGAGTTGGGGGAGTGGGGAAGGGAGCAAGGGGGAAAAATCAGCACAACTGAAATAGCATAATCAATAAAATCTAGTTTTTTTAAAAAGAAAATAAAAAATTAACTCAAAATAGATTAAAGACTTGAATATAAAACCAGAAACAATAAAATAGAAAAGAAAATAAGCACTGAACTTATGGACCTTGGTCTCGGGGGGTTTTGTGAACTTGACCACAGAGGCAAAGGAAGTAAAAGTAAAAATAAATGAATAGGACTACATCAAACTAAAAAGCTTCTTCACAGCAAAGGAAACTATTAACAAAACAAAAGGACACCAATCAAATGGGAGAAGAGATTTATAAACAACACTTCCAATAAAGGGGCTAATATTAAAAATACATAAAGAACTCATAGCCAAATCAATCTAGAGAAAGGAGAATGAAGTTGAAGGTATCATGCTTCCTGATCTCAAACTACAGTAAAAACTATAGTAATTATAGTAATCAAGAGAGTATGATATTGGCACAGAAAGGGACACAGGACAATGGAATAGAATAAAGAGCCCTCCCAAAACTTATGTTTATATTCTCATTTAATCTACAACAAAGGAGGCATAGATATCCAATTGGGAAAAGGCAGTTTCTTCAATAAATGATGTTGGGAAAATTGGACAGATGTATGGAAAAAATAAAATCGAACCACTTCTTATACCACTTACAAAAATAAAGGCAGAATGGATTAAAAAAAATATATATAAATAAATTATATATAATTTTATTTATTTTGACATGTTTCCTTGGGCAAAGGCTACATAAGCAAACATAAAGAAATGGGGCTACATTACATTACAAAGTTTTTGCACAACAAAGGAAACCATCATCATGAAAAGGCAACCTACTGAATAGGATAATATATTTGTAAATGATCTATCTGATAAGGGGTTAATATTCAAACTATATAAAGAACTCAAATAACTCAAAATAAAAAAACACCAAACAATCCAATTAAAAAGTGGACACAAGATCTTAATAGACATTTTTCCAAAGAAGACCTACAGATGGTCAATCAGTACATGAAAAGATGCTCAACATCCCTAAGCAACAGGGAAATGCCAAGAAGTCCAAGCCAGAGCAATCAGATGAGAGAAGGAATTAAAAGGCATCCAAATTGGGAATGAAGAAGTAAAAGTGTCACTTTTTGCAGATGACATGATTCATTATATAGAAAACCCTAAAGACTCAACAAAAACAAAAACAATAAATAAATACTAAAGTTGTGGGACACAAAAATCAATTACAAAAATCCACAGCTTTCCTGTATATTAACAATGAAATTTCAGAAAATGAAATGAAAAATAATTCCATTTGCAATGCAACAAAAAGAAAGAATAAAGTACCTAGGAATAAAGTTTACAAAGAATGTGAAGAATATATACTGAAAATTACAAAGCATTATTAAAAGATCAAAAAAGACACAATGAAATAGAAAAGATATCTTGAGTTTATGGATTGGAAGAATTAACGTAGTTAAAATGTCCACATGACACAAAGCAATATACAGATTTAATGCAATCAGAATCAAAATACCAATGACTTTTTTTAAAGAAATAGGACAAAAAATTACCAGATTTGTATGGTACCACAAAAGAACCCGAATAGCCAAAGCAATCCTGAGGAAAAAAAACAAAGCTAGAGGTATCACACTACCTGACTTGAAATTATATTACAGAGCAACAATAATCAAAATAGCATGGTATTGGCATAAAAACCAATGAACAGAATTGAGAGATCAGAAATAAAACCACATGTATATGGGCAAATAATTTTGGACAAAGGAGCCAGAAACACGCAATGTTGAAAAGAAAACCCCTTCAATAAATGGTGCTGGGAAAATTGGAAAGCCACCTGCAAAACAATGAAACTAGATTACAATTTGTCTCTATGTATAAAAATTAATTTAAAATGGATCAAAGACCTAAATATAAAATCTAAAACAATAAATTACACAGAAGAAAATGCAGGTATTAAACTATGGACCTTGGCCTTAGAGAATATTTTATGAATTTGAGCCTAAAGGCATGGGAAATAAGGCAAAAATAAATGAATGTAACACAATATTAAAAAGCTTCCACACAGTAAAATAAACCATCAACAAAGCAAAAAGGCAACCAACTGAATAGGAGAAGATATCTGCAAACAACAGCTTCACAAGAGGTTAACATCCAAAATATATAAAGAACTCATACAACTAAACAACAATAAAGCAAACAATCCAATTAAAAAATGGGCAGAGAACCTGGACAGGCATTTCACCCATGAAGTCATACAAATGGCCAACAGACATTGTTCAACTTCACCAGCTGTTAGGGAAATGCAAATCAAAACCAGAGGGAGATACCACCTTACTCCTGTTAGAATGACTATTATCAACAAGGCTAAGAGTAAGCGTTGGAGAGGTTATAGAGAAAAGGTAACCCTCATTCACTACCGGGAGGAATGTGAAGTGGTACAGCTACTATGGCAAACAGTAGAGGTTCCTCAAAAAACTCAGAATAGAGTTACCTACGACCAAGCAACCCCTCTTCTGGGTATCTACCTGAAAAATTTATTTATTCTTAAAAATATATGCAACCCTATGTTCATTAGAGCACTGTTCATGGTGGCCAAGACATGGAAATAACTGAAATGTACTTTGACAGATGAGTGGATAGAGAATACTGCTCAGTCATAAGAGAAGATAAAACACTGCCATTTGCAACAATATGGATAGATCTTGAGAAAATTATGCTAAGTGAAATAAGTCAGACAGAAAAAGTCAAGAACCACATGATTTCACTCATACGTGGGATGTAAAACTAAAACTCACAGACACACACAACACTATGGTGGGTAGCAGAGGGAACGCATGTAGAGGGGTGTAAATGGAAAAGGGGGACAACATATGGTGATAGAAGATGATTTGATTGGGCGGTGGGCACAGAATGCAATATACAAATCATGTATCATAAAAATTTATACTTGAAACCTATGTAATCTTATTAACCAGGGTTCATTAAATTAATTTTTAAAAATTATGAGAGATCACCTCACACCCTTCAAGTTGGCTATTATCAAAAGGGCAACAAATAGAGAATCCAAGATAGTGGCCAACTAGGTGGAAGCTACACTCATAGTCTCCCAGGACTAAACTGGAATTACAACTAAATTATAGAACAGTCATCCTGAATAACCAACTGAAGACTAGCTGAAGATAAGTCTTATAACCAAGGATTTACAGAATAAATCACATTGAGACTGGAAGGAAGGGCAGAGATGTGAAAAGGGCTGACCCCACTCACAAAAGTGGCAGCTGTAGTTCTGGAGGGACATCTCAGCTGTTGGAGGCTCCCCCTGAAAAGCGTGGTGACTCAACCCCAACCCAGGTCCCCCAGCTGAGAGCACCAGAGCTGGAAAGATGCACCCACAAAACGTCTGGCTGTGAAAAGTAGAGGGGCTCTTGTCTGTTAGAGAGAAAGAGAGGAGTCTGTTAGAGACACAGATACCCTCTTAAAGGGCCAATGCAAGAAAATTTCATTTGCAGCCATTCACCCTGGGCTCTGGCAGAGGTGGGGTGAATTAAAGTCATGGGAGGAGGGTCTGGCGTTTATGGGAGAGAGCAGAAGGGACAGCCACTGGGGTCCCTGTGCTGAGTCACTCTCCCACACTGCAGACACCATCTTTCTTGGCTGGAGTACTCCCCTCCCTGTGGCATCAGCTTGGGAAGAAATAGTAGCCCTACCCTCTGGACTCCCTCTTGCCCCACACTGCAGAGCTTTTGCCCTGCTGAGGAGTCCACTCAGCCAGGGTACAGGGTACAGCCATAAGAGAAGATAAAACACTGCAGGGTACAGTATTACTTGGCCAGGGTACAGAGGTCTGGGGAGACACATGGGTTGTCAGTGAGTTACGTGGCTTTGGGGTGGGGACCAATTTATCCACTTTCCCATGAACCTGACTGGTACTTACCTCTCATGAGAGATCTACCTGCCCCACATTCTGGGCTCTGGGAGCCCACCTTCTCAATTCCTAGTGGTTATACTCTGAGGAGGCTGGAGTAAAATCCAGGACAGACTGAGTTGTATGGTTCTGAGGCAGGTGCCACAACCTGCAACTTCCCTGAAACCTGAATAGCAGCTCCACTTCATGGGAGATCCAATAGCCCCATCCATCTGACTCCCGGCAGCCCCACCCTGCTGAGCTCTATCTCCTCCAGCAGAATCTGGCACAGACAGAGTTGTGTTGCTCTAGTAGAGAGGCCATTTTTTCCTCGCAAGCCTGACTGGAGCAGAGGCTTCCCTTCATATGGCTAAGCCTTGGTCTGTTGAGGCTTCATTAAACTTCTGCTGACCTCACTCTAGCAACTCCCTGAGACTCTGGCCCAACACAAAGGTGTGTGAGCACCCAGTGGGTTGCAGCTAGACTTGGTATACACAGAGACATTTGCTGAGTGGCCTCAGACACAGCACTGGCACTGAGTTTGAGCCTGTATCAGTTTGATGAGCACCACTTGCTGCTAACCTGATGAATCACTGAGAACATACCTCATGAAACTTGAGCTGCCAGAGGCTCTTCCAGTGACTGAGCCTAACAGGCAGCCAGCAGGTGGAAGCAGACAGAGGCAGATCTTGAGGTGCCTTGGGACTTTTGCTGATCTGCACCTGGGGCCAGAGCTGGTAAAAGCCAGCCTTGGTGCACAGCTTGGTTGTTCCCTCCTGCACCCAGGCCCAGCAGAGGCAGCCACAAACTATGGATCACTTGTAGCTACAAACACATTGCCCAGGGCCAGTCACAGGCAGCATCTGACATTGGCCTGCTTTAGAATTCCTCCCAAGTTGGCCACAACCAACACATCCAGTGGCCAGCTTCAGAAAACATCAGAGCAGGATCCAATAAGTTTCATAATCAGCATATCCAAAGGGAGATCTCACCAGGCACCAGACCCAGCTGAAGTGACTTCCAGTTCTTGTGGTCAGCACCTGTACAGCAGCTTAATAATACTCTTTCAAATCATCATCACTCTTGACATGGTTACTGTTAATGACACATCTGTTCTGATTATTCTGGTATGTTTTTACTTTTATTTTTATTATTTTTATTTTTAATTAATTAAATTTATTTGGGTGACTTTGGCTAATAAAATTATATAGATTTCAAGTGTACCTTTTACATGATACATGATCTGTACATTGCATTGTGTGCACCACCCAAAGTCAAATCATCTTCCATTACCCCATATGTGGCCAAGATATGGAAACAACCAAAACTTCCAATAGAGGATTGGATAAAGAAGATACGGAACATATATACAATTAAATACTCTTTTGATATCTTACATAATTTGCTCTCTTGCTTTCATCAATGAATCCCTTTGAAAGCCAAGGCTTAATTACTTTCTGCTTCTGAAAAAACTTGAGAGACACGGTTGAATTAAATTTAGGAAATCCAAGAGAAAATTAGCTTTCTCAGTATGATTTGGGCTGTAAAGAAGAGACTATGATGAGGAAATTACATACTCTTTCCTAATTCCATTATGAAATCTTATGAAAAGAACAAAGTCCTTCTTACTTTTTGCTAAGTAGTGATTAATCACTGATCATCAATTTTCATAATAACACAATTCCAACTTATATATTTATATTGTACTACTTATCCATGCTTAACTTTTTAAAAAAGACATTGTCTTTACAAAGAAAGTAATTCAGATTAAGCAACCATGCCCTAAAAACATAAACAGAAATGATACTCAAAAAAGTATTGATTAAAACAAAAAGCACTTTAAAAAAACCAGCATGAATTCTTACCAACTCCAGTGGTGATTGATTCTGCATCAATGTTGCTAGCTCTTTTTCTTGCCACTTCAGCTAGTGCCAATTCACCCTTATCTAGTGCAAGGTAATGGATGTCCTTTGGAAATAAAGCAAAATAAAAGATTAATCCAAAATGAATCTTGGTCAAGTTACAAAGAAGATATTTTGAAAGAAAGAACTTATTGTTCAGATTACAAAGCAGACATGGCCGATGAATATTCTTTTATTTTTTTCATTTTAATTCTGTTTTCATTCCAGTATAAGCAAATTTTCTTGAAACAGAGAGTACAGATATAACTAATGGCAATTATTTAAAGAAGTTATTTTAATTCTTTAGGGAAAAAGACAATAAAACCTTTTATTTTGTTTGAGTATGTCAAACAAAAAAAATAAAATGTTTGACATACTCAGCCTTATCAGGGAATAAAAACCTTAATTACTATTTTCCTTAGTGAGGTTTTAATGAAGAAAAATCTCAGAAAGCTTCTTCAAAATGCAGCTCTTTGGAATACAACTACACAAATGTATCTGGTAAATATACTCTGTTCATATTATTAATACTACTATTCTTTTGAACTCAGTCAATAAACCATTGCCTACTAAGTGCCATCAGTTTCTGGAGTATAGAGCTCAATTACAATACCATATTTCAAGCAGCTTTGAGCCCTGTGGGGAGACAGACCACTGTAAATGACAGTTAATTAACTATATAATAGTGTGATGGGTTTTATGGCAATATTTCCAGAGTGATAACTGAGTGAAAGAGGAGGAACTAACTAATCCTTGATCTGAGTCTTGAAGGATAAATAAGAGTTTCAGTAGGAGAGGGAATGGAGCAAAGGTGAGAGGGAATGAAAGATACAGTCCATATATGTAGAAAACCTGAGAAAACAGTTCTGTTAGGCAATTGCAGGTCTTTCTATGTGAAAGAGGTATTGGATGTGTGGGGGAAAACTAGTGGAAAATAATAAACAAGTGGGTAAAGGCACAAAAAAGGACTTAGAACTCCTTTGGTACACAGAATGATTACTGGAATGAAAATTTTACTGCAATAAAAATGGAAGAAGAATATGAAGTCAGTTTACAATGAAGATATGTAAGTAGCCTATAATCATGAAATGATATTTTATTTTACTAATACTCAAAAGTTGAAAAATGTAATTTCAATTAAACTTTAAAGTTAATATTTAGTGATTGCAAAGTCTGTGAAGAGACAGGCACTTACATTTAATGAGAATATAAGAATTTATGAAGAAGCGATTGATAAACTGGCCTATAGGCTAAATATAGCTGCCTTTGGTACAGTCCGAGTTAAGAATGGTGTTTGTATTTTTAAATTGCTGAAGAACCGTGCTCTTATATTTACCTCTGCATGGCTTCTGAATAAGCTTATGCTGCAGATTTGAAAATGTTTCAACCTAAAACTATTGTGGCAAAACTACTTATATGTGAAACTTACACTGATATTTCAATGAGAACTAAGGTTTGACTTACAAGTAATGTCAGGCTGTGATACATTTCTAGCACTGTCAAAAGTTAAAGTGAGATCTCCATTTCTACACAAATTCCTAGCAATGTATTTTCTGATTTCAATCCCACGGGGGAGTTTCTCAAACTTGATGCAGGTACAAAGAAATTTCCATATTCCAAAGTCTATTTAACAGTGCAATTGAAGAACTTTAATTAGAAGTGATTAATTTGCAATGTAATGCATGCCAAGAGGCTAACAGAGTTCTAAAAACATGACTTATTATAGGTTGATATCAATATATTTCAGGGTCTGTCTTTGAAGAAAGAAATTTGCAGCAATGAAATATGTAAGATCTCATCATAGATCAGCATTAATAGATGAACATTTGCAATAGATTTTGATAAGGAACATTAACTTGCAACCCAAATAGAAATGTTACCCCCACCAATTTCCATATTCATATTTATAGACCTGTCTTACAACAATCATATTCAGTTATTATATTTTAATTTCATCAGTAAAGACATATGAAAATATTTTCTTTCTTGTTATATACAGGTACCTTTGTAACTTCAATTTTTCCTCCTGTCCCATAAGCCTGCAATATTTGCCATCTGGCCCTTTGTAGGAAAAGATTCCCAATTCTACATTTTAACAACATATCAGAATTTAAAATTTGCATAAATATTCTTTTGGGAAATCTTCCTAAGGAAATGATGTGACACTGTATGTCCAAGATTGGTGATGATAACGTAACTTATAAAAATGAAAAATTTGAAGCAATGATATATATCAATTGAAATAATCATGTTCTTTGTTTTAATCCAGAGTATCATACTTTCATAACAGATCCTTCTATTTAATAAAGAAACTAGTAATAATTAACATACATTACTGTATTCAATTTGTGAGTATTTTATTTAAGAATTTTGTATCTGTGTTCATAATTAAGAAAAGTCTATGACTTCACTTGAGCTTGACTGCTATCAAGGTTATACTATGCTTATAAAATAAGTTAGGTGGCTTTTTTCTATTTTTCTCAATGGCAATATTTCCATGTGATTCTTCACTGAAAAGAAGCAAAAGATATACAATACATATAAAAAAAATTGCCAATCTGATTAAAATTTAAACATATACCTACTTATGCTGGAAAGACTATACATAATAAAGGTATCAATTCAGATCCCAATCAAACTGTGAAAATTGGTAGAATTCCAATCAAAATCCCTTCAAGGTTTTAATAGGACTTACAAGTAGATCTTAAAATTTATATGTAAAAACAGTCATATATCTAAATCTGACTCTAAATATCTAAAACTGACTCTAGTTAACATTAAGATTATATGACACTGGTAATGCAGACATAAAAACCAAAGAAAAACATATCCATACAATATGGTTCACCAGAGTAGCATTTTCTTTTCCTTCAAGAACTTTTTCTTTGCATTCACAACATGGCTAACTGACATACAAGGCTTAGCTTTCAGCCTATATCAGCTTTTGATATGCCTTCCTCACTGAGCTTAATGATTTCTAGCTTTTGATTTAAAGTTTGAGACATACAACTCCTCTTTTACTTGAACACTTAAAGGCCACTGGAGGATTACTACGTGGACTGATTTCAATATTGTTGTGTCTCAAGAAATAGGGAGGCCTAAGCAGAGGGAGAAAGACAGGGTAATCACCAGTTGACAGAGCAGTAAGAACATACACCACATTCACTAAGTTTGGTACCGTATTTGGGTGTATTTTCGTGGTGCCCCAAAACAATTACAGTAGTTACATCAAAGATCACACTGTAATTGAAAAAAATAATTAAAAATAATAAATGCATGAATAAACCTACAAAAAAGATCACTGATGACAGACGACCATAAGAAATATAATAATAATGAAAAGTTTGAAATATTCAGAGAATTACCAAAATGTGACACAGACATGAAGTGAGCAAATGCTGCTGGGAAAATGGTGACAGTAGACTTGCTCCATGCAGGATTGCCACAGCCTTTAATTTGTATAAAACACAGTATCAGGCAGTGCAGTAAAGGAAAGTGTAATAAAAGGAGGTATCTGAACATGGTCTTAACAAAATGCAGTAGACTGTGTATCTCTGTCATTCCTTGCCTCTTGGTTTGACAGAGTTCATAACCCTTCAGGGTCTGATATAAGACATATATATAGTATCTACTGTTTGATCACTTCACAATTGGTTATCCTTGGACTCCATTTATTTTTAAATTTTTAGATAATCTTAGTGTTCGAATTTAGTTTAAATGTTTGATGTATACAATTAAATGTGTTCATATACCTCTGAGAAATGGCCATATTCCAAACAAATTAAAAAATAAAAGCTACTTGACTTTATATTACATTTTTATGTGTTTTACCTGAATAGACCAGCACATACAGGAATAAAGGTCATTAAGAAAAGCTGATCAAGACTAACTAAGGCTAAGGTACTGTTAAACCATACCACATTAAAGACACTCACTGCAAGAGGCCAACAGAGTAGTCATACCCTGCCACTCATCCTGACTTCAAACTTAATCAACAGCTGTTAATAAAAAATAATTTTATAATTATGGGCTGTTTACAATGTGCCAGATGCAGAGGTTAATTTATTACAAAGTTGATGAAGTTTAAACTTCATTGCCACTTACTTACATGTCCTTTCCAGTACCTAATTGTACTTGAAATGTAAAGTTCTTTTTTATAAGAAGTCAAATGATATAAGTTTCAAGCCCTATAAAACATGGATTTACCCCTAATGCCCAAACATCAAGGTTTGTACATACTAATAGACTGCATTATCACATGCTTAATTGCTTAGAATCATGTGTTTGGGAGGCATAAGGCACAAAAAGACATTGTTTTTACAAGCTTTATAGTCCTTTTTTGTCTTCTTGGTGTCCTTTGGAGATGTATTTCTAAGATTAAAATGGCATATAACAAATCTAAATGGACAACATAGACGGCAATATGTCTGAAAAGTGTCATATTGGTAAATCCCAATCTTTACTGTCACACAACCAGAGTTATTTGGTAGATAGTTTTATTATTAAAATGTAACTAACTTGGAAACAAGTTTTCAGAAAAATATTCAGAAGAATGAACCACTTAATTTCTGCCATTCTTTCTCAATGACAATTGTATAATTTACTAGTTGCTAAAATGATTTATTAGTATCCTCATTTAGCACTATTAAGTGAAATTGGCTTCCACTGAACAAAAGATAACAAGCACTGATAATCTTTGGCCATGATCCAGGTTTAAATTTACATGTATCCTGTCTGTATCATCTAAGATCTAAAATAAAAAACTTGGCTCAGAGAGAGAAGATGGCAGAGTGAATGGGAGTCACGCTGACCTCCTCCCAAGACCAAACTGGAATAGTGACTAAATAGTGGAGTAATCACCTGGAAAACAATGGAATGATAGTGGGAGAGGAGCCTTGGAGCTGCGGACAGACAGTGGATTCGACTCTCACACATCCCAACAGGTGAGAAGTGCGGTGGAGGCTCGAGAGGGTGGGCTGGGTGCCCATAGGCACTAGTACCAGAGGGACATTTAAACGGCCAGTTAGCTTCCCCCGAGAAGAACGGGGTCTGAATCATAAACAGGGACCCCTAAACTACAGCAGCTAAAACCAAGAAAATACAGACAAAACGCAACCCCGAAAAGCTTAGGGGCGCTCTCTGCCAGAGACAGGTGGCTGGGGGTGCAAACAGACATTTAAAGGGCCAACGCAAAAACTGCAGTGGCAGCCACCCTCCTTGATCTCTGGGTAGAGGCGGCAGCAGGGTGGGCTGGTGCCTGGGAAAAGACTGGTGAGGAAAACTTTGTGAAGAGAACTGACACAGTGGCCGGTGGAGCCCGGGTGATAACGCACCTCCCACTCTGCAGCTACCATCACGCTCAGGCATAAGGGAATCAATTAACCTTCCTTTTGTGCGCTCTGCACCTAGCTTGTGCGTGTGAGCTGGGGGACTGAGTGCAGACTGGCTGGGAGAGCCTTGAGGAGAGACTGGAGACAGAGGCATTGGGGAAAGAACAGGAGGAGGAACTGGGGAGTACCGACTCCCTCCCCGTTCTGTAGTCTCCATTGTGGGCTGGAAAGGCTCGACCCCAAAGAGGCAGAAGCAGGGCGCGCATGAACCAGACTGCCTGCGATTGAAACGCAGTCCGCACAGGGGGTGGATCCTTGGCTGAAGGGGTCACGGAACTGCCCGGAGGCCCCTGAGGAGAGTCTGGAAACGGAGGCATTGGGGAAAGAATGGGAGGAGGAACCAGGGAGCCCTGAATCCCTCCCCAGTCGGTAGTCTCCATTGTGGGCTGGAAGGGCGCGCCCCAAAGATGCAGAAAGGGGGTGCCCAGGAACCAGATTGCCTGTGATTGAAACGCAGGCCACACAGGGGGTGGATCCTTAGCCGAAGGGGTCACAGAACTGCCAAGAGACCCCTGAGGAGAGACTAGAAACGGAGGCGCTGGGGAAAGAACGGGAGGAGGAACCGGGCAGTCCCGACTCCTTCTCCTTGCTGTAGTCTCCATTGCGCACGAAGAGGCCACACCTCCAAAAAGCCAAAAGCCGAAAAGCACACATAGACACCCCCAAAACACCCAGTGCAGGCGCGCACACTTGCGCACGAGTGACCTGTGAGGGTTGGTGAATGTGTGTGTGACCCGCGCGGGCTGGCGAACGCTTGCACCAGCCGGCAAGACCTCCCACAGACTGGCACCGATACGGCCTGCGAGTGAGTGCACAGAGCGGCAAGGGCAGGCATAAATTGACCCACCCCGCCCGCTATTGCGGAGTGGCCCACAAAATTAGCAGATCCCCAGCCGAAGGGGTCACAGAGCTGCCCAGAGTCCCTGGAGGAGAGACCGGAGACAGGATTAACCCGAGAGTCCTGGAGCTGACTTCCTCCCATTTCCCGATTTGGCGAGGGCAAGCAACGTACCCAAAGAGCCAAAAGCGGGGAAAACACACAATAGAAGACGCTAAACTGACCAGTGCCGGGGAGCTCGCCGGCCAGGGGGGCCAGATGAGTACGCCAGATCGCAAATACGCCCCCTGGTCTGGGGCAAGTACGCAGGAGCCCAGGTGGGTGCGTGATCCTGCCCTGCTGGGAAGCACGCTGAAGGAGCCCATGTGAGAGTGCAGAGCGATCCCAAAAAATAGCCCAGCCCTGACCGAAGGGGTCACAGAGCTGCCCCAAGCAGGAGTCAGACACAGACAGTAGACTCCTGGAAGGCTCAAACAAACAACCCAAGTCATATAGGGTCAACAACTGACATCATCAGAGGCAGGCCCAGAAAGAAAAGTAAAGGACAAAAATAAATAAATAAATAAATAAATAAAAAGACCCACCTACTACCATAGAAGTTTAATCCACAAAGTCAGGAAATCTAGACGGCCCATTGAAGCAGAAGCACAAATAAATAAAAAAAATAAGTAAATTACTTAACAGACTCTCACAAAAATGGGAAGAAAAAGAAGTTCCCCCCAAATGAGGGGTAAGGAAGAATCCCCAGAGAGAGAACTAAATGAAATAGAGGCAAGGGAACTATCAGATATGAATTCAAAACAATGGCTCTAAGGAAGCTCAATGAGCTCAGCCAGCTCAAAGATAACTATGAGAAACTACAGAGAAACTATTAGAATCTTACAGCAAACTATATCAGCCTGGAAAAGGATACAGAAACTATCAAGAAGACACAAGAGGATATGAAGAATACCATTTCTGAATTGAAGAACACAGTAGAAGGAATCCAAAGCAGGCTGGATGAAGCCGAGGATCGAATCAGTGAAATGGAGGATAAGGTAGAAAGAAGCTCCCAGAAAGAACAAGAAATGGAAAAAAGACTCAAAAAGAATGAAGAGTCATTTAGGGAAA
Organism: Pteronotus mesoamericanus; assembly: GCF_021234165.1. NCBI lineage: Eukaryota > Metazoa > Chordata > Mammalia > Chiroptera > Mormoopidae > Pteronotus > Pteronotus mesoamericanus. The sequence continues at coordinate 7,425,279 of NW_026555295.1, read as the reverse complement.
TGCAGGACAACCTGAAACGCAATAATATCGGCATAATAGGGATACCAGCAGGAGAAGAAGAGGAGCAAGGGATAGAGAACCTCCTCGAAAAAGTAATGATGGAAAATTTCCCTAATTTGAGGAGAGAAAGGCTCTCGTGGATCCAGGAGGCACAGAAGACCCCACTCAAGAGGGACTCAAAGAGGTCCACCCCAAGACATATCATCATTAAAATGGCAACTATCAAAGACAAACAGAGAATCCTCAAGGAAGCAAGGGAGAAGGAGAAAGTAACATTCAAGGGGGCCCCGATATGCCTAGGAGCTGACTTCACAACAGAAACACTACAAGCCAGAACTGAATGGCAATAAATATTCCAAGTCATGAAAAGCAAGGGCCTACAGCCAAGGCTGCTCTACCCAGCTAGGCTCTCAATTAAAATAGAAGGAGAAATAAGGAGTTTCCCAGACAAAAGAAGGCTAAAAGAATACATCTCTACCAAACCAGCACTCCAAGATATGCTAAGGGGACTGGTTTAAGCAGATGAAGGAAAAGAATGAGACAGAGAGGAACAGAGATACAAAGAGAAAAGATAAGTAAGTTTCTATCAGTAATATCTCTCAGTGTGAATGGACTAAATGCCCCAATTAAAAGACACAGCATAGCTGAATGGATAAGAAAACATGACCACACATATGCTGCCTACAAGAGACCCACCTCAGAGCAAGAGACCTACACAGATTGAAAGTAAAGGGATGGAAAAAAATATTCCAAGCAAATGGGCATGAGAAAAAGGCTGGGGTTGCCATAGTTGTATCAGACAAAGTAGATTTCAAAACAAAGACCATAAAAAGAGACACAGAGGGGCACTTTATAATACTTAAAGGAAGAATCTATCAAGAAGACGTAAACATTGTAAACATATATGCTCCCAATATAGGAGTCCCCAAGTACATAAGGAAAATCTTGGATGACTTCAAAAAAGATATAGACAGCAACACACTGATAGTAGGGGATTTCAACACCCCACTGTCAAAAATGGACAGATCTTCCAAACAAAACATTAATAAACATATGCTGGCTCTGAATGACACACTGAATCAAAGAGACTTAACTGACATATATAGAACCTTACATCCCAAAGAAGAAAAATACACATCCTTTTCAATTGCTCATGGCAGTTTTTCCAAAGATAGACCACATGATAGGACACAAAGCAAACCTCAGCAAATTCAGGAAAATTGAAATAATACTAAACTTTTTTTCGGACCACAAGGGCTTGAAACTGGAAATCAACCTCAAAGAGAAACTTCAAAAACTTGCAAACTCAGGGAGACTAAACAGTAGACAATTAAACAAGGAATGGGTCAATAATGAGATAAGAGAAGAAATCAAAAAATTTGTGGAAACAAATGAAAATGAACAGACAACAGTCCAAAAGCTATGAGACACAGCAAAGGCGGTCCTGAGAGGGAAGTTCATAGCAATACAGGCTTACCTAAAAAACAGAAACATTTCAAATAAAAGGCCTAACATTACAACTTCAAGAATTGGAGAAACAACAACAAATAAATCCCAGAGCAAGTAGAAGGAAGGAATTAGTCAAGATTAGAGCAGAACTGAATGACATAGAGACGAAAAGAACAATTCAGAGAATCAACCAATCCAGAAGCTGGTTCTTTGAAAAGATAAATAAAATTGACAAGGCTTTAAGCAGACTCATCAAGAATAAAAGGGAGAGGACCCAAGTTAATAATATCAGAAACGAAAGAGGAGAAATAACAACTGATACCACAGATATACAAAGGATCATCAGATACTATTATGAACAATTATATGCCAAGAAATTTGAAAATCTTGATGAAATGGACAAATTTTTAGAAAGTATAATCTTCCAACACTGAAGGAGGAAGAAACAGAAAGCTTGAACTGACCAATAACAGCTGGGAAAATTGAAGCAGTAGTCAAGAAACTCCTGGTACACAAAAGCCCAGGGCCGGACGGTTTCACAGGAGAATTTTACAAAACATTTAAGGAAGAGCTAACCCCTGTCCTTCTCTGACTATTCCAAAAAATCCAAGAGGAGGGAAGACTCCCAGACTCTTTCTATAAGGCCAGCATTAGCCTGATCCCAAAACCAGATAAAGAACCTACAAAGAAAGAAAACTACAGGCCAATTTCGCTGATGAACATACATGCTAAAATCCTCAACAAAATAGTGGCAAACCGCATCCAGCAATACATTAAAAAGATTATCCACCACGATCAAGTGGGATTCATCCCAGGCATGCAGGGATGGTTCAATACACGCAAATCAATAAATGTGATACATCACATAAATAAAAGACAAAAACCACATGATCATCTCGATAGACGCAGAAAAAGCATTCGATAAGGTACAGCATCCATTTATGATCAAAACACTCAGCAAAATGGGAATAAATGGGGCATTCCTTAACGTAATAAAGGCCATATATGAAAAACCTACAGCCAATATCATACTCAACGGGCAAACACTGAAAGCTTTCCCACTAAGATCGGGAACACGACAAGGATGTCCGCTCTCACCGCTTCTTTTCAACATCGTTTCGGAAGTCCTAGCCACAGGGGTCAGACAAGAGAAAGAGATAAAAGGCATCCAAATAGGAAAGGAGGAAGTAAAGCTATCATTGTTTGCAAATAACATGATAGTGTACATAGAGAACCCTGTAGACTACCAAAAAACTCCTCAACCTAATAAGTGAATTTGGCAAAACAGCAGGATACAAAGTCAACATTCAGAAATCAAAGGCATTTTTGTACACCAGCAATGCAAAAGAAGAAGAAGAAATCAGAAAAAAAAATACCATTCGATATAGCAACAAGAAAAATAAAGTACCTAGGCATAAATTTAACGAAAGACGTAAAAGACCTGTACACAGAAAACTCTACAACATTGAAAAAAGAAATTAAGGAAGACACAAATAAACAGAAGCATATACCGTACTCATGGATTGGAAGAATTAATATCATCAAAATGTCCATACTACCCAAAGCAATTTATAGACTCAACGCAATCCCTATTAAGATACCAATGATGTATTTCACAGAAATAGAACAGACATTTCAAAAATTTATATGGAACCATAAACGACCCCGAATAGCCGCAGCAATTTTGAGAAAGAAACACAAAGTAGGAGGGATCACAATACCGGACATCAAACTCTACTACAAAGCCACCATACTCAAAACAATCTGGTACTGGCACAAGAACAGACCCATAGACCAGTGGAACAGAATAGAAAGCCCAGAAATAAGCCCAGTTCTCTATGGACATCTAATATTTGACAAAGGGGGCAGAAGCCTAAAATGGAGCAATAACAGCCTCTTCAACAAATGGTGTTGGGAGAGCTGGACGGCTACATGCCAAAAATTGAAATTGGATCATCAGCTGACACCATATACAAAAATAAACTCAAGATGGATAAAAGACTTAAATGTAAGTCGCAACACCATAAAAGTCCTAGAGGAGAACATTGGCAGGAAACTCTCAGATACCCCACGCAGCAATTTTTTCACTGATATGTCTCCTAAAGCAAGGGACATAAAGGAAAGAATAAACAAGTGGGACCTCATCAAAATAAGAAGCTTCTGCACGGCCCAAGAAAACATCAGCACAATGAAAAGGGAGACAACCGTATGGGAAAATATATTCACTAATGATACATCAGAGAGAGGTTTGATCTCCAAGATATATAAAGAACTCACTCGACTCCACTCCAAGACAACAAACGATCCAATCAAAAAATGGGCAAAGGTCCTGGTCAGACGCTTTTCCAAGGAGGAGATACAGAGGGCCCAGAGGCATTTGAAAGGATGCTCAGCATCACTAGCCATCAGAGAAATGCAGAGCAAAACTACCATGAGGTACCACCTCACACCGGTCAGAATGGCCATCATAAATGGATCAACAAACAACAGGTGCTGGCGAGGCTGTGGAGAAAAGGGAACCCTAGTCCACTGTTGGTGGGAATGCAGACTGGTGCAGCTACTGTGGAAAGCAGTATGGAATTTCCTCAAAAAGCTGAAAATGGAACTGCCTTTTGATCCAGCGATTCCCCTGCTGGGACTATACCCTAAGAATACCAAAACGCCAATACAAAAGAACCTATCCACCCCAATGTTCATAGCAGCACAATTTACAATATCCAAGTGTTGGAATCAACCTAAATGCCCATCAGGAGATGATTGGATCAGAAATTTATGGTACATATACACAATGGAATACTACACAGCAGAAAGAAAAAACCTACTAAACTTCGCGACAGCATGGCTGGAACTGGAGAGCATTATGCTAAGCGAAATAAGTCAGGGGGCCAAAGACAAATACCATATGATCTTACCTATAAGTGGAACCTAACCAACAATACAAAGATGCAAGGAAAATAAGACCAGCAACACTGAAAGGAAAAGAAATCAAGAGAGACAAGAGGGAAGGAGGGAGGTGGGGCGGGGAAAAGGAAGGGAAGGGGACAGTCAAGGAACCTATACCAAGGACTCATGGACAAAACCAAAGAGGAAGAGCTGAGGGAGGGACAGAGGGAGGGGGCAAGGGAAAGTGGTGGGGGGTAGGCAGAGACAAATGTATTTGAAAAAATAAATTAAAATAAAATTTAAAAAAATAAAATAAATAACTTGTTGTTCCTGGGTCCTCATTACCTTTGCATATTACTTTTGTATTTACTATCAGAATGAATATGCAAGTTTACAATAAAAAGTATATAGAGCTAAAAAAAATCTTGAATAGATTTAATCTTTAAATCATACTTTGGATTAATTACTGACATAATTATAACTATTACAATATATTATGTTATAACCATTTCTAATTTTCATCATCTCTGAGGATTCATAGGTTTATATGATACATAGAAGCACTTAAAAAGGTAAGCAAAAACTAAATGATGATATAATATGTCAACCTGGCAAATGGTAAATTATAAAATGGTCATATACATATTTAAGATTACCATGTTCTAGCCTTTCCTGCTGTAATATTTTACTTAGTTAAAAATCAACTGACAATTGAACATTTAAATTCATAATCTTCAGTTTTACACATTTTAGTTTTGTCCAAAACTGCTTTCAGAACATTCAGGTTCATGATGCTCTACTACAAGTAGAGATAAAGTAAAATGTTGATATCATTCCTAATCTACTTATTTAAAAATAACATTCCTGGACAATCAAGATGGCAGAGGAGTGAGTGAAAGTCACACTGACCTCCTCCCAGGACCAGTCTGAAATTACAACTAAATTGTCGAGAAATCACCTGGAACAAACAAGAGGAGCCTAGTAACCTCGGAGACAGAAGAATCGGCTGTAGCGCAATCTAACTGGTAAGGAGTGCAGTAGAAAATCGAGGAGGTGGGCAGGGTGCCCATGGGTGGCAGCACTAGAAGGATATTGAAATGGCCAGTTTTATCCCCCTGAGAAGAACGGGGTCTAAGCCATTAGTGGGGATCTCCAGCCTATAGCACCAGAACCCAAAAAGTACACATAAAACAGCCAGCCGTGAAAAGCGGCAGGGGTGCTCTCTGCCAGAGACAGCTGGCTGGAGATGCAAAGAACTGATTAAAGTTGCCAACGCATAAATTTTTATTTGCAGCCACTTACCCTGGTCTCCGGCAAAGGTAGGGGCAGACTGGGCAAGAGACGCCTAAGGACAGACTGGGGAAGGAGGCTCTGGGGAGAGAACTGAGAGGGTAGCTGGTGGAATCTGGGTGCTGACTCATCCCCCATGTGGCAGGAGCCATATTGCTCAGGCAGAGACCACTCCCCCTGAGTGGCAGCAACGTCAAAGGACCCAATAGCCCCGCCCCTAGGTGGGATTCCACCCTGCCCTGTGCTCCCTAGGCCGCCTGCTGAATGCAGAGTGGCAACCACAGATAGTAGATCCCTGGCTAAAGGGGGCGCAAAGTGGTCTGGAGACACTTGAGGAGAGACTGGGGACGGAGGCTTTGGGGAGAAAACAGACAGTAGCTGGCAGAATCCCAGTGCTGACTATTCCCACATATGGCAGCAACGTGAGAGGACCCAATAACCCTAACCCCAGGAGGGACTCCACCCCCTCCTGAGCTGTCTAAGGTGGCCTGCAGAGGGCAGAGTGACTAGATTAAGAGCTGAAGGAGACAGCCACAGACAGGAGATTCCTGGAAGTCTCGAACAGACTGTCTAAGGTCAGACAGGGACAACAGTTGACATCATCAGAGACCGATCCAGAAAGTAAAAACAGTGGTCTCCTGGCATAGAAGTTCACACCACAAAGTCAGGAAATCAAGACAGATCAATTTAAGAACAGAAGCAAAAAAAGAAGAGTCTCACAAATAATGGGAAGACAAAGAAACACCCCCTACTCGAAAGGAAAGGAGGAATCCCCAGAAAGAACTAAATGAAATAGAGACAAGTAAATTATAAGATTCTGAGTTCAAAACAACAATTCTAAGGAAGCTCAATGAGCTCAGTGAGCTCAGAGAGAATTACTAAAAACCACAGGGAAACTATGAGGAACTTACTGCAAACTATACCAGCATGGAAAAGGACATAGAAACTATCAATAAGACACAGGAGGAAATGAAGAATACAGTTTCTGAATTGAAGAACACCGTAGAAGGAATCAAAAGCAGGCTAGATGAAGCAGAGGACCGAATCAGTGAGCTGGAGGACGAGGTAGAAAAAAGTTCCCAGAAAGAGCAAGAAAATTAAAAAAGACTCAAGGCATTGAGGGAAATGCAGGACAACCTGAAACATAATACTATCCATATAATAGGGATACCAGAAGGAGAAGAAGAGGAGTAAGGGATAGAGAACCTGTTTGAAAAAGTCATGATGGAAAACTTCCCTAACTGGAGGAGAGACAAAGTCATACAAGTCCAGGAAACACAGAGTCCCATTCAAGAGGAACCCAATGAGGCCCACTCCAAGACACATCATCATTAAAATGGCAAATATCAAAGACAAACAGAGAATCCTAAAGGCAGCAAGGGACAAAGAGGTAGTAGCATATATGGGAGCCCCAATACGGCTAGGAGCTGACTTCTCAACAGAAACATAGCAAGCCAGAAGGAAATGGCAAGAAATATTCCAAGTCATGAAAATCAAAGGCCTGCAATCAAGGCTGCTCTACCCAGAAAGGTTCTCAATTAAAATGGAAGACAAAATAATGAGTTTTCTAGACAAAAGAAGGCTAAAAGAATGTACCTCCACCAAACCAGCCTTGCAAAATACGCTAAAGGGACTGTTAAGATGAAGAAAAAGAGTCTATAAATACCCAGTTCCTTTCGCAGATGCCATACTTGATATTACTAATATTTTTTAACATGTATTAATATGTTTGACACAATGATGTTATTTTAATTGTTTCTTTATTATCTGTTGAAACTAAACCTGTTTTTGTATACTTCTTGCCTATTTCTATTATTTTTAAAAAGCTTTAAATGACCTTTTGGTATTCTTTATCCATTTTTGATTAAATGTTTGTAGAATTTTTTCCTTAAAAAAGAACAAAAAACAAACCATTAACCCTTTTTTAGATGTGTGGCAAATACTCTTCTATTTCTTGTCTTTTAACTTTTTTATATATATATTACTGTACAGTGTTAAATGTTTAATATAGTCATATTGCCAATATTTTACTTTATAGTTTCTGAGTTTGATTATTTTACATCAGGGTAAGAAAAACATTATTTTGTATTTTCTCCTAATAATCCTAAGATTTTACATATTGATTTTTAACTCATCTGAGTATTTCTTGTATAATATGTGAACTAGGGCTCTATATTTGTTTTATTTCAAGTAATAGTGGTCCATGCACCTTTTTTGTCGAATAAGCCTTATTTTACCCATTGATTGAGATACCAACTTAATCATATATTACATTGTTAGATATACACGTTCGTCTCTAGAATGCTCATTATATTTCATTGATATACTTGATTATTTCTGTGCTGGTGTCATGTTGGTTTAATTGCTCAGACTTTGTAATGGTTTTAGGTTTTTTAATATTTTATAATTAACTTTGACATTTAAAAAATAAATAAAATCAATCTGCATTTAACAAAGAAAGAAGAAACAAAGGAAAGAATGAAAGAGAGAGAAAGAGATGAAACTCCTATCTTTTGTGACAACATGGATGAAACTGGAGAATATTAAGCTAAGTGAAATAAGCTAGTTGATGAAAGACAATTACCATATGATCTCACCTAAAAAGTGGAATCTACTCAACAAATAAACTAACAAACAAAATAGACCACAGGCATGGAATCATGGAGCAGACTGAAAGCAACCAGAGGGGATGGGGAAAGAGGACAATGGTGGAAAGAAGGGGAAAGGACTAAACAAAGAACATCTATGAATGACCCATGGACATGGACAACAGAATGGGAATTGACTGTGGGAATGGAGGGTGGGAGTGGGATGGGTGGAGGAGGGTAAAGGGGGAAAAATTGAGACAGCTGTGGTAGAATAAACATGATTTATAAATTTAAAAAAAGTTTCCGCACTGAAAAAAAATTATACAACTTTTAAACAACAAAAATAAATAAATTAAAAATAAAAATAACATTTCTTTTCATAGGGCAATAAGAACTTTTAAGAGTTAGGAATAAAATACTGGTTCTGATAATGTGTCACTATTTTAGAATTTTTGTATTTCATAGATGTGAGAAAAAATAACTTTCAAGATATGGAAGTATATTAAATAATTTGTATTATAGTTATATTGATATAAATTTAAGTAATTAGTTCTTAATGTCTATATGTTTCATAATATTTCTTATATGTTATAATAATGAATAATCCTTTTAAATTTGAAAATATATGGGAAGAACATATATTTTGTTACCAAATGAATTTACTTGGAACGGTACATGCTTTCATGTTAGACTAAGTTTTGGAAATTACACATTTTTGAAGTTTTCATAGAACTCATAAATAAAACATATGGTTTCCTTTCAAGAGTTATATTTTGGGCTTCTTTAAATTTTCTCTTTAGGGCTACTAGACTATATAAATTCATTTATTTAGAATGTAATTTTTAGCCATTTATATTTTAGTAGAAAATTATCCATGTTTCATTAAGTTTTCATGTTTATTCCACTGTTGTATATAGCATTGGTTGTTGAACAACACAGATTTGAATTGCACTGGTCCACTTACATGTGTAATTTTTCAATAAATACAATCAGACCTCTGTATTTATTGGTTTCATATATGGATTCAACCAACCACAGATTGAAAACAGTGTTTTTGGTCTGTGATTGGGAATCTGCAGGTGCATAGGGCCAACAGTATGCATTGTTCTATGCCATTTTATATAAGGGATTTGAGCATCCACAGATTCTGGCATCCTCAGGGGATCTTGGAACCAATCCCCTGCAGATACCGAGAGCCAACTGTAGTTAAGATTTTGGCGAGTTAAAATTTATGTGTATATATATTTTTTTGCATGGGAGGTTGTCCCCTAACCCTCACATCATTCAAGGGTCAACTGTATTATTACTATTATTATCATTTTTAAAAAATCTGGCCTTTCTATATAATGCTGTGGAGCGATCTCAGGATATATTGAGTTAAAAACATTAAGTTGCCAAACCATGTGTTTAGTATGCTACTAAAGCAGGGGCTTAAAAACACACACACAGGGGTATAGATCAATATATATATGCATATTTAATTATACATATTTTCTATAAATGAATGATAAACCTAAAGTGGCAGCCTAAAGGGCAAGGAAAGGAAAATGTGAAGAAGGCAAAGATTGAAGCTATACCTCATTGAATATACCAGTTTTTAAAGTACAATTATACATAGTTGTAAAGTAAAATTAAATAAAAATACAGAGTATTCCTCAAATATCAAAAGCAAAATTAAATTAATGGACTTAGTATATCAAATTTGTGGCATAACTTCATGCAAATAGCTATGTCAAATCTATTTAAAATATAGACATTTTTTTATCCCTTGTGGGATATCTCTAAGAACAAAAAAATTGCAAAGAAATCTTACAATGTTTCCATAATTATTCTACTAGGAATAATATTTGTAGAAATATTCATCAACTTTTTTCTAACAATATTAAGTAACATTTCAGCAAACAGCCTGTGAACCAAATCCACCTTACAACCAATTATTGTAAATAAAGTTTTATTAAAATGCAGCCATAGTTATTTATTTACATATTGTCTGTGTCTAGTTTCAAATTACAATTGCAGAATCGAACAGTTGTGACAGAGACCACATGGCCTGCAAAGCGTAACATACTACTGGCCCTTTACAAAAAAAGTTGGCCTACCCTTGTTCTAGCTCTTTTCCCCTCTGGAGAACAATGACAAACTCAGTGAAATAAGCACTCTATCACATAGTCTGTGAACCTTAGTGACCATGTATTACTAAAAGAAATCAGAACTACTTGTAGATATGGTTGATTCCAGGTTGCAGGTACCTTGTCATACAAGAAAGGAAGAAAGCTATCAGTACTATTGGAGTCATCCCAATAGGACTCAGGAGCCAACTGGGAAGGGAAAGGATTTCTATGGCTAAGATGAGTGCAAAAATATTCCCATCTGTACGCTATTTAAAGGAATACAACAAAATTCGGCACTCAGCATAAAATTCATAAACTCCGGCTTCCAGATTTTAAGAAGAAGACATAAGAAGAAGAGCCCTGGCTGATGTGGCTCAGTGGACTGAGTGCTGGCCTGTGAACAAAAGGTCGGAGGTTCAATTACCAGTCTGGGCACATGCCTGGGTTGAGGGCCAGTTCCCCAGTTGGGAGTGTGTGAGAGGCAACCAATCAATGTATCTCTCACACATTGAGGTTTCTCTCCTGCTCTCTTCTCCTCCCTTCCCCTCTCTCTAAGAAGTAAATAAATAAAATATTTTTTTTTAAAGTAAGAAAATGTGACCCTAACCAGAAGAAAAATTGGCACGGAAAATCTGCTCAGTTTTTCTTATAATCAGTTTTATCAACTATAAAATAGGTATAATTACATTGGTTAAGATTATTATGAAAATTAAGTAAGGTAACTTAAATAAAGCCTTTGGCACAAAACTTGGGATTTTGCTGGTGATCAAGAAAAGTTAACTCTTTGGGGTTGGGGGGTGGGATGGGTGGAGGAGGGCAAAGGGGAAAAATTGAGAAAACTGTAATAGAATAAACATGATTTAAAAAAAATTAAAAAAAAGAAAAGTTAAGTCTTTTGACTTTGTGTTATAAAATGATTTTGTTGCTAGTAATCACAAAGGACTTGGCTTGCTCTTGAACAAAACAGACTATAAATTTAAATAGGCATAAACACCAGTATCTTCTACCCTTTCAAAGGGAAAGACCTGCATTATTAATCTTACAAGATTAAAACAATTCTTCACTTAAAGAGCTGAAAATATATCTATTTTCTTGAAAATTAGTTAAAATGTGAGAAAATTAGGTTTTTCTCTTTAGTGCCTTTAATGTAACCAAAAGATAAACCCTAATATATACTTTATAAAATTTCATTTGACCCATTTTGGCATATAATTGATGACATGTCATGCTGAAAAGTAGAATTTGTGATATTTAAGTCTCTCAGTGATTAATAGTTCAAACATAATAAATATCACACTGCGTGGAGTTATCCAAAGTTGGAAAACAACTAGTGTCATGTTTAATACTTCACTCACCTCCCAAAAATATACTGCAGAACTTCTGATTCTAGTTATCCAGATAAGGATGTATCAGACAAATACTCCTGCTGAGAGCAACTAGAACAGCTGGATGAAATAATTTTAAAAATTCTGTTTAAAGAACTTGTAGTTTAGAGAACTACAGCAAGTATTTGAAGGACCAAGATCCTAGACAGAAGTAAAGCCCAGTGAGGTAAACCTGACATTTGGCGCTGGTTTTGCTTTTCAATGTACTTGCCAATTTATAATTGCCAGCCAACACACTGAGAAACTTAGCAGAAAGTAGTGTTTGAGAAGTTGAGAAACTGTGCAGAGTTTTAGGTGAGTCACTGGGCTGAGGATACAAAGCTAAACTTCAGGGCTTATTGAGGAGGCAGGGCTTTCAACTGGGATTCCTCAGGGGCTATCTTCCTGATAAAAGTGTCAGGTGGAAACCAGCTCTCAGGCTGAAGCTCAGGCTCAAATACACTCAATCCTGGAGTGATGTTGTTTAACTCTTGCACTAACTATCTGCCAGAGCAAAAGTAAATTTTTTTCTGGAGGTAAAATAACATTATATAAAGCCTCAAACTGTCCCATTTTTTAAATGCTATGTCCAACATTGAATTTAAAAAATGAGCAAAAGACAAACAGACTCATAGAAATAAAGACCAAAGGGATGGTTGCCAGGGGGGAGGGTGATAGGAAGATGGGTAAAAAGAATGAAGGGGAATATAGTCAACAATACGGTGGTAAGTTTGCATGGTGACAGATGATTACTAAAATTAGTGGGCTGATCACATTTTAAAGTGTAAAAATGTCAAATAACTGTATGTATACTTGAAAATACTGTAATTAAAATATAATATTGTATGCCAAATATACTTAAAATAAATAAATATATATTATTAAAAAAGAGCCCTGGCTGGTGTGGCTCAGTGGACTGAGCACTGGCCTGCAAACCAAAGGGTCACTGGTTCGATTTCAGTCGAGGCAAATGCCTGGGTCGTAGGCGTGGTCCCCAGCTGGGGATGTGCAAGAGGTAACCACACATCGATGTTTCTCTCTCTTTCTCACTCCCTTCCCCTCTCTCTAAAAATAGATAAAAATCTTTAATAAAATTTTAAGAAGTTAAAGAACAAAGGAATAGGACCAAATGACCTCAAACAACAACAACAAAATGACCCACCAAAAGGACATTAGTCAAGAGAAAAAAATTATAGGAGGCTTCTGTTCTAAGATGATGACATAGGAAGACTCTAAACTCACCTACTCCCAGAAACACATTGAATTTACACCTACAGACAGAGCAATTCTCCCTAAAAAACTGACGCTTGACTGAACAGCTTCTGCACAACAGAGAGACAACACAGAAACAGGTGTGCCTGCAGCCTCCTCCAGCTCCAGCTTCCAGCTGTGGGACTTGACTCCCAGCCCCCAGGACTCCCCTCAGCTCACCCTCACCTAGTTACAACTCCTGCTCAGTTGTGGCTTGTCCCTGGGACTTCCTGTGGACACACTGGCTTCAGCTGCAGCACCAGCGGCTTACCTCTGGAAATTCCTAATGCCTGCACATGTTCTACCTTCACCTCCAGGTCCAGGTGTGGCTTGCCTTGGAGACTACCTAAGTCCCGAGCCCATTCGGCTACAACTCCAACTGACCTGCCAACGTGGTCCCAATGTAGCTTGCTCCCAGGTCTTCCCTTGGCCTAACTCACTCCAGATACAGCTCCAGGTCCTGGTAAGCCTTGCTGCACCACTCCCTGTGGCCCATCCATGCTCCAGTTCCAGCTGGCCTGCCAAAGACACTTGGTGCATGCAGCCTACAAAGGGGTAACTTCTACTCAAGGTCACTCCTTCAAGATTGGGAGAGGTTGTTGTTTTGCCTCATTCATAGAAACACACACAGAGAAGCAGCAGCCAAAGCGAGGAGACAGAAATACATCCTAAATGAAATACCAGGAAAAAACCCAGAAAAAGAACTAAATGGAACAGAGACAAGCAAACTGTCATTCAAAACAATCGGGAATAAGGATGCTCAGAGATCTCCTAGAGAGCTTCAACAAAGAGTTAGGAAACACGAAAAGGGAGACAGAAAACATAAAAAATGATCCAGTCAGAAATGAAGAATAGAGTAACTGAAATAAAGAATACATTAGATAGAATCAAGCAGGTTAGATGGAACAATGGAGCCAATCAGAAATTTGGAAGACAAGGTAGTAGAAAACACCCAATCAGAACAGAAAAAAAAAGAATTAAAAAGATGAGGATAATTTAAGGGACCTCTGAAATAACATCAATCAAGCATGTCAACATTTTCACCATGGGGTCCTAGAAGGAGAAGAGAGAGAGAAAGGGACAGAAAACCTATTTAAAGAAATAAAGGCTGAAAATTTCCCCAACCAGGTGAAGAAAGCAGACATCTAGGTCCAGGAAACACATAGAGTCCCAAACAGGATGAATCCAAACAGGCCCACACCAAGACACATCATAATTAAAATGCCAAAAGTTAAATCAACAAAGATTTTCTTTAAACTTCAAAGTTGGAAGCAAACAGAAACAAGCTTAACTATACACCAAATGATAATAACCATGTTTAAAAAAAGTGGGAAACAAGTAACTTTTAGTTACAGTACTTTTACTCCCCTCAGTCTGAAGATAAAAGGACAAAAATAACTGCAAAGGAACCTTTAATTTGATTTAATAGGTTAGTAGATTTATTGTTAATAGTGGTGTGGGTGTAGTAATTCTTAAATGAGTTTATGTGTATTGTACAATTGAGCAAAGGAGCAAATATACTGATTTTTGGGGAGCCAGCCTTCTCACAGTGAGAGACAGGAGCTACAAATATAAAATGTTCAAAGACAACAATAATGTGAAATGGCTCTTTTCCTCAGTCTATCTGCTGAAAGGACATGAGTAAAAACACCTCAGTGGTGATGAGCACACCTAGCTTCCAGATCTCAAGCTCTGATATCACTCCCCACTACAAAGTACCAGGGGTCCTTAGCAAAATGAATGAGTCCAGGGATGGGGCTGGGAGAGTAAGCCTGGATCACCTTTTTTAAAAAAAGATTTTATTTATTTATTGTAATTAATTTATTTATTTTAGAGAGAGGGGAAGGAAGGAAAAAGGAGGGGGAAACATTGATGTGAGAGAGAAACATCAATAGGTTACCTCTTGTACACACCCCCACCAGGTACCAAACCTGCAACCTAGACATGTGCCCTGACCGAGAGTCAAACCAGTGCTTTCTCTTTGTGCAACAACATCCAACCAACTAAGCCACCAGTCAGGGCTTATTTTATAATAAATAAATATTTATTAGGGAGGGAGAAAGGGAGGGTGAGAAACATCAATTGGTTGCCCCCTGCTTGTGCCCCAGCTGGGGACTGAACCTGCAATCCAGGCATATTCCCCAATCGGGAATCAACTGGCAACACCCTGCCCTATGGGACAATGCCCTACCAACTGAGCCACATGGGTCAGAGCAAGCCTGGGCCATCTTGTGCCAGAAGTAAGAATGTGCTCAAAGAATGTAGGCATGGCAGCCAGCTGAAGGTGCTCCCAGAGCCAAATATGGGACAATCTGAACATCAAAATAAGTAATGATAGTAATGGATGATAACCCATTGAATAAAATCAGAACCCATGGATCCATACTGACAGAGTCAATAAATAAGGGAGAAGGAAAGACCATTACAGAAAACATGTTATAAATGCAGAAGGAATGACGGAATTTAAAAATTACTATCTGGCCATCATTATAGTAATTTGATTCAGTCTAGAACTATCAATGTCCTGTAAGGAACAGGATATGCACATAACTTCAAATAGGCTCCCCACAGGTTAGTTATTTATTACAAAGGGGAAAATAGTAATTTTACAGTAGAGAGACTTGAGGACATGTCCAGGCCTTGGTGACTGAAATTAGTACCATCAATATGGGAACAAGTCAACAGTCATCAGCCACCTGATAGGATCAATGAAAAGAACACAGTGTTACTTCTGGAGCATTCCTGCCACTTATGCTTAACCTGAATCTAACGAAATATCGTATGAACCGAAGTAGAGGGACATACCACAAAATAACTGACCTGACGTCTTCAAAATGTCAAAGTTGAGAGGACAAAGGCTAAGACTCACCCAGATGAAGGAAGGCTAAAGAGCCATGACAACTGAAATGCGACAGGTGATCTTGGATTGGATCCAAGGCCTGAAAAATTCTTAGTAAAGAGGACAAGTAAGACTATGGGTGAAATGTGAATAAAATCCATGTGTTAAATTTAAAAAATTATAGTAAAAGATATAACTAATGAGCTAATAAGAGGGAAAAACAGAATAATACAGTTGATACAGAAAAGGGCAAGGATGGTTAGATATGAGGACAGAATAGTTGGTACCTACAGAAAAGAGGTTAGGACAAACACAATTGTACTATCATTTTTGTGTTATACTCTAAGTAAATAATCCAATTAAAAAGCAAAAATTGTGAGAGCTGATTAAAAATACCCAACTCTATATTGCTTAAAAGAGATATAACTTATTTAAAAGGAACCATGGATATATAATATATGAAGGATATATGAAGCATACACAAACTGAAATAAGGCTGGTGTAGGTATACTTTATTTTTTAATCATTTATTTATTATTAGTGAGAAGGGAATGGAGAGAGAAAGAGATGTAGAGAAGCATCAATTGGTTGCCTTTCATATATGCCCCAGCTGGGAACTGAACTGTTGATCGTTTGCTTTCTGGGACAACACCCAGCCAACTGAGGTAGACCAGTCAGGGCAGAGTAGGTACACTTTAAAAGTTTAAAGTGAAGTAGGTTTTAAGGCAAGAGCATTACTAGAAAATAGAAGAATGTTTCATAACAATAAGGGCTCACTATACCAAAAAAAAAAAAAAAAAATAGCTCTAAATTGGCATGTAACTAAACAGCCTTAAAAACAAATAAAAAGACAAACAGTGAAGCCCACAATCACAATACACTAGTCTCAGTGAAGAGATAGAAGAAATGAACAGTGTGACTAATAAACTTGGTTTGATATAGAACAGTGTTCCTGACAACAGTAAATTGCAGAGTATACATTCTTTTT
Organism: Pteronotus mesoamericanus; assembly: GCF_021234165.1. Lineage (NCBI taxonomy): Eukaryota > Metazoa > Chordata > Mammalia > Chiroptera > Mormoopidae > Pteronotus > Pteronotus mesoamericanus. Next base: position 7,408,516 of record NW_026555295.1, on the reverse strand, counting down.
AATATACATTGAAATTTTACCATTGACTATATAATGAGCCATAAAGGAAGTTTCAATAAATTTCAAATAGTTAATATAATACAGAATAGGTTCAGGTGTATGTGTGTTCCTGGAAAATGGTCATTGTTTACAATTATAAAAAATGCAGGAAATGCATTTTTTAAGAAACCATGGTCAAAGATTTCAAAACAGAAGTTTTAGAAGTATTTTGAACTCAATAATAATAAAAAAACATAAAAAATGTATTCTTAAAAACATAAAAATTGTCAGAACACAGTCAAAGTTATGCATGAACGGAAATTATACCCTTGAAGGCAGATATTAGAAAATAAAGGCTGATGGACATGGACAACAGTGTGGTGCTTGTCAACTGAGTTTGGCTGTGTTTCAATAAAACTTCATATATGGACAATGAAATTTAAATTGGAATATCATATTTTTTTAGGTGTCATGTAATAATATTCTTTTAAAATTTTTCAGTGATTTAAAACTATAAAAAAAGAAATTCTTGGGCTGGATTTGGCAGGCCATAGTTGGCTGATACCTAGCTTATATGACCACTTAGGCTACACTGAAGAGTAAACAAAAAGATAGGTCATTTCAGGCCCATGTCCTCAGGTCCAGCACCTTCATACTGACTTTTTAATATTTAAGGCCTACTGATATCATGCTATATGTCTTTATCTCTCTGCCACTGATAACTGCTAATGTAAAAAGACTATTTTCAGATTAACAAGTATTTTTTTTGGTGATCCTTTTCTGTTCTATGTGGTACTAATTTTAGTTTTTTAGGAAGATATATCTTGGCAGTAGAAAATCCATTATACATAGGAATAATCCTGTTTATTTTATGAACTTTTAAATTCAAAGAGGTGATATTTCTCAGTATATAGGCTAGATCTATAGACCTCTCCCTAGATGATAATTTAAATAGGAACAGTTGATCTAATATAAAACATGATAAATTATTTTAAACAATTTCAACATGGAGCTTCAAATGTATATAAAAGATTTGTGGGCTTAAATGGAATTTTGAGGCCATCATTCTTTCTTAAGGCCTCAGTGCTTCCTCTTAAGATATACTTTGGGCTATAAATAAGCAAAATTACATAAGAGAGTAAAGATGCAGCTTTTTGACAATGATTGTTCACTTTTACAAACAAAAAGGAAAGTAAACCTATTTCTCTCCTTCCCTTCTTTTAGATTCTTATTTTTTACACATAAAAATCCTTATGGGTTAGGTTTAGCCCATCAGTAGAAAGATTTCCTGGACTACAGATTTAAACTAACATGAAAACTTTCTTATTATTGCCATTGGTAAAACTGAGACTAAATGCTAAAACAGATTAAAGAGAAAAAGATTAATAACCACGGACAGATGGAAGAAGAAACATCACCAAAACAAGAATGGTGGGGAGTGTGGAGAAGGTGTAAGAAGGCTGGCTGGGCTCCCACAGGTGGCAGCTGAAGTTCCAGAGAGCTATTTCATCAGCCAGCAGGGGTTCCCCCTAGAAGTGCAGGGTCTAAACCCCAAGCTGGGCTCCCTAGCCTACAGCACCAGAGCCAGGAAGGAACCCAGATAATATCCTTCTGTGAAAACAGAAGCACAGTTTCTGTCTGCCAGGGAGAGCTAGCTGGAGATGCAGAGAGCCTATTAAACGGCCAACACACAAATTTCATTTGCAGCCACTTACCCTAGGCTTCGGCAGAGGGAGGGCTGAGTGGACTAGAGTAGGTTGAAGAGAGTCTGGGGTTGGTGACTCTGGGAAGAAAACTGATGGAATAGCTGCCAGAATCCCTGTGCTGATGAGCCATCACTTCCCATTCCCTGGAGGCCATCTTTCTCAGGCAGAGCATTCCCTCCATGTGGCATAGCCTGAGGGGAAGCAATAGCCTCATCCATGGGAATTACTCTGCACCACCCTTTGGTACTTAATCCAGGCTGCTGATTACAGTTTAAGGCTATATCCCTGATTACTTTAACAACTAAGGTGGAAAATACAAAGAAGTAGACTAAATGACAAGACAAAGGAACAGACTCCAAATGAAACAACAAGAGAATTCTCCAGAAGAAAAACTAAATTAAATGGAGGCAAGCAATTTGTCAGATAGAGCTTAGAGTAATGATTCTAATGATACTTGACAGCATTAAAAAAAGACATAGAAACCATAAAAAATGACCATTCAGAAATAAAGAATGCAACATTTGAAATAAATAATACACTGGAAAGTATAAACAGTTGGTTAGATGAAGCAGAGATTATGATCAGTGATTTGGAGACAAGGTGGAAAAAAAAACAAACCCAGGCACAGCAGCAAAAAGGAAAAGGAATTACAAAAAATGAGAAGAGCTTAAGAAACATATTGGACAATATGAAGCATAACAATATCCACATCATGGGAATACCTGAAAAAGTAGAGAGCGAGCAAGGAATTGAGAACTGATTTGAAGAAATAATGACTGAAAACTTCCCTAACCTGGTGAAGGAAAAAGACACACAAGTCCAGGAAGCTCAGAGAGTTCCAAACAAGTTGGACCTGAAGAGGGATACACTGAGACACATCATAATTAAAATGACAAAGCTTGAAGACAAGGAGAGAATCCTAAAAGCCACAAAAGAAAAGCAGGTATTACCTAAAAAGGAGCATCAATTAGACTGTCAAATGATTTCTTAACAGAAACATTTCAGGCAAGAAGGGAGTGGTGTGAAATATTCAAGGTGATGAAATGCAATAATCTACAACCAAGGCTACTTTACCCAGCAAGGCTATCATTTAAAACTGAAGGCAAAAGAAGGAGTTTCTCAGACAAGATAAAGCTATAGGAGTTTGTTAACACCAAAACAGTTCTGCAACAAATGTTAAAGGACTTGCTTTAAGAAGAAGAAAAAGAGAAAGAAAAATAAAAAAGGAAAACAGTCTAACAATAAAATTACACTAAACACATATTTATCAATAATAACCTTAAATGTAAATGGCTGAATGGTCCAACCAAAAGATACAGGGTAGCTGAAAGAATACGGAAACAAAACCCATATATATGCTGACTCCAAGAGACCCATCTCAGACTGAAAGATACACACAGACTAAAAGTAAAGGGGTGGAAAAAAATATTTTATGCAAAGGGAAAGGAAAAAAAAGCTGGGGTAACAATACTTATATCTGACAAAATACTTTAAACCAAGTATTAAAACCAAGGCTATAGTAAGAGACAAAGGACACTACATAATGATAAACGGAACAATACAACAAGAGTATACAGCCCTTGTAAACACTTATACATCCAACATAGGAGCACCAAACATGTAAAGCAAACCTTGATGGACATAAAAGGAGATAGACAGGAATACAGTCATAGCTGGGGATTTTAACTCCCCATTGACTTCAATGGATACATGTTCCAGACAAAAAATCAACAAGGAGACAGAGGCCTTAAACAATACATTAGATCAAGTGGATATAATTGATATCTTCAGAGCATTTTACCCCAAAGTAGCAGAATATACACACATTTCAAATGCACATGGAACATTTTCTAGTATAGGTCACATGTTAGGACACAAAAGTAGTCTCAGTAAATTTAAGAAAATTGAAATCATATACAGCATCTTTTCAGACCACAATGCTATGAAACTAGAAATCAATCACAAGAATATTGAATAACATGCAAAGACATGGAAGCTAAATACCCTGTTATTAAGCAATGAGTGAGTTAACAATGAGATCAAGGAAGAAATCCAAAGATACCTTAAAACAAATGAAAATGAGGACACAACAATCTAAAACATGTGGGACAATGGGAAAGCAATCCTAAGAGGGAAATTCATAAGCATTACAGACCATTCTCAAAAAACAAGAAAAAGCTCAAATAAACAATCTAACTTTGCACTTAAAGGAACTTGAAAAAGAACAACAAACAAAGCCCAATGTGAGTAGAGGAAAAGATCAGAGCAGAAATAAATGAAATAGAATCCTAAAAAAAAAAAAAAAAAAAAAAAAAAAAAAGATCAATGAATCCAAGAGCTGGTTCTTTGAAAAGATTAACAAGAGTGACAAACCTTTAACCAGACTCATCAAGAAAACAAGAGAAAGGACCCAAGTAAATAAAATCAGAAACAAAAGAGGGAAAATAACAAATGACACCAGATAAATACAAAGGATTAAGAAAATATTATGAACAACTATATGCCAACAAACTGGACTAGCTGGACAACATAAATTCCTGGATAAATTCCTGGAAACATACAATCCTCAAAAACTAAATGTGGAGGAATTAGAGAATCTGAATAGATAGATTATACCTAGTGAAATCAAAGCAGTAATCAAAAAACTCCAAACAAACAAAAGCCCTGGACCGGATGGCTTCATGGGTGAATTTTACCAAACAGTCTAAGAACTAACATATCTCCTCCTCACACTATTTCATAAAATTCAAGAGGAGGGGAGGGTCCCAATCTCATTATATGAGGCCAACATTATCCTAAGTCCAAAACCAGATAAAGATGCTACAAAGAAAGAAAATTATAGACTAATATCCCTGATGAACATAGACACTAAAATATTCAACAGAATATTGGCAAACAATGCATCAAAAAGATCATACACCACAACCAAGTGGGATTTGTTCTGGGAATGCAAGGTTGGTACAATATTCTTAAATCAATAAATGTGATTCATCACATAAACAAAATGAAGGATAAAAACCACATGATATTAATAGATCCAGAAAAAGCATTTGATAAAATCTAGAACCCATTTATGATCAAAATTCTCAGGAAAGTAGGGTTGGGGGAACATATATAAACATAATAAACGCCATATATGACAAACCCACTGTCTGCATCATACTCAATGGGCAAAAACTACAAGTGTTCATGTTAAGATCAGGAACAAGACAGGGATGTCCACTTTCACCTCTCTTTATTTAACATAGTACTGGAAGTCCTAGCCATGGCAATCAAACAAACAAACAAAAAAAGAAATAGAAGGCATCCAAATTGGAAAGAAAGAAGTAAAATTGTCATTATTTGCAGAGGACATGATACTGTATATAGAGAACCCCAAAGAATCCACGAAGAAAGTACTAGAACTGATAAGTGAATTCAGCAAAGTAGCAGGAAACAAAATAAATATCCAGAAATACAGTTGCATTTTTATATGCTATAAGGAACTAACAGGAAGGGAAATTAAGAAAACAATCACATTCTCAATTGCTACAAAAAGAATAAAATACCTAGGAATAAGCCTAACTAAGGATGTAAAAGATCTGTACTCAGAAAATTATAAGACGTTGAAGAAAGAAACAGCAGAAGATACAAATAAGGTGAAGCACATACTGTGTTTATGGAAAGGAAGAAGTAACATCATTAAAATGTCCATACTACCCAAAGCTATCTATAGATTCAACACAATTTATATAAAGATTCCAATGACATATGTCACAGAACTAGAACAATTATTTCAAAAATTTATATGGAGCCACAAAAGTTATCACATAGCAACAATGATCTCAAGAAGAGCAAACTTGGAGGAATCATGCTACCTAGTATCAAAATATACTATAAAGTCACAGTAATCAAAACAGTATGGTACTGGCATAAAAACAGACACATAGATCAATGGAACAAAATAGAGAGTCCAGAAATAAACCCACACCTTTATAGTCAATTAATATTCAAAAGAAAAAGCAGGCACATACAGTGGGCTAAAGATAGTTTATTCAATAAATGGTGTTGGGAAAATTGCTCAGGTGCATGCAGATAAAAGAAACAGGGAACCTTCATACACCACACAGAAAAATAAATTCAAAATGGACCAAACACTTAAATGTTAGGTCAAAACAACAAAAATGTAGACAAAAACATAGGCAGCAATTTCTTGGACATTGCTCAAGGCAATTTTTGTATCGGATATACCTCCCCAGGCAAGCAAAAGAAAAGAAAAAATAAACAAATGAGACTACATCAAACAAATTATTTTCCACAGCAAATGAAATCATCAACAAAATAAAAAAACAACTCACAGAATGGGGGACCATGTTTGCTGATATATCTGAAATATCTAAAATTTATAAAGAACTTAGAAAACTCAACACCAAAAAAAAACCCCAAAAACAAACAAAAAAAAACAAAAAAAAAACCAACAAAAAACCCCCACCCAATTAAAAAATGGGCAAAAGACCTGAATTGAAAACACATTTCTCCAAAGAGGGCATAAGATGGGCAATAGACATAAGAAAAGATGCTCAACGTTACTAATTATCAGAGAAATGAAAATTAAAACTACAATGAGATATCATCTCAGACCTGCCAGAATGGCTATCACAAAAAAAAAAAAATCAGCAAAAAAAAAAGTGCTGGTAAGGATGTGCAGAAAGGGGAACCCTTTTGCACTGTTAGTGGGAATGCAGATTGGTGCAGTTACTGTGGAAAGCAGTATGGAGGTATCTCAAAAAATTGGAACTGGATCCACCTTTTGACACAGCAATCCCACTTCTGGGAATATATCCGAAGGAAACCCAAACACTAATTCAAAAGAATGTAAGTATCCCTACATACATTGCAGCATTACTTACTATTGCCAGGATATGGAAGCAGCCCAAGGGCCCATCAGGAGATGAGTGGATAAAACAACTATGAGATATTTACACAATGGAATACTACTTGGCTATAAAAGAGAAGAAATTTTACCCTTTGAGACAGTATGGATGGACCTGGAGAACACTGTGCTAAGTGAGAAATCAAGATGGTGGGGGAATAAATGGAAGTCACACTGACCTCTTCCCAGGACCAATATGAAATTGCAATTAAATTGTGGAGAAATCACCTGGAATAAACAACTGAATAATAGTGAGAGAGGAGCCTTATAACCTCGGACAGAAATAAAAATCAGTTTTAGCACAACCAAAATGGTGAGGAGTGCGGAAGAGACTCAAGAAGGTGGGCAGGGTGCCCACAGGCGGAAGCACCAGAAGGCTATTGAAATGGCCAGTTGGATCACCCTGAGAAAAACAGGGTCTAAACTATAAGCAGGGATCTTCAGCCTATAGCACCAGAGCCCAAAAAGTACAAAAATGACAACCAGCTGTGAAAAGAGGCAGGTTTGCTCTCTGTAAGAGACAGTAGCTGAAAACACAAAGAGCCTTTTAAAGGATAAATGCATAAGATTTTATTTGCAGCCACTTACCCTGGGCTCTGGCAAAGGTGGGGGCAGACTGGGCTAGAGACACCTGAGGAGAGACTGGGGAAGGAAACAATAGCGCCACCCCCAGAAGGGACTCTGCCCTGGCTCAGTGTTGCTAAAGCCTGACTGCTGAGTATAGAGTGGCAGCCACAGAGAGTAGATCCCTGGCTAAAGGGGGCATCAGAGTGTTCAAAGAGGTCTTGAGGACAGACTGGAGATGGAGGCTTTGGAGAGAGATCTGAAGGAGTGGCTGGTGGGATCCCAGTGCTGACTGCTCCCCCATACGGCAGCAGCCACCTGGCTTAGGCAGACCACTCCCCTGAGCGGCAGCAGTGGTAGAGGACCCAATAACCCCACCCCAAGGAGGAACTCTGCCCCTCCCTGTGGTGTCTAAGTCAACCTGCTGAGTGCAGGGTGACTAGATTAACTGCTGAAGGAGACAGCCACAGACAGGAGATTCCTGGAAGTCTTGAACACACTGCCTAAGGTCAGACAGAGTCAACAGCAGACATCAACTGAGGCAGATCCAGAAAGAAAAAACAGTGGTCTCCTACCATAGAAGTTCACACCACAAAGTCAGGAAATCAAGACAGATCAATTTAAGAAGCAAAAGCAAAAAGAAGAGCCTCACAAATAATGGGAAGACAAAGAAACATCTCCAACTCAAAGGGAAAGAAATCTCCAGTGAGATAAATAAAACAGAAGCAAGTATATCATCAGATAATGAGTTCAAAACAATGGTTCTAAGAAAGCTCAATGAACTGAGTGAGCTCAGAGAGAATTACAAAAAACTACAGGGGAAACTAGGATGAACTTACTGCAAACTATATCAGCATGAAAAAGGACATGGAAACTATCAATAAGACACAGGAGGAAATGAAGAATACAGTTTCTGAATTGGAGAACACAGTAGAAGGAATCAAAAGCTAGATGAAGGAGAGGAATGAATCAGTGAGCTAGAGGATAAGGTAGAAAAAAGCTCCCAGAAAGAGCAAGAAAATGAAAAAAGACTCACAAAGAATGAAGAGGCATTGAGGGAAATGCAGGGCAACCTGAAACGTAATAATATCCATATAATCGGGATACCAGAAGAAGAAGAGGATGAGGAAGGGATAGAGGACCTGTTTGAAAAAGTCATGATGGAAAACTTCCCTAATTAGAGGAGAGAAAAAGTCACACAAGTCCAGGAAGGACAGAAGGTCCCATTCAAGTGGAACCCAATGAGGCCCACTCCAAGAGACATCATCATTAAAATGGCAAATAGCAAAGACAAACAGAATCTTAAAAGGCAGCAAGGGAGAAAGAGGTAGTAACATACAAGGGAGCCCCTCTACAGCTAGCAGCTTACTTCTCAATAGAAACACTACAAGCCAGAAGGGAATAGCAAGAAATATTCCAAGTCATGAAAAGCAAAGGTCTTCAACCAAGACTGCTATATCCAGCAAGACTCTCAATTAAAATGGAAGGCGAAATAAGGAGTTTCCCGGACAAAAGAAGGCTAAAAGAATATACCTCCACCAAACCACCAACTGCAAAATATGCTCAAGGGACTGCTTTAAGAAGATGAAGAAAAAGAGATTACGAATAGCCAGTTATTTTCACAGTCACCAATACTTGATATTACTAATATTTTTAATACTTAATCCGATTGTGACAATGATGTGTTATTTTAATTGTTACTTTATTATTTGTTGAAACCTGTTTTTGTGTACTTCTTGCTTATTTATATTATTTTTAAAAAGCTTTAAATGTCTCTTTGGTATTCTTCATCCATTTTTTGATTAAATGTTTGTAGAATTTTTTCCCCAAAAAATAAATCCAGAAAAAACTATTGACCCTTTTTCAGCTGTGTTGCAAGTACTTTCCTATTCTATTATTTGTCCTTTAACTTTTTTATAAGGATAGTGCTGCATAGTCTTCAATGTTTAATATAATCATATTGTTAATATTTTACTTTATATCTTCTAGGTCTGAATATTTCACTTCAGGGAAAAAAATATTTACTATTTTTTCAGAAAATTCCTTAGCCTTTAGATATTAATTTTTAACTCATCTGACTGTGTTGTATAATGTGTGAAATAGGGCTCTATATTTGTTTTATTTCAAGTAATAGTAGTCCATGCACCTTATTTGTTGAATAAGCCTTATTTTCCCGATTGATTTGAAATATCAATTGAGTCATATATTACATTGTTAGACAGATATATACATTTGTTTGTAGAATGCTCATTATATTTCATTGATCTACTTGATTATTTCTGTGCTGGTGTGATGTTTTAATTCTTGAGACTTTATAATCAGATTTACATTTTTTAATATTTTATAATGGATTTTGAAATTTAAAAACATAATTAAATAAAATAAATCTGCATTAAAAAAAAAAAGAAAGATCAACAGAACTCCTACCTTTTGCAACAGTATGGATGGAACTGGAGAATATTATACTAAGTGAAATAACCCAGTCAATGAAAGACAGATACCATATGATCTCACCTATAATTGGAATCTATTCAACAAAATAAACTAATGAACAAAATAACCCACTGGCATGGAAACATGGAGCAGACTGAAAGTGACCAGAGGGGATGGGAAAGAAGGACCATGGTGGAAGGATGGAGAAGGGACTAGACAAAAAACATGTATCAATGACCCATGGACACGGACCGTTCCCAGAGTGGGAATTGACTAGGGAAGTGGAGGGCAGGGTGAGATGGTGGAAGAGGACAATGGAGGGAAAACTGAGACAACTGTAATAGAATAAATATGATTTATACATAAAAAAAGAATATTATGATAAGTGAAATAAGCCAGTTAGAGAAAGACAAATACGATATGATTTCACTCACATGTGGAATCTAATGAACAAACAATTAACAAGGAAAATGTGAACAGACTCATAGATGAAGAGCAGGATGACAGCTAATGGGGGGAAGGGGAAGGTATGGAGTGACTGAGCAAAAAAGGAAAAAGGACTCATGGACATGGACAACAGTGTGGTGATTGCTGGGTGGAGGAGAGTATAATGGGACTAAATATTAATGGAAAAAATACAATAAAGATTAAATTAAAAAATAGATTAGAAGATGGCTTTGATGATTGTGTATTAATTTTCGAAGCAGTAGAAATTACAGAACAGAGAAAGTTTGCTAGACACTACACATTTAAATATTCAATCTTTCAGTTTTTATCTTGATTAGAAAATATTGGGACTATAGACATAACAAAGTAAAGACATGACGAAAATCTACCTTTACTAGGGTGAGTATTGCCAGAGGTGAGAAGATGGAGATAAAGAAGAAAATCAATGGGATCAGAAACATCTGAAAATTACTGTAATTAAATTTCAGACACTGTGATGCCAGCATGCATAGAGTTTGGAAAAATAATAAAATCTTCCCTCAATATACTAATATGCCTAACTCATTTTCATATAACAAAATACAGATGACAACAGAAGGTTCATACATTTGTAGTAATTAGAAAGATTTTTTTCATAATCAGTGAAAGCAGAATTTAATTGAATGATGCAAAGTTAGAATTTAAATAACAAATTCAGTATGAAAGACAAGTGATCTAATGCCATGAATCCCTATTAACAAGGCTTAAACTATGGAATGTCTTCATTCTGCAGAAGATTCAGGTAAAAGAGCCTTCCATTTTTTGTTGTTTCAAGAAGTTTTTGTTTTATTGTTTTTTTGACAACAATCTCTGTGGAGCAGAAAACATTGGGAAACCAGGAAAGGAACGCTACCTTTTTTGTTCATCTGATCTCACTGTGACATTGTGGTGAAATATCTTATAAAGTAAGAGCCTGATACAGAACACAAGGATCTGTAAGAAACTGGTCAATTTTAATGTTTGTAGCTTATAAATAGGAGGACTGAATATATGTGCATTTATAACCTCTTTGGTCCACTTTACACTGTGATTACTTTAAAAATACAAGTGAGAACATTCAAATTTGTTACTTTGCCCTAAAATCTAATGGACAGACTGAGCATATTCAAGACATATGGAGTATATTTTGCCCTATGTCCTGGCTTCTGTAGCTGTATTTCTTCAGAGAATAGATTAGAAAGGCATTTAAGCTCATTAGATAGAAAGATGTCATCCCCTCACATCAAAGTACATGAGGAAAAAAGTTCAAGAATTACAAATTTTTATAAAACATTAAAAAAAAAACCCTTTTGGCCCTGGCAAGGAAAATGTCAACAAGTCAAAAGAAACTAAATGGCTATTGACCAGTTTCATGAAGGCAAAGCTGCAAGCCAAGACGGCATAATGCTTTCCTACCATGAGGGTAAGGCACAAATGACACTAATCCTTTTTAATGGTCACAAAAGCTGACAACTTACTCAGACTTAGAACTGAAGGCACCAAATCATCTCTGGGAATGACTCACCATAAATAGGTCACGAGCACCAATATCAACAGCTAACAGAAATGCCTTCTCAAATCTCTGGTACCTGTAAGGAAGATATGTTATCTATTAGTGCAAACAAAACAACATAAAAGCAGACAGCTGTTTGTTTAATGTATTTATGTGTCATTGTTTTTGGTCTTCTGATGGCAAAAATATTTTCAGACAGTGGAGCCTTTGTCTACTGGGCTATTCTGAATGTGAAATATTACTGTACCTAGGAGGAGCTGAGCACAGTGCCCATGGAGGCCCTTCAGTACCACTTACCAGGAGCAGCATAACCCAGAGTAGAACAGATAACTTAGGAAATATATTTTTTAAAACTTTTCCCTTTATTGTGCTTTGTAAGAGAAAAGTATGGGGACTTGGAGACCACAGCAAGATAAGATTAACAAATTAAAAGTTGAGAAAAGTATAGTTAAAAGTTGAGAAACCAAATGTTGCATTACAAAAGTCTCATTTGTGAGTTTTTAACAAAATTAATCTTAGACTGTTGTAAAATGACAATGTAAGTGGTTTCTAAATATTTTTTAAAATAATACTTTTCTACTTTTTTTCCAATCATTTTCTTTCCCTAAAGTAAAATGTTGAGAATTTTTTTTGTGCAAGCTTAATTTGAGGCTAAGATAGATGAGAACCAACTGCAGTTTAAATTAGTTACCTTTATAAAAAGTTTAACATCTTGAGAGAAAAGTATGTCATGAATATACAGTTAATCGCTGAACTCAGGGTTAGGGATACCAAGCCCTACAGAGTCAAAAATCCACCTTAATTTTGACTTCCCCAAAACTTAACTACAGTTGGCTCTTGGTATCCATAGGAGGATTGGTCCCAGAGGCACTTGCAGATGCCAAAATCTATGGGTTCTCATGTCCCGTTTTTAAAATGGTGTAATACATATAGTCAGCCATGCACATCTGCAGATTCCCAACCATGGAAGAAAACATTATTTTCAATCAGCATTTTGTTAAATCTGAGGATGTGACCCCTGTGGAGGACCCACTGTATTTATTGAAAAAAAAAAAATCTGCATGTAAGTGGACCCCTGTGGTTCAAAGCTCTGTTGTTTGCGGGTCAACTTTGCATAGGGTTTTGGAAGGAAAGATCATCTTTATTTTGTCTGAATGCTGAGATTTACATAGGTATAACTGTCAGTTTTTCTGACTCTAGAAACAAGCAGGTAAATTATCAAGTTATTCTGTTCTCTTTATTTTATGAATTGTGGTGGAACAAAAATATCAGATTTCAAATAAAACAAATCAGAAATATGGAATATTAGTTAACAGGTTATATAAATTTTATTAGATAAACAGCTAAAATAATTAAAATTCAAGCAAACAAGGCTCATTCTTATAACATATAAGCTGGTAGGTGTAGAACCTGAACCACTTACTTCACAGTTTCCATGTTATGTTTGATGACTGTTTTTTCCTCCTTGGCCCTTCTTACTAGCATTTCTGGTACTAACCTGAATCCCTTTCAACTATGGAAGATCAGAAGGCAATTGTGTTTATCTTTGTTCCTGGAAGCCCCTGGTTCCTTATATATTCAGTGGAGATGGAATGTAATAAGGAAGAGGACAGAGAATTAGCCAGTTCTGCTACTTTTCCACACATTTATTGCCATTTTGTGTTTGTTTATATTCCAGTGAAAATTTCCTGGCAATAGTCCGTCTTCTTCTGATGATCAAAATTAAGGATAAATCCTTATCTTCTGTGTCCTTTGGCCACATCTGACTCTATAAACTTTTCCTCCTTGAAAGCATCACTTTCCTGCATTTGGAAGTGCTATTCTTTTCTCATTTCTTAGATTTCATCTTCTTAGTCCCTTTCCTAGTTCATTTTTCTCTGCCTGCTCCATGAAGTTGGCATACCCTAGCCCTCTTTTATTTATGTTCACTCAATCCAGTCTCCCAGTACCTCAGCCACTCCCACTGGTAATCACATCAATGACTCATAACTCTATAGGATCCACATCTCTCCTGAACTACACACTCTTGTTACCAGGTACCTCAAACAGGACTAACAGGTCCACTGATACATCAATTTGGCTACCATATATATGATAAATTGAAATTTGACAGTGAAATTAAGGGGAGAAAGTTAGGATATACTCTTCTTTCTAGGTGAGCAGTGACCATGAACATAATGATAAAATGAAAGAGCTGGCATTGGTATCTGGCAGCATGGTCAGCCAGCAATACCAAAGGGAGATCCCGACTGCACTGCTATAAAATATATGTTAAAGTATATCACAGGACTCTTAAAAAAAAGAAAAGAAAAAAAAGGGAAATCTCCAGAGATACCACACTATCAATCAAAAAATAACCAAACAAAATCCCTCGACTGACACTTGAGTAAGGATCCCTGGGCTGAGAACAAAAGCGGGTGAGTGGGAAGGAAGACAGAACTACTCCAAGGAGATTGGATCTTGAACAAGTTTCAAAGTAAAGGTGCTAAGCCTGAGATTTGTGATTAAGCCAGGGGCAAAAATGGTCCCAGGTCATTAGTGCCTCTACCTCTGGCAGAAACAATTTAAAAAATTATGTCTAGGTTAAAGTAGATTTGACAGAAGCCCCCAGGATTACTATAAATTAAAATAGAAAAATATAAGTTCACAAAGATCATGAAATACACAAGGAAACAAGCTACTCTAACATAAAATTAGACAATAAACAACAGTGTTATATCTCCATGGATTTCAGATCATTGAATTATTAAAGTTAGAATATAAAATAATTCATTATAAGATATTTATACTGCAAATAAACATGCAAGAAGATACAGTAAAAAATTATCAGGTAGACTTTTCAAACAATAAAATAAAATTTTTAGAAATTAAAATTTTAATTACTGGAGTTAAATAACTTGGCACATTTGAGAGAATTAGTGAACTAAAAGATACACAAATAAGAGATTACAAACAACGTTGCACAGAGATAAAAGATAAAAAAATATAAAGAGGTTAAACAAGATAGAGGAGATGAAAAGGTTTAACATATCTAATCAGGGAATTAAGTTAATGGCTGAGATGATATGAATCCATAAACACAACAGGAACAATGCATATCAAGCAGGATAAATTTAAAGAAACATATAATTATGCACATTTGTAATGGAAATGCAGAACTCCAAAAATAAAAAGATCTTAAAAACTGCCAGGGAGAAGACAGGTCACCTACAAAGAAATTCCAAATAGACTGACACCAGACCCCTTAATGGCAACACTGAAAGGTAGAAGACAGTAGGAAAATATCTTCAAATTATGGAGAGAAAATAAGCATCAATACTGTATGAGGTAACAGTGGACTTCTCTTACAATATGAAAGTAAAATAAAGACCCTTTCAGATATACAAAAACTGAGTGTATTTAACAAATCTTTAATAAAGAGACTACTAGGGGACATATCTCAGGAAAAAGGAAAATGACCTCAGAAGGAAAGTCTGAGAAGCAACAGTTTTTAAAAAAGGGATTTGGTTAAAATACAGGTAGATAAATAGGCATACACACACATCTTTTGATGTATTTTAAGATCTGAAAATATTTATTAGCAATATCATATAAATCAGAGGGTATTTAAAGTGCTATGGTCCTTGCTTTTTTGTACTGTTGAAAATATTATTTAATGTTTGAATTTGGTTACTATGGATATCAAATTTCAATGTTAAATGGTTTTCAGGATATGGAAATACAACAATTAGTTTGTCCATCACTAGTTGATGGTCACATGGAATGTTTTCCAGTTGGCCCTATTATGAATAAAGCTGCTATGAATATTCATATATAAGTTGTTACACATAAGTGTTTTCATTTCTCCTGGGAAAAAATAAACATAATATTACAATTGCTGGGTCATATGGTAAGTATACGTTTAACATATAGGGAGGAAAAAGATGGCGGAGGAGTGAATGGGAGTCACATGGACCTCCTCCCAAGACCAAAACGGAATTGTGACTAAATAATGGAGAAATCGCCTGGAAAACAATGGAATGATAGAGGGAGAGGAGCCTTGGAGCTGTGGACAGACAGTGGATTCGACTCTCACACATCCCAACGGGTGAGAAGTGCGGTGGAGGCTCGAGAGGGTGGGCTGGGCGCCCACAGGCACCAGCACCAGAGTGACATTGAAACGGCCAGTTGGATCCCCCTGAGAAGACCAGGGTCTGAACCATAAACAGGAACCCCTAGACTACAGCAGCTGAAACCAGGAAAACGCACATACAAAATGCAAACCCGAAAAGCTTAGGGGCTCTCTCTGCCAGAGACAGGCGGCTAGAGGTGCAAAGAGACATTTAAAGGGCGAACACAAAACTTTGCAGTGGCAGGTGCCTTCCTTGATCTCTGGGGAGAGGCAGCAGCAGAGAGAGATGGTGCCTGCGGAAAGATTGGTGAGGAAAATTTTGTGAAGAGAACTGAGACGGTGGCCAGCAGAGCCCCAGTGATAATGTACCTCCCACTCTGCAGCTACCATCTCGCTCAGGCATAAGGGAATCAATTAACCAGCCTTTTGGGCAATCCGCACACAGCGAGTGGGCTGGGGGCTGAGTGCAGACTGGCTGGAAGAAATAGAGGATCCCTGGCCGAAGGGGACACACAGCTGCATAGAGACCCTTGAGGAGAGACTGGTGACAGAGGGATTGGGGAAAGAACTGGAGGATTATCTGAGATCCCCGGAGCAGACTACCTCCCCATTCCGTAGTCTCCATTTGGGCAGGCAAGCCTGGCCCCCAAAGAGGTAGAAGTGGGCACGGGAGCTGGAAGTTGCGCAATTACAACATGGTCCACCGAAATAGTGGATCCCAAAGGGGTCACAGAGCTGCCCAGAGATCCTTGGGGAGAGATTGGAGACAGGACTAACTAGAGAGTTCTGGAGCTGACTCCTTCCCTTTCCGAAGTCTCCATTTTGTGCAGGCAGGCCATGCCCCCAAAAAGCCAAAAGCAAGAAAGCACACAATAGAAGGTCCTAAACTGACCAGTGCTGGCGAGCCTGCGTGGTCCAGTGAGGGTGCCTGCCTGGGCCTGTGCACAGGCGTGCCCGGACCAGCTGGGGCGCCTGCACAGGCTGGCACGTGCGCGCAAGTGAGCTGGTGTGCGAGTGCAGAGTGGTTTGCTGAAATAGTGGATCCCTGGCTGAAGGGGTCACAGAGCTGCCCAGAGACCCCTGATGAGAAACTGGAGACAGAGGCATTAGAGATCCCAGTGCCAACTCTTCCCCAGTCCATGATCTCCATTTTGTTCAGGTGGACTACTCCCCTTAGTGACAGCAGCCTATAAGGGCACAATAGTCCCGCCATCAGGACGCACTGCTCCGCCTGTGGTGCCTAACGCTGACAGATGAGGACAGACTGACCAGACTGACAATCACAGGAGACAGACACAGATAGTTGATTCCTGGAAAACTCAAACAAACGACTCAAGGTCACATGGTGTCAACAACTGACATCATCAGAGGCAGACTCAGAGAGAAGAATAAAGAAAAATAAATAAATAAAAGACTCCCCCTACTACCATAGAAGTTTAATCCACAATGTTAGGAAATATAGACAGATCGATTGAAGCAGAAGCAATAAATAAATAAATAAATAAATACTCTCTCACAAAAATGGGAAGAAAAAGAAGTTTCCCCCAAATGAGGGGAAAGGAGAAATTCCCACAGAGAGAGCTAAATGAAGTAGCGGCAAGGGAACTATCAGATATTTAATTCAAAACAATGACTCTAAGGAAGCTGAATGATTTCAGCCAGCTCAAAGATAACTATGAGAAACTGCAGAGAAACTATCAGGATCTTAGAGAAAACTTTATCAACCTGGAAAAGGACATAGAAACTATCAAGAAGACACAAGAGGATATGAAGAATACCATTTCTGAATTGAAGAACACAGTAGCAGGAATCCAAAGCAGGCTAGATGAAGCTGAGAATTGAATCAGTGAGAAGGAGGATAAGGTAGAAAGAAGCTCCTAGAAAGAACAAGAAAAGGAAAAAAGACTCAAAAAGAATGAAGAGCATTTAGGGAAATGCAGGACAACCTGAAACGCAATAATATCGGCATAATAGGGATACCAGAAGGAGAAGAAGAGGAGCACGGGATAGAGACCTCTTTGAAAAAGTAATGATGCAAAACTTTCCTAATTTAAGGAGAGAAAAGGTCTCACACGTCCAGGAAGCAGGGAGGGCACCATTGAAGAGGGACCCAAGAGGCCCACTCCAAGACACATCATTAAAATGGCAAATATCCGAGACAGAGAATCCTAAAGGCAGCAAGGGAGGAGATAATACATACAAGGGAGCCCCGATTCAGCTAGGAGCTGACTTCTCAACAGAAACACTACAAACCAGAAGGGAATGGCAACAAATATTCCAAGTCATGAAAAGCAAAGGCCTACAGCCAAGGCTGTTCTACCCAGCAAGGCTCTCAAAATAGAAGGCGAAATAAGGAGATTCCCAGACAAAAGAAGGCTATAAGAATACGTCTCCACCTAACCAGCACTGCAAGAAATACTAAAGGAACTGGTTTAAGAAGATGAAGAAAAAGAGTGAGAAAGAGGAAAACACAGGTACAAAGAGAAAAACATGAATAAGTTTCTATTAATAATAACTCTTAATGTAAATGGACTAAATGCCCCAATCAAAAGACACATAGCTGAATGGATAAGAAAACATGACCCACACATAGGCTGCCTACAAGAGACCCATCTCAGAGCAAAAGACCTGCACAGATTGAACGAAAAGGAATGGAAAGAAATATTTTAAGCAAATGGCTAAGAGAAGAAAGCAGGGGTTGCAATACTTATATCAGACAAAATAGATTTCAAAACAAAGGACATAAAAAAACCCAGAAGGACGTTTTGTAATACTTAAAGAAAGAATCTATCAAGACATAAACATTGTAAACTTATATGCACCCAACATAGGAGCACCCAGATATATAAGGAAAATCTTGGCCGAATTCAAAAAAGATATAGATATTGACACGCTGATAGGGGATTTTATACCCCACTGCGAAAAATAGACAGATCTCCCAAACAAAACATCAACAAGGATATTGTGGAGCTGAATGACGCACTGAATCAAATAGACTTAAAAGACATATATAGAACCTTACATCCCAAAGAAGAAAAATACACATTCTTTTCAAATGCTCATGGCAGTTTTTCAAAGATAGACCACATGATAGGACACCAAGCAAGCCTCAGCAAATTCAGGAAAACTGAAATAATACCAAGCTTTTTCTCGGACAACAAGGGCTTGAAGCTGGAAATCAACCTCAAAGAGAAACTTCAAAAACTTGCAAACTCATGGCAACTGAACAGTAGGTTATTAAACAATGAATGGGTCAATAATGAGATAAGGGAAGAAATGAAAAAATTTCTGGAAACAAATGAAAATGAACAGACAACAGTCCAAAATCTATGGGACACAGCAAAGGCAGTCCTGAGAGGGAAGTTCATAGCAATACAGGCTTACCTAAAAAACACAGAAACATTTCAAATAAAAGACCTAACACTACAATTTCAAGAATTGGAGAAACAACAACAAATAAATCCCAGAGCAAGTAGAAGGAAGGAAACAGTCAAGATTAGAGCAGAACTGAATGACATAGAGACGAAAAGATCAATTCAGAGAATCAACCAATCCTGAAGCTGGTTCTTTGAAAAGATAAATAAAATTGACAAGGCTTTAAGCAGACTCATCAAGAATAAAAGGGAGAGGACCCAAATTAATAATATCAGAAATGAAAGAAGAGATATAACAATTGATAGCACAGAAATACAAATGATCATCAGAAACTACTATCAACAATTATATGCCAAGAAATTTGAAAATCTTGATGAAATGGACAAATTTTTAGAAAAGTATAATCTTCCAACACTGAAGGAGGAAGAAACAGAAAGCTTGAACAGACCGATAACAGCTGGGGAAATTGAAGCAGTAATCAAGAAACTCCCAGCACACAAGAGCCCAGGGCCAGATGGTTTCACAGGAGAATTTTACAAAACATTTAAGGAAGAGCTAACCCCTGTCCTTCTCTAACCATTCCAAAATCCTAAGGAGGGAAGACTCCCAGACTCTTTTTATGAGGCCAGCATCACCCTGATCCCCAAACCAGATAAAGACCCTAAAAGAAAGAAAACTACAGGCCAATTTCGCTGATGAACATACATGCTAAAATCCTCAACAAAATAGTGGAGAACCGCATCCAGCAATACATTCAAAAGATTATCCACCACGATCAAGTGGGATTCATCCCAGGGATGCAGGGATGGTTATATACGCAAGTCAGTAAAGGTGATACATCACATAAATAAAAGAAAAGACAAAAACCACATGATCATCTCGATAGACGCAGAAAAAGCATTCGATAAGGTACAGCATCCATTTATGATCAAAAAACTCAGCAAAATGGGAATAAATGGGGCATTCCTCAACATAATAAAGGCCATATATGAAAAACCTACAGCCAATATCATACTCAACGGGCAAAAATTGAAATCTTTCCCACTGAGATCGGGAACACGACAAGGATGTCCGCTCTCACCGCTTCTTTTCAACATGGTATTGGAAGTCCTAGCCACAGCGGTCAGACAAGAGAAAGAGATAAAAGGCATCCAAATAGGAAAGGAGGAAGTAAAGCTATCATTGTTTGCAGATGACATGATAGTGTACATAGAGAACCCTGTAGACTCTACCAAAAAACTCCTCAACCTAATAAGTGAATTTGGCAAAACAGCAGGATACAAAGTCAACATTCAGAAATCAAAGGCATTTTTGTACACCAGCAATGCAATAGAAGAAGAAGAAATCAGAAAAAAAATACCATTTGATATAGTAACAAGAAAAATAAAGTACCTAGGCATAAATTTAACCAAAGACGTAAAAGACCTGTACGCAGAAAACTCTACAACATTGAAAAAAGAAATTAAGGAGGGCACAAATAAATGGAAGCATATACCATGCTCATGGATTGGAAGAATTAATATCATCAAAATATCCATACTACCCAAAGCAATTTATAGACTCAACGCAATCCCTATTAAGATACCAATGACATATTTCACAGAAATAGAACAGACATTTCAAAAATTTATATGGAACCATAAACGACCCCGAATAGCCTCAGTAATTTTGAGAAAGAAACACAAAGTCGAGGGATCACAATACCGGACATCAAACTCTACTACAAAGCCACCATACTCAAAACAATCTGGTACTGGCACAAGAACAGACCCATAGACCAGTGGAACAGAATAGAAAGCCCAGAAATAAGCCCAGGTCTCTATGGGCATCTAATATTTGACAAAGGGGGCAGAAGCATATCATGGAGCAATAATTGCCTCTTCAACAAATGGTGTTGGGAGAGCTGGACGGCTACATGCAAAAAATTGAAATTGGATCATCGGCTGACACCATACACAAAAATAAACTCAAGATGGATAAAAGACTTAAATATAAGTTGCAACACTGTAAAAATCCTAGAGGAGAACATTGGCAGGAAACTCTCAGATATCCAATGCAGCAATTTTTTCACTGATATGTCCCCTAAAGCAAGGGACATAAAGGAAAGAATAAACAAATGGGACCTCATCAAAATAAGAAGCTTCTGCATGGCTAAAGAAAACATCAGCAAAATGAAAAGGGAGCCAACCGTATGGAAAAATATATTCACTAATGATACATCAGATAGAGGTTTGAGGTTTGATCTCCAAGATATATAAAGAACTCACTCGACTCCACTCCAAGAAGATAAATGATCTGGGCAGATGCTTTTCTAAGGAGGAGATACAGAGGTCCCAGAGGCATTTGAAAGGATGCTCAGCATCACTAGCCATCAGAGAAATGCAGATCAAAACCACCATGAGGTACCACCTCACACCGGTCAGAATGGCCATCATAAACAGATCCACAAACAACAGGTGCTGGCGAGGCTGTGGAGAAAAGGGAACCCTAGTTAACTGTTGGTGGGAATGCAGACTGTTGCAGCCACTGTGGAAAGCAGTGTGGAATTTCCTCAGAAAGCTGAAAATGGAACTGCCTTTTGATCCAGTGATTCCCCTGCTGGGACTATACCCTAAGAACACCAAAATGCCAATACAAAAGAACCTATGCACCCCAATGTTCATAGCAGCACAAGTCACAATAGCCAAGTGTTGGAAGCAACCTAAATGCCCATCAGTAGATGACTGGATCAAAAAATTATGGTACATATACACAATGGAATACTACGCAGCAGAAAGAAAAAAAGAACTACTAAACTTCGCGGCTCATGGCTGGAACTGGAGAGCATTATGCTAAGCGAAATAAGCCAGGGGGCCAAAGACAAATACCATATGATCTCACCTATAAGTGGAACCTAACCAACAATACAAAGATGCAAGGAAATTAAGACCAGCAACACTGAAAGGAAAAGAAATCAAGAGAGACAAGAAGGAAGGGGGGGGTGGGGAAAAGGAAGGGAAGGGGAAAGTCAAGGAACATATAGCAAGGACTCATGGACAAAACTAAAGGGGAAGAGCTGAGGGAGCGAAGGAGAGAGGGAGCAAGGGAAAGTGGTGGCGGGGAGGCAGAGACAAATGTATTTGAAAAAAATAAATTAAAATAAAATAAAAAAAATTAAATAAAAAATAAAAAAAAAAAAGAAAATAAGACAACAACACTGAAAAAAAAAAAAAGAAAGAAAGAAACCAAGAGAGACAAGAGCGAAGGAGGGAGGAGTGGGCGGCGGAAAAGGAAGGGAAGGGGAAAGTCAAGTAAAATATATCAAGGACTCATGGGCAAAGCCAAAGTGGGGAAAGACTGAGGGACAGAGAGTGGGGAGGGGAAAGTGGTGGGGGTAAGGCGGAGACAAATGTATTTGTAAAAAATAATTCATTAAAAAAAAAAAGAACAGTATGAAGACATAAGAATTCAAAAAAATGAGGAGAGGCTTAGGAACCTCTCAGACAACTTTAAACAATGCAACATCCGAATCATAGCGGTCCCAGAAGGAGAAGAGAAAGAGGAAGATATTGAAAACATATTGGAAAAAATAATGAAGAAGAACTTCCTCAATCTGGCCAAAGAAATAGACTTCCAGGAAATCCAGGAAGCTCACAGAGGACCCAAGGAGGAACACACCAAGGCACATCATAATTATGTTTCCCAAGATTAAAGATAAGGAGAGAATCTTAAAAGCACCAAGAGAAAAGGAGACAGTTATCTACAAAGGAGTTCCCATAAGACCCTCAGCTGATTTCTCAAAAGAAATCAAATCTTGCCAGCCCATTTGCAGGCAAGAAGGGGCTGGAAAGAAGTATTCAAAGGCATAAAAGCTAAGGATCTTCATCCAAGATTACTCTATCCAGAAAAGCTATCATTTAGAATGGAAGGGCAGATAAAGTGCTTCCCAGATAAGGTAAAGTTGAAGGAGTTCATCATCACCAAGCCTTACTATATGAAAAGTTAAAGGAACTTATCTAAGAAAATGATGAAGATCAAAAACTATGAATAAAAGAGAGGGGAGGAGGAGAGGAAGAATAGGGGAAAAAGTACAGGGAATAAGCAGCATAAATAGATAGTAAATAGGCAGGGGGGAGGTTAAGAATAGTATAGGAAATGGAGAAACCAAAGAACTTACATGTATGATCCATGGACATAAACTAAGAGCAGTGGGAATGCTGCGGGGGTAGGGTGGTGTAGGGTGGAGGGGAATAAAGGGAAGACAAAAATGGGACAACTGTAATAGCATAGTCAATAAATATATTTTTAAAAAACCATATAAGGAACTACCCAGTGATGTTCTAAAGTGATTACAATATTTTATATACCCACTAGCAATAACAGGAAATATCGGGTATATCCACATTCTACCCAATACTTAGTATGCTCAGTCTTTTTCATTTTATCCTTCTAATGGGTATATAGTAGTTTCTGATTATGGGTATAACTCATATTTCTCCGATGACTAATGGTTTTGAGCATCATGACTTTTTTTTTCATATGAGTTTCTAGTGGTTATAGCACCATTGTTTGAAAAATTCATTCTACATCAAATTACCTTGGTAATTTAGTAAAAAAACAGTTGTAGTAAGTTTGGAAATAAGGAAGTATGAGTCTTCTAAATTTGTTCATTTTCAAGATTGTTTCGGATATTAGGGGCCCTTTGCAAATTTATATGAATTTACAGACTGGCTTTTCCTATTTTTGAAAAGAAATTGGAATTTTGGGAGGAATTGTATCGAATCTATAGACTTCACTGGGTAAAACTGCCATCTTAGTAGTAAGTCTTCCAATCCATGAACATGGGATATCTTTAAATTATTTAAGTCTTCTTTAATTATTTTTAGCAATATTTTTTAGCTTTCAGTGTATGTTTTGTCACTATCTCAGTTAAATTTATTTGTACTTACAGTATGCTACTGTAAGTAGAATAGTTTTCTTCATTTCCTGTTTGGATACTTGTTGGTGTATAGAAACGCACCTGTTTTTTGGTTGTTGTATGTTGATCTTGTAACCTGCAACCTTGTAGAATTAATTTAACAGGTAATTAGTTTTCATGTACATTCTTTGAGATTTTTTAAAATATAGAATCATTTGCAAACAGAGATAATTTCTTCTCTTTTTTTCCAATTTAGATATATTTTATTTCTTTTTCTTGCCTAAAAGCTCTGGCTAGAACTTCTAGTACAACACTAAATAACAGGGTGAAGATGGACATCCTTGTGTTGTTCTTGATCATAGGGAGAAAGCTTTCAGCCTTTAATCACTGAATATGATGTTAATTGTAGTATTTTCATAAATGGCATTTATTATGTTGAAGTTTCCTTTACTCATAGTTGGCTCAGTTTTTTGAAAATGAAGGGGTGTTGAATTTGGTCAAATACTTTTCTGTACCAATTGAGATGTTCATATGTATTTTCCCTTGTTCTATTAATGTGGTGTATTACATGAATAGGTTTTCTTACGTTGAAACCATGCTTGCATTCCTGGGATAAATCCCACCTGGTCATGATATATAATCCTGTTACTATGTGTTGGATTTAGCTTGCTAGCATTTGGTTGTGGAGGATTTTCACATCCATATTCATTAGGGATATTGGTCTGTAGTTTTTTTCTTATGGTGTCTTTGGCGTTATAGAATAAGTTAGGAAGTCCTCCCTCCTTTCCTCTAGCTTAGTAAAATTTTGAAAAGGTTAATGTTAATCTTTGTTTAAATGTTTCATATAACTTCATCAGTGAAGCCATCTGGTCCTAGATAGAACTTTGGAGGTTTTGAATATGATTCAATCTCTTCATTTGTTATAGATTCATTCAGATTATCGATTGTTTATTGAGTTTGTTTTGGTAGTTTGCGTGTTTGAAAGAATTTGCCTGTGCCATCTATGTTATCTAATTTGCTGCATGCAAATGTTTATAGTCTTGTCTTATAATCCTTTTTATTAGCTTGGTGCCTTCTCTCTCTCTCTCTCTTTTTTAAGTCTGTCTAAAGTTTGTAAATTTTGGTGATTTTTTCCAAAGGACTTTTTAAAATTTCACTTCCTCTGTTTTTAAAAATTCTTATTGTGTTCCTCTCTGCTTTAATCTTTATTTCCATCCATCTGCTAGGTTGGAGTGTATTCCCCCCACTTTTTTTCTGGTTCCTTACATTGTAAAGTTAGGTAATTGATCTGATATTTTCCTCTTTTTAAATATAGATATTTGTCTATATTTAATATAGATATTTAATGTAGATAATTTCCTTTCTTAACTCTACTTTTGCTGCATCTCACAAGTATTGGTATGTTGTGTTTTTGTTTTCATGTGTTTCAAAATGTAACAATGTGATTTCTTCTTGGACCCATTGGCTGTTTAAGACTGTGTTGTTAAATTTTTATGTATTTGTGAGTTTTCCAGTTTTTCATTATTGATTTCTAGCTTTATTTATTGTGGCAGGAGAATATACTTTGCATAATTTCTATCTTTTTAAATTTATTAAGATTTTTAAAATGTCCTATCAGTGGCCTATCCTGGTGAATCTTCCATGTCTACTTTAGAAGAATGTGTGTTCTGCTGTTATGAATACACATCTGCTAGATCTAATCTGTGCAAACTGTTGTTCAAGCCCCCTTTCCCTAGTAATCTTCTGTTTGGATGTGCTATCCAATGTTGAAAATTGGGTGCTGAAGTCTCCACGTAGCACCCCACTTTCTTGTGCAACTTGTATAACTATTATTGTACAACTTTCTATTTCCTTCAGTTATATCACTCTTTGTTTCATATATTCTGGAGAGCCTTATGGTTTGGTGCACATACGTTTAAATTTGTCATATCTTCTTGATACAATATTCCTTTTATTCATAGATGATGTTCTTCTTTACCTCTTGTTATATTTTTTTAACTTTATGTTTATTTGTCTGATGTTAGTATAGCCACTGCATCTCTCTTTTGCTTAAAAACTACAAGCTTTCCCCTTAAGATTAGGAACAAGACATGGGTGCCTGTTTTTACCACTCTTATTCAACACAGTATTGGGAATTCTAGCCACAGGGATCAGACAAAAAATTTTTTAAAAAAAGGTATCCAAATTGGAAAGGAGGAAGTAAAATTGTCATTATTCACAGATGACATTGATAATGTACACAGAAAACTCTATAGTCTCTACCAAAAAAAACTGCTCGCCCTAATAAGTGAATTTAGCAGGCAAAATAGCAGGTTACAAAGTTAATATTCACAAATTGATGGCATTTTTGTTCACCAATAATGAAATATCAGAAAGAGAAAGTAGGAAAAAATCCCATTTTTTACTATAGCAACAAGAAAAATAAAGTACCTAGGAATAAATTTAATAAAGGAGGTAAAATATCTGTATTCAGAAAACTATAGAACACTGAAGAAACAGATTAAGGAAGATACAAATAAATGCAAGCATACACTGTGTTCATGGATTGGAAGAATTAACATCATGAAAATGTGCATACTACCCAAAGCAATCTATAGATTCAATGTAATTCCTATTAAAATACCTATAGTATATTTCAAAGATCTAGAGCAAATATTTCAAAAATTTAATGGACCCAAAAAGGAGCCTGAATAACCTTGGCAATCTTGAGAAAGCAGAAAAAAGCAGGAAGGATCACAATACCTGATATCAAAGTATACTACTACAAGGCCACTGTAATCAAAGCAGTCTGGTACTAGCATAAGAACAGACACACAGATCAATAGAACAAAATAGAGCCAGAAATAAACCCATGTCTCTATGGTCAATTAATTATTTGACAAGGGGGCATGAGCATACAATAAAGTAAAAATAGCCTTTTCAATAAATGGTGCTGGGAAAAGTGCCTTGTACATGCAAAAAAATTAAACTAGATTACCAGCTTACACCATACACAAGAACAGAATAAACTCAAAATGGTTAAAAGACTTAAAAGACAAGTCGTGACACCATAAAAATCCTAGAGGAAAACATAAGCAGGAAAATCAGCTATCCCATGTAGCAATATTTTTGCTGATATATCTCCTAGGGCAAGAGAAATAAAGGGGCGGGGGAAACAAATGGTACTACATCACACTATAAAGCTTCTGCAGCTCTAAGGCAACCATCATCAAAATGAAAAGAAAACCTACCATACGGGAGAACATATTTGCCAATGATTCATCAGAAGAGGGTATGATCTCCAAAATACATAAAAAACTCATACAACTTAACACCAGGAAGACACACAATCCAATTTAAAAATGGGCAAAGGACCTGAGAGACTCTTCTCCAGGGAGGACATGTAGATGGCACATAGACATGTAAGAAGATGCTCAACATCACTGGCCACCAAAAAGATGCAAATTGAAACCACAATGAGATGTTGCCTTGTACCTTCTGGAGGGGCTGTCATTAATGAATTAACTAGCACTGGGTGCTGGAAAGGATGTGGAAAAACAGGAATCCTGGTGCACGGTTGGTGGGAACGCGGACTGGTGCAGTCACTGTGGAAAGCAGTGTGAATTTTCCTTAAAAACTAAAAATGGAAATGCCTTTTGATCCCGTGATTCCACTACTGGGAATATACCCTAAGAATCCCAAATCACCAATTCAAAAGAACTTATGCACCCCTGTGTTCAAAGCAACATTATTTATAATAGCCAAGTGCTGGAAACAGCCTAAGTGCCCATCAGGAAATGACTGGATCAAAAAACTGTGGTACATTTACAAGGTGGAATACTGCACAGCAGAAAGAAGGAGCTCCTACCTTTTGTGACTGCATGAATGGAACTAGAGAATATTATGCTAAGTGAAATAAGCCCGTAGGTGAAAGACAAGTACCATATGATCTCACCTAGAAGAGGAATCTAATGAACAAAATAAACTAATGAACAAATAGAACCACATGCTTGGAAACATGGAACAGATTGACAGTGACCAGAGGGGAGGAAGGAGGAAAATGGTGGAAAGAAGGGGAAAGGACTGGTCAAGGAACATAGATGAATGACCCACGGACATGCACAACAGTGTGAAAACTGACTGTGGGAATGGAGGGTGGGATGAGCAGACAAAGGCATGGGGAGGGGGGGAAATTGGGAAAACTAATGAAATAACAATAAAAAATGATTTAAAATATTATAACCTCATAAGCAATACCCAGAGTAACAATAATAGCAACTATCATTTATTGAGATATTGTATTAGTTACTAGTCTAATACTTTATATGTATTAACTCAAGTAATGTTTACATCAACCCTGTCAGGTTGGTACTATTTCAATATCCATTTAATCAATGAAAAACTCGAACACAGAGGTTAATAAGCAAAATTTGCCAAATAAAATACAGAATACTCAGTTAAATCTGAATTTCACATAAATATTGAATAATGCATTAGTAAGTATACACCATGCAATATTTGGGACATACTTATCCTAGATAATTCTATATTATCTGAAATTTAAATTTAACTGGGCATCCCTTATTTTTATTTGCCAAATAAATCTGGTAACACTAAGCTTCCCAAGGTCCCATAGCTAGTCACTTGTATAGCAAGACTTGGAACCAGATAGTCTGGCTTCAAAACTTGCACCCTCTACCTTAGTGCTGCTCTAATGCTACCAGGAAAGAATGAACTATGTGCTGGAGGCTTATAGGTCCTTCTTCTTCAGGTCATGTTTCTGGTTGTTAGGTTTTCTGAATCAAGAAGAGAAATGCCATGCTGCATTCATTAAAAATGAATGATCAAATTGCTTCATGGTTGGCTCCAAACCAGAGAGGAGATGAGCCAGCTCCCTCTTTGGCTGCTACAGTATGTTAGGAATCCAAAATTCCATCACTTTGAACTCTACAAGTTTTAAAACTAGTATCATTCAAAAGTTATCATCAGATACACAGTGAACTACAAGTACATTTACTTTTATAGAGTACTTACAAAATACCTCTAATGCTTGAAGTTCTGTGTTAGGACTCAAAGGGTTAGAAAACCTATGACATTAGTCCTTGATCCTAAGCTTCTCATCGCCTAGTAGGAGAGACAGCCATAAACAATGATAATAACTATTGCTTATTAAGTACTTAATACAAGCTAGTTGCTTTTACTGGTTAATTGTTTATAATTTTGACAATGATGTTTAAGGTTAGTAAACTCCTCTTCTGTACAATGGAAGTAATAAGAGCTTAAGTAACTTGCCCAAAATTACACATCTAATTATGAAGCTAGGATTCAAACTTAGTTCTGTTCGACTCCAAAGCTTGGGCTTTTCAAAAATTATTTCATGCTATCTCCACAACTGACTAAAATTTCAGGCTACAATAGAGCTGCAAATTAAGACTTAAGGGAGCATTCGTAACTACTGCATCCTCCTCAGTACTTAATAGAGGGGTAATTTATAGCTGCTGTTGATTATTAAGATGGCATGTAGTAATTAATCAGATTGTTGGTGTTACAATTCTTATTAAAGATATTATTTGTGAGACCTGTCAGTTATGATGAGTAACTGGTAACAGACTATCACCATAAACATAATGGTAGAAGTCATTCATTGCTCTCATGTGGATATTAATAATAGTATGTTTTGACATGACTACTGACATTCTTATATATTAAAAAATACTAGGTTGAATAATTCTATGCTAGTATATTAATCCAAAATAAATTAAAATACCAACCTCCAAATTAATGACAGTTGGTATATTTAAAACTATTTAAATATATATATTTATTAAATTAAATATAATATTTAAACAGTATATTTATAAGAATATAAATGAAAAGTTAGGGCCTTTGACTATTCAAAGGAGAATTTCAACATTACTGCTTAACCAACGATACTTCTCTAGAGAATTATTCAGTGAGGTATTCTGAGAACAACAATTGTGTCAACATATGCTCTTCTAAGAACATCAAGATTTTCCATAACAGCTGAGCTGATGAAAGACCAGTATAATAGTAACCCTGTAAAACAAGCTGAGAAAGATGAATATAGAAAGTATTGAGAAATGTTTCTCAAGAGTAACTTCATGGAATCTTGAGCTTCGTTTCTCTCCAGTTTCTTCTGCTGAATAAGGAGGAGAGGTCTGTATGCCTCTATGTTGAGTACAGGAATGACAAACTGTGATTAGTAAATCGGTTACAAATTTATATGCATTGGTTGTTCATGTTAAATTTCATCTGGGAAGTATGGATAGAGGTAACAATCTAACTCAAAGTGTCCAATTTATTCTGGAACCTTGAGTTTGTTAGAAGTCTCTGGTGCTTTCCTAAAGTTATAACTGGTGGTTTTTATGTAGGGTATATATTTCAAAAGAAAAATAATTTAAATCTTAGCTTAAATATACATATTACTTTTAGGTTATACAGTTCTAAAAATTTTCTTTAGATGTTCCAATTTTCCTATACTTTTATTATTTTAGTTAATTTTAACCACAGCCAAAATTTCCCTCTAGTTTGTATTGTGCCAAATTAACTCCTGGATATAACTATTTTCTACCCATATCTTTTTCTCTATGTATAGATTATTTCTAAAGATAAACAATTTCTGATTAATTTATTGTTACAGTACAAAATAAGATGCAAAAGTGAAAGTTTTATTAGCATTTTTCATTGATCATTAAATACTAAATTATAATTAGAAGCCTCTGGAAAGAAAACTTGGAAGTTGGTTCTCTCTTTTTATTTCCCATATATGATGTATATAAACGTACATTAAATGGACATATTTGAAGTCATTTGGCTTGGGAATAAACAGTCATATTTTCATCTTTTGAAGGGGAAAAGAACATTTGGAAAGGAGGAGGCTCATGAAAACTGTGACTGAGTTGCTCACCTGTGTGCCCGAGGGCTGCTCACTCACAGAGGTGCTCGTCTGCTAAACAACAGCAGGGTCATTCCTGTGGAGCTGCAGGCTCTCCCAGATCACATTCAGGGAATAGGCTAGAACCCAGACATTCTTTTTCAAAAGGCTGAAATAGGGGGATTTATAAAGTAGAGGATTTCCTTCCCTTAACACTGTGTGCTTCTCTTTCACCTACGCTCTGCTTCTCACAGCTATTTCTGAGCCACCCCCCTCTCATTAACACCTGGTGGGTATGTGTATAAGGATGACACTGGGTGTAGTTGCTCTGAGGTCTAAGCCCCTTTCTTTGCAGAGCACGGTATAGAGTATGTTGAAGAGGAGGGATTTTGGTGGAGTGGGTACAGTTCTGCCTGTTTCATTCTGGCCCTATGTTGGACTCTTGATTTTTGTAGGGATTTATGTATGGCTTTACAAGTCTCTTGGCAATCAAAGCCATTTTTGAGGCACAGTAAGGCAAGTTATAAGCTTCTGTGATGCTGTTTACCTATAAAACTTTGCATAGCCAATTTACATACTTTTTTAGTCCTTTACACTCCTTTTCCCAAACCCAAATATGGTTAAGTAATAAAAACTGTTTTGAAATGATATAAAATGCTAAATATCTTTATTTAGTTTAAAAAGATGTTGGAACAATGTTAAATATTTAACACTTTCCTGTGCTTCCTATTTCTTATAGATAAAAACAAATTTCTTCTAACCGATTTTATAAGATTAGTGATAAATAAGTTAATATATGAAAATATGCTTCATAAATTAATATGAAGCCATTTTCAATGTTTACTGCTAATATTTTTTGAAGAGTATTATAACTTGGTAGCAAAACAATATACAAACAGTAGATGTTTAATTATATCATGGAATGAATAAATTTGAGGAATCATAGAAAGCTATACTTGAAAATACAAGAGCTGGAAGGTGGAATACCATTCAATGTTCCAATTCAATCTGGGCTCAAAAGAGGAAAAGGAACCTGGAACCACTGTCTCCTACAGTGGAAAGAAGGCTGTTGAGCACTTTACCTCTGCTATGGTTTGAATGCTTGTCCCTGCTCCCTCCAGTCATATGTTTAAAACCCAATTCCTAACATGATGGTATTAGTACTGTTAGGTGGGGTCTTTTGGAAGGTTATTAGGTGACAAGAGCAGAGACTGGTGAATGGGATTAATGTCCTCACACCTTCCACTGGCAAGGACACAGCAAGAAGGCGCAAACCAGGAAGAGCGCCCTCACCAGAATGTGATCTTGCTGGTACCTTAATCTTGACTTCCCAACCTCCAGAACAATGAGAAATAAATTTCTGTTGTTATAAGTCATGCAATATGTGGTATTTTGTTATAGCAGCCCAAATGGACTAAGACAACCACCTCTGTGTGCCAGACCCTTTCCCTAGCCTCCAGTAAAACCAGAGTCACACATGCAGGAGTGACATGCTGTCCAGCTTGAGGATGCCAGCTCTGTGCCTTGGAAGCTTGAGTTCATTCCTTAAAAATTAGGTGAACCTAACACGAATTTACTGATTCCTGCTATGTCCTAGTATACTAGCTCTTTTTAATGAAAATTGGTAAAGTACTTCTCTTTGAAAAAAATACTTAAAGCATTCATTTAATATTTCAGTCCTGCTCCTATTTTCCATGGTTTTTAAAAATTAGCAAACAGAGTTTTTACTTGTAGAATACTTTACCTATGTAAAAATGTTTCCCAGTAATTGTTTTATTGGATACAACACTCCTGAGATATGAGAGGCAGAGATCTCATTTCCAATATTACAGATAAAGAGCTTGTGAAAGATCTCTTGGTCTTAGGTAGAACTGGGATAAAAAGTCATATCCCTTTACTCTAATTCTCTTTCAACTCACCACAGATGGTTAGCTTAGATACAATGCAAGGGAAGTTAAATTCTTCCCCACTTTGTAGGTTACAACTCATTTTAAAAATCCTAAAAACTTCTATATGGCCTACATCAGTGTCCCATTAGTCTGGGAGGCACTTTCTAGAACTTGAGAAAAGCCCTTGCTCCCAGAGTTCACTTAGCTTTACCATTTTCATCTTCTTCCTTGGAGTTGCTCTATCTCCTATTCCCCATCTCCTATTTTCTTTATCTATCCTATCTCTTCCTTCCTGTCCCTATACTCTCACTCTAGTCCCTCTCTCCCTTCTTTCCACTCTCCATCTCTCCTCTCCCTCTTTTTCCCCCTTCTCCTTCCCTCCCTTTTACATTTACATCTCAAAACCATTTCCCTAATGTTTGAATCTTAGCATAATCTGAGCACAGCATTCTGGCTCCTACATCTATCTCATTTAAACATCAGTAACGCTAGCAAATGGTCTTGCAATATTTCTCTCATGCTTACAAAATACAAATTTGCATTACCAAAGCACATCCACAAACTTTTAAAAAGTATATTTTCAAATAATCCAATTAGAAAGGAGACAAAGGGCATGAAGAGATACTTACTGAGCCAGGGCATAAACAGATAGAAAATAAACACATGAAAAGATCTTCAACATCAATGGCCATCAGGAAAATGCAGATGAAAACCACAGTGAAATACCACCACACATCCATTATAATAGTTAAAATTAAAAATAGTAACAATGCTAGCAAGGATGAGGAGAAACTGGATCTTTCATACATTGCTGATGGGAATGCAAAATGACACAGCCTCTAGCAAAACAGTACAGCAGCTTCTATAGAACTAAACTCACACCAGCTGGCATATGATTTAGCAAGCACACTCCTGGGCATTTATCAAAGAGAAGTGAAAACTCGTAACTGCATGAAAACATGTCCATGAATGATAATAGAGGGTTTATTTGTAACAGCCCTAACCAAACAACCAAAATGCTCCTTGATAGGTAAATTTCATGATTTTTAAAATTGTACTTTTAGAATAACATTTCTTTGTAGAGTCAGATTGGCAGCTTTATATGTATGTAAAAGGTGGCACCCATTAAAACATTTTCCCCCAAACAATGCAAAACAAACCAAATGTTAGCTTTGCATTAGACTACAGACCAAATAATGGAAGTCTATGTCTTGGTATAACTTCAGAATTAGAAACTAGTTATCTGGAGAAATTTAAGCTCTTGATATCTTATGGTTAGAATCTCAACTGTGAAGTGACATTAGTAAGCAATTTTCTATCCAACAAAAGATAATCAAGAAAACTACTACTTCCTTGTTCAGATCCTTTAACTTTTGTTACTTTTCTAAATTCTTTTCATTTTTACAAGGAAAATTCTTAAATTGACACAATACCTATGCCAAACATAGGTTTTTGGTTTTTATTCTTTTATTTTAATTATAAACTTAATACACAAATATCTTCTCTTCACAATTCAACAACGCAGATAAAGCAAAAACCCCTTCAGAGCCACCTCCAAGATCCAAACCCAGGTATAAGGAAAGGTGAACACTTTTATTATTATGTATTGTGTTTTGTCATACCTTTCCCTTACATAATAACGAGCAAAATAAAGGGTTTAAACACATAACAGCTTTAACAGGGATTTCCCTTAGACATCTGTATCCAGTGAGTGAACCTCCATTATTTCTTTCTCTCAAGGAAAACCTTTATGTTTTACTAACCTCTTACTATTTAGCTGCTTCTCACTAGTCTGTGTTTATCTGTGAACACAGGCATGGTAGAGCATTCTCAGCAAAGTGCTCTGGGCTAAAAACAGACATTAATTAAAAATGCCGATAGCAACCCAGGCACCTGTTGTTTCACACTTCTTTTGCTCAATCCCCAGTCTGCCAAATTCCATCCTTTATTTCAATAGTTCTCTGCAGCTTGTCTTCCATTCCACCCGTAGGTCCTTCGCTGTAGCGATCATTTACCCTTAACAGGAAAACCATGTTGTACTGATCAAACCTATCAGGATGACTACACAGAGTCAGCTTAGGGAACAAAATGTCACAGCTCTGATTAAGAATGAACTACATTCTAACGATAAATGTCAGTTGTCTGGGTGTGATATACTGGCAAATTTAACTATGGGAATATGAATTTAATAAATTAGTTAAATGTACATCTTTCTTCCATGTCTCTTGCAGATCTCAGTAGAGTGTGCTCATGGCAGGAGATGATGACGAAAAGGAAGGAAATATATCTAGCACTAAGAAAGAACAGGTCAGAATTTATAGTGACCTTAATCACCAAGACACATAGTCAGGAAAAATTAAGGTTCTTGAAGTGTAACTACAGAACTGGCCACAAGGCTCAACTGGTTAGAGCATGGTCCTGATGCACCAAGGTTGCAGTTTTGATATCTAATCAGGACATATATAAGAAGCAACCAATGAATGCATAAATAGGTGGAACAACAAACTGACATCTCTCCCTCTCTTCATCTCTTTCTCTCTCTCTCTCTCAAATTCCTCTCTCTCTTTCTAAAATCAATAAATAAAAACTTTTTAAAAAGACTACGGATAAGTCACTGAACAAGAAATAAACTATATAAAAGTGAAGTACTAGATGAAAATATGTCAGAAAGATTTACACAGTGGATCATATAAAGTAATCAAGACTAAACAAGTAATATTGTGGCCAAAATAGTAGTGAGATAATAAGTGTATAAATTGGAATATCCTGAAACTGATCACTGACCCTAAATTCTACTATGCATGGGGTTACAACCTCAGCAGATACAAGACAGCACTTTAACGCTATTCTGTACTCCTGACATAGTGGGTGGCACATAGTAAATAAACATTTGTTGAGTGAATGAAAGTTTCTTTAATATTTTATTGTTGTTCAAATACAGTTGTCCCCATTTTCCCCCCATTGCTCTCCCCTGCCCTGTCCCCCGACAATGTTCAATCCTCTCTCCTGTTGCTGTTGTCCATGGGTCCTTTATAGATGTTCCTTGACATGAACCTTCCCCTTCTTCTCCTGGTTATCCCCCTTCTCCCTCCCCTTTGGTCGCTGTCCGTTTGTTCTTTTTTTCCATGCCTCTGGTTCTCTTTTGCTTACTTGTTTGTTTTGTTGATTAGGTTCCACTAATAGGTGAAATCATATGGTATTTATCTTTCACTGCCTGGCTTATTTCACTTAGCATAATACTCTCTAGTTTCATCCATGCTGTTGCAAAGGGTAGGATTTCCTTCTTTTTTTCTGCTGTGTAGTATTCTGTTGCGTAAATGTACCACAGTTTTTTGATCCACTCATTTCCTGATGGGCACTTAGGCTGTTTCTACCACTTGACTATTGTAAATAGCGCTGCTATGAACATTGGGGTGCATAAGTTCTTTTGAATTGGTGTTTTAGTCAGTGTTCTTAGGGTATATTCCCAGCAGTGGAACCGCTGGGTCAAAAGGAAGTTCCATTTTTAGTTTTTTGAGGAAATTCCATACTGCTTTCCATAGTGGCTGCACCAGTCTGCATTCTCACCAGCAGTGTACTAGGGTTCCCTTTTCTCCACAACCTCATCAGCACTTGTTTATTGATTTGTTTATGATGACCATTCTGACCAGTGTGAAGTGGTACCTCATTATGGTTTTAAAATGCATCTCTCTGATGGCTAGTGATGCTGAGTTTCCTTTCATATGTCTCCAGGCCCTCTGTATGTCCTTCTTGGAGAAGTGTCTATTCAAGTCCTTTGCCCATTTTTTAATTGAGTTGTGTCTTCCTGGTGTGGAGTCATGTGAATTCTTTATATTTTTGAAGATCAAGCCCTTGTCCAAGGTGTCCTTGGCAAATATATTTTCCCATATGTTTGGTTCCCTTTTCATTTTTTTGATGTTTTCTTTAGCTGTGCAGAAGCTTTTTAATTTTATATAGTTCCATTTGTTTATTTTTTATATCCCTTGCTCTAGGGGACATATTGGTGAAAATATTGCTGAATGGGATATCTGATATTTTCCTGCCTATATTCTTTTCTAGGACTTTTATGGCGTCACGACTTATTGTTGTAAAGTTGGTGGTCGAGTTTTATTTTTTTGCATGTACCTGTCCAGATCTTGCAACACCAAATGGTGAAGAGGCTACCTTTACTCCACTGTATATGCATGCCCCCTTTGTCAAATATTAATTGATTATGGGTTTATTTCTAGGCTCTCATTCTGTTTCCTTGATCTACATATCTGCTCTTATGCTAGTACCAGACTGTTCTGATTACAGTGGCCTTGTAATATAGTTTGATCCCTCCTATTTCATTCTTCTTAATTGTTAAGGCTATTTGGGGTTGTTTATGGTTCCATATCAATTTTTGAAATATTTGTTCTAGATATGTGAAATACGTCATTGGTATTTTAATAGGGATTGTGTTGAATCTATAAGCTGCTTTGGGTGGTATGGACATTTTAAAGACATTAATCCTTCCAATCCATGAACACAGCATATGCTTCCATTTATTTGTATCTTCCTTAATTTCTTTCTTCAGTGTTCTATAGTTTTCTGAGTACAGATCTTTTACCTCATTAATTAGGTTTATTCCTGGTACTTTATTTTTCTTGCTGCGATAGTAAGCAGGATTTTTCCTAATTTCTGTTTCTGATATTTCATTGTTGGTATACAAAAATGCCTTCAATTTCTGAGTATTGACTCTGTATCCTGCTGTTCTGCTAAATTTACATATTAGGTCAAGCAGTTTTTTGGTGGAGTCTATGGGGTTTTCTATGTATACTATCGTGTCATCTGCTAACAGTGACAGTTTTACTTCCTCCTCTCCAATTTGGATGCCTTTTATTTCTTTTTCTTGTCTGGTCACTGTGGGTACAACTTCCAGTACTATGTTGAACAGAAGTGGTAAAAGCAGACCCCCTTGCTTTATTCTTGATCTTAAGGGGAAAGCTGTTAGTTTTTGCCATTGAACATGATGTTGGCTGTAGGTTTCTCATATATGGCCTTTATTATGGTGAGGTATGTTCCCTCTACTCCCACTTTGCTGAGTGTTTTTATCATAAATGGGTGCTGTACTTTATCAAATGCTTTTTCAGCATCTATTGATATGATCATGTGATTTTTGTCTTTCTTTTTGTTTATATGATGTATTGTTTACTGATTTGCAAATATTGTACAATCCTTGCATTGCTGGGAGGAATCCCACTTGATCATGGTGTATGATCTTTTTAATGTACTGTTGGATGTGGTTTGCTAATATTTTTTTGAAGTTTTTAGCTTCTATGATCATCAGTGCTATTGACCTGTAGTTTTCTTTCTTTCTTTTGTCTTTATCCGGTTTTGGGGTTAGAATGATGCTGGCCTCATAAAAAGGGTTTGGCATCTTCCCCTTTTTGGATTTTTTGGAATAGTTTGAGAAGGACTAGGGTTAGCTCTTCATTAAATGTTTAAAATTCTCCTGTGAAACTGAGATACCAGAACCTTCATAAATTGCTGATGGGAATGTAAAATGATACAGCCACTTTGAAAAACAATCTGGCAGATCCTCAAATGGTCAAACATTGAGTTGCATATGACCTAGCAATTCCACTTGTGTGTATAGCCAAGAGAATTGCAAACATACATTCATACAACAACTTTTCAATGAATGTTCATAGCAGCATTATGTATAATAGCAAAAAAGTGGCAACCACCCTCATGTTCACCAACTGAAAAATGGATAAGCAAAATCTAGTATATCCATATGATAGAATATTATAAAAAATGAAGTACTGATACAACATGAATTAACACTGAAAATATTATGCTAAGTGAAAGAATATGTGACATAAAAGGTTACATGTTGTACAATTCCATTTATAAAAAATGTCCAAAATAGGCACATTCATGGAGGCAGAAAGTAGATTAATGATCTTCAGGAGCTAGGGAGAGGGAGGACTGCTTAACGTGCAAGGAGTTTTTCTTTGGAATAATGAAAATGTTCTGAATTAGATAGCAATGGTGGTGATATACTAAAAAGCACTGACCTATACACATTAAAATGGTTATAATGGTGAATTTTTATGTTATGTTAATTTCATCTCAATGAAAAAGTAACATAAAAAAATCTAGGTTAACAAAAATTGGATTATAAAAAAAGTTTAAGTAATCCACATGAAGGCAAGAAAACAAAAACAGTAAAAAAAAAACACAAAAAACTGAGAAAGCAAAAAGAAAACAAAACAAATCAACAATCATCAAGTGCTGGTGAGTTTGTAGAGAAAAGGGAACACTAGTACATTGTTGGTGGAAATGAAGACTGGTGCAGCCACTGTGGAAAACTGGAATTTCATCAAAAAACTACAAACACAACTTCCTATTGATCCAGTGATTCCATTGCTGGGACTATACCCTAAGAATCTTGAAACACCAATCCAATAAAACCTATGCACTCCAATGTTCATAGCAGTGTTATTTACAATAGCCAAGTGCTGGAAGCAACCTAAGTGCCCATCAGTAAATGAATGGGTCAAACACT
Source organism: Pteronotus mesoamericanus (assembly GCF_021234165.1). Taxonomy (NCBI): domain Eukaryota; kingdom Metazoa; phylum Chordata; class Mammalia; order Chiroptera; family Mormoopidae; genus Pteronotus; species Pteronotus mesoamericanus. The sequence continues at coordinate 7,369,263 of NW_026555295.1, read as the reverse complement.
GTGGTAAAGGGGTGTTGAACCTTTTGGTATCTCTGGGCCACACTGGAAGAAGAGTTGTCTTGGGATACACATTAAATACACTGCGACACATGATCACACACACAAAAAATCTCATAATGTTTTAAGTAAATTTATGATTATGTGTTGGCCTGCATGCAGTCCATGGGTCATGGGTTGGACACCCCTGATACACAATGGAATATAACTCAAAGGGAAGGGAAGGGGAGGGAAGGGGAGAGGAACAAAGGGGAGGGGAGGGGCCAGGAGAGGAGGGAAGGGAGGAAGGAAGGGACTTCTACCCTTCCCAACAGCATGGATGGAACTGGACAGCATTATACTAAATGAAATAACCCATGCAGTGACAGAACAATACCATATTATCTCACCTATTAGTGGAAACTAATCAACAAAACAAACAAGCAAAATAGAACCAGAGAGGTGGAAATAAAGAACAAATGGACAGTGACCAGAGGGTAGGTGAGAGGGGGATAATGGGGAAAATAAGGGGAAGGGGCAAGTCAAGGAAAATGTACAGAGGACCCATGGACACAGACAATTGGGTGGGGATTGACTGTGGGAGTGGGCAGAACAAGGAAGAGCAATGGGGAAAAATGTGGGACAAATGTAACTGAACAATAATAAATACATAAATGGGAAGATTTAAGCCCTAACATATTAATAATTACATTAAGTGAAAATGGTCTAAATGCACCAACTAAAATAGAGAGATTGGTAGAATTGATTTAAAAAGATGACCTGCCTATATGTTGTCTTCAAGAAACTCACTTAAAATATAACAATATAGTCAGGTTAAGACTTAAGAATGAAAAATATATATTATGCAAACAAATAAAGTGTAAATGGCTATATCAATAGCAGATAAAAATGCCTTAAGAGCAAAGAAAATTACCAGAGGCAGAGAGGGATGACAAAAGGGTCAAGCCATCAGAAAGATACAGCAAACCTAAATGCATATGCATCAAACATCAGAACAGGAAATATGTGATGGAAAACTGATAAAACTGAAAAGAAAAATAGACAAATCCCCAATTACTGTTGGAGACTTTGACACTCTTCTCTCAAAATGGACAGAACTAGACAGAATACCAGCAAAGAAATGGCAGAACTCAATGACATTATGAACTAACTGCCTCTATTCATATTTTTAAAACACTCTACCCAACAACATCAGAGCACACATTATTACCTAGATAGCCTAGTCATACAACAAACTTTAACAAATGTAAAAGAATGGAAATCAAAGAGTATGTTCTGTGACTACAATCGAAACAAACTAGAAATCAGTAACAGAAAGATAATAGGAAAATTTCCACTTAGCAACAATACACTTCTAAGTAATCAATAGGTCAGAGAAGAAGTCTCAAGGGGATGAATACATTTAACCAAATGAAAATATATCAAAATGTATGAGACAGTTAAAGAAGTAATTAGACAGAAATGCATAGCATTAAAATACTCATTGGAAAAGAGGAAAAGTCTCGAGTCAATAATCTAAGCTCTCATCTCAAGAAAATAGGGGAAAAATGAGCAAAATAAAACCAAAACAAAGATAAAAATAGTAAAGATAAGAATAGAAATCAGAGAAGTTGGAAAAAAAGTAGAAAAAAATCAATGAAACAAAAGACAGCTTCTTTAAAAAGATCAATAAAACTGATGAACTTTTAGCAAGGCTGGCAAATAAAAAAAGACACAAATTACCAATATTAAGAATAAAACAGGGATATCACTACAAACCCTGAAGATATCAAAAGGGCAATAAGGGAATATTACAAACAACATATACACATAAATTTGACATTTTACATTCCAATATAAAATGTATAATGTGAATAGCTCTATAAAGGAAATTTGATACATAAATTTAAAACCACTAAAAGAAGACATCTCTAGGCCTAGACTGTTTACTGAGAATTCTTTTAACTGTTTAAAGAATTAATAGGAATTCTACATAATCTCTTCCAGATAGCTGAGGCAGAGGGAGTACTTCCCAATTCATGTAACAAAGTTAGTGTTACACTGATATTAAAATTAAACAAAAATAGTACTTAAAAAGAAAACTACTGATATGCTTCATCAGAATAAATGTAAAAATTTTTAACAAAATATTAGAAAATAGATTTAAGCACTGTATGAAAAGAACAATGTACTATGACCAAGGGGGATTTATACCAGGGAAGCAAAACTAGTTTAATCAATGTCATTGGCAATATTAACAGGCCAAAGAAGAAAAATTACATAGTCATATTAATAGAAACAGAGAATGCATTTGACAAAATTCAACAACCATTCATGATTAAAGACTGTCAGATAAATAGAAAAAGAGAGGGACTTCCTCAACTTAATAAAGAACATCTACAATAACCCATAGCCTACATTGTTCTTAATAGTGAAAAATTGCATATTCTCCTCTAACAATGGGAACAAGACAAGGATGTCCACTTCTCATCATTCTTTTTCAACATAATGTTCAAAGTTCTAACCAGTGCAATAGGGAAGAAAAGGAAATCAAAGGTAAATATATCAAAAGGAAGAGAAAACTGTCCCTATTTAGAAATGACATGATGATTTATATTAAAAAATCCAAGAAACCTGCAAATAATCTCCTAAAATGAATTGAATTCAGCCAGGTCACAGGATAAATAAACATATACATATCAGTTGTATTTCTATATAATGACAACAAACATGTGAACACCAAAATTAAAAATACAGCACCACTTACAATCAGTCAAAAAAGGTAAGGTGGACTCAAGATGGCGGAGGAGTGAATGGAAGTCACACTGACCTCTTCCCAGGACCAATCTGAAATTGCAATTAAATTGTGAAGAAATCACCTGGAATAAACAATTGAACAATAGCGAGAGAGAAGCCTTATAACCTCAGACAGAAATAAAAATCAGTTTTAGCACAACCAAAATGGTAAGGAGTGCGGTAGAGACTCGAGAAGGTGGGTGGAGTGCCCATGGGTGGCAGCACCAGAAGGATACTGAAACAGCCAGTAGGATCTCCCTGAGAAGAATGGAGTCTAAACCATGAGCGGGGATCTCGAGCCTACAGCACCAGAGCCCAAAAAGTATACAAACAGCCAGCTACGAAAAACGGCAGGGTTGCTCTCTGCCAGAGACAGGCACCTGGAGAAGCAAAGAGCCATTTAAAGGGCCATAGCATAAATTTTTATTTGCAGCCACTTACCCTGGGCTCTGGCAAATGTAGGGGCAGAGAGGACTAGAGACGTCTGAGGATAAACTCGGGAAGGAGGTTTTTGGGGAGAAAACTGAGAGCGAAGCTGGCAAGATCCTGCTGTTGATGCATTCCCCATGGGTCAGCAGCCATCTGGCTCAGGCAGACCACTCTCCTAAGCAGCAACAGCATGAGAGGACACAATAACCCCGCCCCCAGGAGGGACTCGGCCCTCGCCTGGTAGTGCTAAAACCTGACTGCTGAGTACACAGTGGCAGCCACAGACAGTAGATCCCAGGCTAAAGGGGGCAGCAGTGATCTAGAGACACTTGAGGGGAGATGGAGGCTTTGAGGAGAGAACTGAGATAGTAGCAGGTGGGATCCCGGTGCTGCCTCCTCCCCTATACGGCAGCAGCCACCTGGCTTAGGCAGACCACTCCCCTGAGCAGCAGCAGTGTCAGAGGACACAACAGCCCCACCCCAAGGAGGGACTCTATTCCACCCTGTGGTGTCTAAGTCGGCCTGCTGAGTGCAAAGTGACTAAGTTAACAAGTGAAGGAGACAGCCACAGACAGGAGATTCCTGGAAGTCTTGAACAGCTGCCTAAGGTCAGATAGGGTTAACAGCTGACATCATCAGAGGCAGATCCAGAAAGAAAAAACTAGCGGTCTCCTACCATAGGAGTTCACACCACAATGTCAGGAAATCAAGACAGATCAACTTAAGAAGCAGAAGCAAAAAGGAAGAGTCTCACAAATAATGGGAAGACAAAGAAACACTCCCCACTTGAAGAGAAAGGAGGAATCCACAGAAAAAGAACTAAATGAAATAAAGGCAAGTACACTATCAGATATCGAGTTCAAAACAACAGTTCTAAGGAAGCTCAGTGAGCTCAGTGAGCTCAGATGGAATTACAAAAAACTACAGGGAAACTATGAGGAGCTTGCTGCAAACTGTAGCAGCATGAAAAAAGACATAGAAACTATCAATAAAATACAAGAGGAAATGAAGAATACAATTTCTGAATTGGAGAACACCGTAGAAGGAATCCAAAGCAGGCTAGATGAAGCTGAGGAATGAATCAGCAAGCTGGAGGATAAGGTACAAAAAAGCTCCCAGAAAGAGCAAGAAAATGAAAAAAGACTCACAAAGAATGAAGAGGCATTGAGGGAAATGCAGGACAACCTGAAACGTAATAATATCCATATAATAGGGATATCAGAAGGAGAAGAAGAGGAGCAAGGGATAGAGAACCTGTTTGAAAAAGTCATGCAGAAAACTTCCCTAATTAGAGGAGAGAAAAAGTCACACAAGTCCAGGAAGCACAGAAGGTCCCATTAAAGAGGAACCCAATGAGACCCACTCCAAGACACATCATCATTAAAATGGCAAATATCAAAGACAAACAGAGAATCTTAAAAGGCAGCAAGGGAGAAAGAGGTAGTAACATACAAGGGAGCCCCAGTACAGCTAGCAGCTGACTTCTCAACAGAAACACTACAAGCCAGAAGGGACTGGCAAGAAATATTCCAAATCATGAAAAGCAAAGGCCTGCAATCAAGATTACTATACTCAGCAAGGCTCTTAATTAAAATGGAAGGCAAAATAAGGAGTTTCCCAGATAAAAGAGGGCTAAAAGAATACACCTCCACCAAACCAGCATTGCAAGATATGCTCAAGGGACTGCTTTAAGAAGATGAAGAAAAAGAGCCTATGAATACCCAGCTCTTTTTGTAGTCACCAGTACTTGATATTACCAATATTTTTAATACTTATTAATCTGAGTGTGTCAATGATGTATTATTTTGTTACTTTATTATTTGTTGAAACTAAGCCTGTATACTTCTTGCCTATTTCTATTATTTTTAAAATGCTTTAAATATCTCTTTGGTATTCTTCATCCATTTTTTGATTAAAGGTTTGTAGAATTTTCTCCCTAAAAAAAACCCCCAAAACTATTAACCCCTTTACACATGTGTTACAAATACTTTCCTATTCTATTACTTGCCCTTTAACTTTTTTCCTATGTATATTACTGTATAGTCTTAAATATTTAATATAGTCATATTGTCAATATTTTACTTTATAGCTTCTGGGTGTGAATATATTACTTCAGGATAAGAAAAATATTATTTTGTATTTTCTCCTAAAACTCCTTAGATTTTACATATTGATTTTTAACTCACCTGAATATTTTGTGTATAATGTGTGAAATATGGCTCTGTATTTATTTTAAGTAACAGAGATCTATCTATGCATCTTATTTGTTAAATAAGTCTTATTTTCCCCATTGGTTTGAAATATCAATTTAATCATATGTTACACTGTTAGACATATGCATTTATTTCCAGAATGTTCATTTTATTTCATTGATCTACTTGATTATTTCTGTGCTGGTGTCAAGTTGCTTTAATTTCTGATACTTTGTAATGGATGTAAATTTTAAAATATTTTATAATGAATTTTGACATTTAAAAAAATAAATAAATGGGCATTTAAAAAAAGGAAACAAGGAACTACTACCTTTTGTGTCAACGTGGATGGAACTAGAGAATATTATGCTAAGTGAAATAAGCCACTCAGTGAACACAGACACTATATGATCTTACCTATAAGTGGAATCTATTCAACAATATAAACTAATGAACAAAATAAACCACAGGCATGGAAACATGGAGCGGACCAAACGTGATCAGAAGGAATGGGGTAAGAGGACAATGGTGGAAAGAAGAGGAAGGGACTAGACAAAGAACATGTATGAATGACTCATGGACATGGACAACAGATTGGGAGTTGACTGTGGGAGCATGGGGGTTGGGGGTGGGCGGAATGGGTGCAGGAGGGCAAATGGGGAAAAATTGAGAAAAGTGTAATAGAATAAACATTATTTTTTTTAAAAGGTATATTTGTTGAAAGAATGTGTACTCTACTTGGCCAGTGTGGCTCATTTGGCTGGAGCATAATCTGCTAGACTGAAAAGCTGTGGGTTCAACTTCTGGTCAGGGTACATACCCCGGTTGTAAGTCTGATCTCCGGTTGGAGCGTTTGTGAGAAGGCTACCAAGAGAACTTTTCTCTCTCACATTGATATTTCTCTCTCTCTTCCTCCCTCCCTCTCCTTCTCTATCCCCGCCCCCCCTTCTAGAAGCAATGGAAAAAAAAAGTCCTTGGCTGAGAATAAAAAAAAAAAAAAGAATGTGTACCTTAGTTGTGATGATGTAAAATGTGTATCCTACTCATTCTTCACAATTTATACTGATATACCATAATTTTTTACTTAGAATCTGGAAAACTTAGAACCCATAAGTAGGATAAGGTTTCCTTAGAAAACAGAGATTTTATTTTTTCTACTCAAAGAATCCTTAGAAACATAGGATCAAAAAATGTGAGGGTAGGAAAAAAAACCCTTAAAAGTACGAGGAAATCCCACCCAGTCTCATTTCCTCCCTTCAAACCAACAATGCATCTCCTACAAATGTGAACAGTTTTGAGCTTTATTTAATTTTAAAAGAAGGCATTTCCTTTTAAAACATGCAGTCTTGATGGGGCCAGATATCACCTTCAAGGGGACAAAAATTTGGTTCTTAGAAACTGAAAAAAAATCTTAGCTATTACAATAGTCTGTGGGCTTCTAAAGCCCCACCTAACCTGACAAATCTTACTTATACCTTAGTATTTAACTCATCTTGTTAGGAAGAAATTAAAGTTACTTAATTTAAATGTATTTTTTTCTTCTTGGAATGGCAACAGTGAAAAACAGGTTGAGAAAACAGTTCTAAAAGATTCATTAAGTCCAACCTTACTAATTGTTAAATATCTATAACACCATATTGATAATAGCATGCATTGTGCCATTATTACGTGCCATAGTCTACAATAAGCTCTGTTACAGGCAATTATTAATTCTCACAACATTCCAATGTGGTATATAGGAAATGGAGAGGCCAAAGAACTTGTATGTATGACCCATGGACATGAACTAAGGGGAGGGAATGCTGGTGGCAAGAGGGTGCAAGGCAAAGGGGAAAATAGGGGAGAAAAATATGGGAAAAACTGTAATAGCATAATCAATAAAATATAGTTTAAAACACATTCCAGTATGGTAGGTATCAGGAAATGGTTATTTACAAACCAAGAACTGAGCTAAGGAACATTAAGAATGTGTCCATATTCAAAATTCCCAGATGCTGTCCTCTATACTGCACTATCTCTCCGCACCAGCATATATCTCTTTTGTCACAGTTCTCTAGAAAAGATGAAGTCCTTCGTCCTTTTATGTGATTCAGTTCCCAGTATGATGGCATAGACTTTGAGGTCAGATGAACTCAAGTTAAAATTCTGGCCTGCCACATATTGTACATAATTGTTGGGCAAGTTACCTAATTTCTCTAAGTATCCCTTGGCCATAAAATGGGGAGGCTATATGCTTATATACAGGATGTAAGGATTAAAATGTGATGATGTTTATAAAGCCATTAGCTTTAACTGGCACACATTAAATAGCAACTCACATAATAATACAATTAGCTCATATATATAGACAATGAATATAATCATTATTAAAAACAAAAGAAATTACTATTAAAGCAAGTGGGCACAGAAGGTTTACGGGAAGCCTCATAATTTTGTTGAAAACTTAACTGCTTTAAACTGCTCTGAAAAATAAAGTGTATTAATTATAAAATTTAAAAAAATGAGAATTGAATATATAAAAGAATTAAAGCTGCAAAATGTCAAATTTCACCTATTTAATTGCCAAAGCTTTAAGATACTGATTACTTCAACTGTGGGTGTGACGAGTAATTTCACAAAATGATGACAGGGACATGTGACAATATACATCAAGAATCTTATAAATGTAAGTAACTTCTGACTTGCTAATCTACTTCCAGAAATAGATTCTCAGTAAATAATTAGATAAATTCACAAAGATGTGTGTATGATATATACATCTCATCATATATATATATATAAAATCATTATGTATATGAATATTGTTTATAGTAGCAGAAAAAGAGGAAATAATCCATGTCCATAGAGAGGACGATGGTTGAATACATCATGGTGGTGCATGCTCAAAATGCATGATGTGGATCTATGTTTATGGACATTAAAAAAAGGGCAATGATATTACATTGTGAACAAAATTATGTGTTATTCTGCTACAGTCTTAAAGCTATTTTTTTTTTTGGAAAAAATGTAGCTTATAGTTCTAAAAAAGTATGATGACAATGCACAGTCCTGTAGATCAGGAAAAGCTGAATTAATGGCAGGGCTTTAGGTTTTAAACATTTATTTATTTATTATATTTATTTATAAAATATATGAACTAAAAGACAAGTACATATTCTCATACAGCAATAATCCCATGTGATCAGAATGCTCATGAAAGATTTCACTGAAGTAATGTCTTTTTTTCAACCACTTTTACAACACTGAGGCTCTCATGCTACCTTTCCAAAAAAAAAGCTAGTATTTGTTCCCTTAATAAAATTTAGACAAATTCTCCTTATTTCTCCACATACTGACAAAATCAAGTATCTCTTTCTATAAAATGTAATGAGATTGTTAATAAGGATCAGCATCTACAGCAAAGTGAATATTTTATTATTTGAAAATGGTTATCAGTGGGGAAGGAAAGGGAAGAGACAAGAATTAAAAAAAAAAAGAAACATATATTATTTATTTGTCTCCCTTAGAAGGAAACAGATGGTGAAAATACTTACTATAATTAGAAGTGAAGTTACATCACCTGTTTGTAGTTTTTTGAGATCTATCAAGTTCAAATACATAATAAAAGGGTGAAGAATTATTAAGGTTATGTCTGCACTTTATCAAACATAAAGGAAACAAATGTATTTCACATAAGGTAGATATATTCTAAAATTTATTTATTGATGTTAGTATTTCACGGTCTTTCCTTTAGCTATGAGATCCACAAACGTAATAAAATCTGCCTAATAAATTGTTGAGTGTATTTTTCTCTCCATGTTTCTTTTCAGACCTCAACAGGGTAAAGTATCTAACAAAGCAGAATTTCTCCTAGACTTTATAAAATGTCATGAATGTCAACAGCCAAGAATCATCTCTCTCTTAATAGCCACAATTTGCATATACCATGCATACTCTTCACTATATGATAAGACACCTTTGATTTTTACCATGTCAGTAAAGGCTGTCCTCATCTACAGTACTAAAGCTGTAGCGTTGTAACAGAAGTATTCATGGCCATCTCTAGTACATATCAATCGCTGGTAGGTGCTATACTTAAAGGCCATTTATTTAATACAGTGAGTGTGAACATGTCCTTGTGTCTTTTAATCTCCCATTTGCCAAACTCAGAAGAGAAAAACCTCCTGATAAGAAGCATGAGGAAGTCAAAAGCATCACCTGAGGCCAGTCTGTGGTTTGAGACAGTAAGAGTCTTGATCAGGAGCACTGGGTCTGCAGATACAGTTCAGTTTCTTATAAATGTGGCCTTTTATCCAGGCACTAGATTATCACTCACTGAATAAGAGTAACAGAGAAGACAGTGGGGAGTTACATGCAAGAGAAAATGAGTGATAAGCAGCTCTAAATAGACAACTCCACTCGAATTTAGGCTGAAAACAAATTTCTACATCATGTATGGAAAGAATAACTGATGACTAAGGTAAAGGAAAGTCTTAAGATTCATCCATTCAACAGATGCTTAACAAGCAGACTATTCCCACTTTTAGCTTCAACTCCACAATGAATTTAATCTACTCTCACACTGGACAAAAGAGAGTTCTGAAGTCCATTACAGTAATTCAGCTGGAATAGAATGGTTATTATGGAGCTTCTGAAATAATCATGGTTTTCTCTTTAATAATACAGTTTTTACCCATTTTGATTTTTAGACATAACATCCAAGAGAGGCTATGAGCAACATAAGCAAAATTTAAGGACTTACTTCATCAGGACAGCATCTTGGGACTACGACTTCATGGGAAAAACATTAATTATTACGTTTAATTTCTTTAGTGGTTATAGAGCTATTAGATCTTCTATTTCTTTTTCAGTTTTGGTTTTTTATTTTTCTAAGAAATTTTCCATTTCGCCTAATTTTTCAAATGTGCTGTAATGAAGCTGTTTATAATATTACCGTTACTCCAATTTTTAAAAATCTGTACATGATAGTCATTGATATGTCTATCATTAGATCTCTTTTACAGCTTTAATACTGTTCACTATTTTCTGTTTTACTCATCTTGTCAAAGACAAATGCTTGGCTTTACTAATCCTCTTCTATAATTTTGTTTTCCATTACATTAATTTCTCACCATATCTTTATACTTCCTTCCATTTTTCTTGGGTTTATTTTACTGATTTTTTAAAAATTTCTTAAATTGCATAGCTCTTTGATTTTGAATCTTCTTTTCTAATGTAAATATTTAAGGCTATATATTTCCCTTTATAACTCTGTCTTAGAACTCAAAATTCAGATTCCTCACTCAAACTCAGCATGTCCAATACTGAGCTCTTGACCTCTTCCCACATGCCTGTTCTATCTGTAGCTTTGCTAGTCCTCTCAACAGCAACTCCATTTTTCCAGTTGCTCAGATCCAAACACTCTAAGTCATTCCTGATTTCTCTTTATAACATATTCTTTGTCCAATCTGTCCACAAATTCTGTCAGCAAAACCTTCAATATGTCCAAAATCTAACCACTCTGTCCTTATTCCTTTTGCTACCAATCTTGCTCTAAATGGCGATCAATTCTCAATTATTAAGTCTGCCAACTGGTCTTCTAGCCCTTGACTTTCAAAGGTCTATTCTCAATATAACAACTGAGTGATCCATTCACTAGTTGGTTCCATATCATCTACTGACTTTCCCTGCCACGAAAGGGAAAAATCTAAATTCCTTACAATAGCCAACAAAAATCCCATTTTACCAAGCCACCTGGTACCTCTGTACTGTTTTGTTATTATTCTGCCTCTTATTCACTGCTCCAGCCAAACTACTGGGATTTAACTCATACTTCACCTTCTTTTTGTTGTTGTTGTTGTTTTGTTTAAAAATTGAAATTGTTGATACAAGGTTTTGGTACAATAATTCCCTGTAGTTTACAGTAAAATAAAGGAATATATTTGATTGATCTTTCAAATATGAGACGGTGTCATGATTATGTTTTGAATTGAAATTCAAGTGAAACATACTAAGTCAGTCTAACTGTAAAATTTAAGTGACTAGCAAAGTTTTATAAAAATAGCAAATTATACTCTTGGCTGACAGCCTTCAAGTTCTGAAAAGTCCCCGGTAGGTAAAAAATTGATTTCTAAAACAGGGGTTTTTTAACCACATCGCTCCTTCAGCATCTGCTGTCTGTTGATGCACAATTCTGTATCACTGATGATTTTGAGAAGAGCTTTTCTTTCCTTATAGTCCTCAAGTCTTTTTTAAGTATATTTTACTGATTATGTTATTACCGTTGTCCCAATTTTCCCCTTTTTCTCCTCTCCACCTTCCCTCCAGAAATCCCCCATTTAGTTCATGTCCACAGGTTGTGCATACAAATTCTTTGGCTTCTCCATTTCCTATACTATTCTTAACATCCCCCTGTCTATTTTGTATCTACCAATTATGCTTCTTAATTCCTGCACCTTTTCCCTTATTCTTCCCATTCTCCTCCCAGCTGATTAACCCTCCAAATGATCTCCATATCTATGATTCGTTCCTGTTCTGGTTGTTTGCTTAGGTTTTTTCCCCTCCTTTTTAGATTCAGCTGTTGATAGTTGTGAATTTGTTACCTTTTTGAAGTTCATAGTTTTGGTCTTCTTTTTCTTAAATAAGTCACTTTAACACTTCATGTAATAATGACTTGTTGATGATGAACTCCTTTAGCTTTACCTTGTCTGGGAAGCACTTTATCTGCCCCTCCATTCTAAATAATAGCTTTGCTGGACAGAGTAATCTAGGTTGTAGGCCCTTGCTTTTCATCACTTTAAATACTTCTTGCCAGTCCCTGCCTGCCTGTAAAGTTTCTTCTGAGAAATTAGCTGATAGTCTTTTGGGAACTCCTTTGTAGGTAACTTTTTGCTTCTCTCTTGATGCTTTGGAGATTCTCTCTTTATCTTTAACCTTTGGCATTTTAATTATGATGTGTCTTGGTGTGGTTCTTTTTGGGTTCAACCTGTCTGGGACTCTGTGCTTCCTCAGCTTATTATATGCCTATTTCTTTTGCCAAATCAGAGAAGTTTTCTTTCATTATTTTTTCAAATAAGTTTCCAATTTCTTGCTCTTCCTCTTTTCCTTCTGGCATCCCTATGATTTGGATGTTAGCATGTTAGGAGATGTTCCAGAGTCATCTTACACTATCCTTGTTTTTAAAAAATTGTTTCTTCTTTCTGTTCCAGTTGAATGTATATTTCTTACTTATGTTCCAAATCACTGATTTGAAACCTAGCTTCCTTCCCTTCACTGTTGATTCCCTGTAGATTTTTATTTCATTTTGTGTAACCTTCACTTCTTCCTTTATGTTGTTGCCACACTCAATGAGTTCTCTGAGCATCCTGATCACCAGTGTTTTGAACTCTGCATCTGATAGGTTGGTTATCTCTGTTTCATTTAGTTCTTTTTCTGGGGTTCTGTTCTGTTCTTTCATTTGGGCCATTTTTCTTTGTCTCCTCAATTTGGCAGCCTCCTTGTGTTTGTTTCTGTGTATTAAGTAGAGCTGCTTTGACTCCTTATAAAAGGTATCTGTAAATTGTGTGAGGCTGTGCCTTAGGTAATCACCAGGGTGGGGCATCCTGCTTCACTGCTTGCGGCTCTGTGTTGGGGGAGGACTCAGTGAGGAGATTGTGCTGATGCTTGGCTTCTGGGGCTTTGCCTAGCACTTGCCCCATTTCCAGTCACTTCACTCACTCCCTGTATGTGACTGGTGCCCATCCAGCTGTTGCCCTGGTGTTGAATCCTGGAATGGGTGGGTTTGCCTACGTTTTTAAGACCATGCAAGCTCTTTAATTGGAGTTTCCTGAAAATTTGGCCTTTCTTCCACCACCCCAACCCCCACTGGTTTTTACAGCTAGAAGTTTTGGGGATTTATTTTCCTGGCCAGGAACCCAGGGTGTGTAGTCTGGCCTGGGGCTGGAATCACTTGCTCCCAAGTTCTTTCCACCATGCATTAATGTGGGACCAACTGTGCCCATTCCACCACCTCCACCGCCTCCCCGCACCACACCGCTTCTCCTCACCTCTCTACCCTGTCTCTGCATTCCCACCCTTCTTACCTGTCTGGATGAATGTGGCTTCTTTGAATCCTTGGTTGTTGGACTTCCATTCAGGTTGATTTTCTGACAGTTCTGGGTATTGTTTTGAGATTCAGGTATAATTCTTTCTGTAGTTGCATGAGGAGGCAAAGTGTGTCTACCTATGCCTCCATCTTGATTAGAAATCTCATATTTTACCTTCTTACTGAGGCCTTCCTAGACAACTTTATTTTAAACTGTAGTCTACTCCACCACTCAGTACTCCCTACCCTCTGTTCCTGCTTTGTTCTCCTTCATGGTACATAACATTACCTAACATACTATTTAGTTACTTATTTACATATTGTTTCCTTCACTACAATGTAAATTTTATGATGCCGCAGATTTGTGTGTGTTTTGTTTATTGCTATATTCCTAGCTCTAACAATAGTGCCTGGCATGTGGCATTCAGTAATTAATAGTTGAGTAAATATAACTCTTTCTTTAACATTTTTATGGACTTTATGGCCTAGAACATGTTGTTTTTTAAAATGGTTTTGTTGGCTCATGAAAAAAAGTGTAGTCTCCAGTTGTTGTATATAGTACCCTATGCATGTCCATTAAAACAAGCTTTTAATTATACTGTTCAAATTTTATATTTCCTTTTTTTATTTCCACTTAACCTAACAGCACATAGGGCAGCGGACTTGTCAATTTTTATTTTATGTGTACTTAAGCTATGTTATACATTTAGAACTGTTATTTCTTCCTTGTAAATTGATTTTTCTGTTGATACTGATCTCTAGTAATCACTAGCAATAATTTTGCTTTAAAGACTATTTGTATAACATTATTAGCTCCCTCTTGGGTGTTGACCTAGTACACCTTTTTCCCATTCTCTAGTTTTTAAACTTTCTATGTTTTTATGTCTCTTGTAAAAACTTAGAAAAAAATCTGATTCATTGATCTTGCCAATGAACATTTTAGCTCACTTACATCAACAATTATTGACTTTTTAACTTGAATTTATTGGGGGTGACACTGGTTAATAAAACTATATATATTTCAGGTGTACAATTCTATAACATATCATCTATATATGTATAGTATGTTGACCATTCAAAGTCAAGCTTCCTTCCATCAACATTTATTTCCCTTTAACCTCTTCTATCTCTCCCAACACCCCTTTCCCTCTAGAAATCACCATACTGTTGTCTGTGTCAACAGGTTTTTTTCTATGTTTAATTAACTCCTTTACCTTTTTCTCCCAGTCCCCTACCCTCTTCCACTCTAATAGCTGTCAGTCTGTTCTCTGTATCTATGAGTCTGTTTCTAGTTTGTTAGTTTATTTTGTTCATTAGAATCCACATATAAGAGAAACGATATGGTACTTATCTTTCTCTGACTGGCTCACTTCACTTAGCATAATGTTCTCCAGGTTGATCCATGTTGCCATAAAGGGTAAAATTTTCTTCTTTTTTATGGACAAGTAGTATTACATTGTGTACCACAGCTTTTTCATCCACTTATCTGCTGATGGGCACTTGGGCTGCTTCCAAATCTTGGCTACTGCAAATAATGCTGCAGTGAACATAGGGGTGTGTATATTTTTGAATTAGTTTTTGTGATTCTTGGGATATATTTTCAGAAGTGGAATCACTGGGTCTTAAGGCAGTTTCATTTTTAATTTTTTGAGGAAACTCCATACTGCTTTCCACAGCAGCACCAGTCCGCATTCCCAGAACAGTGCACGAGGATTCTTCCTTCTCCAGATCCTCACCAACACTTGCTGGTTTGTCGATTTACTGATGACAGCCATTCTAACAGGTATAAGGTGATATCTCATTGTAGTTTTAATTTGCATTTCTCTGATGATTAATGACATTGAGCATCTTTTTGTATGTCTGCTGTATATCTCTATATCCTATTTGGAGAAGTGTCTATTCAGGTCCTTTGCTCTTTTTTTTAACTGGATTGGGTTTTTTTTTATGTTGAGTTGTGTAAGTTTTTTATAAATTTTGGATATAACCCATTATCAGATGTATCATTGGCAAATATGTTCTCCCATTCAGTTTTCATTTTGTTGATGGTTTCTCTGCTGTGCAAAAATTTTTTAGTTTAAGGTAGTGCCATTTATTTTTTCTCTTGTTTCCCCTGCCTGAAGAGACATATCAGAAAAAATATGGCTATGAGAAATGACTGAGATTTTACTACATTTCTTTTCTTCTAGGTTTTTTATGGTTTCAAGTCTAACACTTAAGTCTTTAATCCATTTGAGTTTATTCTTGGGCAGGATGTAAGAAGGTTGTCTAGTTTAATTTTTTTGCATGTATCTTTCAAATTTGGTTTTAAAATTCATTTCTACTAAGTCACTGGGTATTTTCCATTTTCCATCTTTTTTTCTATGTTCTTTCCACTGCATGCTGCACTCTCCCCCAATTCTTGACTTCTTTTGGGATGCATTTTTTTCATCCAAAATTTTTCCTCTGTTTAAAACTTATATATCCTGTACCTATTCTTTTAGTGATTACCCTAGAAATTTTACCACATATATTTTATGTAATAAAAACTGGTATTAATAAATATCTCTAGCTTCTTTTTGAAAAGGAGAAACCTCAGAATTCTTTCATTTCTTCACTCTTTTTCTGACATATGTGTTCATATTGTCCAGGATTTTGTCTTAATGTTTAATACTGTGATTTAGATATCAGCGTTTATTTTTATATAATCAATTCCCACCAGTTTACATTATTTTTTGCCTACCATTCCTTCTTGCATCTCCTATCTTCCTTCCTTCTAGTTCTCTCTGAGAAGACACTGCTCATCAAGGGTTTTGGATTGATTTGGGGAACCTCTGATCCACTCTCCCAGTCTATTTAAGCCTAAAGCTTTGTCTTCAACTCTCTGAGTAAACAGCCTTTGTAAACCAAGCACCTCACTGCCAGCAGATGCCTTCAAGGCAAACTTTGAATTTGCTCACTCTTATGGAATCAAGCATCCTTGTCATTTCAATCTTTGAGTGTTTACCTTAGTTTCCTGCCAGGTCAACCATGCTTTAAACAAGTATTTTAAATATATTATCCAGCATTTTTAGATGATCTACCCAGGAAGTTTTTCTCTGAATATTCTATCTTATTCTCTAAATATTCTTAGGTAATTGTTTTAGTATTCATATCCTTTGAATTCATTTCATACAATTATTTTATTTACTATGTATGGTCTATTAGTGAAAAGTATAACTGAAAAAGCCATTTGTAAATATAACTTGTTATTAACATTTTTAGTTATAAAAAATTATTTTTGCTTATCATATTATATTTTGCATAACCTAAGAGTCATTTCCAAAAGACTACCCATTCTCCCTGAATTCTAAGTGTAATTATTGACTGAACATAATGTATATTTTCCCCAATATCTAATAATAGCAACTTTCAAATATCCAAGAAGGTTGAAAGGATATACATTTATGATATAGATTCTATCACTGTCACTTTACAATATTGTATTATCACATATCTATCAATCTTAGTAAGTATTCATCAATTCATCTTACTTTCTTTTTGCACTTCAAAGAAAAATATAGACATCAGTACACTTCCCCACAAATACTTCAAAAACATAAGTATTTTTATTCTTAAGTAAAAAAACTTCCTTTCACAACATTTTGCTTACTCTTTTATAAGCATTTAAAAAGTATGTCTCTCAGGGGATTCCAAGGTGGCTGTAGAGTAGGTGGACACTCCACATATCTCCTCCTGGCTCCAAACCAGATTTACAGCTAAATTACAGAGCAATCATCCAGAATAACCAACTGAAGGCTAGCTGAACTGAAGTGTCATAACCAGGAATTTATAGAAGCCACACAGAGACTGGTAAGAATGGCAGAGAGGTGGAAAGGGCTGACCCCGCACACGTGTGGTGGCTGAGAAGCAACAGGGATATCTCAGCTGCATAACTCTCTCCCAACAGAAGAGTAGAGTCACAGCTCCCCTGCAGTCATCTCAAAGCCAGTGCAATAGGCGACAAGAGGAGCCAGATAGCATGTGGTAGTGAAAATCAGTGGGATTCATTCCACATGGGAGAGAAGGGAGTCTGCTAGAGACTCAGATGCCATCTTCTCAGGCTTAAACTCTCTTATTATTACAGCACCAGCCCAAGGAGTGCACTACCCAGTCCTCCAATGACTGGCAACACCACCCTGCCCTGTTCAAGTCCTGTCCTGCAGAGGGGTCTGCTGGTTGCCACCTATAGGGGGCATTTGGGGCACTCTTTTTCTGGAGAAGTTTTTTCAGAGACTTAGATAGTAATTGAACTGTGTAGCTTTGGAAAGGGGGCCATTTTTCCCCACCTTGAGCACATAGCTGCACTACACTCTGACTCCCCGCTTTGAATCACTCAGCCTGTCCTTCCACTCCCTCTGGTGCTGCCCTGCTGAGCCCCCGTCCTTCAGGGTGATCCAGATGCTGTACAGAGCAGGGAAATTTGGAACTTTCTCCTTGGAGGCTCTTGCCTGTGAAGAAGAAGTCCCTGCCCTTCTACTATAGGCTTGCTGGCACCACCCTCAAAGGGAGACTATCTAAGTCTGCCCCGCCAAATCTCCATGACTCTGTCCTGCTGGGCTCCTTCCTCCACAGGAGGAAGGCACTGGGTATTTTGGTTGCTTCCATTTCATTTAATTCTTTTTCTGGAGATTTCTCTTGTTCTTTCATTTGGGGCATATTTCTTTGTGTCCCCATTTGGTCTGCCTGTTTGTGTTTGTTTATTAGGTAGATCTGCTGTGATTCCCAAACATGTTATTAAATAACATGTTATTAAACAATGAATAAGTTACCAATGAGGTCAAGAAGGAAATCGAAAGTTACCTGGAGACAAATGAAAATGAATACACAACAACCCAAAATCTACAGGACAAAGTGAAAGCAGTCCTGAGAGGGAAGTTCATAGCACTATCTGCCTATATCAAAAAGCAGAAAAACCTCAAAGAAACCATCTATCTTTATAATAAAAGAACTAGAAAAGTAACAATAAAGGAAGCCCTTTATTGTAGAGTAAGTAGAGGAAGGAAATAAAGATTAGAACTGAAATAAATGACACGGAGACTAAAAAAATCAATACAAAAGATCAATGAAACAAAGAGCTGCTTCTTTGAAAAGATAAACATGGTTGACAAGGAAAAAAGACTCACCAAGGAAAAAAGAGAAGATCCAAATTAATTCAGAAGTAAAAGAGGAGAAGTGACAACTGACACCACAGAAAGACAAAGGATTTTTTGTAGGAAATCATTAAGAACAACTATATGCCAATAAGTAGGACAACCTGAATGAAATGGATAAATTCCTACAAACGTACTATCTTCCAAAACTGAATGAGGAAGAATAAGAAAACCTGAATAGACTGATTACAACCAATGAAATCAAGCAGTAATCAAAAGAAATTCCCAGCACAAAAAAAGTCCTTAAAGGATGGCTTCACAGGTAAATTTTACCAAGCATTCAAAGAAGAACTAACACCCATCCTCCTCAAACTATTCCAAAAATTTCAAGAGGAGGGCAGACTACCAAGTTCATTGTATTAGGCCAGCATTATCCTACTTCTAAAACCAGATAAAGCTACTACAAAGAAATTATAGGCCAATACTCCTAATGAACATAGATGCTAAAATCCTCAACAAACCCATGCATAAAAGCAAAGTGGGGAAGGATTGAGGGAGGGAAGTGCGGATGGGTGGGGCATGGGAAAGTGGTGGCGGGGAAAATGGAGACAAAGGTATTTGAACAATTAAAAAAACACAGAAAAATACCAAAAAAATAAATAAAATAAAATCCTCAATAAAATATTAGCAAACGGGATCCAGCAATACATTAAAAAGATCATACACCATAATCAAGTAGGATTTATTACATGGATGTGATGTTTGTACAATATTCACAAATCATTAAACATGATACATTATATAAAGAAAATGAATGATAAAAATCACATGATCAGCTCTGACTGGTGTGGCTCAGTGGACTGAGTGCTGGCCTAAAAACAAAAATGTCACCGGTTCGAATCCTGGTCAAGGTACATGCCTGTGTTGTGGGCCAGGACCTCAGTTGGGGGTTACAAGAGGCAACTGATGAATGTTTCTCTTCACACATTGATGTTTCTCTCTCTTTCTCCCTCCCTTTCCCTCTCTCTGAAAACAAATTCATAAATTCTTTTTTAAAAATCACATGATCATAGCAATACATACAGAAAAAGTATTTGATAAAATCCAACACCCATTTATGATAAAAATTTTCAGCAAAGTGGAAATAGAGGGATCATGCCTCAAAATGATAAAGGCCAGATATGACAAACCCACAGCCAAGGTCATATTCAATGGCTAAAAAATAAAAGCATTTCCCGTAACACTGGGAACAAGACAGGGATGTACATTTTCACCAGTCTTATTTAACATAGTACTGGAAGTCCTAGCCATATCAATCAAACAAGAAGAAATAAAAGGCATCCCAATTGGAAGGGAGGAAGTAAAACTGTTATTAGTCACAGATGATATGATATTGTATAGAAAACCTTAAAGACTCCATCAGAAAGCTACCAGATCTAATAAATAAATTTAGCAAAGTAATAGG
This sequence comes from Pteronotus mesoamericanus, assembly GCF_021234165.1. NCBI lineage: Eukaryota > Metazoa > Chordata > Mammalia > Chiroptera > Mormoopidae > Pteronotus > Pteronotus mesoamericanus. The sequence continues at coordinate 7,349,235 of NW_026555295.1, read as the reverse complement.
ATACAAAATTAACATTCAGAAATTGGTGGTATTTTTATATACTAATAAATTAGCAGAAAGAGAAATTAAGAAAACAATCTCATTTACTATTGCAACAACAAAAAGAAACCTAGAAACAAATTTAACCAAGGAGGTTAAATATCTGTACTCAGAAAATTATAATGTATTGAAGAGAGAAACTGAGAAAGATACAAATAAGTGGAAGTATATACTATACTCATGAATAGGAAAACATAATATCAAAATATGCTCACACTAATCAAAGGAATGTAAAGATTCAACGTAATTCCTATAAAAATATCAATGGCCTATCTTATAGATCTAGAAAAATATTGCAAAAATTTATATGGAACCAGAAAAGATCCTGAATAGCCTCAGCAATCTTGAGAAAGAAGATCAAAGTAGGAGGGATCACAATACCTGATATCAAACTATATTACAAGGCCATAGTAATCAAAACAGCATGGTAGTGGCACAATAACAGGAGGCATATAGATCAATGGAAAAGAATAGAGAGCATATAAATGAATTCATGCCTTTATGGTCAATTAATATTTGATAAAGGAGGCAAAAACATACAATGGGGTAAAGACAGTCTCATGCAAAAAAATGAAACCAGACGATCAACTTACACCACACATGGAAAAAAACTCAAAATGGATTAAAGACTAAATGTAAGTCACAAAAGCATAAAAACCCTAGAAGAAAACATAGGCAATAAAATCTCAGATAGTTCTCAAAACATTTTTGCCCATATACCTCCTTAGGCAAGGGAAACAAAGAAAAAAAATAAACAAATGAGACTACATCAAACTAAAAAGCTTTTGCACAGCTAAAGAAACCATGAACAAAATAAAAGGGAACCCACTGAATGGGAGAGCATATTTGCCAATGATACGTCTAATAAAGGGTTAACTTCCCAAATATAAAATTTATACAACTCAACACCAAGAAAACAAACAACCCAATTTAAAAAATAGGCAAAGGATCTGAATAGACACTTCTCTAAAGAGGATATACAGATGGCCAATAGACATGTGAAAAAATGCTCAATGTCACTAATCATTGGAGAAATGCAAATTAAAAACACAAAGAGACATCACTTCATGCCATCATAATTACTATATCAATAAATCAAACAAACAAGTGCTGGCGAGGATGTGGAAAAAAGGAAACCCTAGTGCACCTTTGGTGAGAATGCAGACTGGTATAGCCACTGATGAAAACAGTATGGAGCTTCCTCAAAAAATTAAAAATGGAACTGCCTTTTGACCCAGCAATCCCACTTCTGGGGATATATCCAAAGAAACCCAAAACATCTCCAAAATATATAAAGAACTCATACAACTCAACACTAGACAAACAATCCAATTAAAAAATGGGTGAAGGACTTGAAATACTTCTCCAAGGAGGACATACGGATGGCCCATAGACATATAAAAAGATGCTCGACATCATTAGCCATCAGAGAGATGCATTTAAAAACCACAATGAACTATCACCTCACACCTATTACCATTAATAAATCTACAAACAAGTGCGGCGAGGTTATGGAGAAAAGAGAACCCTAGTGCACTGTTGGAGGGAATGCAGACTGGTGCAGCCACTATGGAAAGTGGTATGGAATTTCCTCAAAAAACTAAAAATGGAACTGCCTTTTGACCCAGTGGTTCCCCTGCTGGGAATATTCCCTAATCACCAATTCGAAAGAATTTATGCACCCCTGTGTTCATAGCAGCACAATTTATAATAGCCAGGTGCTGGAAACAGCCTAAGTGCCCATCAGTAGATGAGTGGATCAAAAAACTGTGGTACATTTACATAACGGAATACTACACAGCAGAAAGAAAGAAGAAACTCCTACCTTTTGCAATAGCAGGGATGAAACTAGAGAATGTTATGCTAAGTAAAATAAACCAGTAGGTGAAAGACAAATACCATTATGATCTCACCTACAAGAAGAATCTAATGAACAAAATAGAGCCACAGGCATGGAAACATGGAATAGACTGATAGTGACCTGAGGTAAGGGAAGAGGGTGATAATGGTGCAAAGCAGGGCAAGGGACTGAAGAGTATGTATGAATGACCCATGGTTATGGACAACAGTGAGGGAATTGACTGTGGGAGTGAGAGGTGGGATGGGTGGAAGAGGGCAAAGGGAGGAAAATTGGGATCACTGTAATAGAATAACAATAAAAAGGACTTTAAAAAAAAAAACCCAGAAACCCAAAACACTAATCAAAAGAATATGCAGCCTATGTTCATTGCAGCATTACTTACAATAGCCAAGATCTGTAAACAGCCCAAGTGACCAAGTGAGTAGATTAAAAAGCTGTGGTAGATTTACACAATGGAATACTACTTGAGTGTAAAAAAAAAAAAAAAGAAAAAGGAAATCTTACCTTTTGTGACAGCATGGATAGGCCTGGTTATTATTATACTAAGTGAAATAAGCCAGCCAGAGAAAGACAAATACCATAGATCTCACTTATATGTGGATTCTAACAAACAAAATAATCTGACAAAATAGAAAGAGAAGCATGGAAACATGGAACAGATTGACAGATGTCAGGGGGGAGGGGGATTGGAGAGTTCAGTGAAAGAGGTGAAGGGATTAAAAACATTGTGTGTGTGTGTGTATGTGTGTGCAGTCTGTCTGGAAGGTATCTAGCCATGTAATATGAAAAACAGAATAGAGACATTTTTGAAGAAGATACAAGACAGAAGAAATATTGTACATAGGACAATGATGCCTCAATCCCAAGGTGCCTTGGGAACTTACACAGTTCTTCCAATAGCCATCACCTGCCCCGTCATAATTTCCTGAATCTCATCAGTGGTCTGAAATCTCTTCCCTTTCAAAAGTGATTTTGGTTTTGGGAAAAGCCAGAAGTTGCAGGGTGCCAAATCTGGGCTGTAGCGAGGCTAAGTCACCTGGGTGATTTGATGTTCTGCCAAAAACTCTGCATGAGATGTGATGCATGAGTGGGTGCATTGTCATGATGAAGCTGCCAATCACTAGTTGCCCATAGCTGCAGCCTTCCGAATCATCCAAATAGTTTCCACAGAGGAATGTTCAAGTTTAACAAAATCTGATGAAGATTCGTTGCTCTACTCAGTCATTTTTGAATGGGATGGCTACACATTACACATGCTTACTGAATGGTGTCTACCATCCCCACTGACTAGTACAATAAGGTCATAATTTTCACACATGCGCATTCCAGTCCACTCTCCTTGACTACCAGGTTACATCTATGTTGTACAAACCATTCTCGTTAACAATGGCTATGCTGCACAAACCATTCTCGTTAACAATGGCTATGTTGCACAAACCATTCTCATTAACAATGGCTGGACTTTTTCCAGACAGACCACACACACACACACACACACACACACACACACACACACACACATACACACACACATCACACAGACACAGAGAGCAGTATGGATATAGAGGGAAAGGGGTGTGGGTATAGGTGGAGGTGAACACAGTGGGTATAAAAGGAACATAACCAGACTTTGCTTTGGACGGTGGGTGGCGCAAGATGCAGTGTGCAGATGATGCAGTTTTGTTAAGTTGTACACTTAAAACTTGTATAGTTTTGTAAACCAGTATCACCCCAGTAAATTCAATTTAAAAAATTATTTCATTAACAAATATAGATATATTTGTCTAACTTGTCAATGATATTAAAATGCTTTGATGTTGTGTTAAAATAAATAAATAAGTAAAAATAAGAAACATGGCTCTGTGCCACAATCACATAATCCATATGGGTCAGAAAACAAGTGTTATATTTAAGAGAGGAAAAAGTAAAATGAATTAATCAATAATCCTTTATAATATATTTCCATGTTAGTAAAATAAGCTTGATCTGTGGCACATTAATTTGAAATGTTTTTTCAGCATCTAGTTATTCCTATTATAGTTTCAATTTGTTCATAATAAAAGTTCTTGTTAGTATTGCCCTATTCAGTAGTTCTGGAGTACTATTCAATTTCATGGAGACCAAGAGGTGAACAATCACCTTTTGAACTTAATTTAGGCTAAGTTGCATTGGCCTTCTGTGATACTGTGACTTACAGTAAGAAATATATCTTTGGTCTTTGTCTTATTTCTGGCACAGAGCTCCTAATGCCCTTGGAATTCCCTAAGTGATAAAGCCAAAGGACACCACCAGATGGCCAATATAAAAATCTAATAGACTATGTAATTGGAAGCAGGAGATGGAAAAGCTGTATATTTTCTGCCAAAACAAGACCAAGAGCAGATTGTGGTGCTGCCCACAAACTGTTAATACCAAACATAAGGAGTAGAGCTAAAGAAGAGCAATAAAAGAATCGTAGTGCCAAAATACAATGTAAATAACATTCCTGATGGATTTAAAGTTCACATAATAAAACAGATTTGCACTGCTAAACTGAAGTGATCAAGGGCCAGAAGAATGGTGGAAGGACACTAGAAATATATAGGGAAAGACTGTGAAAAGGCAATGTTGCAAGTTAAAAGGAAAGAAAAATCTAGATGTTTGACAGAAGAAACACTAAAAATTGTCAAGAGACAGGTGAGAGGCAAAAGCAAAAGGTGATAAAAAAGCCTGAATGTAGTTTTTCAAAGACTGTCACTTAGAGATTAAAAAGAACTGTTACACTAGTAAATGTAAGGTGATAGAAGAGAACAAAAAAGAAAAAAACGAGATTTTTACCAGAAAACTCAAGAAATAATAGGGAAATTCAAACCTAGATTAGGAATGTTGAATGACCACCAATGAAGCACACTGTCTGACCAGGAAAAAATAAAGGAAAGGTGGAAACGGCATACTAAAAATCCATACAGAAGAGACAAAGAGATGACAGATACTTTACAGATGATTCCTATAGAAAGAACCTGCAATTATAGAGAACAAAGTAAAAGATGCCCTGAAAATATTAGGAAGAAATAAATCACCAGGAGTAGATGAGATATAGACAGAATTATTTCAAGCCACAGGCACTGAACCTATGTCAAATAAGAATGTCAAAATATTACCAAAAATATGTCAATTAAAATGGAAAACAGTACAGTGGCCTACAGATTGGAAATGTTCCATATACAACACAGTCTTCAAGGAGATGCCAGTGAATGCAGACTATAAGACCATTTCTCTAATTTCCCACGCAAGAAAAATGATGTTTAGGGTGATGCAACAAAGGCCACCTTACATGAAGCAAGAAAGGTGGGATGTTCAAGCTGGATTCCAAAAAGGAAGAGGTACTCAAGACCTAATTGTGAGCACTCACTGGATGCTGGACTGCTCCAAAAACTATCAGAAGAGGGTGGGTCTATGCTTCTTTAGAGACTACAGTAAACCCTCTGACTGTTAGATCATGCAAGGCCAGTGGTTGCTCTGGAAAAAAAAAAGGGGTGTTCCTCAGCACTTGATTGTCCTGATGTATAACCTGTGCTGTGGACAGGAAGCCACAGTCAGGACAGAATATGGACAGACTGAATGGTTTCTTTTAGGCAAAGGTGTCAGACAAGGGTGTATTTTATCTCCCTGTTTGTTTAATGTGTACACAGAACATATTATTAAAAAAACTGGACTAGACTCAGAGAAAGGAGTAAAAATCGGTAAAAGAAATATCAATAACTTAAGATATGCTGATGATATTATCTTACCTGCAGAAAGGAGCAATGATTTGAAATGACTTCTGATGAAGCAGAAAGAAGAAAGTGCCAAAGCGGGACTGCATTTGAATATCAAGACAAAAATCATGACTACAGAAGAGTTAACAGAACTTTTAACACAGACAACGAACGAACTGAAATTATTCAAGAGTTTTCTTACCTTGGTCCACTCATCAATTTAAATGTAGACTGCAGCCTAAAAATCAAAAGGCTTAGATTCAGAAGGGCAGCCATGGAAGAATTAGGAAAGATCACCAAGAGCAAGGCTGCATCATTAGAGACCAAGGATAAAATCATCTACAGTCTTGTATTTTATTATGTATGAACACAAAAGTTGGGCAGTGAAAAAGGCATATAGGAAAAAAGTTGACTCATCTGAAATATGGGGTAGGAAGAGAGCTCTCCGGATACTCTGGACTGCCAGAAAAATGGATTAGTAGGTCCTAGATTAAATTAAGCCCAAAACATCACTGGAGACAAAAAACGGCAAAACCGAAATTGTCCTTCTCCAGGCACACCATAAGAAGGGAAGTGCTTCAGAAAAGACAATAAGGCTGGGAAAAATAGAAGGCAGCAAGAAAAGAAGAAGACCAAATATGAAATGGATTGACACCATAAAAGAAGCCATAGGAATGAATCTACAGGAGCTGAGTGGGGCTGTTAAAGGCAGGACATAATGAATATTACTCATTCATAGATTTTCCTGGAGTGGGAACTGACTCAAAAGTAACTAACACACACACGAGCCAAAAAGGTAAAAGTCAAGTCTTTGTTTTTCATAACAAGCTCCTTTCAATCACATGTGAGTTTTTATTAGTGAAGTGACTTTCTGAAAGCCCCTATAGATTGAGAACCAACCACATGATTAGAGGGTTGGAATTTTCAGCTAGACCCCAAGAACTCCAGGAAAGGGTGTGGGAGTGGAAGGGGTTCAGGGCGGGGGTAGTTGGAGGTTGAATTAATCACCAATGGCCAATGATTTAGTTAATCGCATAATGAAGTCTCCATAAATCCCCATAAGAAGGGATTTCAGAGCGCTTCTAGACTGGTGAATACATGGAGATGCTGGGAGAGTGGCAGGTATGGAGAGAGCATGGAGGCTCTGTGCCCTTTTGCACATAACTTGCCTTATGAATCTCTTCATGTAGTTATTAATTTGTATCCTTTATTTTATTTATTTTTTAAAGATTTTATTTATTTATTTTTAAAGAGAGGGGAAGGGTGGGAACAAGAGAGGGAGAGAAAAATCAATGTATGGTTGCCTCTCATGCGTGCCCTCTATTGGGGACCTGGCCCGCAACCCAGGCCTGTGCCTGAGTGGAAATCGAACTGGTGACCCTTTGATTCACAGGCTGGCACTCAATCCACCGAGTCACACCACCCAGGGCATACTTATTTGTATCCTTTACAAATGTTGGCAATAGTAAATAAACTGTTTTCTTGGATTGTGTGAGTAGCTCTAGCAAATTATTGAATCTGAAGAGGGGGTAGGAGACATCTCTAATTTGTAGCCACATGGGATAGAAGTTGTGAGTAACCTGGGGACCTGGTACTTGAAAATGGCATTTAAAGTATGGGAAGTCTTGTGGGATTGAGCCCTTAACATGTGGAATCTATACTAATTCTGGTTAGTGCCAGAATTGAATTGATTGAATTGAACTGTAGAACACCCATGCTGTCAGAGAATTGGTCAGTGTAGGAAAAAACTTCTGGTGTCAGAAGTGTTGTGACTGTGAGAGAAAAGGAAAACTCTACTTTTTCTTTCTAGACACTTTCTATAGATAAGAGGCTTCCAACTTAATGGTTTTATGATTGATATCTTTGAAATTCTGTTACAATAAACACTTTATTTAGCTACCATATGAAGCCTGTTCTTCTACTGCTTTTTATCTTCAATGTTAGCAGCAATGATTTACATTTATAGGGAGCATTTCTTTATGAAAATTGATCACTTTAAGCACATACAATAAGGTGTCAGGAAAGGGCATAAGAGGTAAGTTACAAAGTTTAGATTCATTCAGATTTGGAGGAAGGATGTCAGGATAATTTATTATACTTGCTAAAGACAAAAAGGGTAAAAAACAAACAAACAAACAATAAGATGTTCATGGACTCCCTCTGTCAAGATAAAAACAAAACTGTATACAAAAAAATTTATTTTAGTAACTCACACAACATAATCGTCTATCATCACAAATTCACACTATTAATACCCTATTGATGCATGAAATTAAAATCAGTCTGGTATTTATTCTTATTAATCAAAAGAGTCCGATCTGGATTTAGGTAATCTGAGTCATCGGCTTCACCAGTGAGTGATCCTAGGTACATACCTACTCTGCATGGCACTCCTTTCTTTCATCTTCAATTTAAAATTCCCTATGATGGTGTTTACTGTTTAGGACTTAGTCCATTATGTAATAAATTTTTTAGAGTATTAAAACACTGGTTAGGCAAAGTAAAGGGAGCAAGGCAATTCTAGCTTTTCACAAATACAAAAAAGGTATCTGGCCTGTTTCTCTTCCCTCAAGCAGGAGAACTTCCTGGCAGCAGATTAAACGAAAGAATGGTTCCAACTTACGCCATCTCATTTAATTTCCTCTGAATTTACTTTTGTTTTTTTCATAATGCCACATATAGCCTACTGTCAAAAGAACTAATAAACACTCATTATAACTAAAATAGTACCAAATCATGCATAAAAGAAAACCCGAAAAACCTAGTATATATCCCAAGAGAAAAACATTCAGTTCCAGATGTAACCACAAAGAAAAACTAGAGTCTAATAACAGCAGTCACCTAAACAAAGCACATCCAAAAAGTAAGTAGAATGCTGCATTTGAGAAAAATCAATGAACAAAACAATTGCACAATAGTAGCATATGTGAATATTAGTAGGATATGAGCATACGAGGGCCAGCAGCCCTGGAATACTGGCATTATCATGTTAGGGAATGTAATGCTTATGCACAAAGAAATCACTACATAAAGTCACAGAGGCCAAAGACACAGTGAGGCCACCAAGAGTATGCCTCCAAAATGCCTGTTCCATTCATGTTAATCTTTTGTGTTCTTCAAGCAAGAAGTGAATTCATTAATTTTCCCTAGGAACAGGGAAAACAAAATAATAGTGAGTGCAAAGAACAAAGCCCTCATTTCAAATAAATGTAACAACAGCCACTATTTTTGGCAGAGGTTCACAGGTAGAAAGCTGCCTCATTCAGGGTGAAGAGTCTCTTGGAATATGCTAAAGCCATTCACATGAAAAGGCAAAATTCAATTACAGATCATAATTCATACAATGTATTAACATTTCTCAGCTTCTAAAATGACAGTTTTCCCAAGGCTTCACCTTTGGGTAGAGATCCAAGTGCCACTTTATATATAGTATATTTATTTGTCAAATGATAATACCCCCTTAACAGGGTTGTTCTAAGAAAAAAAAAGAGACTACATGAAATTGCTTTCAAGGGTTAAATAGAATTTTAACAAATTATGTTATAAGTAAACGTAAAATTCTAAACTCAATCTAATTACTTCCTTTTGGTACACAGAGTTGAAAAATTTATTACTTTCTATTATAAAATATATCATATATAAAAGTACATAAAATGTATACACTTAGCTAAAAGAATACTAATTTTTAATGGACCCAGGTATATACCCCATTCATCTTAAGAAATGGAACATTATTAATACCTTGGTGGCTCCTAGAAATCTATTTCTAGACTTCTCTTAAGCCACTCCATACTATCCTAGATTTTGTGCTAATTACTTCCTTGTTTTTATTTATAGTATTGACACATTTATATATATTTCTAAACTAACTATATCTACTTACCTATCAGTTGTCATCTATTACTATCAATCCATTCATCTTCCACCCATCCATTTTTTGAACTTTATGGGATATGCTGTATGTACTTATCCTTCAACTTTTACAATATTTTTCTCAGAGTAATTTATTGACATTATCTAATTTTCCATATAACACCTGTGGTTAAAGGAATGTATTATACCCATTCAAAGCAGAGAAAATGAGGCACAGTAGAGCTAGCAACTTGCCACATTTTATGAGAGGACAATGGACAAATCTTTCTACAGTAATTTTGAAAGTAAAGCTAACCAATGACTCAGAGCTTTTTATAACATTCATATTTTTAGCTTCAATGAAACTAAAACATTTCTCTAGCGTTAGGAGCACAATTAAGTTAATATTTTTAAATTGATTTTACACATTTGTTATTTTTTGCTTTCATATTAAAGGGGAAGTTATATTAAAGTGTGTGGATCATGTAAAAGCCCTAAACAATATTTAAATATATTAGCTAAAAGGAAAACAAGAATGAATTAAATAAAGGATATCAAGAAAAGATTTGGTTTTCTCTTTGGGTATGGACTATTAGAAAACAACCGTATTATGGAATATTCTAATTAAAGAAGATGGCTCTTTAAATAGGCAATTAGTTTAATACTAATTAATCCAAAGATATCATTCACCTGAGCAAGTGGTGGAAGAATCTCCTTGCATATTTGCTGATTTGGTCTCTATATTCCAATATAGTTGTATCGAGGAGTGGTCTTGTTGGAGCATAGAAGGTTCCAAGGCTTGCCTCAAGCTGTGCTGTGGAATTCAAACATAGCAGCACTAAAACAAGTGAAACTCCTTCAATTACAACAGAATACTCATGTTTGCAGTCAGTCAGGTTTTGCAAACTTGGATGAAATGTGAGCTTGTTGCAGGAAAGATGAAATTAAAATATGACAGCTGGTACAAAAACAAACCTGTGTATAAACTTTCACTTAAGGCAAAGCTGACAATGACTCTGAGCAACAAAAAAGCTGTCAAAACTGAAGAAATCCATAATGAATCAACCTCTCACCACAAATGGGTAATTAAAACAGTGACTCATCAAAGCAACACAGTTTGAACTAGTATTTCCAGTAAAATCAACTGTGTGCTCAACATTTACTCTCTTTAGTTGAAAGGAAAAAACTAACCTGACCACACTGGGAACTGAAATCAGTATTAGAAATGTTTTTTTAAAAATAATACAAATAAAAATAGCCTTATTGTAGTATCTGTAGAGATATTCCTATATCTATTACAATATTAAAGAAACAGTGAAAGTCCCTGTATGGTCCCCAAATCATGTCCTAAACAGTAAGATTGATAGTTCTGTCCAGGTGTGAAAGCTAACACCCTTGGGAGGGATGACATGCTAATCTCTTCTGGGTCAACTGACACCTTCCTAGGAAGGAAGGATTGGAGAGCAGGTTTTGATAAACCAGAGTGTTGTAACAAGGAGAAAGAGGCACATTTTGCCTACTTCACAATTTTACCAAGACATGCATATGGGGTTGTATTTCCTCCCAGAAATACCTGGAAGTTATATAATTAGCATAATGGTGATAGTATGAGTACATATGAGAACACTCATTTCACAGTTAAGACTCCAATGATTCTTATGCTACTTACCAGTACTTGGTTGAATAAAAAGTTTTTTATTTAGTGAAACTCTTTAGTTTTAGGTGTATTTGGGTTTGAAAGTATTGAATACCTCATCAGAGTAATTGCTATGGACTTGGCTAAGCTGTAAATAATTTCCTTTTTAATCTCAAATCTAGACAGTAAAGTAAGATGAACTTTAGGGGTATTTTCTTTCAAACCAGCAGTCAATTTAGATTAAAATTGAATACAGCAAGGTTATTGTGAAAACAAGCCAGATTCTCTTGCCATCACTTGTTTTCTTGACAGCATGTTTTGTACATTTGAAATCTTCGAGCCTACATGGAATACTCGTAATTCCCAGCACAGTTATAGATTCATTAGATAACCCAGCTTGATGTTTAAGGCAGAAATGAAGATCTCAAAGATAACCACAACTCGGATACAAATAAAAACTCACTGGGTTTCACTAATAAAAGGAAAACAAATTACCATGTCAAATTTGTGGACTGAGATAGAATAAATCTCAATAGAGAAGAATTCTGAATGGTTTAGAAGCGTGTTTTGCAGTTACTTGGGGAAACATGCATATACCTACTTAAAATGTACATATTCTGATAACCCAGCATCATGCAAGTATTTTATTTTAATAGCCTAGTACCATACAAGCTTTTTATTCCCAATTCCCTTCAGTATGGTTCCTGAAAATATTCTTTATTAAGGCAAAAACCTGATAATGCCATTTGTGAATTCCCTAATAATCTTTCTTATAACACAGGAATCTTACAATACAAATTCACTAAGGTGTTAGCAATTTCTGGGTCCTGAGTGACAGCAAATATTTTATTTTCTCTATATTTCTTCAACTATAAATTTAGGGTCTCTTGTATAGATTTGTGTAACATAAAAGGTTTTCTTTGGGGACTCTGCTTCATTTTTTTTCTATAACTTACCCAATCTTGACAGTGTTCCAATATTAAGAAATAATTACTTGAAATAACTCTTCAGGAAGAAATATTACAGTAATCTCTAGTACCTAAAATTTTGAAGTTATATTCTTTTTACTTTTAACTAATATTTGAGTACCAACTGTGGGTCAAGCACTGTACTAGGCATTTTCTCATTGTAGTAATACTGGAATCTTCATAGATGAATTGGACTACCTCCAAAAAGCACATTCAAGTAACATTAAATAAATATTTATTGTGGGCCTCCTGTGAGTCGTGCCAAGTCCCATCATGCAGGCTTTTTGAAGGAACATGTTCTTATTGATTATTCTTCTCTGAAATTACTAAAATGAAGGTTACATGCAGAATTCTATCTAAACAATTTATTTACTTTGGAAACAAAATAGAATAAAAAAATCTATAACCTTGCAAAGCAAATAGAGGAAAACAAGCTCTCCAGTAAAGACCTTTTGATGTATTTCCTGTTTCCCCTACGTTGTAAACTATCCTGAGGACAGTTTCTCATTGGCCATGATTTCCCACCAGTAACATCAATGTTTTTTACAAAGACTTGAAATAAAGAAGGAAGTACAAAAACTTTTAGTTTTGTTTTACCTAAAACTTATTAAATAATAAAAATAACATACTGATAAATGATAAATATAAAAACTTCATTACTGTATGTAGCACATATTTGTTTTTTCTTTTTTTTTAAAAATAGTATCTTATATCTCTTTGACAATAAACATCTGAGATCCTACTTACTGGGGGAAGGTAGGGAAATCGAAGCAGGCAGAAGGGAGAGTGGTATCAGAACTACAAGTTAGAATGAAAATAAGCAGCAGCAGCAGCTTGGGCTGCAATTCTGGCGTGCGCGCGTGCACGCGCGCACACACACACACACACACACAATCAGGGTTAAGGACTATTGTGCAGATGAAGGACTTGGGGTGTGAGAGAAAGATATTGATGTCTAAAGTAAAGGAGGAATAAGGACCTTTGTTTGGGGCCTTCTGTCTACCAGACTCTAGCAAGTACATGAAATTCTTGATCAAAGTTTGAAATCTGAGCATGTTCCACACATGAACTTACACTGAAATATACAATCATGGCACTGTAAGTTCCAACATAGGTATGTACAGAAAAGTTGTTTTTTATGTTGATAAATACTATACAGTAAGTACCACATGGGAGTTATTATCTGAAATCTAATCTTGTCAGTTTCAATAAGGCATTAACATTTTTGTCTTTCAGTCTTCAGTAATATAACTGAGAATAATCCTCATAAATAACTGACTCAAAAAAATGTACATTTATATGCAAAACCCATTTATGAAAATATATTTCAAGTCTGACCTTCTCTCTCTGGAGTGAGCTTTTGTCTAAGAAGATGGTTGACAATGGCACTCATGCTGACAAAGCACTGATGGCCCAGAGTGTCCCAGTTCATACTGCTCAGGATGTTTATCGCCTCGTAGATCTCATCATAGTGAATGTACTGGAAGATGATGTCTACCAGGCCCAGCTGTCCTTGCGTGAAGATACCTGTTACAAAAAATGTAAAACTAAGTAAATCTTTTAAAAATAAAAAGTAGAATAAAACAGTTAAGTTTTCAATAAAGGAAAAAAAACAGTAATCATTTCTTGCTTAAGTGCTGGAAATGTGAAATTTGGGACAAATTTTGAGTAATATGGCTTTGTGGTTAAACAGTCATTTTAAATAATACCTACCAACTCTGTCTAGCTTATTCTTATCATTTCAGTACATATTAATTAATTTATATTCCATGTAATCAATCTGCTTAAACTAAAAGTGAGTAAGCATGAGAAGAATATTTAGGTAGACCACAATAGCTAACACTGTTTTTCCTATTAGTTGTTTAGGCTTCTGGTGTATACATTTAAAAGCAGGATTTTGATGTGAACACAATTCTTATTGACCAGCTCCATTAGTTCTACATTGCACCTAGTCTTCAGCTCCATGTACTTGGGGGAGAAGGGAGTACAAATGTACAAAGGACAACTATAGTATGACTATACAAATGCTTTGGGTCTGTTTTTATTAATTGGTACTCTCAACTGAAGTTTTTTCATAGCTACCACATACCAATTTATTTTGAATTGGCATTTAGAGATTGTTCTCTTCCACTGAAGAAATGATCAGTATCAATTCTGCTATTGCTCTCCTTTACAACTAATATTTGCTATAAAATAGTGTGGTAAAATAGAAACACATTTGTTTATCTTTTTAAATGAAAGAAAATCCACGAATAATCTTAGAGGAACAAGAACACAAAACAAATGGGGGAGCATTGAGTTCTAGTTTTGTTCTATTGGCTTTTTAACATGGCTTATCTCATTTGAAACTAACAATTCCTGTGTAAATGACAATAAATAGTAGGGCTTTTAAGCAGGTTATTATTTTTTAAATCCTTTAAAAATGTCAGGCAGTAAAAATCTGTTTTTTAATTCAGACAATGCTTATGAATTTGAGTCTACAAAAACTTTTCAGTACAAATAATCATAAAGCTAAGTAAGAAAATTTACATGAAATTTGTAAGCTGTAAAATATATAAAATATTACTGCAATTCTTTTCATTACTATCATCATTTGACTGCAATGTCTTTAGGTTTCAGGATTTTAAAAAATATATTAGTTCATGAGAAAAATGTGAAAATTCTTCATATTAACTTCATGTCACATCAAAAAGAGAACTTGTGCTATATCTAACAGGATTCAACTTGATAGAGAATCTGGGGACTTGCCCTGGCTAAGCAATAAAACTTTACTATTCTTTTTGTGTTGGTAGAATCAGTTAGTGCTGCTGTCCAAAAGCCTTCAAGAGCCTGCAGTCAAGCACTGAAAGAACTCATAAATCAGAGTGGTTCTTTGGCAGTGGATATTAATGTGGAGGAACTTTTGCAGGTAACTGAAAATATCCAAAATCTGCTGACTCTATTTATACCTTATGTAATACTTCTATCAAGAGAAAGAACTGATTTTTCAAAAGCTAATATATAATATAATCATAATAAAATTGTGCAAAAGGTGATACAGAAAAAAACTTTTAAAAGCAACCCAAAAAGAGACACATGATGTACAGAACAACAAAGATATAAATAATCACAAACTTTGCTCCTGAAATTAGGCAAGACAGAAGACAACAGCAAGACATTTTTTAAATGTTGATAGAAAAAATTAGGCTAAAATTCTCTATCTTTATAATAAAAAGTTAAAAATTCATGAAGAACGTAACAATTTTAAATAACAGAGCTCTGAAATAATAAAGTAAAAACAGATAGGAAAAAAGTCAATTCTATAATTATAGTTGGAGATTTCAGCACTTTTTTATCACTGAGAGAACATATAAACAGAAAACCAGTACGAACAGAAAAATACTTGAAAAACATTATTAATGATTTTGACCTAACACTTATAAAACATTTCACATGAGAAAAGTAGAGTACTCATTCTTTTTAAGTACACAAAGAACATCAACCAAGATGGAGCATGCTCTGGGCTATAAAACAAGCCTCGGTAAATGTAAATGTTTTGAAATCACACAGAGTAGGTTCTGTGGCCACAACAGAATTAAATTAGATATCAATACAGTAAGATATCTGGAAAATCTCCAAGTATCTAGAAATTAATCAACATTCTTCTCAATAACCTATGGGTCAAAGAAGAAATTGCAAAGTAAATTAGAAAATATTTTGAAATGAATAACAACTTTAAAATAACATCAAAATTTGTAAGGTATGACTATGACAGTACTTAAAGGAAAACTTCTAGCTGTTTCAATTAGAAAAGGAAAAAAGGTGTAAAAATTAAAAAAATCCAAGTTTCCATATTAAGAACCTACAGAAAGAAGAGTAAATTAGACCTAAAGTAAACAAAAGGAAATAATAAAAATAAGAAACAGAAAATAAACAAAGACTAGAGAAAATCAATGAACTCAAAAACTGGTTCTCTGAACCACTGAAAGGTGCCACAAATTTTTTAGTCTAGTTAGGAGTAACTTCTATGAAATAGCCTGGCCAATTAGAAAGAGAAATTCCATTCATTTGGCTGGGTTTTTTTTTTTTCCCAAATAAAAACTTACCTTATAGCCACTTTTAGACTGAGAAGCTAAATTGAACAAGCAATCATATTTTATCTAAGGAAGTATGATTTTAGCAATATTTTTCAGTTTTGAAGTCTAAAGCATCAACTGAAAATGAATTTTTGTAGGAACTTTTAATTGCCATTTGTACTTAGTATTCCCTTATGTGTATATATACACCTGTATGTGAATATACATACAAGCTATATACACATGTAACACAGCCTATCACTATGTGACACCGGTTGCATACTGAGGATTGCAGTAAGGGCTGGTGAGCTGGGGGGAATACTGTGGATATTTAATAACTACTTGTTTTTAAATTAATGAATGCTTAGCCTTTCTATGTGCATAATGGCACACGAGCTTGATACCTAGGAGTTCGACAAACTGAGATGTTCACTATTCAGTTGCAGACTGGGGAAATAGCTTAGTATTTGGCATTAAGACTATGAAGGGTTGCTAGGTTTGAGTCATCATTCTCTCTCCTTCATCCAATGGTGATTGAACAAAAAACTATCAAAGCTCATTCAAGAAGAGATAGATAAGCTGAATGACCCTTTATTATTTGGATTTGAATCTGCAGTTAAAAAACCTTTACATACACATACATAACACATACACAGTAATACTGCAACACACACACACACACACACACACACACACACACACACACACACACACACAACTTGCATGTCCAGATGCCTTCACTGGTGAATTCTCTTAAATATTAAGATAAGAAACAATATCAACTCTACAGAACTCAAAATGTAAGAGGAGGGAACACTTCCCAACTCATTTCATGATGTTAGCATTACACTAATACCAAAAACGACAAAGTCATTAAAGGAAAAGGAAAAGTACAGACCAGTATCTCACATAAATAAATACAAAAATCCTTAACAAAATATTAGCAAAACTACCACACATTAAAAAAAGATAATTATCATAAACAAGAGAGATTCCACAAACACAAGGTTGCTGAAACATCTGAAAACTAATCAACTTAATTCACCATATGACCAGACAAAATATATAATCATTTCAATAGATGTTGAAAAAGCCCTTGAAAAAATTCAGCATAAACTCAAAATAATACATCTCAGCAGACAAGGAATGGAAGTAGATCTTCACCCTAATAACATCACACTTACAGAGTGAAAGATTAAATGCTTTTCACCACAGATCAGAAGCAAGGCAGGGATGGCCTCCCAAGGGAAGGTATGTTGGTATCACAAGGGAATGATACAAACAAAAGGACATATATGTTGGATAAGAAGATGTAAAATTGTTTCTAATTGCAGTTATCATATTCATCTATGTAGAAAATCCTAAGGAATTGACAAGAAAGTTACTACTAACAAGTGGGTTTAACAGTGCTATAGGATACGTGGTCATATTTTAAATTTTTATTTCTATATAACCCCAATGAATGATTAAAAACTGTAATTAAAAATACTATTTATGATAGCACCCAGAAAAGTGAACAAAACATGTACAAGATCAACACTGCTGAAAGAAACTAAAGAAGACCTGAATAACAGGAGAAAGAGACTGTGTTTATAGGTTAAGAGCTTCAATATTGTTAAATTGTTATTTTTCCCCAATTTGATCTATGGATTCAGTATAATCTCAATCAAAATCTAGGAGGTCTTTTTGCAGAAACTGACAAGTCAGTTTTAAAATTTATATAGAAATCCAAAGATCTAGAGTAGCCAAAACAATTCTGAAAAAGTAGAACAAACTTGGAGGACTAACAGAACCTAATTTTAAGGCTTACTATAAAACCACAGTAATTATGACAAGGTGGTACTCACATATAGACATATAGATTGGTAGAAGAGAAAAGAATCTATTCATAGGCACACACACATATGGTCAACGTAATTTAATGAGGAAAGGATAATCTTTCCAACAGTTGGTGCTGAAAAAACTGAATAGTCATACTAAAAATTTACCATATGATCTCACCTATAAGCAGAACCTAACCAACAATACAAAGATGCAAGGAAAATAAGACGAGCAACACTGAAAGGAAAAGACACCAACAGAGACAAGAGGGAAGTAGAGAGGGGTGGGCGGGGGAAAAGGAAGGGAAGGGGAAAGTCAAGGAACAAATAGCAAGGTCTCATGGACAAAACCAAAGGGGAAGGTGAGGGAGGGAGAGTAGGGAGGGGGCAAGGGAAAGTGGTGGGGGGAAGGCAGAGACAAATGTATTTGAAAAAATTAATTAAAAAATAAAAAAGAATAAAAATCATGTCTAAACAAAAATAAAAATAATAAAAATTTAATTTCAACCCATACCTCACACCATATGCAGAAAATTAAGTTGAAATAGACAATAAACCTAACTGTAAGAACTCAAAACCATAAAACTTCTAGAAGAAAACAGGATTAGACAATGATTCCTTTAATAGGACATAAAAAGCACAGGCAATAAAACATAGAATTTTAAAAATTAGATTTAATTAAATTAAAAGACTTCTGCTACCTGAAACATGCTGTTAAGAAAATGTAAAGGTAGCCTTGGCAGGGTGGCTCAGTTTGTCAGAGTGTCATCCTGCACACCAAAAGATTGTGGGTTCAGTTCCTGGTCAGGGCCCATACCTAGGTTGTAGGTTTGATCCTCAATTGAGGTGCGTACGGGAGGCAATCAATCTCTCTCTCTCTGCCCCCTCTTCTTCTCTCTCTAAAATCAATAAACATATCCTCAAATAAGGATTAAAAAAAGAAAATGAAAAGGTAAATTACGCTAGGAGAAAATATTCACAATACTAATATCTTACAAAAGACTTATATTCAGAATATATAAAAAGTCTTATAATTCAGTAATAATTCAATTAAATGTGGGCAAAAGACTTGGAGATATTTCATCAGAGAAGACATGTGGCAAATAAGCACATAAAAAGATGCTCAACTCCAATACTCATCAGGGAAATGCAAATTAGCGTCACTACACATCCACTAGGATGGCTAAAATTAAAAAGACCATTAATGCCTGGTGTGACTGAGGATCTGGAGCCACAAAACAGTTTCCTAAGTTGAACATACACTTACCATGTGGCCCAGCCATTCTACTTCTAGGTTTTTCTCAAGACAAATTAGAATATGTGTCTATACAAAGACTTATACATGAAAGTCTGTGGCATTTCAGTGATATTAGCATAAATATGAAAACAATCCAAATGTCCATCAACATGTGAGAAGATACAGAAATTGTAGTCTTATCTATATAATGGAATACTACTTAGTAAAGGAAAATTTACAGATATACCCATCAATATGGAAGATTCCCACCAATTAATTGTCGAGTGAAAGTAGAAAGACAGAAGAGAGTAACTATTTTTTTAGTTTATTTCTATGAAATTCTAGACAAAGCAAATCTAATCTGAAATAACAGAAAGTGGGTCAATGCTCCTTAGGTTTGAGGGTTGTGAGGACTGACTGCATATGGGCCCGAGAGAATTTTGAGTGGGGGTGATGAAAACATTCTATATGCTGTTGTGGTGGTAATCATGAAGATATACACATTGTTAACACCTACTCCCTGTACATTTAAAATTGGTACATTTTATTTTATGTAAGTTATACTTCAATAAACTTATGTAAAAATCCATCATCACTCTAGTTTGAAGAATACAGAGTGCTGTCTGGAATAGCAGTCCATTTCAAATGATAAAAGATCCAATTTTAAGATGACTTGGGCATATAATACAGTATCTGACATTTCTTTCCAGCAATTAATTACCACCTGGGTAAAGTATAATATTTAAATAATTTGCTATAAAATAACTCTTTTGAAGAAAAAACACTTCTTCTAAAAGTTCTAAGAGAAAAATACTACTTGCTTTTTAGAGTAACAGACACACACACATGTGCAGACATACATATTGCCTATGTGAGAGAAGTTAGCTTTAATTATTTCTTGTTTATATTACCACTTGAACATTTAACCTTTCCCAACTTTGTAGGCTCTATGAGAGCATTGTGGGGGCACTGCCAGTAGATGGAATACTATCAGCACCACTATGGGAAGGAGAGAGTGGGAGAGTATGTTCTGTGAATGGGGAGCTACACTAGTGTAGCCCAGCTGGGGAGATTAAGCCTGAGAGGCAGATGAAGGCTGAGCAACCATTGAAGGACTTCAAGCTGGAGAATCCATGACCAAATCTGCACTGTTAGATTAACTGGGGGCTGAAATGGCAACATTGGTAGGCAGAACATTATAGATGGCCACTGCTTGATCACAGGAGAACAGGATACAACTAGATTAAGGTAATGATAGTGAGGTTCAATAAAATAACATGTTTTTGACAGCATTTAGAAGACAGGATTGAAATTCTGATTTGATATGGCATTAAGGGTGAGAGAGAATTCCCGGATGACTCATGACCTGGGATTCCATCTGAATAATTGTACCATCCATATATATGGAGAATGCAGGAAGAGAAGTAGGTTTGGAGAGAAAGATGATGACTTCATGTCTGTACTTGGTGAGTCTGAGGCACTTGTGTACATCCAAGAGGAGGTATCCATCAAGCCAGGTGAGTATGTGGATGTGGACTCAGGGGTAGCCTGGGCTGCAGTCAGAGATGGGACAGTGAAATTAAAAATAAACTCTCAATCTGTATAAAAGGGGAGAAAAGCTAAAAATGGTTCCATCAAATGCTGAGAAGTAACCAAGTAAATAAAAGAAATATATGCATCAAATAGAAAGTCACTGGGTGACCTTTCCAAGAGCAGTTCCAGGAGAATACTTAAGACAGAAGCAAGAATTTGGGGCTGTGAGGAGTGAAAAAGAAGTGAAGAGGCAGAGGAAGTCAATGTTCACTAATATTTCATTGAGTTTGACTACGATAGGAAGGTGAGTATTTATTTCATTAATAACAGAGGGGAAACAATTTTAAGGAAGAGATGTGTTTGTTTTAAGGTATGGTTTGGGCCTGTATCTGCTGATGTAGGAAGAATTATGTGGGGAATGGGGAGCAACACAAAGTAAAGGGGTCAAACAGAATGTTGTGGGATTAAGAATAAAAGTGGTGGAACCAGTCTTGGACAAGAGGAAAGGCTCCTCTTCCAGTGAGTATAAAAGGAAAAAAGGATTGAGGGTAGGAAGTGGGAAGGGGATGTAGGTGGGGCAGGGGAAAGTGGTGGCAGGAAAATGGAGACAAATGTATTTGAACAATAAAAAAAATAAAAAAATAAAAATAAAAAAGATTTATGCAAATATAGATATGTGGTTGGTTGGTTGGATGGGTGGATGGATGGATAAGCGGGTACTAAGAAGCTGATAAACTTAATGAACCAATTAAAAGGTGAAATTATCTGTTGAGGGGGCAGGGAGCTGATCATGTGAGTTTAAAGAGAGGGGTAAGGATTAGAGAAGGTACTGATGAAAATGGAAAAGCTTTAATATTTCCATAGTATAATGAGGGACTAATTTTTAAAAAATTAATCTCAGTCTCGGTATATGGAAATATGGGATAGTGATTGTCAGTAAAGAAATTGTGATTACATACTGTTTTGTATAAAATATAACTTCTTGCCTCCTATATGGGAGGATGACGGCTAACTCCCTCCTGAAAAAGACATGTTCTTAGAATTCTTCTAATAGCAGTGGTGATGACCTTTAAATTCCCAATGCATTTGACTGATGATTATAAGGATTTAGAATGGAAGCTCTAGCCTTGGAACAGAGTTTTCCTTCAACATTATACTAACTGACCTATTCTAAGTGTCAAACTCCAAAAATCTTAGCATGCTGGCACCAGCCACTGCCACGTTTACATATGAGAGCATTCTATTTTAAACTATGATCTATCTCAGCTTCTTAAATTGTAAGCTACACCTTTCATGTCAAATTTTCCAAAGCCTTGCATAACAAGCATATGAAAAAAATCTCATAAATGCTCCCCAGTAGGGAAACTGCACATGTAACTACCTGTTTATATATGCAGTAACTTGAATTATACATGAAAATTCCACATGGCTGCCCAGAATCAGCACTGTGTTAATTCAAGAAGTATATTAAAATTTTTGGATGTATTTAGTAGCAGAGCCTAAGAAAAATCTGTCCTTTAAACAAGATTTTCTTTAAAAAAAAAAAAAAAGATCTGTTAATTGGAATCTACTGTTTCAAGGAATCTACTCTTCCTACAGAAAAATATCTGTAATAAACATTAATTTTATAACACATTTTTAAAATCTTGGGAAACTCCATATTTAGATCTTTTAAAGAGTTTGTATGGCTGTAAATTTTCCTTATTCTAGAAAATGTAAGAATCATATTTGAAAATAAAATTTAAAAGATAAATGTCAATTGCAGGAGTTATCACCTTTCTATTTGAATACTTGACTTCTATTGGATAATTCTATTCCAAGAGACCTTCTTTGAAAGAGGTGACAGCCAACTCATTGCCTAATTGATTTAGGAACAGTGCCCTGGGAGACAGTCCAATTAAGTTTACAAGCTGGCAATTAGCAGGAAGCCCTCTAAAGCCCTACACTGAGAGCCTGTTTACTTTAGTAAGAAGGCAAATGTGCTAGAGATAGGAATAGAAAGCTGTGCTTTTTGCAAAGCTGTTGTGAGTAGGCCCACAAGGGAAGGCTGAAGAAGAGCTAGGTATATGTGGGCAGACAGCCTTCTGTTTGACAGGTAACTGAGTAATTTATAGGGTATGTGTATGTATGTGTATGTGTGTGTGTGTTTTAACAGACATGCAAAACATCTAACATCCACTTTAATGAGTGTTGTATATGAAGACATACAACTGTTAAAAATGCAGTAGGACAAAGCAGAACTGGATTATCTCATAATAAATGAGATTTCAAACATTTTTTTCTTGGACGATATTAACATTATGAATAGATTTAGTTGCATTTTTATTATGTGAGGAAAAAAAAGCCCTCAAATTATATCCATATCTTTCAGGTTAATCAAGAAATTTTCACTAGATTTATTTCATGTGTTCAATTTCAAAGGCAAATAGGTCTTTTATTAAAAAAACAAAGTAAACAGAGCTATTTAATAAACACTACAATGTCTTCAAAAACTTAATTTTGTACCACAGAACCAAATCCTATAAGGGGTTTTTAAATGTATTTGCTCTCCTAAGTTTTCAAGTAACAATAATATGCAGTAATTAAAATATGTTTTTCAAAACCTATGTGAAGTTTTATCAAAAATTTTTAATTTTACAAACTACCTAAAGAATATCATATATTCCAGGGTATAGCTGGTAATGCAAAACTACAAAAAGCAACTATATCACAATAATGAGATTGTGTTTTAAAGTTTCCTGGTTGAAATGGGCTATATGAATACATAACTTCTATAATATTTAATCCTTTTGAATATTTTTAGCTAAAAAGGAAAACAAAAAAGTTGCAAAAAATCTTTACCAAATACTAAACATTTGCTTTCCCTTCTTTTTTTCTTTTTAATGATTTTATTTATTTATTTTTAGAGAGAGGGAAGCAAGGGAGAAAGAGAGAGAGAGAAACATCAGTGTGTGGTTGCCTCTCAAGCATCCCCTACTTGGGACCTGGCTCTCAACCCAGGCATGTGCCTTGACTGGGAATTGAACCAGCAACCCCTTGGTTCCCAGGCTAACACTCAGTCCACTGAGCCACATCAGTTGGCTGCTTTCCCTTTTTTTAAAACACTTGTTTTACACAATTCCAATCTAGGAAGCAATGGACACCTAAAATCTAAAATAATTTTCACAGAAAGAGTATTATGGTCCTACAAAGAATTTTTTAATGGACATAATAAATGCTTTTAAAATATTCACATACCTACTTCTAAAGGAATTTTTTGGTAGACAGTTTATTTTGAAAAAGTATCAAATGTAAAAGTTCAGGCTTTTGACTCATCACAATGGATACTTAGTGCAATTTCCAAATTCATCAATATTACCACCCAACGGTATTGAAGGATGTTCCTTGACATTGGGAAAATCATTCTCAAAGAGTTCCAAAGGAAATGATATGATATGTTTCAAAGGCAAGCATATTTATGGGATGACAAAGAGGTAATCTACATGCTAAAAATAGTTTATATTAATTATGATATCACCACCATAAACACTTTAATTTACTTACTCACCAGCTTCTTTGACTTACCAAGTTTAAACAAAAGTACACCCAAAGGTCCTCTGTCAAACCTGAGGAAGAGGAGATTGTAGATGTCCTCACTTTCAGGCTTCTGAGAAACAACCTGAGGAGCTACCCACTGCATTTGAACAAGGCTGCTGGAAACATCAAAAAATTTTTTGAACTGCAGAGTCTCCCTAGGTGAGCGGTCTTCAGCCAAGAGTTGGATGTTAATAGGGGATAGAGCCATATCAAAAATTTGTAGCTCTCCTTGGTTGCTGCCAACTAGCAGAATGGTGCCACTTGGGTGGCAGCTTATTAATGAAGGCAAAAGTTCAGCTTGAGCTAAAAGAGTCACTCTACGATGAGTTTCATAAAGAATTACTGAAGAATCCTCACAGCCCAGAATCAGTTTGTCTTCAGTAACATTCCTGCAACAGCTAATGGCCTTGGATCTTAGTGGTATTCTGGTGACTGAGACACACTGAATTTTGTTCCGAACACATTCATAGATGCAGCTGTCAGCCATAGGCTCTTTGTCTCCACTGATGGAGTGCTCCACTGTCAACACCTGGCAAGTCTGTTTGGTGCCAAAGCAAACATCCAGTGGATCCCATTCTGTGCGTACAGAACTCAGAACCTGAAAGAAATGTATGAAGTATGTTCACAAAGAACTTGGTTTTTCTTCAGCTGTCACACATATGCCTATATATTAATCCAGCATCCTAATGAAGAACATCAATTATCAGCTTAAACATTAGCAATATATAAGTATGTGTGTGTATAATCACATAGAACACATATGTAAATATATACCACATACATAATAGAAATTAAACTATAAGATTTTAACTTGACCACTTTGTTTTAGGTCTGTAAATAACTAAAAGACAAATATGTACCACAGTATATAAAAACAAGTAAGGTAGGTTTTTAGTGAAATAATAGTTAACAGAATATCTAAAACCTTTAGGAGTTTGATTTTTAAAAGGATGAATCAAAAACTTGAAAGAATTTAGCTCATCTCTTTTCCACCCATTATCCTTCCCAATTCTGAAACTATTGGTAAGTTATTTACCAAAAATACATTTCTAATTAGTAGGGCAGCATAGATAAAGGAAAAGGCTTTATAACCCTATTAACAGTCTCCTAGAAATATTTCATTATCAGAAAGGACATGAAGGGTTAAGTAGAAAAAAAGGGTTAGGTAGGAAAAATAACAATGTAATGATTGGTTTTAAAATGAAAAATTAAGACCTGGTAAGTAATTTGAATTGTCAATACTTGTTAATTTACAATACTTGTAAACACTGGTGATCAGGATGCTTAAAGAACTCACTGAGTATGGAAAACACATAAGGTAAGAAATGAGTGAAATAAAGAAAAATCTACAGGGAACCAACAGTGAAGGGAAGGAAGCTAGGTTTCAAATCAATGATTTGGAACATAAGGAAGAAATAAACATTCAATCAAAACAGAAAGAAGAAACAAGAATTCAAAAAAAAGAGGAAAGTATAAGAAGACTCCTGGACATCTCCAAACGTGCCAACATCTGAATCATAGGGATGCCAGAAGGAAAAGAGGAAGAGCAAGAAATTGGAAACTTATTTGAAAAAATAATGAAAGAAAACTTCCCTGATTTGGCAAAGGAAATAGGCATATAATAAGCCACGGAAGCACAGAGAGCCTCAGACAAGTTGAACCCAAAAAGGACCACACCAAGACACATCATAATTAAAATGCCAAAGGTTAAAGATAAAGAGAGAATCTCCAAAGCATCAAGAGAAAAGCAGAAAGTTACCTACAAAGCAGTTCCCATAAGACTATCAGCTAATTTCTTAAAAGAAACCTTGCAGGCAGGAAGGGACTGGCAAGAAGTATTTAAAGTGATGAAAAGCAAGGGCCTACAACCTAGATTACTCTGTCCAGCAAAGCTATTATTTAGAATGGAGGGGCAGATAAAGTGCTTCCCAGACAAGGTAAAGCTAAAGGAGTTCATCATCAACAAGCCATTATTACATGAAATGTTAAAGGGACTTATTTAAGAAAAAGAAGACCAAAACTATGAACATTAAAAAGGCAACAAATTCACAGCTATCAACAACTGAATCTAAAAAAAGGGGGAAAAAGCAAACAGCCAGAACAGGAACAGAATCATGGATATGGAGATCATTTGGAGGGTTATCAGCTGGGAAGGGGAAGGAGGAAAATGGGGAAAAAGGTGCAGGGATTAAAAAGCATAATTGGAAGTATAAAATAGACAGGGGGATGTTAAGGATAGTACAAGAAAAGGAGAAGCCGAAGAATTTATATGCACAACCCATGGACATGAACTAAGTAGGGGATTGCTGGAAGGAAGGAGCATACCAGGTAGAAGGTGGCAAAGGGGGAAAAATTGGGACAACTATAATAACATAATCAATAAAATATACTTTAAAAATATCTAGGCAGAAGAATTAAAAACATAAAACAACAGGACATTCAGTTTATTCATATATAAATGTGGGAGACCATAAACCTGAAGAGTAGTATTAAAATAGCTTTAAATATTTTCTAACACTGTCAAAATCTTCAAAATCAGATGCAGAACTTAAAACACATGATAAAAGTTCATTAATTTTCTACACATGCAACTCACAAAAGTGCATGTAAAATCTGATAAATTCCAACTGAGTTACTAGTATTGTATGAAGGTCATTTTCCTGAATTTGACAATGTATTGTGGTAATTAATGTATGTAGTATTTGTCGCAAATACTGTCATTGGGGCAAACTGGGGGGAAAATACAAGAAGGGAATTAGCTTTTAACAATTTCAGCAATTATTTTAGCAGTTTGTTGGGAGTAAAATGATTTCAAAATTCAAAGGGTTTTTTTGCTTGTGTTTTTTTATCATCACTCGAGGACAAGCTCACTGATTTTAGAGAGAGGGAAACAGAGAGAGAGAGGAGAGAAACATCAATGTTTCTCTCATGTTGTCTCTCGTACTAGAAACCAAACTCGCACCTTAAGCATGTGCCCAGACTGGGAATCAAACCCGCTCTGACTGACATTTCAGTTTATGGGACCATGCCTCAACCAACTGAGTCACACAGGCCAGGGCTGTTTGTTTTGTCGTTGTTATTGTTGTTGTTGTTTTTTAAAGCACATAAATAACGCTGGATTGTGGAAGTGAAAGGGAGTTGATGTAAATTTTACTAAAAAATCCATCCTAAACATTATCACCAACTGAATCTTTCTCAACTAAAAGACTTTGCTCCCACTCTCCCTTTTAAACTGATCATTGGCTACCCACTGACTAATGAGTTAAATTTTTATTTCCCTTCCTGGAATGCAAAAGCCTATAGGACCCATACAGAAACTCCTTCTCTCCTCACTCTTTCTTTGTTTTTCTTTTTGGTGTAGTAAATATTTCAGTATGTGTCAGGCAATGGTCCTCGGATCTGGGGATACAACAATAAGTCTTCACCCTCAGAGAACACACACTCTAATCGCTGAAGACAAGGCAACAATTCACAAAAAAACAAACAAACCCAACATTCTTAGGATGTTAGTGATCCTATATACATACTTTCTAAGTGCTAGGTAGCCGAGGTGGCTAAGAAAGGACCCGGAGCCAGAAAAGTCCAATTAAGGGCTTTTATTCAAGGAGGAACTCTGCAACCAGGGGACGGTTGGAACAGAGGACAGCCCCAAGGGAAAGGGTAGAAAAGCTTTTAAGGTATGTAGCAGACCCCCAGCGAGGGTGAGTCACCTTGCTCACCTGCTCCTGGTGTCCTGAGTATCTGATTAGGGAGGGCTGATTCTGTAGAAAGTTGAAGGGAGAGGGAAGGGGGCAATGAGAAAGCGGCTCTGCCTCAGCTTCTGATACAGGGAATCTTGTGGTCAGGTATTCAGCCAGTGACTATACCTTCTTTGTTCCTGCACAGGCGGTGGTTTAGGTCCATGTCCCAATACATTCCACCACTAAGTACAATGAAGAAAAATAAAGCAAAGTAAGTAGAATGAGGAGCGGCAGGAATGGGGAGGAGAGTTTATACAGAGAAGTGAGGACAGAGTTTTCTAATGAAGGTGACCTGAAAGAAGTGAAAGGTGAGCCATGCAGCCACTTAGGAGAAGAGAGCTGAAACAAACACCCTGAGGTG
This sequence comes from Pteronotus mesoamericanus, assembly GCF_021234165.1. Classification (NCBI taxonomy): domain Eukaryota; kingdom Metazoa; phylum Chordata; class Mammalia; order Chiroptera; family Mormoopidae; genus Pteronotus; species Pteronotus mesoamericanus. The sequence continues at coordinate 7,320,820 of NW_026555295.1, read as the reverse complement.
GGGCTCGTGGCCTGATAAAGGAATACAATAGATAGACCTGGTTAGAGAAGAGAAGAGAGAGCAAGGAAGAAAGTAGTGGGAATTGGGGGAGGGGAAAAAATTCTGTAGTAGCTTATAGGCTACTTTGAATGGACTTTGGCTTTTTCTCCAAATGAGGTGAGAAGTCAAAAGCAAAGGAAGGACAGGATCTGACTTGTAAATTCTAGTGCTAACTCATACAGTTTCCCCTTATTACTCTGAGTTCAAACTAAAACCTGCCTTGCATTTTCCCAGCTCTGTAGCTTGTGAAATTAATTAAATAAGAAGGCCCTAAGACTGAATAGGCTAAAATGTCATGGTGGCCTACTCAAGCAAACCAAAATCTAAGCTTGTAAATGTCTCAAGGCTAAAAATCAAAATGTGAATGATAACCAGTCAGGTTTTAAGCTACAGCCAGTCAAATAATTTCCTTTCTTTGTTTTTGCACTATCTCTATAAATCTTTCCCCTGGCTTCTGTCTGTGGAGCGCTCCTACTGGCTTGAGTTTGGCGCTATCTGACTGGAATGGATTTTTGCTCAAATACACTCTTAAAATTTTTAATATGCCTCAGTTTGTCTGTAACAGTTTCACTCAATTTTTCTTCCCAACTACACTCACCCTTCTTAGAACAAAATCAGATGTATCTCAGTTTCTAGATTCCTTCCAGGTAGGCAGTGTTCTTCCTTCCTGGGATCTCATCTCCTTACCCATTTCCCCATTCCAACTTGGCCAATGACTCTCTGGTGACTTTGGCTTTTTATTTACTGCTAAGGCTTGTTCATATGTCTTTTTTTTCACTGAGGTTTAAATCTATTTTCTTTTTTTATTTTTTATTTTTTATTGTGTCCATGTAGCAGCTAGCCAAAAGCTATACTGGTAGTAGGTATGCAATAAACTTTTTAAAACTATGAATTTAATAAAAAGAAGCACTTTTTAATGCTGTTAAGATATGCTTACAGACAGCTTAAAGTTTTGTAAAGGAAGCCTCAGGGAAGAAAACTGAGAAGGCCAGGTGACTCTGAGTAGGGCCTGTACTCATACAGACAGCCTCAAAGGAGGGGCCCAGCTAGATGGCAGTCTAGGCATAGAACAAGTTAGGCTCAAGGTCCAGGGAGAAGGATCCAAGGCGCCTTCATTTGCAAAGTTAGCGAGACTCTCTCCAATAAGCTCTGTAGTATTACCAAAAGAAATAAGTTAAAAGGGGAGTGTAGTATTATGATTTACAAAAAATAATACATATATATTTGGTCATTCAAATGGCAAAAATATATTTTTCATATATCTTTGGTATTTGTCAACAGTTCTTGGCTCATAGCTCCCTAAACCCTGGGATCTTTCCTAAGTATTGAGAGTCATAAAGATATCTCTTGTTACGTTAATGAGGTGAGTTTTAGAAAGCACCCAAGAATTGATACTTGTTGCAATGGAGCCAACCTTGTTGATTAGAGGGTTGGAACTTTCAGTCCCACACCCTGACATCCAAGGAGGGAAAAGGGTGGAGACTGAATCAATGGCTAATGATGTAATCCACTATGCCTACGTAATGAAGCCTCCATAAAAACCGGAAAGGACCCGTAGAGGGTATGGAAGTTCTACACCTTTTCCTATGCCTTGCCTTACGCACCTCTTCCATCTGGCTGTTCCTGAGTTAGATCCTTTTATAATATACTGGTGATTCTAGTAAGTAAAATGTTTCTCTGAGTTCTGTGAACTGCTTTAGCAAATTAATCAAGTCCAAGGAGGGGGTCTTGGGAACCTGATTTATAACCACTTGGCATTAGTACAGGTAACACCTGGATTTGTGATTGATGTCCAGAGTCCAAGGAGGAGGTCATGGGAACTGCCAATCTGTAGCAGGTGGGTCCACAAGCAGATAACAACCTGGGCTTACAAGTGGGGTCTGAAGTTTGGGGTGGGGGTAGTCTTGTAGGACGGAGCCTTAACCTGTGGACTCTGATGCTATCTCTGAATAGATAGTGTCAGAATTGAGTTGATTTGTAGGATACCCTGCTGGTGTCCAAGAGTTGTATATTGGTGTGGGGAAACCACACACACAGGAATTGGTACCAGAGCCAGTTTAGGGAGTAAGACTATGGACTCCATGTATACCTTTTTCTCCGCTGTCTATCCCAGACAACTCTAAAAAGCAAGTGAAGGTCAGAGGATGACCTCCTGTCTTTCCAAATAAATGGCTACAATTCATTTAAGGGAGGAAAATGTCTTACATGGCCTAATTAAAGCTACCATAAAAGTTTAAAGATTAAAAAGAAAAAAAACACAATGTGCATAAGTTTCAATAAACAATAAACCCATCAATAATAAGGCAGAAAATAGGGTCCTGTGCTAATCACTTTTCATACACTGTTTAACTTTTTTTAATACTCCAAAGTTAGTTATTACAGTCTACAGTAGTGTCTCCTTATCTGTAGGGAATATGTTCCAAGACTCCTAGTGGATGCTTGAACTGTGGATAGTACCAGACCCAATATATACTATGTATTTTCCTATACATAAATACTTAAAAGTTTAATTTATAAATTAGGCAATTTCGTGGGTAGAAGACTCATTCTTACCACAGATCTTAGTAACTTCAGCATAGACTTTTTTTCTTTCCCATGTTCAGCTTTTCATTTAAAGGAAGCACTTTATGGCTTCTCTTTGGCATATCCAAATTGCCAGCATCACTACTCTTGCACTTTGGGGCCACTATTAAGTAAAATAACAGTTACTTGAACGTAAACACTGTGATACTTCGATAGTCGATCTGATAACCAAGACAGCTACTGAAAGGATAACAAGTGGTAAAGTATGCAAAACATGCTAGACAAAGGGAGGATTCACGTCCCAGGCAGGATGGAGTGGGATGGCACAGATTTTATCACGCTCCTCGGAATGGCATGCAATTTAAAACTTGTGAATTCTGTTTTATTTCTGGAGCTATCCATTTAATATTTTCAGACTGAGGTTACCACACGTAAGTGAAATTGAAGAAAGCAAGATTTTGGATAAGGAGGAACTATTGTACATTATAAAAATAAAGGAAATAAGGGTCAGAGAGATGGTAGAAGTTGCCCTTGGTCCCGAAGTTAACAAGCGACAGCTGTAGTCTTGAACACAGATCTGTCTGACTCTAAAAACCAAGTCTCTGCAAGATACACTGCCTCATGAGCACAGGAACTAATAAGTTTACATGAATATACAGCTCTTTCTCTATGCGATCAGACAGGGAATGAGAAGAACCACAAGCATTAGGAACCTGAAGCATGGTGGAGGGATCCCACCAAGGAGAGAGGAGTAAAAAAAAGTGAAGGGATCAAAGAGACAAATTATGCAATGACAGTGGAGCCTGTTAACCTCAGGAATGAGAAGGACACTTGTTCAGAGCTATTTTTGTCAAAAAGCAAATAATATAGGTAACTTTGCTTTGTAAGACCGAGGAAGTTTAAAAGGCAAAGTTCTTAATAAGCTAATTTCTTTTAAAGATGTTTTATTATTAGACTGAGTTGTACTGAAAATAAAGAGCATACTTTGTAAATATACATGTAAAAACATCCCTAATATGAAGCAAATAAAAGTTATACTGTTTCCTTACAAGATAAATTATACAAACACAAAACATTACTGCTAGTTTTTGACCTGAAAAGAAAAACTTTGTTTGTTTTATGATGTTCCATGGAATCTTTTGAAAGTACTATATTGTCATGAACAGACAGGGTCAAGTTTATATGACTCTTAAAATATAATAAAGTGACATTAGCATTAAAATCCAAAATACCTGTATGCTTAAAAGTATTTGATATAGTTAGGTTCAGAATTTAATTCCAAGTTGGACCTGATCCTGTACAACAACCACAAGCAACCCCACAAGGCAGAAGCTGCATATAACAAGGTCTGACTCCTAGTTCTGGTGAAAGACAGCTCTGTGATCTTGGGCAAACTAACATTTTGGAACTGTAGATTTCTCAACAGTAAAGTGAGGATTTATTAACCTGCGTTAGAGAATTGCCATGTGAATTAAAAATAATGTACCTAATATGCAGGGGACAGAGGAGCCCCCAATATGACAAGTGGCTACTATTTTTTCCGAAGAGAAAATCCTGGATTCTTTGGCCAAGATTGCAGATAAAAAGAATGAGAGATACTTTTCCTCAACAAACCCCAGGTCTGGCTATTTAGAATTTATGGCTGACACTATGGACAGAGGTGGGCAAAAGTAGGTTTGCAATTGTAACACAAGTAACACAATAATAAATGAATAATAATACAAGAATACATTCTTGTGTTTTGTGTAGTCAAAACTGTAAACCTACTTTTGCTCACCCCTGTAGTTGTATACTATAAATGTGGAATACAATTTTAAGCAGAGAAAAAAATGTGGCTTGGAAGTTAATATGAAACTGATTTCATTTATTTACAATATTTAGCACTGTGTCTACATGACAGTAGCTCAATAAACACTACTGAATTAATACATTTTAAATAAGACATACAAAGCTCATACTTAATTTCATGATTTTTGAATTTATCTAAGTTGATACTTATGTGATTTTAAAATATATCAATATTATTAGAAAAGAAACATTTCAGGGGGGAAGGCAGAGACAAATGTATTTGGAAAAATAAATTAATTAAAAAAAGAAACATTTCAGTCTATGAAAATAATAAATCTGCGTATAAAGGTACTGCCGTGATAAAGGTATCATGTACCATATAAAAATAAACAATGAGTATTATGTATGAGTGACAGTAAATCTACACAGGGATATGTTTATAAACAATTTCACTGACCCAGCATAGAACCTAATGCAAAAGTTTTGGTCAATGAAAAATACTGAAATGACATTTGGATGTTATCTAATTGTGATATTAATATTTTTAATTTAAAGGAAAATGGACTGGGCTTCCAATTAGAATTAGACGCAAGACATTTTACATACAAGCAGAGAGAAAAACACTATCATCAATAAAAATGAGCAATAGGATGCAGAAGGAAATTTAGTCTTTCAGTTTTTCTAAGAAAATGCTAATGTGATAGACCAAGATTATGAAAAGGAACAGTTACATCTACATTTCCAGAAGCCTTTTAAAAAACGTATTAGCTCTTTTTTGAGATGCCTCAGAAGTGGTTGGCTGCTTCAGGATGAGGTGAACATCTCTTTCCCAACCACCAGCTGCCAGAAACTCATTGAAGTGAACAATGTACACAAACTTTGTCCCTTTTATGAGAAGCATATGGCCACAGAAGTTGCTGCTGATGTTCTGGATGAAGAATGGAAGGGTTATGTGGTTCGGATCAGCAGTGGGAATGATAAACAATGTTTCCCCATGAAGCAGGGTGCCCTGATGCATGGCTGTATCTGCCCTTTGCTGAGCAATGGGCACTCCTGTTACAGACCAGGGACTGGAGAGAGAAAGCACAAATCTGTTTGGGGTTGCACTGAGGATGCCAATCTCAGTGTCCTCAACTTAGTCATTGTGAAAAAAGGGGAGAAAGATATTCTTGGTCTCACTGATACTACTGTGCCTCATCCATCACCTGGGGCCCAAAAGAGCTAGCAGAATCCACACACTCTTCAACCTCTCTAAAGAAGACGATGTCCACCAATATGTTGCGAGAAAGCCCTTAACAAAGAAGGTAGGAACCCTAGGACCAAAGCACCTAAGATTTAACGTCTTGTTACTCCAAGTGTACTGCAACACAAACATCGGTATATTGCTGTGAAGGAACAGCGTACTAAGAAAAATAAGGAAGAGGCTGCAGAATACGTGAAACTTTTGGCTAAGAGGATGGAGGCGGCCAATGAAAAATGCCGGGAACAGATTATCAAGAGACATATGCTGTCCTCTCTGAGAGATTCTACCTCTAAGTCTGAGTCCAGTCAAAAACGGGGTTTTCTAAGAGTAACAAGTAAATAAGGACAAAAAAAAGTTGTTAAAGTATAACCTATTGACTGAAGAACAATGTGGTAAAAATGTGTTAATACATTTTCTAGGTATAACACGTTCTATTAGCAGGTCATTTGCAAATAAGCTGAAAACACCAAATACAAGTTATGTAGCTATTGCAAAATACTAAGAAAGAACACAGACTTTTTAAAATCCAAACTTGCACAGGCTAAGACTTCTCTCATCTTATATTTGTGCGGGCAGATTTTCCTCCCAAAATGAACTTTGATTGAAGTATTAGTCACAAGATAATCAGGCCAAGATATACTGCTAAGATAAAGAAATGAAATCTATGGTGTGTACTGAAGGGAAAAATGCTAAGTGACAATGCCCTGAAGAAAAACCACAGAGAAGAGAAGAATCCAATAAGAGAGGACTGTGGTTGGTGATACTCATGTAACCTAGCAAGATGAATCTGAAGTCTACTCTTATCTTTTATGAGGCATGCTCATTGTTATCCTCTAAAAACATCATGATCAGGAATTCCCTTTTCTCAGAGAATGGTCTTGGTCTGTCCTCTCTCTCTTTTTTAATTGAGGTATGACTGACATACATTATATTAGTTTCAGGTATAGAACATAATGATTCAATATTTGTATACATTGCAACATGATAACCTCAATCTAGTTAACATCTATCACCATACTTAGTTACAAATTTTTTTTCTTGTAATGAGCATGTTAAGAGTTACTCTTTTAGCAAGTTTTGAGTTCTTGATTTGAATCCTATCTTCAACTACAGATTTAGTGAATTCTGAAGTCTAGTAACTCTTCAAAGAATCTTAAAATATATACCAGGAGTTTCAGGAACTGATCATTAGAATTCTAGTGGGACTGCCTATGATTTAAAAAAAAAAAAAAAAGGTAAAAGCTTTCTAACAAAAGCATAGTGAAAAGGTGAACAATGAGAATGGGAAGAACAATTTTAGATAATTAAGGGATGGAAAATAAAGACTTCCACAATGTGTGGTAACCTGCTAAAAGTCTAAGTGAGAATCTGAAGGGAAGGTCCCTGCTTTAATTCTAAGGTAATAAGAAGGTAAAAGGAAGTTAAACGCACAGAAACACAGGTGGTGTTTTAGCTAAACCACAGGCTGTGCAATGTTAGAAGTAGCCAATGAAGTGAGATTGTGATACCAGCTGAGACATGGATGACCAAGGCTCAATGGTTTATTTTTGTTGCTTTGCTTTTAAAAACAAAACAAAACAAAACTGTGTGTTGACTTGAAAATTTCAAGCAAAGAAAGAGCAGAAAAGATATAGACTTTCGGGGTCCTGAAGGTCTTGGAATTTCCCAATTTCAAGAATAAACAAGTTGGTTAAAGTCAATTGTTTCAGTCAAGTTTAAATTAGTCAGCTTTAAGGTTGTAACTAGTTGAAAAAAATGCACACTGAGATGATTTTTTTATCTGTATTTGAGAAAATAGAACTGATCCAAAAGTCATCAAAGGAAATACAGTATACAGAAGGAAAGGTATACATAGTCAATACGATTGATACCTTCTCTGGAAGACATTTTAAAATTAAGAAAGCACAAAAATCAGAAAAGCAATCACAGTGAACTGGAAATAGGCTCAAAATTCTCATGCTTTAGCTAGAGGGTACTTATTATGACCCCTATAAAATCATCCAATATATACATCAGGAAAAAATTTATTTAAAGTTTCCTTTTCTGGAACTGAAAACTTTTACCAGTTGGTAATGAGGTTATTTAAAAGATTATGCAGTGCCCTGGCCAGGTAAAGCACTTGGTTAGAGTATCATCCCAATATGCCAAGGTTGAAGGTTCAATCCCTGATTAGAACAATAAATCTTTTTTCTCCCTCCCTTCCTCTCTCTCTCTCAAATAAAAAAAGATTATGTAGCAGCCAAAATTCTAGCTTATTACTAGAATTTATTCTTAAATCTAAATTCTTCCCCCTCACTTTTCAGAAATCTTTAAGATAAAAGGCATACTTTATTTTTAATTCTTTATGGTGAAACATTCAACAGACACATGAAAGATATAATAAATGTGAAAACAGCTTTATGAAATATTATCCCTTTACTACAATTTTCCTAAAGAAATAAAATATCAGATACTCAGCCTGGCTGGTGTGGCTCAGTGGATTCAGTGCCAGCCTATGAACCAAAAAGTCGCTGGTTTGATTCCCAGACAGGGCACATTCCTGGAGCTGTGAGCCTGGTCCCCAACTGGGGGCATGAGAGAGGCAACCAATCGACGTATCTCCCATGCATCGATATTTCTATTCCTTTTTTTCTCCCTCTCTTCCCCTCTCTCTAAAGATAAAATAAATAAAATCTTGAAAAAAAATAGATATGGTTGAAACCTGCCAAATCTCATTCCCTTCCCTTTTCTCCCCAGAGGTACTGCTGTTATTAATTTGGTATTTATTCCTATTGTACTATTACAACATCAATCTAGAACTATCCTGAATAATATTTAGCATTGTTTTGAATCTTTTAAAATTTCATATAAATGTTATTACTCTGTATCACACTGTTATTCCCTTTTGCTCAACTTTTCTTTTGAGATTTAATCACATAACTCTAGCTCCTTCATTTCAACTTCTGTTTAGTATTCCACCTTCTGAATACCACACTACAAAACAGATTTTTATTCTCCTGTTCCTAGACATATAGTTGTTTCTAATTTATTTTGCTATTAAAAACCATATTGCTATGAACATTACTGTACGTGTCTTTGTGCAGGTGGGCCAATTTTTCTTAGTATAAGGGACTCACACCTCCAACCATATTAACTGTTTCTAAGTTGCTCTGCATAGTGAGTTACTAAGTTACTTCCAATAAGCAGTGAATGAAGAGTTCATTACACATCTTTACTTATCCAAATATATCAACTAAAAATAAGATAGCAATAGTTCTTTTGAAATGGATACATCTCTTATTTTTAATAACTTTCAATGAAATCTGACATTTGTATACAGGATAAATATAGAAATGTCTTACAAGCTTAGAAAAACAGACATATCTAGTAGGAGGTATAAACATTCTCTTATGCATTATTTTTAGTATCTGAAAGTTATCAACTTATATGCTTATATTAATAAAATCTTCTAATCCATGGATCTATTTATTGTAACAGTCAATATAATGTGAAAAAGTTATTTTATGAAAGAAAAGAGAAATGTATCAATGGAACATAATAGAGAACCCAGAAATAGACCCACTTCCTGTATCTCACAAAAGAGTAAAAGTGATTCAATGGAGAAAGAACAGTCTTTTCAATAAGGCAGTGCTAGAACAACTGGACATCTGCATGCAAAAACATGAATATACACATAGGTCTTAAACCATTTGCAAAAAGTGGGTTGAAACTAAACATGTTTATTATAATCATGAATATGTTCTCATAATGTGGCATTGGTGACATTATTGCTTTGAGTCTCTTTAAAGCCCTACATGAAGGAGACAGTTCAACTAAACAGAAAATCAAGAACCTACAGAGAACTAGATGAGAGTTAAAAGAGAGCACTATATGTAATGACTATGTGCTCTAATAATATAAATAAAATACAGCTAGGAAGGTGCGCAATTACAACATGGTCCACCGAAATACTGGATCCCAAAGGGGTCACAGAGCTGCCCAGAGATCCTTGGGGAGAGATTGGAGACAGGACTAACTAGAGAGTTCTGGAGCTGACTCCTTCCCTTTCCGAAGTCTCCATTTTGTGCAGGCAGGCCATGCCCCCAAAAAGCCAAAAGCAAGAAAGCACACAATAGAAGGTCCTAAACTGACCAGTGCTGGCGAGCCTGCGTGGTCCAGTGAGGGTGCCTGCCTGGGCCTGTGCACAGGCGTGCCCGGACCAGCTGGGGCGCCTGCACAGGCTGGCACGTGCGCGCAAGTGAGCTGGTGTGCGAGTGCAGAGTGGTTTGCTGAAATAGTGGATCCCTGGCTGAAGGGGTCACAGAGCTGCCCAGAGACCCCTGATGAGAAACTGGAGACAGAGGCATTAGAGATCCCAGTGCCAACTCTTCCCCAGTCCATGATCTCCATTTTGTTCAGGTGGACTACTCCCCTTAGTGACAGCAGCCTATAAGGGCACAATAGTCCCGCCATCAGGAGGCACTGCTCCGCCCTGTGGTGCCTAACGCTGACAGATGAGGACAGACTGACCAGACTGACAATCACAGTGGGAGGAGAGAAATGAGAAAACATAGGCAAAAAGTTTTGGAATGTTCTCAGTAGTTTACATTAACAGTGGTGATATTATTATGAAAAACCCAAGAGGAAGGAAGACTCCCAGACTCTTTTTATGAGGCCAGCATCACCCTAATCCTAAAACCAGATAAAGACCCTACAAAGAAAGAAAACTACAGGCCAATTTCGCTGATGAACATAGATGCTAAGATCCTCAAAAAAATATTGGCAAACCGCATCCAGCAATACATTCAAAAGATTATCCACCACAATCATGTGGGATTCATCCCAGGCATGCAGGGATGGTTCAATATATGCAAGTCAATAAATGTAATACATCACATAAATGAAAGAAAGGACAAAAACCACATGATCATCTCGATAGACGCAGAAAAAGCATTCGATAAGGTACAGCACCCATTTATGACCAAAACACTCAGAAAAATGGGAAAAAATGGGGCATTCCTCAACATAACAAAGGCCATATATGAAAAACCTACAGCCAACATCATACTCAATGGGCAAGAACTAAAAGCTTTCCCACTAAGATCGGGACCACGACGAGGATGTTCGCTTTCACAAGTTCTTTCCAACATCATATTGGAAGTCCTAGCCACAGTGGTCAGACAAGAAAAAGAAATAAAAGGCATCCAAATAGGAAAGGAGGAAACTATCATTGATTGCAGATGACATGATAGAGTACATAGAAAATACTGTAGACTCTACCAAAAAACTCCTCAACCTAATAAGTGAATTCGGCAAAACAGCAGGATACAAAGTCAATATCCAGATCAAAGGCATTTTTGTACACCAGCCATGAAATAGAAGAAGAAATCAGAAAAAAAAAATAGCATTCGATATAGCAACAAGAAAAATAAAGTAACTAGGAATTTTAACCAGGGAGGTAAAAGACCTATACGCACAAAACTGTACAACATTGAAGAAAGAAATTAAGGAAGACACAAGTAAATGGAAGCATATACCATGCTCATGGACTAGAAGAATTAATATCATCAAAATGTCCATACTACCCAAAGCAATTTATAGATTCAACGCAATCCCTATTAAGATACCAATGACGTATTTCACAGAAATAGAACAGGCATTTCAAAAATTTACATGGAACCATAAACGACCCCGGATACCTGCAACAATTTTGAGAAAGAAAAACAAAGTAGGAGGGATCACAATACTGGACATCAAACTATATTACAAAGCCTCTATACTCAAAACTATCTGTTACTGGCACAAGAACAGATCCATAGACCAGTGGAACAGAATAGAAAGCCCAGAAATAAGCCCAGGTCTATATGGGCAACTAATACTTGACAAGGGGGCAGAAGCACAAAATGGAGCAATAATAGCCTCTTCAACAAATGGTGTTGGAAGAGCTGGAAAGCTACATGCAAAAAATTGAAATTGGATCATCGGCTGACACCATACACAAAAATAAACTCAAGATGGATAAAAGATTTAAAATATAAGTGGCAACACCATAAAAGTCCTAGAGGATAACATTGGCAGGAAACTCTTAGATATCCCACACAGCAATTTTTTCACCAATATGTCCCCTAAAGCAAGGGACATAAAGGAAAGAATAAATAAGCTTCTGCACGGCTAAAGAAAACATCAGCAAAATGAAAAGGGAGCCAACCGTATGGGAAAACATCAGATAGAAGTTTGATCTCCAAGATATATAAAGAACTCACTCGACCACTCCAAGAAGACAAATGATCCAATCAAAAAATGGGCAAAGGACCTGGCAGACGCTTTTCCAAGGAAGAGATACAGAGGGCGCAGAGACATCTGAAAGGATGCTCAGCATCACTAGCCATCAGAGAAATGCAGATCAAAACCACCATGAGGTACCACCTCACACCGGTCAGAATGGCCATCATAAACAGATCAACAAACAGGTGCTGGCGAGGCTGTGGAGTAAAGGGAACACTAGTACACTGTTGGTGGGAATGCAGACTGGTGCAGCCACTGTGGAAAGCAGTGTGGAATTTCCTCAAAAAGCTGAAAATGGAACTGCCTTTTGATCCAGTGATTCCCCTGCTGGGACTATACCCTAAGAATCCCAAAACGCCCATTCAAAAGAACCTATGCACCCCAATGTTCATAGCAGCACAATTTACAATAGCCAAGTGTTGGAAACAGCCTAAACGCCCATCAGTAGATGATTGGATCAAAACATTATGGTACATTTACACAATAGAATACTACGCAGCAGAAAGAAAAAAAGAACTACTAAACTTCGCGGCAGCATGGATGGAACTCGAGAGCATTATGCTAAGCGAAATAAGCCAAGGGGCGAAAGACAAATACCATGTGATTTCATCTATAAGAGGAACCTAACCAACAACACAAAGATGCAAGGAAAATAAGACCAGCAACACTGAAAGGAAAAGACACCAACAGAGACGAAAGGGAAGGAGGGAGGGATGGGCGGGGGAAAAGGAAGGGAAGGGGAAAGTCAAGGAACATATAGCAAGGACTCATGGACAAAACCAAAGGGGAAGAGTTGAGGGAGGGAGGGGGGGAGGGGGCAAGGGAAAGTGGTGGGGGGAAAGCAGAGACAAATGTATTTGAAAAAATAAATTAATTAAAAAATATTGGTGGTATTATGATTATTCTGAGACTGTTAAGTGTGGACTGTGGGATAAAATAAACAAGCAATTATTTTAAACTCAACCCATACTCCTGCTCTAGGAGTGTTGGCATTGAAGAGAGAAGACAGAGATGTACAGAAGAGGTTAAGTTAAAAACCTGTAATACTGAATTTGAATTACAAGTATCAGTATGAACTCACTCTGAATACCTATATGTATAAAATCTCTGTTCTAATAAGGAAATCTAGAAACAATGACCTACTCAAGAACAATACAATATCCCTAACTCCTAAATTTGTGTTTAAAATGCCCTTTCCAATGAAAAGAAACTACAGCAACAGATTTGCCTGACATATCTTGTTGGGCAAGGGGAAAAAAAAATAAACAAATGGGTCTACATCAAATTAAAAAATTTTTACACAGCAAAGGAAACCATCAACAAAATGAAAAGACAATCTACTTGTTGGGAAATGCCCTGTCTGATTTTAGGAACTGTAGCCTCCCTGACAGGCAAGAGGGCCCCAAGGCTGGAAATAATCAAGGAGGCCTTGGGAAAACAGACCACTAAGGAGATGAAATCTGTCACATCACCATGCTTGGCTTTGTGATGTTGGTTGTTGATGATGGGTAAATTCTCTTGCAAGGAGAGATGACCTAAGACAGACATCAGCCAATATGGGCAGCAGAGAAGGACTTTGGGGAAACAGAGAAAGGGAAAAAAGGCCCACAGCCCTCGGCTCTGCTTGGACATGGCCAGGGTCCTCGGTCCATCTGAAAGAAGTCTCCTTATTTCTTGGTGGCTCTGCCCCACCCACCTGGCTCAGGCTTGAAACAATACTAAAGGCAGGTACAGCGCTAAACTGGATTAGGGGGTTCCTGGGGACAATCAGGCCTAGAAGTAAGTTCCTCTAAGCATGCTTTGTTTTTCCCTCAAAAGCTATGATAACTGGCTCCTACTAAGAAGGACATTTACTTTTTTTTTTCTTTTTCTTTGGTTGAGTTTCCTGTGCTAGAACCCTGGGGTGTGCTGTTTGTCTCAGTCCCCTGTTGTACCTTCCAGTTTATCTGCACATGAATGTTGGACCACCAGTTTGCCAGCGACTGCTTCACCCAGTCTGGTCTGTCACCTTGACGCGTGTCCTCTCTGCCCGAGCTGCCTGTCCCTACCCCTCCTACCAGCCTGGATGAATGTTTCTTCTTCAACTCTTTGGTTGTTGTACTTCCACACAGTTCGGTTTTTTGGCAGTACTGGGTTATTTTGGGGGTTTTTTTAAGACTTCATTAATTTTAATTTATAAATCATATTTATTCTATTACAGTTGTCTCAATTTTTACCCCTTTAACCCCCTCCACCCATCTAACCCTCACCCCCCGCTCCCACAGTTAATTCCCACTCTGTTGTCCATGTCCATGGGTCATTCATACATGTTCTTTGTCTAGTCCCTTTCCCTTCTGTCCACCATTGTCCTCTTTACTCATCCCCTCTGGTTGCTTTCAGTCAGTTCCATGTTTCCATGCGTGTGGTTTATTTTGTTTGTTAGTTTATTTTGTTGAATAGATTCCACTTTTAGGTGAGATCATGTGGTATTTGTTTTTCAACAACTGGCTTATTTCACTTAGCTTAATATTCTCCAGTTCTATTCATGTAGTCGCAAAAGGTAGGAGTTTCAGCTCTCTCTCTCTTTTCTTTTGTTCATTCTTTCTTAAATGCAGATTGTCTTTATTTATTTTTAAATGTCAAAGTTAATTATAAAACATTTAGAAAAATTTAAAACCATTATAAAGTCTCAGTAATTAAACCAACATGACGCCAGCACAAAAATAATCAATTAGATCAATGAAATATAATGAGCATTCTAGAGACGAACGTGTATATCTGTCTAACAATGTAATATATGATTAAGTTGATATCTCAAATCAATGGGTAAAATAAGGCTTATTCAACAAATAAGTTGCATGGACCACTATTACTTGAAATAAATATAGAGCCCTAGTTCACACATTATACAAGAAATATTCAGGTGAAATATTTCAAGAAAAAATGAGTATGTAAAATCTAAGGAGTTTTAGAAGAAAATAAACTAATATTTTTCATGACTGAAGTAAAATGTTCAAACCCAGAAGCTATAAAGTAAATATTAACAATATGAATATATTAAACATTTAAGACTATATAGTAATATACATATAAAAAAAGTTAAAGAACAAGGAATAGAATAGGAAAGTATTTCCAACACATCTAAATCATGGTTAATAGGTTTTTTGTTTGTTTGATTTTAGAGAAAAAAGTTCTACAAAACTTTAATCAATAAATAAAGAATACCAAAAGTCATTTAAAGTTTTTTGAAAAAAATAATAGAAATAGGCAAATATATACAAAAACAGGTTTAGTTTCAACAAATAGCAAAGGATTAAAATAACACCATTGCCACAATCAGATTAATGAGTATTAAAAATATTGGTAGTATCAAGTATTGGCAACTCTGAAAGGAACTGGGTATTCATAGATTCTTTTTCTTCATCTTCTTAAAGCAGGCCCTTTAGCATACTTTGCAGTGCTGGTTTGGTGGAGGTGTATTCTTTTAGCCTTTTGTCTGGGAAACTCCTTATTTTGCCTTCCATTTTAATTGAGAGCCTTGCTGGGTAGAGCACTGTTGGTGGCAGGCCTTTGCTGTTCATTCCTTGGAGTAATGTTTCTTGCCACTCCCTTCTGGCTTGCCGTGTTTCTGTTGAGAAGTCAGCTACTAGCCATAACAGGGTTCCCTTATATGTACTACCTCTTTCTCCCTTGCTGCCTTCAGGATTCTCTCTTTGATATTTGCCATTTTAATGATGATGTGTCTTGGAGTGGGCCTCATTGGGTTCTTCTTGAATGGGACCCTCTGTGCTTCCTGGACTTGTGTGACTTTTTCTCTCTTCCAATTAGGGAAGTTTTCCATCATGACTTTGATTTCAAACAGGTTCTCTATCCCTTCCTCATCCTCTTCTCCTTCTGGTATCCCTATTATCTGGATATTATTAGGTTTCAGGTTGTCCTGCATTTCCCTCAATGCCTCTTCATTCTCTGTGAGTCTTTTTTCATTTTCTTGCTCTTTCTGGGAGCTTTTTTCTACCTTGTCCTCCAGCTTGCTGATTCGGTCCCTCAGCTTCATCTAGCCTGCTTTTGATTCCTTCTACGGTGTTCTTCAATTCAGAAATGGTATTCTTCATTTCCTCTTGTCTCTTATTGATAGTTTCTGTGTCCTTTTTCGTGCTGATAGAGTTTGCAGTTAGTTCCTCATAGTTTCCCTGTAGGTTTTGGTAATTCTCTCTGAGCTCATCGAGCTTCCTTAGAACTGTTGTTTGTCACTCAGTATCTGATAGTTTACTTGCCTCTATTTCATTTAGTTCTATTTCTGGGGATTCCTCCTTTCTCCTTTCCCTTCGAGTGGAGCGTATTTCTTTGTCTTCTCATTATTTGATAGAGACTCTCTTCTCTTTTGCTTCTGCTTCTTAAGTTGATCTGTCTTGATTTCCTGACTTTGTGGTGTGAACTTCTATGGTAGGAGACCGCTGATTTTACTTTCTGGATCTGCCTCTGATGATGTCAGATGTCGTCCCTGTCTGACCTTAGGCAGTTTGTTCGAGACTTCAGGTATCTACTGTCTGTGGCTGTCTCCTTCAGCTATTAATCTCAGAATTACATTAATCATAGACCCTGACCTGAGGCATATCTCTTGTGTTCCTTCAATGTTATCTATGATCTCTATTTGTTTCTGTAAACATAGCCTTTTGACATTAATTGATGAGCTCTGCATCCATACCCTTGTGCATATGGTTCTCAATAAAAGCCTTTGGACATGGGGGCTCGCGGTCTTCTCCCTTTGAGGGAAGAGCCATGTCCCCTCCCCAGGCAAACAGAGAAGTGTTTGGACAATTCATGTTTATTCCCCTCATCCATGACAACCTTGGGACAGGCTCTGCGGGATTCAGAGCCTCGTTCCCTCCTCAGATGGCTCCAGACAGTAACCCTCAGATCCAGGAGCGTCCCACATGGTGCTCCCCGTGACATCTACCAAATGGAAGGAGATATTTGTCAATGATATATCTAATAAAGGATTAATATCAAAAATTTATAAAGAACTCATACACCTCAACACCAAAAAAACCCTCAACTATCCAATTAAAAAATGGACAGGAGACCTGAATAGACACCTCTCCAAAGAGAACATATAGATGGACAACAGACCTATGAAAAGATGCTCAATGCCACTAATTATCAGAGAAATGAAAATTAAAACCACAATGAGATATCAACTCACACCTGTCAAAATGGCTATCATCAATATATCAGCAAATAACAAGTTGCTTGCAAGGATGTGGAGAGAAGGGAACCCTTGTGCACTGCGGAAAAAAGTAGAGTCCTCAAAAAATTAAAAATGGAACTTCCTTATGACCCCACAATTCCACTTCTAGATGTATACCCAAAGAAATCCAAAACAGTAATTAGAAAGAATTTATGCACCCCTGTGTTCAATGCAGCTTTATTTACAATAGCCAAGATAGGGAAGCAATTGAACTGTGCATCAAGAGACAAGTGGACAAAAAAGCTGTGGTACATGTATACAGTGGAGTATTACTCAGCCATAAGAAGGAATGAAATTTTAATATTTGTGGCAGCATGGATGGATCTAGAGGGTATTATGCTAAGCAAAATAAGTAAGAGAAAGACAAATACCATATGATTTCACTTATATGTGGAATCTAAAGAGCAAAATCCATAAACAAACAAAACAGAAGAAGACTCAGATGAAAAAGATGCAGAGAACAAACTGATGTTTGTCACAAGGGAGAGGGTTTGGATGGCTGAGTGAAAAAGGTGAAGGGTTTAAGAAGTAGACATTGGTTGTCACAAAATAGTCATGGGATGTAAAGTATAGCATAGGGAATATATTCAATAATATTGTAATAACTATGTATTGTGCCAGATGGGTACCTGAAATATTACGGGGACCACTTTATAAAGTATATGATTGTTTAACCGCTATGCTTTACACCTGAAACAAATACAAAATAATACTGAATGTAAACTGTAATTTATGAATAAAATGAAAATAAAAGAAACTAGAGCTTTTTGAAGAAATGGCTATGTTCAGGTCTGGGGAAGAAAATGTACAGGATGCATGTGGAACAGATTGTCATACCAGATAGCAGGGAAGTTGCCAAGACAAAAAGAGGAGCCACTTTAAAGAAGCTCCCACTGTCCAAAGATAAGACAATCTGAGCTTCCAAAAGGATAGAAATTACAATTTATGAATACTATTGAGTCAAATATGTTTAAACCCATGATTTTCATAATGTTATTTAAAAAAAAAAAAACCCAAAGACTATTTGGTTACCTTCAGGGAGTGATGGGGAACCAATGCACTATCTTGAAAACTGGTAAAGAAAAGAAACATTTATATCGACTGTATTATATGAATTCAACCAATGGGAAAACAAAGGATCAGTGGAACTGTCTTTTTATAAAAGTATCCTGATTAATAAATGAAAAATTAGTAATATAATTAGAATATCAGCATTTGCAACCCTAATGACTTAATGGATCTAGGCATTGAGCATCCATAGCTGATAACATCAAAAAAGAGAGACAACCAAAAGAGAGAGAGCCTGACACTATGTGTCTTCTGGTAAAAAGACACACCATCCCACTGTCTTGCCAAATCTGACCATTAACTTGCAGAATTTTTAAAAGACAGAGAAACATGTTGAACCCACCATGACTGTACAAATAATAAAATCCACATGTTGGACACTGTAGTTTCTACAGATAAATTTTAACGGAGAGAAAGGAATGGAGAGGGAATTTACAGATTAGAAAATATTTAGGAAACACATTAAAGTGACACACTGAAGTGTTTTTAGCAGATAATATTAAGTTGTATTTTGGGGGGATGTATATTTAGGTGATAAAAAGTATATGGGCATGCAAAAAAGTGATTAAAAATCACGATGGAGATTACTTTTGGGGACTGGGAAGGAATTAAGATCATGACAGAATACGTGGTGGTATTTCTGGGAGCCTGGCAAAGTTCTACTTCTTGACCTGAGTATGGTTCCAGGAGTGCGTCCTTTGTAATAGCTTAGTAAAATACAAATTTATTTTGTGTTATTTTCTTTATGTGTATTTTATAATGAAGGGATTAAAAAAATACATCACCTCTAACATAGAAAACCTCTGTTATTTGGTTGAAAGCTAATGCAGTATATACATTTCTCTGAAAAAGATGTTTCTTAAATATTTGACTTTTCAGTTGGATGCATTAATAATGCTTTATGACTGCTTCTTTTATCAAATCATACTGTATTAAAACCTGGTCACATTTTTACTTTCCCATCAGTTGATGCTCCTCTAAAACACTGTGAAAATAGTTTTCAACCTTTATGGGAAATAAGTTATGTTTCTAAGGTTATATTTCCCTAGCCCTGACAACAGGTTTTAAGGTTTAACAGCTCTGCTTATGTGCTTTTGATTAACTTGGTAAACAAATTCAGGTGACCTTTTCTGAGTAAGGTATCTTGAAATTAACACATTACTTAGAAAGCATTACCAGATCCATATGGCTGAAAAGTTAAAATACCAGCTCAAAGATAAAAGGGAAGAATAAAATTGTATTGTCATCACATTTTTGACAGTGAATGAATTAAATAGTTCTAAGATGATGACAGTAACATTTCAAATGGAAATATAAAGAGTATGTGAGATTAGTAAAAATACTACCATATTAAATACGATAACCTACAGATACATTATTAAAAACTTTTAAAATTAATTTACTGATAAATTTTTTTCACACTATCTATATTTTTCAAAAGAAACTCTTTTCCTAGACTACATGACTCTCTATGCTTCTAATTAAGATATGTACTGTTGTTTAGAGCTCCGTAGTGTGAAATTAGACAAACAGTTTTATAATATCCATAAAATAAAAAATCCTCCTCCTCTGACAGACTGATAATTCAGTCAGTCACGGAGAGCTTATTTCTGTTTCCTTTGTTTTCTTTCTTTTATTTATTTATTTTTTTAGCTGCCTGTTAAGCCAATTTTCTACTTAGAATCTACTGTTAAAACTCTCATTTGGTTCAGTATGTGGGCTATATCATTTCCATGGTCTATTATTCAAAAAAAAGATGGCTTTATTTATTTACTTATTTATTTTACTATGCCGCAAAGCAGTGGCTCTCAATATGGATGCATATGTGAATCATCAAGGGAACCTGTAAAAGAATACTGACAGCTCCACCCTTTCTGGAGATTCTGATGTAACTGGTCTGGGTGGGCCCCTTTGCAAAAGCTCCACAGGTGACTGTATTGCATTGTTAAGTCAAGGAACCACTACTCTAGGACCTTGCCAGTGCACCAATAAAAAATTAAAAATAAGCTTGTTATATTTTTCTGATTTAACTTGGATGGGGAAATGCTTCATAAAAATTTTATAGTTCAATAGGTGCAAAGATTAAATTTCTTCTCTATGAAGTGGCTAGCTTTATAGTTTGAATTTTAGGGTTTAAAAGTATTTTGTATCTTTTGAGAAATGCAAATTAAAACCACAATGACATATCACCTCACACTAGTCAGAATGGCTATTATCAATAAATCAACAAACAGCAAGTGCTGGCAAGGATGTGGGGAAAGGAGAACCCTTTTGCATTGTTGGTGGGAATGCAGACTGGTACAGCCACTGTGGAAAGCAGTATGGAGTTACCTCAAAAAATTTAAAAGGAAACTGCCTTAACACTCAATGATTCCACTTTTGAGAATTTATCTAAAGAAACCTGAAACACTAATTTTAAATAATATAAGCACCCCTGTGTTCACTGCAGTGTTATTTACAACAGCCAAGTTATGGAAGCAGCCCAACTGTCCATCAATAGATGAGTGGATAAAACTAATGAGGGACATTTACACAATGAAATACTACTCCACCATAAAAAAGAATAAAATTTTACCCTTTGCAACAGCGTGGATGGATCTGGAGAACATTATGGTAAGTGAAATAAGCCAGTTATAGAAAGACAAATACCATTATGATTTCATTTATAAGTGGAATCTAATGAACAAACTGAACTAAAAAGCAAGAGAGACAGACTCATAATAGAGATCAGGTCAACAGCCTTGGGGTGGAGGGGTGGTGGGTAGACAGATAAAGCAAAAAAAGAAAAAGGACTCAAGGACACAGACAACAGTGTGGTGATTGTGGGGGGAGGGGGAAGCAGGGGGGCAGAGGGTGAGAGTAGATGGGTGGAGGAGGAAGAATATATAAGGCAGATAAATGGTAACAGAAAAATACAATAAAAAATTAAAAATATATTGTATCTTTTATTCTAATATTAGTTCAAGAAGTTCATTGGTCACTAGTGAAAAAAAAAGCCTGAATACTACTTTTATAGGGTTGTGGTTTTAGTTCGTGATACACTAAAAAAAAAAAGAAAATGCTACAATTCATAAAGATTATGTCTTTACATTAAAAGACATTGGAGAATCAAGATGGCAGAGGAGTGAGTTGAAGTCACACTGAAAGCCTCCCAGGACCAACCTGGAATTACAAATAAATTGTTGAGCAATCACCTGGTACAAACAACTGAACAACAGAGAGGAGCCTTATAACCTCAGAGACAGAAGAATTGGCTTCAGTGCAATCTAACTGGTAAGGAGTGCAGTAGAGACTCGAGAAAGTAAACGAGGTGCCCATGGGCAGCAGCACCTGAAGGATATTGAAATGGCCAGTTGGATCCCCCTGAGAAGAGTGGGGTCTAAACCAAAAACGGGGATCTCTAGCGTACAGCACCAGAGCCCAAAAAGTACACAGAAAACAGCCATCTGAGGAAAGCAGCAGGGTTGCCCTCTGCCAGAGACTGACAGTTAGAGAGGCAAAGAACCGCTTAAAAGGCCCACACATAAATTTTAATTTGCAGCCACTTACCCTGGTCTTGGCAAAGGTGGGAAGAGTGGGCTGGAGACACCTGAGGAGAGACTGAGGAAGGAGGCTTTGGGGGAGAACAGAGAGAGTGGCCAGCAGGATCTTGGTGCTGACTCATCCCCCATGTGGCAGCAGCCATCTTTCTCAGGCAGAGATCACTCCTGAGCGGCAGCAGCCTCAGAGGACCCAATAACCCCACCCTCAGGTGGGATTCCATCCTGCCCTGTGCTGTCTAAGCCGCCTGCTGAATGCAGAGTGGCAGCCACAGATAGTAGATTCCTGGCTAAAGGGGGCGCAGAGGTCTGAAGACACTTGAGGAGAGACTGGGGACAGAGGTTTTGAGGAGAGAACAGAGAGTAGCTGGCAGAATCCCAGTGCTGACTCCTCCCCCATACGACAGCAGCATGAGAGGACCCAATAGCCCCGCCCTCAGGAGGGACTCCGCCCCACCTTGAGCTGTCTAAGGTGGCCTGCAGAGGGCAGAGTGACTATATTAACAGCTGAAGGAGACAGCCACAGACAGTAGATACCTGAAGTCTCGAACAAACTGCCTAAGGTCAGACAGGGACGACATCTGACATCATCAGAGGCAGATCCAGAAAGTAAAATCAGCGGTCTCCTACCATAGAAGTTCACACCACAAAGTCAGGAAATCAAGACAGATCAACTTAAGAAGCAGAAGCAAAAGAGAAGAGAGTCTCTATCAAATAATGAGAAGACAAAGAAATACGCTCCACTCGAAGGGAAAGGAGAAAGGAGGAATCCCCAGAAATAGAACTAAATGAAATAGAGGCAAGTAAACTATCAGATACTGAGTGACAAACAACAGTTCTAAGGAAGCTCGATGAGCTCAGAGAGAATTACCAAAACCTACAGGGAAACTATGAGGAACTAACTGCAAACTCTATCAGCACGAAAAAGGACACAGAAACTATCAATAAGAGACAAGAGGAAATGAAGAATACCATTTCTGAATTGAAGAACACCGTAGAAGGAATCAAAAGCAGGCTAGATGAAGCTGAGGACCGAATCAGCAAGCTGGAGGACAAGGTAGAAAAAAGCTCCCAGAAAGAGCAAGAAAATGAAAAAAGACTCACAGAGAATGAAGAGGCATTGAGGGAAATGCAGGACAACCTGAAACCTAATAATATCCAGATAATAGGGATACCAGAAGGAGAAGAGGATGAGGAAGGGATAGAGAACCTGTTTGAAATCAAAGTCATGATGGAAAACTTCCCTAATTGGAAGAGAGAAAAAGTCACACAAGTCCAGGAAGCACAGAGGGTCCCATTCAAGAAGAACCCAATGAGGCCCACTCCAAGACACATCATCATTAAAATGGCAAATATCAAAGAGAGAATCCTGAAGGCAGCAAGGGAGAAAGAGGTAGTACATATAAGGGAACCCTGTTATGGCTAGTAGCTGACTTCTCAACAGAAACACGGCAAGCCAGAAGGGAGTGGCAAGAAACATTACTCCAAGGAATGAACAGCAAAGGCCTGCCACCAACAGTGCTCTACCCAGCAAGGCTCTCAATTAAAATGGAAGGCAAAATAAGGAGTTTCCCAGACAAAAGGCTAAAAGAATACACCTCCACCAAACCAGCACTGCAAAGTATGCTAAAGGGCCTGCTTTAAGAAGATGAAGAAAAAGAATCTATGAATACCCAGTTCCTTTCAGAGTTGCCAATACTTGATACTACCAATATTTTTAATACTCATTAATCTGATTGTGGCAATGATGTGTTATTTTAACTTTTCTTTTATTATCTGTTGAAACTAAACCTGTTTTTGTATATTTCTTGCCTATTTCTGTTATTTTTAAAAGCTTTAAATGACTTTTTGGTATTCTTTATCCATTTTTTGATTAAAGGTTTGTAGAATTTTTCCCTAAAACAAAATAAAAGAAACCATTAACCTTGTTTTAGATGTGTTGCAAATATCTTCCTATGGTATTACTTGTCCTTTAACTTTTTTTATATGTATATTATTGTACAGTCTTAAATGTTTAGTACAGTCATATTGTCAATATTTTACTTTATAGCTTCTGGGTGTGAATATTTTACTTCAGGGTAAGGTAAATATTATTTTGTATTTTCTCCTAAAACTCCTTAGATTCTACATACTGATTTTTAACTCACCGGAATATTTCTTGTATAATGTGTGAAACAGAGTGGGAATTGACTGTGGAAGCAGGGGGTGGAGTGGGATTGGGGGTAAAGGGGAAAAACTGTAATAGAATTAACATGATGTATAAATTTAAAAAAAAACATTATTTCCCTAAATGTTTCTTCCAAAAGACATTCATCTTTTGCATACAGAAGTTCACAGGAGATTCTGAAAAGAAAATATTTCCAAATTTTTCCTACAGTTTAATTTTGATAGAGTGACTGAAAGGGCCAAATTCAACACAAAAGCTACTTGCCAAAAAGATGAATTACATATCTTAACACATTAGGGTTGACAAAGGGGACATTAACTACGCAATCAGTGGTAAATAATTAAAAATCATGTGCAAATATCATATACAACTTTATTAAAATTTATTCAAATACTTCATACAATGGATAATTTTTCAGAAATACAAAATATGGAAGGTAATGCAAGGAAAAAATAGAATTCCTGAAGAACAAACAACCCTTGAAAAGTAGAGCCAGTATGAAAAATCTACCTTTCTTGAAAGACACCACACCCAAACAGTTCTATAAGTGAGTTTTACCAAACATTCAAGTATGAGATAATTTCTTTTACTGTTTCAGAGAGAAGGGAAAAAAAAGCTAGCCAAATCACACCATAGGCGAGAACAGTTCTGATGTGAAACTGAGAAATAGTATAAGAAAGTAAAATTGTGTACCAATCTCATATCTGAGCAAATTGTAAAGGCTAATATTCACTCCTTACTATCTAAGTAGAATCAATTATTATCCATTGGCTTCACTATAGCTTACACATGCTCCATCCATAGCACCACATGATACTTCCAGTGCACTTATATACTTTCATATTTGTCTCTCATTGGTAGACACTAAGATCCTTGCAGGTAGGGACAGTTCTGCATTCACATCCCATGGCGTGAACTACAGTGCTTACTCCATGGTCGTGCTCAGCAGTTTCTGAAGGATGTAGAAAGAGAAAGGAAAGGGGCTTTCAGGTAGAAATAGCAGTATGGGCAGGAGGTGGGAAATAATGAGGCAGTGAATAAAACATTTGGCTAGAACACAGGTTTGTATAAGAATACAAGGCTGAAAAGGCAAGTCAGAGCCAGTGAAGAGTGGGCTTTTCAGTGCTGAGGCTAAGTTTAGTTTCGGTATCTACTGAAGGCTTTTGAGCAGGCAGTGGCTAAATCAGACGTGTGCTTCAAAATCCAGATGAGCACTTTTTAGAGCTGTTGGGGAACTGGAGGTGGACTATCTAGTTTAAATCCATCATTTTAAAAATTAGAAAATTAAAGTCAGAGAGGATAGGTGACCTACCTAAGGTCTATCAGGCAGAAGCTCAGAGGGAGTAAACTTGACTAGGTCACACAGTTAGTATATGGTCCAACCAACAGGTAAATCCAGGTTTATCAGCCTCCAAAGTCCATGATCTAGATGACAGCAAGAGATGAGGTATGCAAACCAGATGTGTGCCGTTTTAGGACAGTCCTAATTTCAGGTACTACACTGATTTCAAATAAAGGTAATGTGTGCAATGTATAACTAAATGCTGTTTTAAGTATCTTTACATTTGTTATGAAACAGAACATTTAACAGAATTATAATTAGCTTTATTACATTGTCTTATTTATTTATTTATTTATTTATTTATTTATTTATTTATTTCCCCACCTAAGGACATTTTTTCCATTGCTTTTAGAGAGACAGGAAGGGAGAGAGAGAAACATTGACTGAAGAGAAAAACATCAACTGGACTGGATGGGAAACCCAGGCCTGTGCCCTAACCAGGATGGAACCTGAAAACTTTCAGTCACAGGATGAGCTCCAACCAACTGAGCCACACCAGCCGGGACACATTGTCAATTTAGTTAACTATTTTAATCAATTAACTCCGAAACCCAATAGTAATAAAATGGTGGGCATGAACAGGAAATAAATGGGAACAATGCATTTCCTTAGCCTTACAAAATCCACCCTAAAGCATTACCAGTGGTGTTAGTTAGTGCAACAGAATTGGAAACGTTCCAGGAAAAGGTTAATTATGAATTAAGTAATCAAAAAGGACTTTTCAGTCTTAAAAGTCAGAATCAAAGTTTATAAAACTAAAAGAGGTAGGTAGTGATAGAGACAGAGAAAACTTGGACATTCATTACATCTCAGAATACTAATTCTGTGAAGTACTTTTTAAAGCCTGAAAGATAATAGACATAGGAAATATAGGAACACACCACTTTTCCCAGGCAAAAACTGTTAAAAAATGGGGGGATGCTCTTTTTTTAAGCTATACAAAAGCAAAACAGAACTTCATCCTGAAAGTATTGGTACAAGCTGAAAATATCCATAGGTTCGCAATATTGAATGATGATAGAACCATTGTCAGGAACAAGTATAGGGCGAGACATTGTCCTCACCTGTTAGAACAACCGTTTTGGTGCTCCTGTCTGAGGAAGCATGCTAGACTGAGGCCCCTGCTCCATAGCCCTCCATACAAATTCTTGCTCCAAGCCATGGTTTAGAACCACAGCATTGGGCACAAAGTAGGCATTTGACTGTTTCTTAATTGACTGACTAATGTTTCAAGAAGGTGACTGATAACAACTTTGCCAAACATGAAATTATAAGCAAACAGAGATGATAGTACTAATAACGATAAGAAGAACCACAATAGTGATCCGTAATAAACTTTATGTAGGTATTTCTCTAAATGCATGTATTACCAATTTATCTTCATTAACTCTATTTTTAAACTAACAAAACCACAACACATAGACATTAGTAACTTGCCCAAGGATCAAGAGCTAGGTAATAGCAAAGCTAGGAATTGAACCCAGAAGCCTTGCTCTAATTATTATGCTATTCAGGCCAGCCCTGAAATTGCCTTTGTAACCTTTAGGTATGATACTTTTAAGGATCCTCTTTCATATTCCTTTTCTGAGTATTAGAAAAAATAAATTATAGCTTCAAAAAGCATTTGCATTTACTTCAGAATAGAAAAAACAAATAATCTTATTTTATTTTCTCTTCAATAAAATACAGATATTTCTTTTTAGATTTACCTCCAGTCTTCCTTGAGCATAACCCAGGAGCAGCAGATTGGCTCTGTCCTTCTCAGCAGAGATGGGGGTCCATGGCCAAGCATCATCACTGACCAGTGGCCACCAGCAAACAACTATATCCTGAGCACAGTTGATAGCTAGATGACGCTCTGTTGTCCTGTTTACTGGGCCAGGTATTTCATGATAGGAAATCTAGGGTGTTTTAAAAAAAAGAAAAAAAAGTATACAAGAATCATTTTTAATTCAAAATCTTCAAAGTATTATAATTAAAGTATCTGTAAATGTAGATAAATGCAAGTAAATATGCATGTTAAACATGTGCTTAAGGAGGTGTCGGAATTTACCAAATACTTTTGACACGTATATAAAAAAGACATATGTTCAAAATTCTCTCCATTTTTAGCAGAGGAAAGAAAAAGGAAAAATATGGGTTAGGGAGGAACCGGCTGTGGCAATCTCAATCAATACCAAAATGGACAGTCATGGTTGCTTGACAGCATCAACCTGCACCTAAGATTTAAGACCAGCCATGTTAAATGACAAGTTCAGTACTGCTGACCAAGAGGGTCTGAATACTGTTTAAGACATAACACGTTAACAATGACTGGCAACACTCAAAGGAAAAACAACTTGTGGCAAATACCACTTTAAAGAACATGTGAGACATATACACACATATTCTGCAAAAAACAATAAGCCACAGCATCATGTGTAAAATTTCATTCAGCTTCTGAGAATTATGCTTCTCTTAGGAAGAATTTGTAAAAATTTATTATTCAAACTATGTTATTTTGGAACATGGTTATTTGAAAACATAAGCACAGCACCATCTGGGTGACACATGCCAAGGAAATATAGATTGCACCGTATTTCTGCTTAAGGAATTAATGGAAGGTTGATAGCTTGGAGGAAAAAAAAAAACTATCTTGCCATTGCTGGTCAGCAATAATCGAACCACTTTCTGGGGATTAAGCGCATGGCTAAGCCTACTGGACCAGACACTAGCAAAGGGCAGGGGGTCTTCTTATCAGAGAAATGCTTCTGGAGCCAGTCTCACTACATGACAGATTGCTTTCATATTCCTGTCTGCAAGGCAACAAAGGATGGCAGTAATGCGATAATGCCAGAGTGCAATGGGTGTTAAGAACCCGTTGCATTTATGTATTGTATTTAGTAAATAATCAGGCTCATCCAAATTGTGATCTCACCACTCAGCCAAGGCCATTAAAATCAAGGTTAATGCTTTAATAATCCTCTGCTATTTTTAAAAATATGGTCAAAAGAAACCCTTTTCTATTTGCATGGCCATAATATTATTGACCTCTTCATCCTCTGAATGCACATCAAAAGGAACTGAAATCAAAGTAATTACCAGTGTTGTTCTCTCATGGTAAACATTTAACTCCTTGCACTGTCCTCTTACTGTTAAATAAATTGAATTGGTTTTTTTAAATGCAGACAGGAAAACTTGTTAAAAGTCAATAGTTTCACGATATTTACCCTGTAATTTTCTTTACCAAAAACACTTCAATCTAAAAGAATTAAATTATGGTACAGCTGTAAAGAAAAGCAGAATTATAATTCTTTACACTGTTTCCTTGTTTTCAAACCCAAATGGGCAATGACAGACAACACACGTGTACTTTATGCTTGGAAGTGCAAATTCTTATATTTAAGCTCTGAATATCCTTAGTTCTCTTCTTGTTTGAGAGAAATACCACAATGGAATTACTATGGCCTTAAATACACATATTCTTTCTTTTTATGTCCCACTTGCCACGTAAACGTATGACTTACAAATTTCTACATGAGGAAACAATTAAACAAAAGACTTATACTTTCAGTCCTCACAAAACACAAATCAAGTATGTATCTGAAAATTCATGTTTCCAACAAGTTTGAATGGCATCATATTCTGTCACGATGGCATATATAGCAAGTAAAAAAGTTTCTTAAAATATCCTTCCAATTGACAAAAGGCAGTTTTTTAACTCAGTATTAAATACTTATATTCAAATACTGAAACAGAATATGAAATCTATGGGCTTTCCAAAAGGATTACTTCTCTAATTATAGAAATACGGAGTTGCATATCATAATTTTCCAAATCCAAAGGCAGAAAGAATAAACAAATAATTCTCTTACTTAAGGTAAAAGGGCCCACATATTCAGCTTATTTCCCCCTTCTTTTCGTAAGAAAAGATGATGTCCTGACAGTTTCTCTCTTCTCTCACTAATGGAGAGCTACTGTTCTTCAGCTGGGAGGACTTCATTAAACCATCCATCAATCCAAAAATGGACAGACTAGTCAAACAACATTTTATATGACAGCATTAGAAACACTTAAAATAGTTTGACTTATTTCATATTGGTGCATTTTGAAGAACACTACTGGTGAATAAACACTATTTCAAGTAAATCTACAATTAGCCATTCTGGAAAATAACATACCATTAAAAATGTTAACACTAATTTTTGACTAAAATAAATACATGAGTACTGCTGGTTTCCAGCTAAAGAGAATCAATATTACACAAAGGGTTATAGAAGCTCCACAAAGCTGGTAAACAAAACCAAATTGCAGTTTATTACCACAATGAAAAACTTATTTACATTCTATCCTATATCAAAAATCTCTTTTATAAGAATAGATGTTTCTGCTAAATAAAATCAGGTTCTCCCTCATACCACTACCAACTCAATCACAATAAGAAATAATCTCAAAGGAAAAAAGGTTAGGTTAAATACTACTTTTTCAAAAACACACACAGATTCAAGCCACAAAGCTGACTTCTAGAAATCTTTTGCCTTTGCTACATATTCTAGGTATGGTATAAGTGTGCATCTGTTTTAAGGAAGCTGTATATCAGCTCTGTTCCCAGTGAACAGTGAACTGTCTCAAATCCACGTCACAGAGGCTGAATCAATCTTGCAAACACAAGACATTGCTAAAAAGAGGCCTTGAACTGAAACAGCCTGGAAAATGTATTAGATACTCATCCTAGCAGAGAATATGCCTTCCAAGCAGTTAAAATGTAATGTGGCAAAACTTAAATTAAACACATCATTTAAAATAAAAATCCTGCCTTAACAGATGTAAAGTCCCTGATACAAGGAAACAAATTACTTGGAGTTAGTGAAGGGAGAGATACTAACACCTGAAGATTTCTTTTTGCATTTTCTCTCATTATAGTTGGAGGGGGGAATCGTCCCACTCCTTGTTTGGTACACTTTTCTATTGACCGTTAAAAGTGCCTTCTTCTTTCTTTCTTTTCTTGTGAAATAGAAGCCAGAGCAGCTATCCTAGCCTAGAAAGACAATGTGGCGTCTTACGGAAAAAGAAGAATGGTATACATACTACCACTAACAACACAAACATTTTTAAATATGTAACTTGCTTCTATGATCTGTCTTTCACTTCCGTAAGAACTATAAAAATTGCTCCGAATATGCCATTGTTAGACCAACCCCATAATGAGAATAGGAAAAAAACTTAGGAAAAAACTGTTTCTAGTGAATCAAGCTTAATCCTATAATGACTCTGAAATCCAGGAATGTTCAAGAATAATGAGCATAACATTACCTCATGTAATACTCAAGTATACCTTAATAATTAACAATATGACTATTTAAATAGAAATCTCTACCTTATAATCCAAAGCTGAGATTTTTTCCAGTCTTTTGTTTATATCAGGAGAACCCATCTTCTTGGTAAACTGAATAAAACACAGTTTGTTTTGTGCCAAAAATGAAAAGATGATAAAGCTGTCTGTGAGAAGAGCTTAAAAAAAAAGAAAAGATTTAATAACACCATCGAATAATAAGTTAGAATAAAATAATAATGAACTGATTTTTTTCCATTGAAATATTATAAAAGGCTATTTTCAAAAGATAAATGTTAACTGAAATAACTAAAGTCTCTTAAATATCATTATGACATTTTACAAGGATATTGATATTGGAAAGAAATGATAATCATCAACCTAATCACACATGGATCTGATACCTTTCCTTCTTTTCTGAGACCATTTCAATATACTCTGGTGTTTGGGGACTACCACCAAATAACAGTCAATATAGTTGGAACTAGAGCTATAAAAGCATAACATAAGGACCATTTAATACCTGAACATAAAGATAAAAATA
Organism: Pteronotus mesoamericanus; assembly: GCF_021234165.1. NCBI lineage: Eukaryota > Metazoa > Chordata > Mammalia > Chiroptera > Mormoopidae > Pteronotus > Pteronotus mesoamericanus. The sequence continues at coordinate 7,289,765 of NW_026555295.1, read as the reverse complement.
TATACCTCTATTTATTCTTAGCCTTTAGTCCTGTGTTTATATGAAATAAATCATCTGAGAATAAACTGGATTTATTAAGGAATACACACCAATGTTCCCCACCAATCTTATTTCTTTATTCTTAAATTTTTCATCAGTGAACTTTCTTTTGAGGATATACAAGCCAATGAAATAAAGCATTTTATTTCTAATATGTGCATTATATAAATTAATATTTAATAAGGAAATAAGCAAAAATATTTCTACAGCTTTATTTCTAAAGCATATCAGTAGGTAGATAATTTTGGAGTTGCAGAAAGGGCCATTAATATGATATAAAATGATTTATAAAAACAACTGAGAAATGTTTTATGTTTTTCCTAGCATTAAAAAAATTATTGAACGTTTTATGTATTTTTCTTTACTGTTACTCCCCTCACTGTGCAGTGACCAATGGTAGAGCTACACAATTAGAGGAGAATCTGGAGAACTGCCAAGAAATCACTGTTATCACAGTCTCATGAGAGTGCATTATTTTGGGTACAAATAAAAGAAACAAGTGAAAGAAGATATCTCAGACACGAATAGTGTTGGAAGTCTCCTTTCAATTCTTATAGAGGTGCATCAGTACGATAAAATCACAGTCACTATTTTATTTGCAGTGTCAACAAAGGGGTCGATTATGAGACATGAAAATGAAACCTCTTCCATAGGGAAACTTCCTTAGCATCATATTCCTATAAAGAAGAGAAAATGGAACACTTACAGTCCTTATTATTATCAGTAATATTGCTAATAGCCATCCTAAAGACTGCTTTTCTTTAAGATGATGAAATTGAGTCTGATCTATTCAGAGGTAGCCCTGACCTCTGTCTTTTCCATTAGACCACACTTCCCTTTGATTATTCAAATTAATCAAATTCAAATTAAGATAATGACAATTTTCAACCTCTAATGAAAATACAATCTGTTTCTTAGAACTTTTTCTGTGACTAAAAGAACATAACCTTAAAACTTTAGGAATCAGTATAGTACAGTGTAAAGAAAATGGGTTCTGCAGCTAGAACCTGGGTTCAACTTTCAGCTGTCATTTTGAGCTGCTCTTAGTATCACATTTGTGGGCATGTTCCTTAGTATCTCAGCTCCAATTTCCGGACCTATAAGGTGAAAATAACTATACCTTGTAAGCAGTTGTTTCTTGAACTAAATAAAATGGGTAGGCTGGTAAAGCATAGAGCCTCTTAGGGATCAATAAATGTCAGTATCCTATCTTTTAAATATCTGCCTTAAAATCTTTTTATGTGTTTTGTAGCAATTGTATACCATTATGGTATCACTTAAAAGGATTCAGATTTATCTAGTATATTTGGCATTGATTTTTGATATTTAGAAATACTGTGCAGTCCCTATGTTGCACACCTGAAACTAATATAATATTGAATGTCAACTCTAATTTTAAAAAAAAGAAAGAAAACATTGTCTGGTTACGGTCAGTTGGGGGAGGGGGATGTCAGGGGGTGAGGGAAAGGTCATCAAGGAACATGCATAAAGGACCCATGGACAAACCAAAGGGGGGTAGGATTGAGGGTGAAAGGTAGAGGTCGATGGGGCAGGGGAGAGTGGTGGGGGGGGAAATAGAGACAACTGTACTTGAACAACTTACAAAAAAGGAAAAAAAATTAAATATTGTCTGGACTGCCTCAAAAGTTAATACTCATAGACTTTGGTAACATACAATCTTCCTAAGAGACAAAGCACAGATTTTTTTTAACCGAGAGTTATGTTGACACATTTGGGTTATTTATTCAAAGTTAATTTGAAAATGAAAAATATTTGAAACATCAACAATAGGAAACTAATTTTGAAAGAACACAACAGAAAACCCATTTTGAAAATATAGTCACATGTTTTAAGGAAAAGGTGAAAAATATTCAGAGCATGAGCCTACCACCTAACAAAAACTTTGATATTAAATATTAGTCAAAACTTGTATTGATCCCATGGGTAGTAACTATGCTATTACAAGCAATTACTAGTGTTTTCCAGTCCCCACTGGTAATAATTAGTCTACCTGTTGACAACTATTTCTCCTGCCCCACTGTTAATTGTAGGCAATTGATTTGCACATGGGGGTAATTACCATCACTGATGGTGTCTGAGATGAGCTTCCCCACCAGGCTTCTGTCAATCACCACTTTCTCCAGCTGTGGCCCAGAAAGACTTAGGGACACCAGCACACCTGAACCAAAGAGGAGCTAAAACCAGGTAAAAGAGGAGAGGGAGAGGAAGATATATTGAGGATTAGAATCTTTCAAAAATCTTTCTCTAAATGCATAACATATTTACACATGCATTTATACCATGAAATTACAGTTTTTCTTCATCGAAAAATAATCATTGACAGATACAGATGGTTAAATGATGCAACATGATAGATGCACTGATTAAAGCTACAGGCAAAAATTGAGTTTAGTCCATGCTTATTAAAAGACTAATCTTCTCAATACTTAGAAAGTACTCATGCAGAAATAACTGCTTTGCATTGCATTCCAAAAGGTAATATGTTCTATTAAAATATTTTGAAAGAGTACTGTTTATATCAAAAATTAAAAGATTTCTTGACCTTTGAGTAGTCATTGCTACCCACAATAGAAAAGATGTCATCATGACAACATGAATGTGAATGATTTATTTGGAATTTAAATCTCACTTTTACAAATAAAGATTTTGTCCATCTAAAATATTAAAATACATAAAATCAAGACAATTGAAGTAAAATGTTAAATTCAAAAATTCATAAATGATACATACCAGAAATAATTTCTCAAGAAGAGGTAAAGAAATGTAGTAAAGTATCCAGGCTTTATCAATATCAGTGCTCACCCAGCCACCCAACAAAAGATGATTTAATATCACCATTATGATTTTATACTGCTCTTTTCAATTTGTGACGGCATAATTCATTCATCCCCAAATGTTTAAAACTTCTGAAGGACTATGCATATGCGTATGCTTGTTATCTATGAGATTATGAAATATCAACATTGGAAGAAATTGTTTCACCTTCAAGGCAACAGACTCAAAGCAGATGAATCATGGAATAGCATATGGTATAAGAGGAAAAAAACCAATTGTTAGTAAACTTAGCATGAACATGCCAGCCAAACCCCAAGACAACTATGATTTTAAACAAAATGGGAATTCCCCACCTACCTAGGCATCATGTCCCAGCTAGAAAGGATGATTCTGTGTCAAGGCATATTGGGACATGTGTGAAAAATGAGCAGCATGAGGGACCAGGGCAATATAAAGAAAGACCACTATTCTCCCACTGCCTAACAGATTTCAGGCACATGATCAGAAAAGACACAGAAGGGTCCCTTTGTACTTAGCTGTTAGAATGTTTGTCTTAATCACGAGAAAGCTTTCTTTTAAGTCTTGTGAACATCACGATTTAATGGACTGTCCATTTCATATTAATGCCATTAAACAGGGTAGATGGGGGTAGGACTTAATCACCTTTATTGGTTTTGGAGAAAGCACATTTGTTCCAAGAATTTCAAATCATTTTTGCTACTCAATTACATCCAGCCCTGTAATATACCTTGATGGGAAACACTGGTATTTCCATTTGGGGGAATCCCCCCATAAGAACATAGCATGTGGTCTTCACTCCCTAAATTCTTCCTTCTCAGGAAGCCAATTTTAGGGTCATCTTTCATATCTAGTTCTTCTCCTTGTAATACCCCTTTCCTCCCTCCCCAATTTATTCAAAACATCTGAAAAATAAAGAGAAAAAGACAGATTTTAATCTACTAAAACTTTATACCTATACCCTTAAGCACCTCTCTTCTTAATTTTCCAGAGACTACTGGCTCCTATGGATACTGGCTAGGCCACTTCTATGTTTTTATCTTTAGTGCCTAGAACAATGCTAGGCACATAGTAAGTGCTAACTTAATGTTTAGAGAAATAATCATAATTAACTCATTAAAGGATCAGATAATTCATAGAAGGACACCTAATTTAATCTTCCATTTCCACATGACATGGACGTTCCTTCTGCAGCACCACCTCACGTATCCTTCAAGCATCCAACCCATGCTTGGACACTGCCAGTGACCAGGTGCTCATGACCTTATAAATAAGCTATTCCACCATTGGACAGTTCTAATCAGTTTAAAGACCATTCATTCATTTCTTTCATTCAACAAAACTGAATGTTGAATATACAATATGTTATGCACTAAATTTCATGGCTCAAAAGTGAATCAAATATAATCCTTAAAATAGGTTAAATGTAGGTTAATAGAGGGAGATGGAATACAAGTTAGTAAGCATAATAAAGTGTTATTACTGGTCCTATTATTATAGAAATACCTACTGCATAAAATGAGGGGATTAAGAAAGAGATGGCAACACTTAAGGCAAAGACTAACACTGTCTTCTTAGGGCAACTACAGTACCCCAGTTTTTCTTCAATAGCACTTTTTAAAATACTAAAATAACACAGTGATTAAAAACATGTACTCTAAAATCAGAATGAAATTAGCACTAGCTCTGACTCTTATTATCTTTGTGAGGGAGTTACTTAACTTCTCTGCAATTTCATTTTTTCATCTAAAAAGAGATAGGATAGTATCTACTTCATAGGATGAAGATTAAATAATTTTTTATAAATGGTATCTGGAATAATGCCACATAGTAAATGTTTGCAATTACTATTCTTTTTACTTAACCACTACTCATATAATGTATTCTCACTATATTGTTTGCCATCTCTGAACACATTCTTTTGTGTTTTTAAAAACCTTGTGCTCAGACAGGACTCAGTATTAGACATGAAAAACTCTAGACGCCAGGTGAGTTATAAACAGTACAATCTTTTGTTACCTTTCCCACTTGCTATGATTTCACAAGGATATTGTCTCCAAGGTATTTACAAGTTCATTCAAAACTTTGGAATTTAATTTGTCCAAGTCTTAAATTCTTATTCCTTATTTTCTGTTCTCACTGCCATTATCATCGCTGCCATGAGGTTCATACATTCAACTCATTCATTCCACATATTTAGTACTTCGTATGAGCCAGGCCCTAGAGGATACCCTTGCCCTTATTCCTCTCAGGGAGCTTGCATTCAAGTGTGAACACAGGAAATAAAGTTTTAATATAATGCCATATAGCAACAAGGACTACAGAGAAAAATAAAGCACTATAAGGATGGGAATTTAAGGAACACGCTGTTTTAAGAAGGATGACTAATAAAGACATAAAAAGCCCTCTCTGAAGAGATATTTGAGTATAGACTCAAGTGAAGTAAAGGAACTAGCCACATTTTTTTTTTTTTTTTTTTTTTAAGAAAGGAAGCTTGAGTCAGCAAACAGCAAATACAAAATCTCTGAGGTCAGGATGTACCTGAATGACTAAAGAAAGTTAGGGCAGTGTAGCTGGAGGGGAATGAGGGTGACATATTCATAGAGGACAAAATCACAGAGAGAGTCAGTGGCCCGGTTAAATTGGACCTTTTTTAATGAGAAGCTATTATGTTTTAAGCAGAAGAGAATTATAATCTAATTTGTGTTTTAAAGGTGAACTGAGCAAGAGTAGAAGCAAGGAGACAATTAGGAGGCTGCTCTAAGTGAGAAGATGATAATCTCAACCTGAACAGCAATGTTAAAGGAAATGATAGGTTGAAAGATCTGAGACAACAGAGTGGGAATTGGCTGTGGGAGTGGGGGTGGGGTGGGATGAGTGGAGGGCGGAGGGGGATAAAGGGGTAAAAATTGAGACAGCTGTAATAGAATAAACATGATTTATAAATTTAAAAAGAAAATACAATAAAATAAAATTCTGCCACAGAAAAAGAAAAAAGAAAAAAAAGAAAGATTTGAGATATATTTTTAAGGGGATCAACCAAGACTTGCTAAAGGATTGGATGTGACATACAAAAGAAAAACTCAAAGGTGTTTAGGTTGAGCAGCTGGGTTTACTAAGACAAGGAAATGAGAAGGAACAAATTTAGATTAGAGGGAATCAAGAGTTTGTTTTCAGGAATGTTAAATTTAAGGTGTCTACGGATCTACAATTAGATACATCAAGTAGACAATTAGAAATGAGTTTGTAGTTCAGGGTCAAGTGAGGGTTGGAGGTGTATATTTAGGAGTCATCCACAATAAATAGGTAGTATTTAAAGTCATAAAACCAGGTAAGCTCTCCTTAAAAAAATGAGTGGAGAGGTCATAAGGGTGGGGCCCTAATCCAACCTGACTGCTGTTCTTTTAAGATCTCTGGTCTCTCTCTCTCTCTCCATGTACACACACAGAGAAAAGGACAAGTGACACACAGCCTGAAGACAGCTGTCTACAAGCCAGAAAGAGAGTCTCACCAGAAACCAACGCAGGCCTTGAAACTGTGAGAAAATAAATTTTTGTTGTGAAATAAAAAAAGAATGAAAAGACAAAGGTTCAAAGTCTGAGCTGTGGGGCATTCCAATCTTTAAATATGTTTTAAAACAGGTTAATCTTCTTGACACTTATTTTGGGTACTCATTAGAATCAAGGTATGGCCATCATTTTAGATCTCTTGTGGTCTAGAGGCAACCCTGACACCAGATTTTGTATAAATAAATTAATAAGCTAATTAATGCATTTTTATTTTAAAAGCCTATGGGGGAAGGATAAAGATTCCAAATAGAGGTGCCAAAGATCAAAGATACTTCTGGATGTGATAATGAAGGTAACTAGAATTAGGAATAAAAACAGTCTGAAACTCAGGAAAAGAATATTCCAGCTCAGACAGGAAAGTACTTCTGCCTGTTTACCCAAAAGGTTAATTCTTAAGCCTGCCAAAATGGAACGGGCTATGTAAGATTTGGCAAGACAAGAAGGAAAAGGGCATTAAGATATTGTCCTATTCCACCCCAAAGGGCGGTGCCCCAGAGCAGATCTGAGCTTGAGAAGAGATCCACAGGATGAATCAATGAGATCATGGGGTTTGAACTGATACTTTCTCTTCTCTGACACCCTCCTAAATAAGAAGTATCATTCCTGGTTATTTCTGGTCTAACCATGTTTCTTTCTATTGCCTTTTTCATTTTCTCCTCTTTTTCTCCAACAAGCTTATAACAGAGATGTGCTTTTTCTTTAAGAATTAGGGAAATGATTCCCACAATCTTCAGCTGGCTCTTCAAAGTGGTTTCTCTTATGCCTGCAATCTACAGTGCTTAGATTAAGTACTCAACTGGATGTGAAATGGCACTGGGAGAAGAAAATTATATAACATTATTAATCAAAACAAAAATAACCACAGTAATCTGAGTTCCATTCAACAGGTCAAAAACATGTGAGTGCCTCCTATATGTGTCAATTATATATGGGATACAACAATAAATAAGGCAGACACATTGGTAGAATGTGTGTAGATTACAGAAGACCTCATCTCAGAGAGAAGTGAAGTTTTTGGTTAGGATAGATGACTGCTTCCTAGAAGACGTAGTTTATTACCCATAAGAAAAGACAAATATATCACACTTGTTTTCAAGTATTGAAAAAGAACTGGTACACTAAGTCTTTGTGAGCAGGCTATTTTATAATAGTGGTCATGAACGATCCCATTGCATTCAATATTCTCATAGGTTAAGAAAAGTACCCTAAATCCATGTGATTATTCACACATCTGGGAGGAAATTAAAAGTAAAGGTATGCAGGGTCAGTACTAAAAATCAACAATGGGTGATAGGTTCAATCCATGATTTGAGAGGTAAGTCATGGACAGGGAGCCAAGACTGATCCCATGAAATCATAAGGAGACATATGGGAGACAGCAGGTACTGAACACAATACACAGATGTAACAAAGTATTAGGACTCTTAGAATTACAGGGCTGAAGCAAATATTTAAAGTCTTATAGAGACACTCTCCTGGAGGCCAAGTGAATTTGCATCCTGATAGTAACAAATACCTCCCCCAATCCAAACCACGGGGTAAATGCTGGTGGAACTCTGAGAACTCCAGACAAACAATTTTACGTTATGGAAATAGAATGAAGAGTAATCACTGATCATTTCAGAAGATAACCTAGTAGAGAAATAACACGGTTTCTGTAATTTATTCCTTCATTCAGTAAACATTTATTGGGTATAGAGGGAAATCATGCCCAACTAACCCATTAAAGTACAGAGACAAAACTGAATGTAACTAAGATAAGGATAAAAAATTTAATTGACTCATTCCAGGGAATTGACTTAAGGGCAAGGAACGAAAGGACAAAAAATAGGTTTTTTTCCTAGAAAAAGAAACCTAATATAATTTAAAATCCAGCCTATATAATAAGAATATATTCTGTATTTATATACATATAATTTATATAATTATGTATTTAATATTCATGTAATTATTATATGTATAATTACATAAAAGTGACCATCTCTAGAAAATACTTATAACTTACAATCATGGTCAAATTCACAAAGGTAAATCATATATTTGCCAGTAGTTTTAAAGATATAATGGATAAATTATATCTTTATATAATTCCAGTGTCAGGAAGTGAACAAGAAGACATGCCAGGCAACACGTCACTTTTGTACAAAATTTTATAATTTACAGAGGACTTATATGCACTTTTTCTATAATGAGTGTATAATACCTATACAATTCTGGTACATAATAAGTACACAAATTATAAAAGCTGTAGTAACAAGGTTAATCATCATCCTAATTCACAATCAGGAGTGTAAAGCAACTAACCAAAGGTCTCATAATTAGTGGGAAAGTAGACTAAGACAGGAAAAATCCGGTTCTTTCCCCCTGCTGCTGCGGAATTAATATCCATAACTTTCATTTCTCAGTTGACTTCCATGCAATATCTCATCTGGTTTTCCTCCTTTAGCTCTTACTATACTCTACCAGGGATGTCCAACCCACAGCCTGCGAGTCACATGGAGCCCAGGATGGCTATGAATGCGGCCCAACACAAAATCATAAATTTACTTAAAACATTTTGAAATCTTTTTTTTTGTGTGTGATTATGTGTCACAATGTATTTACAGTGTGGCCCAAGACAACTCGTCTTCTTCCAGTGTGGCCTAGAGACGCCAAAAGGTTGGACACCCTGGAGGGTTTGGACTCTAAACCAATTTCCTTCTAAACCAGTGGTTCAGAACTCAGGGAGATTCTGGTTGCCAAGGGACACTTGGCAATGTCTGGAGACACTGTGATTGTCACAACCTCTATATGTAGCCACTTCCACAGAGGCTCACCTAAGAGAGTGCTTATAAATGAGTTGCTGTGGAGGCAAAGGTGTTTTCCATATCTCCATCAATCAGATTTGGGGACTCCTCGAATTCTAACCAACACTTCTCTCACATACAGAAAGGGTAATGGATGAGGATCTGGTCAGATATCTTAAATGGAGTGGCGGGCAGTGCACAGTTCAGATCAGGAACCTGGGCCTCTTCCACGTGTCTCTAATCATGTTCAGGGTTATGGCTCTGGTGATTAATGCCAGTTGTCAACACAGAAGGAGCCCCAGGGCAAATCAGAGGGCTATGGTAGCTTGATAGAAATATCCTGTAAGAACACCTCCTTGCTTACCTTCCAATTCTCGGCTCACCAACCAGCCTTCTTATCTTTAACTTAGTCTCTTGAGTAATTAATTCATCCATCAGGTGGGAATGCCCCAAGCATATGAGTGAGGTCTGTGATGCCAAATAGATCTCACACTGCGAATTAATAAACTACCATGATGGTTAATAAATCAGTTGCTTGTGAGTTTAGTTGCTGTGAATGCTGTTAGTACAAGAAAACAAATGAAGATAACACAAAAGATAGATAAGTTTAATTAATCAGAAATTTTCTGCCCAAGTCTATGATACACTACTGAAGTAGGGAGGAAATTTTTAAAAGCTGCAGACCTACATGAATAGAATCATCCCATTTTATCAGGGAAAAAGCAGGTGTGGTATGTGTACAAAGTTTGTCCAGAAGGTATCCAGCCACATACTATGAAAAAGAGAGACATTTATTGAAGAAGGTACAAGATACAAGAAACATTGTACATGGGATGATGACACCTCAGTCCTCCTCAAAGTGGGCACCTCAGCACCTCACACAGTTCTCCCAGTCGTCATCAGCTGCCCTGTTGTACCTTCCAGAATCTTATCAATGGTCTGAAATCTCTTCCATGTTAAAGGTGATTTTAGTTTGGGGAAAAGCCAGAAGTTGCAAGGTGCCAAATCTGGGCTGTACAGGGGCTGGGTCACCTCGGTGATTTGATGTTTTGCCCAAAAATTCTACACTAGACACGATGCATGAGCAGGTGTGTTGTTGTGATGAAGCTGTCAATCACCAGGTGCCCATAGCTTCAGGTGCCTTCTGAATCATCTGAACAGTTTCTGAGGAAGAATGTTCAAGCTTAATGCAAAATTTGATGCAGATCAGTTGCTCTACTTGCTAGGTCATTTTGAATGTGACAATGACACAGTACACATGCTCACACTCAATGGCATCTACCGTCCCCATTGACTAGTACAGTGAAGTCATCATTGTTCATGCATGCGCATTCCAGTCCAGTTTCCTTGGCTGCCAAGTTAACATTGATGTGGTGCAATCATTTTTGTCATATTAACAACGGCTGGACTTTTTTGGACAAGCCTCACGTTCGAAACTGCTGTCATTTCACAGCCACATAAGTAGTGCATCTGCTAACTTAATAGTTTTATTTTTTTAATTTTAGGGTATAAATTACAATTTGGCAAAAGCACATGATGTGTTTTCTCTATCAGCTACATTGGCATATGAAACATAATATTCTCAAATATGAATGTAAAGTTTCTGAGTTCTCACACCCAACCTTAGGTGCTTTTAGTTTATACATACATTTCTAACTGGCTCATTCCAACTTGTGCCTCCTATGCAAAGTTCTAAATTTGAAATGTCATGTTTTAAGTTTTTGTCTAAAAATTCTCTGTAACTATTTCAATATAATACATTAAAAGTCTTTTCATTAGCTAGCTATGGAAGTAACTTTACTTTCCCTTTAAAAAACAGATAAATGCTTGGCATGTGTTTGTTTCTACTTTGTAAAATATATATTAAAACCAACATGAAAGGAACTAGATTATTCATAGTTGAATTAATTTAGCCTTACACACATTTACTATTAACTATAATGGAATATATGAAGGACATTCATAGTTCTATGCTGGCTTCCTTTGGGGCAAAATTCCTTGAAGTTACCAAAACAGTAGTAGACATGATTGCCAAGGGCGGAGGCAGGGAATTATGAGTTTCTTTAAAGAAATATTTTAAAATAAAAACAATTAATAAAAGAGACGAAAGAGCCATTTATAAAAAAAGCAGGAGGGAAATGTTGATTGATGATACAAAGACACACTATTATAAATAAGATTAAAATTTCCTTTGTTCCAAAACTGGGTTCATTTCTTGCTGTATTTTCAAGAGTAAATAATTAATGCATCAATGAATTATCATTATCACAGGTCATCAAGATAAAATGTAAACTCTATTTTTGCTGGAAAGGCATGAATTTTTTGCTTAAGAAAATTATCAGGGCATGATACTAAACGTCCTAACTGAACATGAAGATTACTCAGGTACAATGTTATGTATGTACAAACAAACAGATACACCTTCTTATTCTTAAAATTTTTGTGGGTGTGATGGCCATGGACATGTACCACTCAGAGCTCCTTCAGGAGGAATGGAAGCTGGGAACAAAGTTAACTGACAAAGGCCACACTTTCCGCTGGTGGCTACTACCCAATGACTGAACGTGGTGGGGTATTAATCCTATAGCAGACCCCTCTAATGGGCAAGTTTGGCCCATGGACTCCCTCCTTGGCCTGGCTGAAACTTTCTCAGCACCATATTGTAGCCTGAGGCTCTTTATACCCAATCCTTTTTTTTTTTCCCTCCTTTCACAGGGTTCAGACCAGCATCTCAGTCAAACAGCTCTCCCCACCTATTCCTGTTCTTTCTTCTATTCTATTTTTCACATCTTCCCCATAAGTCCCTTGCATTCCTAGTACCATCTTGACATCTGCCTCTGGGGAGCACTCTGGGAATGTTTAAAAATATTTTAATTAAAGAAATACATATAAATTGTTAAGATGTCAGAGAATATTTGAAATTATTGTGTACTGTCTTACCCCACCACAACCTCTCATCCCACTTACAAATGTAACCATTTTCAAGTTGCAGCAGTTTCTTCTGATTCTACCCCCACATTTCTAAATATGCGTGTCATTTAGAACCATATTCAGGGACACACACCAGAAACCTCAAAAAATCATTACTGAACAGAATGAGTTTGTTTTTCCTAAGAGAACAAGAAATCTCGAGTTTGGGAGTACATAGCTGACAAGACATCTCCATGATATCATCAGGTAGCAGGGGATATCATCATCCCCTCCCACTTTATTAAGTGGCTTTTTGTCAACATTACTCCAGCAATTAATTATCCCCTTTCCTGCAACAATTTTTCCTCTACTGGATCACTCCCATTAGCATACCAATAGAAATATAAATGTTATTTCTTCCATCTAAAAAAGAAATTAAAATCTCTTTGACCCCACCTCTCCTTCCCTATTTCTCCATTTTCCTTTATAACATAACCTTTGTTATGTTGCAAATCTCTCGTTTCTCTCCCCCCCTTATCTCTTAAATAAATTCCAATCAGGCTCCTGCCCACACCAGCTACTGAAATTGCTCTCATCCAGGTCACCCGTGACCTCTGCGCCACTCCACCTGATCAATGGTCAATCTCAGGCATCTTGTTGCTGGTATCTTACATACCAGTTATACCTGACTTTCTTCTTGAAACTTAATTTCCTGGACACCACATTGCCTTCAGAATGCTCTACCCCTGGCTACTCCTTCTTAGTCTCCTTTCTCCATTTCTCCAGTCTCCAAATGCTGGAGGACCCCAGGGATCAGCCCTTCAGCCTCCTCTAGATCTCTAGCTATACTCCCTAGGTGATTTTCAGCAATCTCTTGGCTTTGATACCATCTCTGTGGTTTTCTCCCAAATTTACCTCTCTAGCCCAGACCATTCTCTGAACTATAGATTGCTATAATTAATGATCTATATGAATGTCTAATGGGCATTTCAAACATTGATGCCCAGAACTGAGCTACTAATGTCTCCTCAAAAATGCCTTTTCTCAATCTTCCCCTTCTCAGTGAATGGTAAATCTAGTTCCTCAGAAATTTCTTCTACACCCCACATTTGATCCATTAGCAAAATCTGATGTCTCAAAACTTAAGATATACTCAGAATCGGGCTAGTGCACACCACTTAACCACTCCCATACATCAAAGTCACTATTATGACTCCCCTGAACTATGGGAACCACCGTTAACTGATCTCTCTAATTTGATTTTGTCCCCTGAATGTGTTCTCATGGCAATAGCCAGATTGATCCAATTAAAAAGTAAATCAGATCAAGTTCCTCCTCTGCTCAAAATTTTTCAAGGGTTTCCCACCACACTTAAGAGTTAAAGGCAAGTCTATTTAAGGGCCTAGAAGACCTTATATAACTAGTGCCTCATTTCCTCTGCTCTCAATCTTTACTACTCTTCTGCTTGCCCATTATACGCCAGTCATATTGATTCTGCTGTTCTTCAAACATGCCAAGTATACTCCCATCTCTGAGCCTTTGTACCTGCTGTTTCCTCTACCTAGAACGCTCTTCTGCAGATATCTTCTATGGCTTGCTCCTTCATGTCTTAATCACATAATATTTTGGTGAGGCCTTTCCTGGTCACCAAATATCAGGCCCATCCTCCCCACCAGCCCCCAAATACTTCCTATCTTTCTTGCTTTCTTTTTCTCCAACAGTTTTCACTTTCTTACATAATCTAAATTCTACTTATCAATCTTTTTCTTGTCTTCCCTATTAAAACAAGGATACTTTTTCCTTGTATACCAAAGATACAAGGTCATTTTTGCCTATTTTATTCACTAAACACTAAGCACTATTATTTGGCATATGCAGGCATTAAATCTATTTGGCTTTGAGTCAAACGTGAGTTCATGTATATCTCAGACTTATCTCAGATCCAGACTTGAAGAAAGCACAGAACAGACACTGAAAAAGCACATCTCAGGTGAGTATGCCCCTTTAATAAGCTTTCTTATAAGCCCTATCAGCGACCTCTGCTTGCTTTGGCCAGAATTGCTCCATATGGCCACATCTAGCTTCAAGAGAAAAAGAAAAGCTGAGTATTTAAATTGGTGATATTGCCACTCAGAACATCATGGTCTGTTCCTAAGGAAAAATGGATATTGGGCAAGCAACTAGCAATGTTTTCCATATATGCTGTTATCTTGATTTAGTTGTTATTTACTGATTTCTTATTTTAATGAATCTTTGTCTTATGTATATTATCTCTCATTAGTAATTATTATTGATAATAGTGATTAATAATAGCTATTATCATTAGTTCTCCTATATCAGATCAGATATATGGTCTACCACGTCCTTTTCTTCCCTCCTTCCAACCTCCCTAGAACCTTCTGTACCCTGCCCCAATTTGGACTAGTTGCACTCTAGGCCTAAGGCACAGTTTTTATTCTAAGACTTCACTCCCATACTATGTAAGATCCTCTGTTTCCTGGATCCTAAGAATCTCTGTTGTTTTAAGACAGTACATGTTCCAATAACTTCCTGAGAAAAGTACATGGCAGGTAAGTTGTTTTTTTTTTTTTTTTTTTTTGAGCAAACAAGTCTGAAAATGTCCTTGTATGAATGACAGATTAGAAATCTGCATAAAGAATTCTAGGCTAAAAATCACTTCCCTTCAGAATTCTGAAAGCATCATTCTACGGTCTTCTAACTCCTTGTTAGTGAGAAGTCTGATATAAGTCTGATTCCTATTCCTTTGCATGTATCTTGTTTTTCCTTTTTACTCCGAAAGCTTTGAGAGATTTTTTATTTTTGGTTTTCTAAAATTCACAAAACATGCCTTGATATTTGTCTTTTTTAAATCACTGGGTTCTTTTAAATTGGAAACAAGCAACCTCCAGTTCTGGAAAATTCTTTTTTTGCTGCCTTTCTGTTTTCTCTTATTAGTTAAGATATTAGATCTTCTGGCCTGAAACTCTAATTTTCTTATCTTCTACCACCTATGTTCACTATTACATCTTTCTGTGTTTCTGTTCTGCCTTATAGGAATATTTCAACTTTATCTTTCAATATTTCTATTAATTTTTCTGTTTATGCTGTCATATTCACAAGAGCTCCTTTCCTTTTCCCTGACCACTGCTTAAAAAAAAACAAAACAAAAAACCATTCCTTCATGTTTCAGGTATGCAACAACTACTTTTATTTCTCTGTGGGGATCAATTTTAATGCCCTGAATTTAAATTGTTTATTTCACTATTCACGATTCTTTTTCTTTTCTATTTTAGCCTCAACTCATAGATCTCACATTTACAGATAGAGAATTTCCTAAAAGGTATCATAATCTCTGTTTCCCTGGGTACATTTATTCATTTTAAGTATATTTTATTGATGGTGCAATTACAGTTGTCCCAATTTTTCCCTTTTGCCCCTCTCCACCTGGTACCCCCATTCCCTCCAGCAATCCCCCACCTTAATTCATGTTCAGGGGTTGTGCATAAAAGTTCTTTGGCTTCTCCATTTCCTATACTATTCTTAACATCCTCCTGTCTATTTTGTAGCTCCAATTATGCTTCTTAAACCTTGCATCTTTTGCCCCATCTTCTGCCTTGCCACTCCCTGCTGACAACCCTCCATGTGATCTCCATTTCTATGATTCTGTTCCTATTCTGGTTGTTTGCTTATTTTGTTTTTGAGTTTGTTTTCTTCTATATTCAGTTGCTGATAATTGTGAGTTTGTTGTCATTCTACTGTTCATAGTTTTGATCTTTTTCTTAAATAAGTCCCTTTAACATTTCATATAATAAGGGCTTGGTGATGATGAACTCCTTTAGCTTTATCTTGTCTGGGAAGCACTTTAACTGCCCCTCCATTCTAAATGATAGCTTTGTAGGATAGAATAATCTTGGTTGTAGGTCCTTGGCTTTTCATCACTTTGAATATTTCTTGCCAGTCCCTTCTTGCCTGCAAAGTTTCTTTTGAGAAATCAGCTGACCATCTTACGGGAACTCCTTTGTAAGTAACTCTCTGCTTTTCTCTTGTTGCTTTTAAGATTCTCTATCTTTAACTTTAGGCATTTTAATTATGGTGTGTCTTACTGTGGTCCTCTTTGAGTCAAACTTGTTTGGGACTCTCTGTGCTTCCTGGACTTGTATGTCTATTTCCTTCACCAAATTAGGGCAGTTTTCTTTCATTGTATTTTCAAATAAGTTTTCAATTTCTTGCTTTTCATCTTCTCCTTCCAGCATCCCTATGGTTCAGATGTTGGCACGTTTGGAGATGTCCCAGAGTCTTCTGATTCTCTCCTCATTTTTTTGAATTCTTGTTTCTTCATTCTCTACCGGTTGACTGTTTGTTTCTTCCTTGTGTTCCAAATCGTTGATGTGAACCCCAGCTTCCTTCCCTTCACTGTTGATTCCCTATGGATTTTTCTTTATTTCATTTAGTGTAACCTTCATTTCCTCCCTTATGTGTTTGCTGTAATGAGTGAGATCTCTAAGCATCCCGATCACCAGTGTTTTGAACTCTGCACCTGCTGGGTTGGCTATTTCCATTTCACTTAGTTCTTTTTCTGGAGTTTTGATCTTTCGTTTGGGCCATTTTTCTTTGTCTCTTCAATTTGGCATCCTCCCTGTATTTGTTTCTATGTATCGGGTAGAGCTGCTTTGACTCTATCTTGGTGCACCTGATACATAATAAGGGGCGGAAGTTTTAGGCATTTGCCAGGGTGAGGCAATCCACTTTGGCACTTTGTGGTGCTGTATGTGGGGAGGGGTCTGAGAGGGAACAATGCTACTTTTTCTGCTCTTGCCTGGTTTCTAGTCACTTCCCACATACAACTGGCGCCCTTCTAGTTGCTGCCCTTGTGCTGAATCCCAGAGCAGGTGGGTTTGCATGCAGTTCCTTTAAATGAACTCCCTTGAGAGACTGGCAGTTTCTTCTGCCACCCCAACCTCTACTGGCTTTTACAACCAGAAATTATGAGGCTTTAATTCCCCAGCTCTGGAACTCTGGGCTGCGTGGTCTGCCCTGGGGCTGGAATGGCTAGCTCCCTAGGTGTCCTTCCCGGTTTTCATCTGTCACAGGTGAATGTGGGACCATTCTTCTGGAGGCTGGTGGTTGCCGTTGTCACTGCCTCACTTCTACTATCTTCAAATCCAGAAAAACCTCTAGATTGGTGTTTCCAGAAAATACTTATTCTGTATCATTTGTTCTTTATACAAACTCCTTCTGGTTTTCATGTTTTATCCTACATTGTACCACCAGGCTAATTTCTGCACTACACTCTTACTCTCTTTTTACTCAGTGTCATACAACTTAGCACTCGTTAATGTCCTAGTGATTCCATGTGTTTGTTTTCCTTGACTAGATATGCTGGGGACTCAACTTGCACCTTATAGTTCCTCGGTATTTCCCACAACGACAGCAGTCGATGAAGTCTGTGTGATCAGTTTTGTATAAATAACATACAATTACTAATAGTTATAACTTTAAAACCACATTTGTCCATTATTATTCTATGAGGAAATCAAATGGATTTTCATACAATTTGATGAAAGGAGGGATCAGGTAATGATGCTATCCATTCTACAACTGACAAGGTTGTGATAAAAGGTTTCATAAGGTCACAATTTATCTGTGACATGCTTCAAAAATAATTTATACTTTACATAACCTTTTTTAAGTAATTCATGACAAGAATTAAAAAAGGAAAATATCTTCTCCTGGCATTTTAAACTTGAACATGGAAATGTAAAATTGTTATAAAAACGAAATCAGAATACAGTTGACTATATAGTATGTACTTTTATGGTTAACTGTATATGTATAATTCAAATAATTTATTCTAAAATCAATATAGGTGAAGTTATATCTATCTTAATGATTATACTGCTTTTAACTGTCTGCAAATACGAGTGTTAAAGTGGTATAAATTTAATAGTCTTAATGCTAAAAATATTATTTCCTAAAAATAGTTTGTTAAATGGTTTAAGAAATTCAAAGCAGGAAATTATTAAACACTTTCTCATCACAAAATCATTTCAGGAGACTAAAAAACAATGAGAAATATATTTGATTACTAATAAAACTAAACTCTAAATTACACTTCACACTTTTAAACTAGGAATAGGCATAGTCTATAAAACTAACTTCAAAAGACAATTTTCATTCAAAACATCTATAGGTAAGTCTTTAGGGGTGTCCAACCCATGGT
Source organism: Pteronotus mesoamericanus (assembly GCF_021234165.1). Taxonomy (NCBI): domain Eukaryota; kingdom Metazoa; phylum Chordata; class Mammalia; order Chiroptera; family Mormoopidae; genus Pteronotus; species Pteronotus mesoamericanus. The sequence goes on along the minus strand of NW_026555295.1, from coordinate 7,271,427 downwards.
CTGCGGGCCACATCCAGCACAGGATGGCTATGAACGTAGCCCAACACAAAATTGTAAATTTACTTAAAACCCTTTTTTTGTTCATCAGTTTTCATTAATGTTTGTGTATTTAATGTGTGGACCAAAACAACCCTTCTTCTTCCAGTTGGCCCAGGGACACCAAAAGGTTGGACACCCCGTCTTAAATATTCTGAATTCGTAAGTGGAGAGAATTACTTTTAAAGTATTACAATATATGGGTCATTAGATCAACAACATGAACTAAGCTCTGGTAATGATGACAACCTATAAAACTCATTATTCATCAGAGGGAAAATCCAAGCTCAGACTGCATATTCTGAAGTCCTTTATGTTGTTGCAGTTGCCTTCCTGATTTCTAAACCATTGACTTTCTGGAGAAATAAAGATCCCTTAAGAAGAAGACAACAATACAAATTCTAAATTTAATAAATCCTAAATTTGCCATGGCTGGGGCGGGCAGTGGGGAGATTTATATTAGTTGAGGAGGAGCCACAATCAAAGACTGAAGTTCAACTAAGTACCAATACTGAGAAACTTTTTGCACTCTTTTTCTAAAGGTTAGAGAACATTATATTATGATCAACTGGTACTATTTTAGAGATAAATATATGGGGGAAGTTACAAATAGAAATTTAGGCACATGTTATCTTTAGAGCCACCACGCTGGGGGATGCACAAAAGAGGGCCCTGAAGAGAGCTTGTGGAAGTGGTTTATTTATTTTGCAACTAAGAAAGGGTTAAGGGGATCCTTCTAAATTTTAGCTTGTGCACCAAATTTTTAATTTACTGTGACATTAGAGATCTTTAGGAAAAAACAGATATACCTATTTTTAGAAGACCTAGCTAACAGTCCTGTCTAGAAACTGAGGAAGTGAATTGATAATGTTAAGTGGTCTCTCAATGGTCCTAAAGATGTGGGGACTAACTCAGACCTGTGAGCAGGTTGGAGGTAAAGTTAGTTTGTTAAAATATACCACATCGGGAATGTGCTGGTAAGTAAAAGATCTACTTTAGGAATATCTTCTTGATCATAGAAATCAAGTACAAAATATGACAGGACATAAAAAATAGTAAATTCCACTGGAAATTAAAAGCAGACGCATTTGTATAACAGCTTAAGAAAACAGTATTGTCAGGTCACTGTAAATTACAAAAAGAATTTTGTATATATTTTATCATGCAAATTCCTTTTTTGCATTGAATAATTCACTAGTGAGGGGCATTCCTCTCCTTTCTCCCCCATTTCCCCCACATATATATACACACAAACTTGCTTATTAAATTAAAATGCAATAAAGTCTACTTAAAAAGGATTGCCTTTTTGGGATGCTCCACTGCATATTTTAAGATGCCTGACATGTTCCGACTTACCCAGTGCGATTGTAAGGGTGGAGGCAATGAGACACACCTCATACTATAGGTGGTAGGCATGCCCTCCAGTCAAATAATTTTGTGCTTGCTTTTAAGGTGAGTAATGGTATTGAGAAGTACAATTTGAGCTGCACTAACTTTAAAGCTTTCTGTGGCAAATATGTATTCAAGTTTTAAAGTCTGATTAAAACTTTTATGAAAACAAATTATGAATTTTTAAATAATGCCGTTCTTTTCAATAGTATCCTAAGTTGAATTTAAAAAGTATTGTGGTTCTAAAAATATCAAATAGTCTTTGGAAAGTGATAATTTATGACAGTTGAGGAGGTAACTAAATAGTTATCTTCATGAATAAAGGTACACAAGTTTTAACAAAAAATAAGGTGAAACAAGAGTCCATTAAATGACAAACAAAATCAGTCACATTATAACAAGAATTTAAATTGACACAGTATATTCAATTCCATAAAACAGTCATAATTATTAGTATGACTGATGTAACTTCAATTACATGTATCAGTAGAATATGACTAATGGTTCTTTCTGTCACAAGCAAGTAAATTTTTCTACACAAAGAGTATTTTTTAAGTCTATCAGCAAAGATGAGGCATTTATCCATTATTTTGTGATCAGTGGACACTAATTGTTATGATTATGTCCTAAATCTAGTTTCATTCAACAAATAACTCCTTGTCTAGGTCCTAACTGTGCTGTACAATAGAAATTTCTGTGATGGAAATGTTCTGTATCTAGACTGTCCATATTACTAACATGTGACTAATGAACACTTAAAATGTGGGTAGTATAATTGAGGAACTGAATTTTTAATTTTATTAAATTTTAATTAAGTTTATACTTAAATAGCCACAGGTCACTCAAGGCTACCATGTTAAGCAGCACAGCTTAGCAGCTTCAAAGAGTAAGAGCAAATGTCTTATTATGTTAGGTCTAACTCTAGTCTGTTTGTTGATTTCCATAAGCATGGCATTCACAAATGTTTGAGTGGTATGCCAAAAAAAGCCTTCCCCTATGGTTTTGTCTTCATTCAAAAATATGATTAAATCTATGCCAGTAAATATCTAGTACAACATTCGGACAACACCAAATAAAAAATACCATCTGAAAACATTTTTATTAGTGCTTACAGTGTGTCAGTACAGCTACCCTGATTAATGAGGTAACCTGGTGGCCTATGTCAATCTGTCTAATGTTAGTTCTAGAATGACTAGAATTCAAACTATGAAATATCCACTCCTAAAAAGTTTTTGTCCATTACCTATCATAACACAAGAATACCAATTACCGCATAGTTTTCAGCTCCATTGGTTAAACACTGCGAAAGCACGTCAAACCATTTTACCTGACAGACATATTTGTTCTTCCATTTGCTCAGCACACACTGACTGTTTTGCATCAGCTCCTGAAGGAAACAGAAAAAGAGAGAGTGCAGTTGGCTATGCACACTGTCGTTATCAGTTAAAGTGCCTCTGATTTGCAAGCAAAAAAAAAAAAAAAAAAGTCAGCATGCCACACAAAGATGCAACTGTTTTTAAAACTCCTCACTGGACAAAAGCAAAGCTATCATCACCAGGAGAGTTGATCCTTTATGAAAATTAAAGCTGTTGAGAGATGTTTTAAAACAGATTTGTTTGTTGCCATTTTTGAAACTTTTGGAAAGATACCTCCAACTCTTTGAGTGAGTCTCGAAGTTTTTCTGGGCGTCTGTTTTTGAGAGTCCACGGATAATCTCGTGCTGGCAAATAAAACATGTACTACAGTTAGTTAAACATGACTTAAAAAGGAAACTCTTCTTAGCAGTGTTCCTAAGGAAGATTAAAATAAAACACCTCCTTAATTGAGAGGAAGTGGGCTTCATTTCCATCATCAAATGACAGCCTTTTGAAAGGCTTTGTCATTGGAACAGAATTTTTACCACAAAACAATCTCCCTGATCATAATTTTATGATGACAACCAACAAGGCTTGGAGAATCCCTGGGAAAGTTTCCTAAGCCTGTGAACCTAGTATTTAAAGGTAAATGACCCACTCTATAACAAAAAATAACATTTTCATATAAATAATGAAATGTTCAATCCAAAAAAATTTCAAAATTCCACAAGTAGACTTCTCAGACCTGAAAATTCCTAGTGAGTAAATATAGTGAGGAAAGAAGTAAAATACAAAAAATGATGCACAGAAAAATAAATTTTAAACTAAGCAATACAGTATCACATATTAAGACTAAGGAAAAAATTTAGAAAAATCCAAGTTTTAACAAATTATGTACTAATAGTTCCCTTTTTTATGTTAAATAATACTCTTTCAAATCTACACCACAATTCAATAATGATAAAACTTTGTTGTGTTTTAAATACTTTTAATTAAAACATAAAATTATTTAGTAGTCTCAACATTAGCCTAAATCAAACTAAAAATAGTTTTGTTTAAAAAATTAACAAGATGCTAAATTGATTATAATATCTATTTCATCACAATAATGAATTAATCTATGAATTCTCTTAATTTAAATGAGTTCTATATATGTGTGTGTGTGTTTTGTGTGTATATACATATATAGTATTAATACACAGACATTAAAATTTTATAGCATAATTGCTATATATCTTATTTCAGCAAATTAATTTTATTTTATAAACAAAATTTATGTTAGAGCATATAAGCAAATTTTAAAACCTATGTTACAGCTACTAATACAGTATTTTTAAAAATGAAATACCATTTAAAACAAGAGAGCAATTAGGATTTTTCAGCTCTACCTATATTCCAAACAAAATGTAAACTATATTTAAGCCATTAAAACCATATTACATTGTAGCAATATTACATTAACATATTTATATATTTTAGAACAGAAGACTAAAGAGAATAAAATGCAAATACTGATCATTACAAATCTTATTTTCTTAAAATAGGTAAAACAATGATTTAGGCATAGGACAAATAATAAAATGTCCTCAGAATTTAAGCATGATACACTTATTTTAAATATACTGAATAATATAAATATTCTTTATGAATATTTATAAGAAAGTTTGTTTATATAAGCATAAAAAAACTGGATAGAGATTTCAATGCTCTAAATTAGAAATGCCTAACAAATACAATTCTTACTCATATGTTTATATACCTAAACAATGGAAATTTATAATTATAAGAAATTTAGAAGGAATAAAATTTCTTACTCATGCAGAAAGCTTAAAATATTTTTTAAAACTGAATCTTCAAGGATATTAAAATTCCAGTTTCATAATAATTTCATAAACTATATAAAGTAAGCTTACATTCTGCCAGCTTCTGCTTTTCTTCTAAGTTACCATGCTCTGTTGCTGATACTGTGGTAGAGAGTTGGAAGGAAGGAAAAAAAAGTAGAAATTATTTTTTATTATAACATATTTTTATATGCACATAGATCTTGTATTATTATACACATCATTGAGATTAATAAATTATGCTAAACTTTTTTAAAAGCAATGGAAAACAATGCCATAATTTGGATGTTTTCATTTCATAGAGTTATTTCCTAAATTTGCAGTGAAAAGCCTTATGTAAGCACAACAGGTGGGCTGATATCCTGAGCTTGCAGTCTCATCAGATATGGAAGGGAACTGCAACTGAGCCCAGAACAGAAGCTGTTTCAGTCTGTCATCAGAACCATGAAGTCAGCCTATGAACCATCAAGCTAAGCACACAAGATGCCTACACAAGCCCCACTTCAACAGAGACCAAAACAGGAAGTAACTCTAGCTAGAAAGACCTTTTGGCCCATCAAAAACTTATGGGATTAACAGGATTAATCAGATAAAGAAAATTGATCATTCACTCAGAAATGTCTATTTCAGATACCAGGTGAGGATCCGGCACAACCCACGCATTAACAATGCCCTCTACTGGGATGCTGATAAATAAATGTGAATAGACTGTCCAGCTATCAGTCTGATCAGCAGTAAAATGAAAATTTTCATGTTCTTTTCCAGCATTTTATCAATATTGCTTTATTTTATATAGAATAGGTATCAACCCCAGCATTTCTCTGAAGAACTGAAGTGACTTTTCTTCAGTCTGTAATTTATTTAATGGTCAGTATCATACAGTTTAGAATATTTAGTTTATAAAAATTAGCTGAGCAGAACAGATACTTTACCTGGTTGATCGGTCTTGTCATAATACTGGTATATACCAATATCTCTATCTATAGAAAGGAAGAAATAACATTAGATTATGGTAAAAAGTTCTGGAGAATAAGAAGCCAAACCAGATTATATGGCAGGGAGGACAAAAACAGTCTCTTTATGTTACTAGAAATAAAATGATTTAAAAATATCTAGACATGGGTTTACGTATTATAGGGATAATAGAAAGTTTGTCAATCTAATTAGAAAACATTTACACAAAACTAGAATGCCATGAGGAAAGGAATAGTAAAGAACTGACATCAAGGGAAGACTACCTCTTCTCTTTCACACTTCCTCTGATATTTTTCACAGGGTGCTACCAAAAGGGAACTGCCACTATGTAATGCCAAATGAAATCAGTGGGTGGAAGAAAATTGCCCTAACTGTTGAATTCTGAGCTGTGGCTTTCTTTTCTCCTATTTAGCTCAAGACTGGTAGGGTGTTTGGTGGGGAATCTGTAGGAAAGAAAGAAAGAAAGGATTAGAGTAAGGTATGGATAAATTATCTGAAGCTGTTTAGACTATGAAAACCCTCCAAACCCATTCAAAGTCAGATGCTCTGACAGGACTGAAAAAGAAGCAACGCTAGGATTCCTAGATGTTGAGAGTGATTTAATCAAAAGATCTGTTCTTACAGTTTAATTACAGGATAACAAAATAACTGTGATCATTTTCTTCCTATCTGTGGATAGTGAAATTTTTCTTTGAAGTAACATTTGTTTCCTTTCATGCAAAGTAACTCTAGTTACTAACAAAAGGATAGAACTATAAGTGGAAGCAGTACAGGCTGCCCCCTAGTGACCGCTTCAAACTGAACGATGAAACTTCAAAATGTATTACACCTAAAATTAACTTTTTAAATATAGTTTTCAAAAACAGTCAATCATGTATACTTAATGAAGCTCTATTTTATTCATTATGCTACTAACTGGAAATATAAAGAATGCATTTTAGTTCTATTAGACTAAAAATACCTAATAAGAAGTGATTGGGAAAGGTCATAAGTAGGGATCCTAAGACACTGCTAATATTTCATTTCTTCATCTGGGTGATAATTTTATTAATGTGTTCACTTTAGACAGTTCAAAGACAGTTAAAAACAGGTCCTTATAATTTTTATACTTTTAAATACATGTTATACTTTTATAGTACTCCATCATTCCATGCATCCAAATATTTACAACTCTGTATTAGCACTACGAAGAACATAAGGGCCCTGAATTCTGTGCACAAGTCTGACCTGAAGTGGGGTGTCACAATCCAAGCAGGATAAGGAGGGATCCACATTAGGAGACTTCCCAACATGGGATGTCAGAGTCTAAGCTGGATAAGAAAGATGTACACGCAGAGAGTTGGCCTGACATTCTGTGTTAGAACCCTAGCAGGGTGAGAAGGATATTCACATGGGACAGTGGCCCAGTGTGGGGTGCTACAGGCTGAACAAAGTGAGAACATCCACAAATGGCAGGAGCCCAACATGGTGTGTCAGAGTTCATGTGGGTGAGGGCATCCATTCAGCAGACAGAGTGGCCTCAGAGACAGGAGACTGATTGCATACAATGTGATTGATTAAGTTAAGTAAATAAAGATACAGGAGCCCCAGCTCTCCCACCATCTGCAAAAAGATGTATTCTGTACAAATACAGAAAGGGATAAAATTAGAATGAACACTGTTAGATTAGAACTGGAGGTACCAATGTGAATTCATAGGGTTTTTTTTTTAAGATCTTATTTATTTATTTTTAGAGAGAGGGGAAGGAAGGGAGGAAGAGAGGGAAACATCGATGTATGACAGATATATTAATCAGTTGCCTCTTACTCGCCCCCAACTGGGGACGTGGCCCAGAATCCAGGCATGTGCCCTAAGTGGGTATCAAATCAGAGACCTTTCAGCTCACAGGCCAGCACTTAATCCACTGAGCTACACCAGCCAGGACATGGGTTGTTGTTTTTTTTGTTTGTTTTTAATCTGCACCCGAGGACATGTTTATTAATTTGAGAGAGAGAGGAAGCGGGGAGAGAGGGCAGGAGTCAGGGAGGGAGAGGAAGAGAAAGAGAGGGACAGCGGTGGGGAGGGAGTGGTGGACATCGATTGCTTGCCTTCCATATGCACCCTGACCAGGGATAAAACAGCAACCTAGGTATGTACCCTGACTGGGAATTGAACCCACAACCTTTTGGTGTAAGGGATGACACCCCAACCAACTGAACAATCTAGCCAGAGCTGAACTCATGGTTTTCAATATAAAGAGAGAGATATAAAAGTAACTGTGGTTATAAATGTGAGTGTATACATACATATATATATATTCTCTAAGCTCTGCCCGCCAAGGGGGCCTGGGAGCAAAGAACACACGCAAAGCACACCTTGCATTGTTAGAACACACTTCTATTATTCCTCCCTCCACAAAAAAATGTGAAATGCAAAGAATATGAATATAATTAATTGTATGTCTTAGCTGTATGTTTGAAATATTATTTTAATAACAAACAGAAATGCCTTTGCCATTATCTAGCTCACAAATACTTATGAATATAAATCAGTTATTATGAACAAAAAACTCCAGCAAAAATTGAACATGTATGTATTTTAGGAGGAAAAAATATTAGGCCAATAAGATTAGTTTTCACAACAGAAAATCTAACTCAAGATGAAAAATAAGTTAATCAGAGTAACTAAAAGGAATTATTTTCCTTAGCCAACTTTTCACTAAGTAAAAAGAAACTAATGCAACTTCAGCTAGAGAATCTAGGCTCTAACCTTTGTTAGTATTTATTTATAATGTTGTAACTTGTATTTGAAAAATATTGAAATTAATCCAGAGCTCATTTACCCGCAATGTGTAAGGTATTCTTCAAAGACCACAGGTGCAGTTCAGTCAAGCAGAAAGACATCTGATGGCAGAAGGAATCGCTGTCCTGTTTAAAATAATTAAAAAGATGTGCCAATTAATTATCTCCTATTGCCAATAAAACCAAGATCCCTTAAAAATAACAGAAGCATTTGCCACTACTGATATTTAAGATATGGTTCATTAAAATAAACATTTTCATATATCTTTGGTTAGCCATCCAGGAATAAAGTCCAGAAAAAGGAAAAATACGCTTCTTTTCCTATACTTACTATTGTCATCATACTGAGAAATGTGGTAAGAAGAATATATGAGTTTTCAATGACGTCTTTGGTTTTTAAGAGTCTGAGTATCTTTAGAATTATTTAGTATTTAGGCATTTTTAAAAACATTTTTAAGGGAAGGGCACATCTGTTAGCTAGTTCTTAGGTACAAACACATTTTGTGGAATGTTTTTAATGTACAAAGCACATATTACAATCTCTCACAAACAGGCTAATTAAAATAAAATTTTCAAGGTAAATAACATAGGGGTACTATAAGAAACACATTTATTTAGAAGTAAACTATGTGAAAACACATTAGCGTTCAGGTTACTTTGTTATTGTACTCCAACTGCATTAAAAAATGGAACAATAAATAATAAGAACAAAAAATGTACATCCTGAATTTCCTTCCAGTTTCAGTAGCATGGATTAGTGATGGATATTACTGATACTTTTTTAAAAATCAAGGAGAACGTAATCACTTTGGACTGATTTGAAGACGACCAATCTGAATCAGAAAAAAGCAAACATTTTATAAATATTTAAAAAGAATTTATATAACCTTCAAATATCTGCTTGTAAATACATATAGTACCATAGTCTGTGTATATTTTACTACATATTAGAAATACATGTAGTAAACTACCAATACTTTCTTTTTTAGAGATCATAAAAGAATTGTTCTTTCCAATAAACTTCTGAATAATAAAAGAAGCTTAAAAATATTTTAAGACATCTTTTAGATGAAGAAAGAAGCCCTTGGCTTCTTTAACTTTAGCAGTGACAAAAAAATATTTTCTATACTATTCATACCAGTGATAATCCAAAATAATTTCAGACATTAGCACAAAATTCTTGGGCATTTCTTCATCTTTACATTTGACCTCAATGCACTTATAATCATCAAGAAACTTGAACGTTCAATTAATAAGACACACTGTGCTAATTATTAAAATAGCAAAGTGAGCAATGTAGCAGCATAAATAAGAAGGGTCTGAACCAACCTGGAAGAGTGGGCCTCAAGAAAGGTACAGAGAAGTTTTGAAATGTTAGAACCTTAAAGAAGTATTATATTCTAACAACTGTATGATGATGATAACAGATAATACTAAGTACCTACCTCATGACAAACATTGTTCTATACATTTGATATAGAACAATGTATTGATATGTATTAATTCATTTAATTCTCATAGCTACTCTTTGAATTAGCACCATCATTACTTCTATAATGAGGAAACAAAGCACAGATAGGTCACATAGCCAGAAGGTAATGGAGACAGGCTTTGAATCTAAGCAGACTGGCTCCAGAGTCTGAGCTCACAACCACAGCACTCTCCCTCATCTGGCTCTACAGAGGTATGGGAGGGAGAGTGTGCAGTCCTTTGAGTAAAAGAAAGACAAGTCCCAGGGATGGTGGTAGATCAAGACACATGATGAAAAGTGACAGACAAATTAAGTTGAAAAGGGTAGAAATAAAGAGGCTATATATAATAATAATAGTAAGTTTTGAGTTGATACGAAGTCATCCTTTTCCTTATACTAAAGTGCCTTAGAAGTTAGAGATAAAACAAAGGCTCTTTCAGTCCCCAGATCTGCTCTCCTCTAACCAGAAGCTAGCTGCCACTGTACACAGGCAGGGGGTAAGAGAGCAAGTGGACTGTATTACTATGAAAGAGGACACAGTTCCTTATTAGCAGGAAACAGGGAAAAAGAGATATTAAACAACTTAAAATTTTTCATTTCAGCTGAGTATTACCTTTCATAGTTGTCACCTATGACTCTAATGAGCCTACTGTTACCAAAAATATTTCTGAAGCTTGGTTCTTAGGAAATGTTTTAAACAGTTTTATGAGGCTCTTTTCAGAATTATTACATTATAGTTATGCTTAAACTAAAATACTTCCTATATGAAAATATGTAAACTGTACATTTTCATTGGGATTGGTAAAGCCTAGATGCTTATTTAGTCAGTTCATTAAGTAAATATTTATTTTGCATTTATTAAGCTTGGTGTGTAGATTCAAGACTCTAAGAGGCTGATCTCTTATTCTATTCAATAACTTCTCAGCTTACTAGCTAACTTGGACAAATTACTTATCTTCTCTAAGTTCTCCCAGCTATAAAATCGGTATAACGATGTACCTACCTCAGAATTGTATTAAGGGTACCATTATTCAGTTTACTTTATTGTTGCTGTTTTTGGTGCTGCTGCTATTATTACTCAATATGTCTAGCACTATGTACATTTATATGGAAAAAATGAAAATGTATTAAATATGATCTCTCATTTTATATACTTATTTCACAATGTGAAATGAATGAATAACTACTAAGTACAATAGGATTTTTATTAAGGAAAAACATCTGTAGGTGGAGAAGTTTCTACATAAAAGGAAGTATTTGAATTGGGACATGCAAATGGGTTTATATTTCAATGGGATAGTAAAGAAAGGAAGTAATGAAACAGGTGCAGACTTCCTCCAATATTCAGCATCAAAAGTCGCAACTTCTAGACTATACTAAAAAATAAAAACTCACATTAATCAATGTAATGCTTATTCAAATACCAATAATTAGAATTTATGACAATTTTGGCAAAGACGAAGCTGAAGTTTAGCTGTTAGTAGCTACATAAAAAGATTTTATCATGCAAATTAAATACAGATAAAGTTTTATAAGTGAAACCAAAAGGGCAATACCTTTATTTACATTCAAAAGAAGACTTCACATGAAATTATATATTTCAGTTTATGTCAATTCAATAATAAAGAAGTGGTCAAAACTTTCCCGATAACAGAAATGAAAAGTGAAGAATAATTTTCTTTGTAATCCACGTGGGCTATTTCTAAGAGGCAGGAATGCTTTTAACTAGAATACCCATAGGTCTATTATCCATATCTTTACTAAATTTTAAAATTCTAAACCACTCAAAAATCATGCAGTTTGGGGGGAAATAAGCAAAATGAGGTCCATGGAGAGCTTCAAATGTCAAGTGCAAAGTCCTTGACCCTCTGTATCTGGACATAAGGGGAAATCCTGAGAATAGTATAGTGTAGAGTCTATAATTTGTACTTGCCTTCCTGCTTAAGACCTAAAAATTCACATCTGGTTCCAATGTAGGTGAGAAAAATGTACAGGCTAGTTATCAAAATGTCTGATGTACAAAAAACACTGTACTACTTCCCACTAAAAAGTAAAGGACAAAACAGGGAGAGAGATATTTTACTTTACAAAGAACTTTATGGCCCCAGAGGGAATATTTTGTTAGTGGACCTCAGAATAGTGGACTCATTGAGAGTGGTGTTATTCAGTCAAAATGGGATCCACACTCAGCAAAAGTAGACATGGTAGCCAAGGAGTAACCTATACACCTGAAGAAATAGCGACAATAATCAGTTGATAAAGCAAGCCTCCAATGCTCTAAATTTTCTTTGCAGCCACTTACCCTGGGCTCCAGCAGAGAGAAGGCAGAGTGGAATGGAGACACTAGAGGAGAGTCTGGGGTTGGTAGCTCTGGGGAGAGAACTGAAAGAACAGTCCCAAGGATCCCTGTGCTGAATCATTCCCCACACAACAGAGCATTCCACTCTGAATGGAACCAGCCTGAGGGGAAGCAGTAGCCCTGTCGCAGGAATCACGTTGCCCTACCCTGTGGTGCTTAAGCCAGGCTGCTGATTATAGCTTGAGGATATATCACAGATTAAGTTTAACTACTAAGGCAGAACTCTGGGAGTTCTATGAGACTTTGGCTGACCCTCTCTGAGACCTGGTGCATCTGATAAAAGCTGAACTTGGTGTGTAGCCTGATTCTTTCTGTACACAAACAGGCTCAGCAGAGGGAGCCACGTATTGTGGATCACTAATAGCTTCAAACAGATTGACCAGGGCAAATCACAAGCAGCATCTGACAAAGGCCTACACCAGAGTCTTTGCAGATCTATCTAATACATAGAAACAAACACAAAGCAGCAGCCAAAAAGGGGAAGACAAACAGACCCCAAATGAAAGAACAAGAGAATTGTCCAGAAGAGCTAGATGAAATGGAGGAAAGCAATTTATTAGAGAGTTTAGAGTAATGATTATAAGGATACTCAACAGAATGAAAAAAGACATAGAAACCATAAAAGAAGACCAGTCAGAAATAAAGAATGCAATATCTGAAATAACTAATACTCTGGAAGGAATAACAGTAGGTTAGATGAAGCAGAGGATCAAATCAGTGATTTGGAAGACAAGGTAGGAAAAAACACCCAAGAAAAGGACGGGGGGAAAAGAATTTAAAAAAAAATGAGAGCTTAAGAAACATTTTGGACAATAGGAAGCATAACAACATCCGCATTGTGGAAATAGCAGAAGGAGAAGAGAGCGATAAAGGGATCGAGAACCTATTTGAAGAAAAAACAAGCAAAAACTTCCTTAATCTAGTGAAGTAAAAAGACACACTAGTCCAGGAAGTCAGAGAGTCCCAAACAAGTTAGACCCAAAGAGTCCTACACTGAGACACATCATAATTAACATGACAAGGCTTAAAGACAAGGGGAGAATCCTAAGAACCAGAAGAGAAAGGTAGGTAGTTACCTACAAGGAAGTACCAATTAGACTGTCATCTGATTACTCAACAGAAACATTTCAGGCCAGAAGGGAGCAGCATCAAAGACTCAAGGTGATGAAAAACAAGGACCTACAACCAAGGCCACTTTACCCAGACAGGCTATCATTTAAAATTGAAGGAGAAATAAGGCACTGCCCAAACAAGAAAAAGCTAAAGGAGTTTGTTAACACCAAATCAGTACCATAACAAATGGTAAAAGGCTTGCTTTAAGAATAAGAGAAAGAAAAAGAAAAAAACGGAAGAAAAGTCTAACAAAAAAATGGCACTATATACATATCTATCAATAATCACCTTAAATATAAATGGCTTAAATACTCCAACCAAAAGACATAGGGTAGCTGAATGGGTAAGAACACAAAACTCACCCCTGCTGCTGTTGCTCAGTGGTTTGAGTGCCAGCCTGCAAACTAAAATTTTGCTGGTTCAATTCCCAGTCAGGGCACATGCCTGGGTTGTGGGCCAGGTCCCCACTTAGAGATGTGCAAGAGGCAACCAATTGATGTATCTCTTGCACATTAATGTTTCTCTCTCTCTATTTCTCCCTCCCTTCCCACCTCTGAAAATAAATAAAACCTAAATTAAAAAAATACAAGACCCATATATATGCTGCCCCCAAGAGACCCATCTCAGATAGAAATATACACACAGACTAAGAATAAAGGGATGGAAGAAGATATTTCATACAAATGGAAAGGAACAAAAATCTGGGGTAGCGGTACTTATATCTGACGAAACAGACTTTAACACCAAGACTATAGTAAGTAACAGAGAAAGAGTACTTAATGATAAAGGGAACAATCAAAAAAGAAGATACAACCCTAGTTAACATTAACACACCCAATATAGGAGCACCTAAATATGTGAAGCAAACCTTAATAGACATAAAGGGAGATATGGACAAAAATACAGTCACAGTCAGGGGTTTTACCACCCTATTGACTTCAATGGATAGATCTTCCAGGCAGAAAATCTAGTCTCGTTTAAGTAGAGAGCAGCCTTAAACAAGCACTAGTATCAAATGGATTTAATTGATATCTTCAGATATTTTACCCCAAAGCAACAAAATATACATACTTTTCAAGTGCAAATGGAATGTTTTCTAGGATAGACCACATGTTAAGACGCAAAACAAGTCTCAATAAATTTAACACTGAAATCATATCAAACATCTTCTCTGACCACAATGCTATGACACTAGAATCATTCAGAAGAACACTGAAAAACATGCAAAGACATGGAAGCTAAATAACATGTTACTAAACAATGAAAGGTTCAACAATACGACCAAGGAAGAAATCCAAAGATGTGTTGAAATAAATGAAAATGAGGATATAACAATCCAAAAACTGTGGGACATTGGGAAAGCAATCCTAAGAAGGAAATGCATACTATTACAGGCCTATCAAAAGAAAAAAGAAAAAGAAAAAGAAAGAAAAGAAAAAAGCTCAGGTAAACAACCTAACTTCGCACTTAAAGGAACTTGAAAGAGAACAGAAAACAAAGCCCAAAGTGAGTAGAAGGAAGGAAATAATAAAGATCAGAGCAGAAATAAAGGAGATAGAGTCTTCAAGAAGATACAAAAGATCAATGATGCCAAGAGCTGGTTCTCTGAAAAGATAAACAAAATTGACAAACTTTTTACCAGACTCATCAAGAAAACAAGAGAAAGGACTCAAATAAATAAAATAAGAAATGAAAGAGAAATAATAACTGATGCCAAAGAAATACAAGGGATTGTAAGAAAATATTATTAACAACTATATGCCAACCAACTGACAACCTGGATAAAATGGATAAATTCCTAGAAACATACAATGCTCCAAAACTAAGTCAGGAAGAATCAGAGAATCTGAATAGACAGATTACACCTAGTGAAATTGAAGCAGGAATCAAAACCTGCCCCCCCCCCAAAAAAAAAACCCTGGACAGGGTGGCTTCACAGGTAAATTTTACTACACATTCCAAGAAGAACTAACACCTCTCCTTCTCAAACTATTTCATAAAATTCAAGAAGAGAGAAAGCTCCCAAACTCTTTTTACATGGTCAGCATTATCTAAATTCCAAAACCAGATAAATCCACTACAAAGAAAGAAAATTATATGCCAATATCCCTAATGAACATAAGTGCTAAAGTCCTCAATAAAATATTAGCAAACTAAATATAGCATGCACTAAAAAGACCATACACCACGATCAAGTAGGATTTATTCCAAGAATGGAAGGCTGGTACAACATTTGCAAGTCAATAAATGTAATTCACCACATAAACAAAATAAATGATAAAAACCACATAATCATATCTATAGATGAAGAAACAGCTTTTGATAAAATCCAGTACCGCTTTATGATCAAAACTCTCAGCAAAGTGGGAACAGTGGGGACATATCTAAACATAATAAATGCCATATATAACACACCCACTGCTAGCATCATACTCAACAGGCAAAAATTACAAGCATTTTCCCTTAATATCAGCAACAAGACAGGGATGTCTGCCTTCACCTCCCTTATTCAACATAGTACTGGAATCCTAGCCACAGCAATCAGACAAGAAGAAGAAATAAAAGGCAACCAAACTGGAAAGAAATAAGTAAAACTGTTATTATTTGCAGAAGGCATGGTATTGTAAATGGAGAACTCCAAAGATTCCACCAAGATACTAGAACTGATAAATGAATTCAGCAAAGTAGAGGAATACAAAATTAATATGCAGAGATCAGTTGCATTTTTATATGCCAATAATAAACTAACAGAAAGGGAAATTGAGAAAGCAATTCCATTTGCAATTGTTACAAAAAGAATAAAATACCTAGGAATAAACCTAACTAAGGATGTAAAAGACCTGTACTTGAAAAATTATAAGACACTGAAGAAAGAAATAGAAGACGATACAAATAAGTGGAAGCACATACCATGTACATGGATAAGAGGAATTAACATCATATAATGTCCATGCTACCAAAAGTAATCTATAGATTCCACACAATTCATATCAAGATTCCAATGACATATTTCACAGAACTAAAACAAATATTTAAAAACTTTATATGGAACCACAAAAGACCTTGCATAGCAACAGTATTCCTGAGAAAGAAGAACAAAGTTGGAGGAATCTCCCTACCTAATGTGAAACTATAGGGCCATAGTAATCAAAACAGCATGGTACAGGCATAAAAACAGATAATAGATCAATGGGCCAGAAAAGAGAGCTCAGAAATAAACCCACACCTTTATAGTCACTTAATATTAGACAGAGGAAGGAAGCACATACAATGGGTTAAAGATAGTTTATTCAATAAACAGTGTTGGGAAACTTGAACAGATATGTATATATAAATGAAACTAGATCATCTTCTTAAATCACACACAAGAATAAATTCAAAATGGATCGAAGACTTAAATGTTAGACTGAAACCATATAAATCCTAGAAGAAAACATAAGCAGTAAAATCTCAGACACTGCTTGCAAAAATCTTTTTATTGGATATATCTCCCCAGGAAGAAAACAAAAGAAAAAATAAATAAATGGGACTTCATCAAACAAAAAAGTCTTTACGCAGCAAAGGAAATTGTCAACAAAATAAAAAGACAACCCACAGAATGGGAGAACATATTCGCTGATACATCCGATAAGGGATTAATATCCAAAATTTACAAAGTACTTACAAAACTCAACATCAAAAACACACACCGCCCAATTTAAAAAATGGGCAAAGGACCTGAATAGACACTTCTTCAAAGAGGACACACAGATGGCCAATGGACATATGAAAAGATGTTCAATGTCACGAGTCATCAGAGAAATGGAAATTAAACCACAATGAGACATCATCTCACACCTGTCAGAATGGCTATCATCAATAAATCAACAAAAAACAAGAGCTGGCAAGGATGTGGAGAAAGGGGAACACTCTTGTGCTGTTGGTGGGAATGCAGATTGGTGCAGCCACTGTGGAAAGCAGTATGAAGATACCTCAAAAAGTTAAGAATGGATCTGCCTTTTGATTCAGTAACCCCGTTCTGGAAACATATCCAAAAGAACCCAAAACACTAATCTGAAGGAACATAAGCACCCCTATGATCATTGCAGCATTATTTACAATTAAAAAGATATGGAAGCAGCCCAAGAGTCCATCAAAAGATGAGTGGATAAAACAACTACGGAACGTTTACACAATGGAATACTACTTGGCTATAAAAACGGTAAATTTTCTTTAACCTTTTCAACAGTATGGATGGATCTGGAGAACATTATGCTAAGTGAAATAAGCCAGTCAGGAAAAGACAAATTCCATCGATTTCGCTCATATGTGGAATTTAATGAATGATCTGAACGAGGAAATTGGGGATGGACTCATAGATGGAGAAAAGGATGACAGCTAGGGGCGGGGGTAGGTTGGGGGTAGGGGGACTGAGTAGAAAGGAAAAAGGACTCATAGTCATGGACAACAGTGTGCTGATTGCTGGGGAGAGAGGGTATAAAGGGACTAAGTGGGAAAAAAATACAATAAAGATTACATTAATTTAAAAAAAAAAAAAAAACACACCTAACAAGTAGTAGGTACAGCAAGTGAGAAGAAAATGGCAATGTTCATTAATGACTGGACTTGTTTATGAACACATGACAGCTATGGACTCCACAAAACAGGTGTAATTAAGGAGAAGGCCTTGCAGGGGTTATGCATTATCACGTGCAAAAGATAATAATGTGGCTTATTCATCCTTCTCTTTCCGTGAACTTCAAATATCTGCTAGTAAGACCATACAAAAGAGAACTGATAAGAGTACATAAAACAAATTTGTAAAAATCTAGAATAACCAGGTGGACATGGTGGGAGGGGACCAAATCACTATCCTTTTCTTTTTCCCTCTCTTGTTTCAATGCTGCCTTGTAGCTCTATGACAATAGCCCTTCTAGCTTCCTGCACAGACCCTCCTCCACAACTTGCACAGAGCAGTGCCAACCTTCCCTGCCCCTCCCATGATCCTCCCTGCAGCACACAGGGTTCCTTCAAGCAGTCGCACCACCCCCCTAGCAGACTTCTGTGCCCTGTACCGATCACCTTTACACACCTGGCTAGGCTGCTGCAGTAGAGGCAATGAATCCTGGCCAGGACTACTTTCATTATGGCTGGGGATTCCAGTCCCAGCTAACCAAGTCCTACCCATTCCACCTCCTCAGCGGCTACTCCGGCCCTGTGTGTTTCCCCTGTGGTGGGCTAACCACAGGGAGGCTGCAAAGCTTTAGGAATATAGGATAACTTACAGAGACAGCCAATTTTTATGACCTAGCAAGAGGCTTAGCTAATACAATATCATGACTGTAAATCATCTAGTGGTAACATTGGTGAGGACTAAGGCCACTTAAATCAGAGGTCCTCTCTTTTGCAAATAGTGTCCTGGATGAGACCATAGCCTACCGTCTTTCCCAAATGCTAGACCTGGAAAAGGAATTCCTTTTTAATCTCTATTGACCAGAAATAGAATTGAGGTTTCCCATACCGTCGCCCTCACCAAGAAGCAGGTCAGCATTTGGTTTCAGAATAGTAAAATGAAATGGGAAAAGGATAACAACAAAGCCAAATTCCTGGTATCCCAACAGGAGGTGAAGGATGGGGAAACTAAAAAAGCCCAAGAACTGGAGGAAGAAAGAACTGAAGGCCCTTCAAATTAACAACTACTTTAAAAATTTTATTATATACTTTTAAAGTTAATGCTCAATATATGCTGGTTTACACCATCTATTTTTTTTTGTTGGAAGGACTCTACCTGTGTTTCAAGCTACTTTCATATCATTGCTCTTGAGATCTCTGCACTTGAGAGGGATTTGAGTGTTAAAAGTTTCTAAAAAAAAGTTTCTAACATCACGTAGAAGCAGCCCTTGAGCTGACCTATGTAAGGGCAATTTGACACTAACCTTGCAGCAATATTTTTATAATGGTAGCTCTTGATGTCTCAGCTAGTGATTTTGTTCAACAATGAAAACTTACTAATAATTACCACTAAATAATTGAATATAAAAGACTTCATTAATCAAATAAATATACTTGAAAATTTTAAATCTTTGTTTTATAGTGAGTAAATTTAGATAACTATTAATTTTTTAAAATAATGCCATGTAATATTTACTTTGATTAAAATGTAATATTTACATATTTTTCTTTCTGCTTTTACTAATGGTACTGGTGCCTTTTGTTTACTTCTAAAATGTTTCTTGATGTAAATGTAGTATCTCTGGGAAAAGTCTAGGCCAAATATTTGGAAAGCACATGTTAACTGAAGAGTGTGTGTTTAGTCCAGATTCTGCAGTGTCCTTTAATTTGGGGAAATTATTTGGGCAGTGACAAAAGATTCAGGGAAATAACAAAGTTGACATTTAATCATTTTTCTGTAGTCTATACCATTTATGGCAACTTAATCATCTAGAGTGAATTAAAAGCTAATTATAACATTTTCCTTCATTAATTTTTCACTCTAGCAAGTCACTTTGTGGAATCCCTCCCCTTTCTAAACTTCCTTTCCTTTACAACTGCATTTGATATGAACTAGAATTCCTAGGTCCCAATACAGTGGCCACTACTGTGGGTTTTTTTTTTTGGAGGGGAGGTCAATCCTACTGTTGATAGTAAAAGTGGCACCAGGTGCTAGACTCCTGGAGTTAGACCATATCTTGGTTCAACAACCTTGGTACTTGAGTTCTGGCTAAGAAAGAATTCAGAGCCAAGACTCAAACTATAAGAGAAAGTTTATTTAGAAAGTTACAGAGGTAGAAAAGAAAAAGTGAGCTGTTAAAGAAATGGGCTCAGGAAAAAAAGTTACAGAGGCAAAAGAAGGGCCCTTAGAGTTTAGGAGAAAGAGATACACAAGGAAAACATGCCTGGGGTAAGGGAAGAGGGGTTGGGAAAAGGTGAGAGTATGCTCCATAGAGTCACTCAACATCCTTCTTAGCCCTCAAGATGTCTTGCTTTCTCCACAGTGTGCAGTTTGTTTGTTTTTTTAAAAATGCAGACCTTTAAACATCTTGCATCTTACTCAAGAATGCCAGCAGTTGAAAAGAATTTTCTTGTTTGAAGAATATGCCTGGAGGAGGTAGTCAAGACTGAACTTGTATTATTCAAATATTGTATTAGTGCATAAATAGTTGTTTTGAAAGGAGGGGGAAAGGGAATTTCAGAAGAATGCTAGATTCTGCATCCTGGGACAAGTGTGTAAAGCTGAGAAATACTGCCCCATTCAGTGCCCTTGTGTATTTCTCAGGGGATAAAACCCAATGTACTTGACTTAGAACTAGAACAAAGTAGTTTTATAGGGGGAAAATGAATGAAAGAATGAATTAATTAAAAATACAGCAAACTGTCTTAATATTGAGCACTGAATAGGAAAAGGAATTATCCAAATGAAAGGAATAGCAGTTGGAAGAACCAAAACAAAAATTGACCATAATTTTTAATTTATTTTAAAATATCTTTTTAACTTTACAACTTTCTGATATTTTCATTTTATAAGGTAGTTGATGACAGGCTCAGATGTCTCTGAAGGCCATTCTGAATACAAACTTCAGGGTCCAAGCAAGAATAAGCAGCATGACTTAAATTGAGCTTGACCTAAATCTAGATATTTTTTATTGTGTGTGTTAAGGGTAAGGGGCAGGCAGAATCTATGACAGCCCAAACTTTTGGGACACAGAAATGAGAGGATTATAGAGAGCTCATTATAATAAATTAATATTTATTTGCTTTAAGAATAATTATTACCATATACACTAAATTTAAAGTAGAATGCAAAGTAAACAGTTGTACTAAGATGCTGTGACTTGTTGTACTTCTCATATTTTGAAGAATAAAAACTATATTTTAGAGACAAAGATTAACTTGCCACTAAATAATTCTTCAAAGTACTTGCCTTTCCTGATTTCTGAAGTCAGCTATTTTTAACTGCTTTGGGAAGAATAGGAAGCTTGAGGAAAAATAAGACCCTAATATAAAACATGATGGGAAAGAAATAATTAACAAAGAGAAGACATTGGTGTAGTTTAATAAAAGTAAGTGATACCATGACACCAAGAAGACATTTAAGACAAAGGTGTACTAGCAAAATACCTCAAATAGCCTAAGGGAATATCTTCGGCATGAATTTAGAACATATACTTGCTATTGATTATCAAGAGATGTTCTAAAGAACATTTATTCGTCAGTCTAAAATGTACAAAAAAGATAAACAAAGAGCATGAATTTAAGATAAACCCCAGGTTAGTTGTATTAGGTGTTCTAGTCATTCATGTTGCCTGTGGAAATGGGTTCTTGTCGCATCACGAAGAAAGCATTTTGGGAACCACATATGGGAGGATGAGGTGTAGTGGTAAGATTTATTGAAGATGGAGCAAACACAAAGGACTGTCCTCAGGTACCTGGAGTCTGTGTCTCATCTACAGCTGGGTAGTTCAGCTCTGTCCCATTGTGGAAGAAGTCCAGTCTTGTCTTCATCAAGCCCAGAGGAAGGGCCAGTGTCCAGAAATTCTGTGCCACTGGTTCAATCCATGCCAAAGTTTAGTCCAGTTTAGTTTCTGTCCCCACTTGGCAACTTAGTCTCTGTTCCTGGCCGTGCTCCAGCTGGCATTGTGTTGCTGTACCTAGGTCTGTCCTTGGACACACATGGCTGCTGGGCCCCCATGGCTGCTATGGAGGTAGAATGCACAAACGCATGCTACAGAGAAAGACCTTTGTAAAGCTTTGATTAAATTACCTTGAGTTTGGGAAAGACCAGGTGTTCTTTCAAACTACCCAATCTATTTTTCAATCCTTTGAGGGCTTGTGCTAGGCCCTCCCCTTAACCAATCTGGCCTTTTCCCGGATTAGACACCTTTCTTCTGTGGTTGTCATGGCTCCTACTGCGCATACCTCAAAGTAGAAGGACTTCCTCCTGCACCATCTTGGCTTCTGCAGCACAGGCACCCAGCAGAGGAATTTCCTCTATTGTTTTTACTCCTCCCTTGGTAATCCCAGTTAATGACTGGTAACCAACCCTTCCTGCCCTCTTTGGAGATTAGGTCCTGAGGGCGGAGGATGCGTCAGCCCCCTTGGGAGCCTATGACTGCTGTGGTTTCCTAGTGAATGAGGTTTAATGTCTGATTCTCCCTAGTTTTATTAGGTTATGTCCGATTCCTTCCTTTATTTGCTTCCTTAACTGCTTGCTTCCTTTATTTATAAGTGGATACCTATGCTAACAATAACTAGGTAATTTTCAAATTACATAAAACACAGTATATTTCCCCCACAATCTCTTATCTAATTCCATCAACACAGACGTATATTAATACCAGTAAAGCATATACATGAACATATTTAATCAGTGTCACATTATCAGAACAAAAAAGTGAGACATTCAACATTAAACAAAACTATTAAGTAATTATAAAGTTCATGTAAAGGGCAGAGCAGTCTCAAAATAAAGAAACCTCAATCTTGGATTGACCCCATTGTAACAGAAGACTGGAGTACTAGGGACACTGGGTCATTTGGACCTGAGAGAGTCCTAGGATATCTAAATATGAAGTATCACAAATACTTTCAGCACTTTAGGTATATGACATTTTATCACAAGTCATAGATACAAATATTGACAAAGCAGAATCTCTACTATCAAATACCTGTAACCTACTGCAGCAGATAAAATAGACACAAAAACAACAATATGGAATTTGTGGTAAGTGCTAATTTAGCAACATAAACAAAGGGCTATGGGTGTTCAGTAAATGTTCTAGTTTGAAAAAAAAAGAAGTGTGCTTAGAAAGTAGAGGGCATTTAAGGATTGTTTTTCATAGAGGGAGAGATAAAAAGGAGGGAACAATATTCAAAAGCATAAATTGGAAAGAAAGATGCAAGGATTATTTAAGAAAAAAATAAGCAATTGGTTTCATGCACAAATAGAAGAGATAAATCAGAGCCACACTAGGGAAGTCTTTGAATGCCAAACTTAAGAATTAAGATTTTGTATCTGTTAGGTAGCTAACTGAAGAGTAATGAAAAGTTTCTGATCTGGTAGTTTAGGAAGGGTAATCAACAGATCAGAATTTTTGTTGGAAGATTAACAGTGCAAGTGGGAATATTAAGAATGGAAGAAGAATATTTGATACAAGTGACCCGATAGAAATGGAATGAAGTAACAGATAACACCAATATACCACAACAAAGACTTGAATTGGGATGGTGGCAGATGGACTAGAAATAAAGAAACAGATTCAAGTGATCTTGTGAAGAAAGAATCAATAGCATGAAAGGACTGATTAAGTATAGAATGAGGGAGAAGGAAGAATCTGGAATAACCATCAAGGGATGGGGATCTGATTACAGCACAGGCAGTGACCCTTGCTTTGAACAGGACTCCACTGAGCAGGCATACCTCCATCATGATGTGCCTGGTAAAAGGGTTCTAGTCATTCTGTTCACAGTGATTGCCTCAATTATTCAACTCACACACTTCAATTTTCCAGGCACCTGACCTGGCTACTCAGTCTCCTGTTAGACTTTAGCCTTGCCCCTCAGCTGTAACTCTGGCTTTTCCTCTTCCTTAGACTGTGCTTCAGCTTCTTCACCCTGTAAAAGCAGTCACAAATACTATTTTTCTTGACCACACCGGGTTTCCAGGAACTTCTTATCTATATCTATTCCCACTGGGTATATCCTAGTTTCAAGCGCAGCACTTGAGTTAAAACGCATATAGAAACAGATTAATCTAGAAAAGGAACAAATTTTGCTAATGTCAATAAATTAAGTTTTAAAAACAATGACAGACTATTTTTCTTGGTCACAACTGATCCCCAGGAACCTCTTACCCATATCTGTTCCTACCTGGTGTGCTCTAGTTTTGAGGGCAACACTTGAATTAAAACATATATAAAAATAGGTTAGTATAGAAGGGGACCAAATTTTGCCAATGTCAGTAAGTTGAATTTTAGAAACAATGGGAGTTTAAGGTGTAAGAGTAGATAGGGGTATAAATTTCTAGCTGAAATACAGGAAAACACAGGAAAGAGGCCTGGGCCATATAAACTGTTGTGGAACTTTCCAAATAGAAAGATAAAATTGCTGACAAAGGTCCCAGGACAACAATTAACTCAAGGGTAGATATTTTTATAATTTTCCAACAAGGAGAAAATGAAAAAGACAGATTAAGACAAAACAGTGTCATGAAAGCCATGGAGGAGAAAATGGTATGTGTGTTTTAAAGTGGTCATATAGGGATCAAACTTGTTAATGAATTTTAATGTAGAGATGACCTCAATATGGTTTAATGAGAAGTAATGTTTTACCGAGGACACAGAGATTAAATCTTCTAAACAAGGTGCGGTTCTACTGATCTATGTTGGGCTCTAAGCCAAAAGTGTCTTAACTGTAATGCTGCTGTGACAAATATACTCCAAATCATTTAGCCTCTTTGCCTCAATTTTCCCACCTGCAAAAGGGATAATAATATTGACCTGCATTTGTAAGAATGCTGTAAGTATTAATTAATGTAGTATAATGCTTTTGAAGATGAAAAGTGCTGAATATTATTAGTGGGTATTGCACAACTAATTGTCTATAATGCTGAAAAGTTTATCCTTTAATTTTATTCAAACAACAGTTATCAAATAAGCGTCCTAGCTCTCTTAGTGACATTTATCTTCAAATATTATTTCTGACAAAAGTAGATTTACACCTGTGAGTACACAAAACACAGAGTTTATTACTGTAGTATTTATTAACTATTGCATTATTTTCCGTATGAGCTGCATATAGATTTTTTCCATATTATAAGTACTATGTCATAGCACATAAAGTTCTAGATATGTTCAGAAGTCTAGAATACCTTTTCATCCTAAATGTTAAATGTTAATATTCAGGACATGTTTATATGATAATTATTACTGATTGTGAGTATTCAGTAAATGCTAAAAATACTTTAACTTATAAAATTTTAGATTTAACAAACAACACTCAGCAAATGGTAGAACCAAAATACAAAAGCACAAAGCACTGTGTTAAAAGCACTAGTATGTCATTTTAAAAGAAGCTATAGAGCCCTCACCAGTGTGGCTCAGTGGGTTAGGCATCACCCAGCAAAGCAAAAGGTTGCTGGTTCAATTCCCGTTCAGGGCAGGTCAGAACAAATGCCTGGGTTGCAGGCCAGGTCCCCAGTGTGCAAGAGGCAACTGTTAGATGTTTCTCTCACACATTGATATTTTTCTTCCTCTCCTTTTCCTTTCCTTCCTCTCTAAAATTAAATAAAGTTTTAAAAAAAGTTATAAAACCTAAAAGTGCATAAAAAAATGGAGAAACTTTTAAATCTATTAGATACTCTGCCTATTGTTTCTTCTTGGGTTCTAAAATTATGATAGTAATGCACACTTTTTGTTAGAAAAAATGCACAAAATAGGGAAGTACTTAATGTTAAAATGAACATGTTCCCCTCCCACCACTCTCCTACTCTGAAGGGAGCCATGGCACTGCAAGACATGTGGCCGTCCAGACTTTCTTGATGAATCTAGAATATGTGGACATATTCTATACTGACTTGTTTTTATTTTTGTAAAAACCAGGTTTTATTATACATACAATTTGCTTCTTTTCATTGAACACCATAGCACGGATATTCTCCCAGAGAGCATATACAGATTTACCTCATTGTAGGTTGTTTTTTTTTTAATATATTTTCCTCTAAGCACTGTTTTCATGACATTCTGTAAAATTGTGATTTGTTGTATTTAAGTTTTTGTTGACTTTAAAAGATTTTATATTATCTCTTTTGGTTTTCCTTTAACTCATATGTTATTTAGAAGTATTTATCCAATAATTGGGGATAATATAATAGGTTTAACATAATCCCTTTAAACTCATTAAGATAGTTTATGGCCCAGAATACAGGCTATCTTTGTAAATACTCCATTCCACATGTACTTTACTTTTTTTACACTTTATTTTTAAATCATGTTTATTCTATTACAGTTGTCTCAATTTCTCCCAGTTTGCCCTCCTCCACTCATCCCACCCTGCCCCCCACTCCCACAGTCAATTCCCACTCTGTTGTCCATGTATATAGGTCATTCATACATATTCTTTGTCTAGTCCCTTTCCCTTCTTTCCACCAATGTCCTGCTCCCTCATCCCCTCTGGTCACTTTGTCT
The DNA here is from genome assembly GCF_021234165.1 of Pteronotus mesoamericanus. Classification (NCBI taxonomy): domain Eukaryota; kingdom Metazoa; phylum Chordata; class Mammalia; order Chiroptera; family Mormoopidae; genus Pteronotus; species Pteronotus mesoamericanus. The sequence goes on along the minus strand of NW_026555295.1, from coordinate 7,244,948 downwards.
GCTCCATGTTTCCATACCTGTGGTTTATTTTGTTTGTTGGTTTACTTTGTTCATTAGTTTATTTTGTTGAATAGATTCCAGTTATAGGTGAGGTCATACAGTATTTGTCTTTCACTGACTGGCTTATTTCACTTAGCATAATAGTCTCCAGTTCCATCCACGCTGTTGCAAAAGGCAGGAGTTCCTTCTTTCTTTCTTTTTTTTTAAATGCACATTTTTTTAAATGTCAAAACCATTGTAAAATATTAAAAAACTTAAATCCATTATAAAGTCTCAGAAATTGAAACATGACACCACATAGAAATAATCAAGTACATCGATGAAATAAAATGAGCATTCTAGAAACAAACATATATATCTAACAATGGGATACATGATTAAACTGTTTTTTCAAATCAATGGGGAAAATAAGGCTTATTCAACAAATAAGGTGCATGAATCACTACTTCTTGAAATAAAACAAATACAGAGACCTGCTTTACATATTATACAAGAAAATATTCAGGTGAGTTAAAAATCAGTATATAGAATCTAAGGAGTTTAAGGAGAAAATACAAAATAATATTTACCTTACCCTAAAGTAAAATATTCCAACCCAGAAGCTATAAAGTAAAATATTGACAATATGACTATATTAAACATTTAAGATTATACAGTAATACACATTTAAAAAAATTAAATGACAAGTAATATAATGGGAAAGTATTTATAACACATGTAAAAAGGGTTAATAGTTGTGTTTTTTTTTTAGGGAAAAAATCTACAAACAATTAATCAAAAATGGATAAAGAATACCAAAAAGTCATTTAAAGCTTTTTAAAAATAACAGAAATAGGCAAGAAATATAAAAAAACAGGTTTAGTTTTAACAAATAATAAAATAACAATTAAAATATCATTGACATAATCAGATTAATATTACAAATATTGGTAATATCAAGTATTGGTGACTGTGAAAGGAACTGGGTACTCATAGACTCTTTTTCCTTATCTTCTTAAAGCAGTTCCTTTAACATATCTTGCAATGCTGGTTTGGTGGAGGTTTATTGTTTTAGCCTTCATTTGTCTGGGAAAATCCTTATTTTGCCTTCCATTTTAATTGAGAGCCTTGCTGGGTAGAGCACTGTTGGTGGCAGGCCTTTGTTTTTCATTCCTTGGAATAATATTTCTTGACATTCCCTTCTGGCTTGTAGTGTTTCTGTTAAGAAGTCAGCTGCTAGCTGTACTGGGGCTCCCTTATATGTTACTACCTCTTTCTCCCTTGCTGCCTTTAGGATTCTGTTTGTCTTTGATACTTGCCATTTTAATGATGATGTGTCTTAGAGTGGGCCTCATTGGGTTCCTCTTGAATGGGACCCTCTGTGCTTCCTGGACTTGTGTCACTTTTTCTCTCCTCCAATTAGGGAAGTTTTCCATCATCACTCTTTCAAACAGGTTCTCTATCCCCTGCCTCTCTTCTCCTCCTTCTGGTGTCCCTATTATATGGATATTATTATCTTTCAGGTTGTCCTGCATTTCTCTCAACACCTCTTCATTCTTTTTGAGTCTTTTTGCATTTTTTTGCTCTTTCTTGGTGCTTTTTTCTCCTTTATCCTCCCGCTTACTGATTCGATCCTCTGCTTCATCTAGCCTGCTTTTGATTCCTTCTATGGTGTTCAATTCAGAAACTGTATTCTTCATTTCCTCTTGCCTCTTACTGATAGTTTCTATGTTCTTTTTCATGCTGATATAGTTTGCAGTAACTTCCTCGTAGTTTCCCTGTAGGTTTTGGTAATTGTCTCTGAGCTCTCAGAACTCAATGAGCTTCCTTAGAACCATTGTTTGGAACTCAATATCTGATAGTTTATTTGCCTCTATTTCATTTAGTTCTATTTCTGGGGATTCCTCCTTTCCCCTCAATTGGGGGATGTTTCTTTGTCTTCCCATTACTTGTGAGGCTCTTCTTTTTTGCTTCTGCTTCTTAAATTATCTGTCTTGATTTCCTGACTTTGTGTGCAAACTTCTATGGTAGGAGACCACTGTTTTTTCTTTCTGGATCTGCCTCTGACAATATCAGATGTTGACCCTGTCTGACCTTAGGCAGTCTCCTCATTATATTTTAATAACTGAAAGATGTGCCATTGGATAGTGGCCATAATTTAATTCACTGTTCCCTTAATGGAAAGCATTCTTTTTCTACGTTTTGACTTACAAACAATGCTACTACTACTATGAAAATATATGCACATGCCTTATGTTTGATAGGTACTGCCAAATTGGCCTCTAAGATTGTACCAATTTACAGATCCATCAATACCATCACTGCCCACTTCCCTATCACCTCAGTAAGATACAGCATTACCAATGTGTTACCTTTTTCCAATCTGGTAGGCAAAATGTTGATTCAGTTAGTATTATGGTCCATTTTCCATTTATTAAATAAGTCAAACATCTTTTTATGTATTTTTAACAATTTTGTTTCTATAAATTACCTTTTCCTAGGTTTTGCCCATCTTTTTATTGAGTTCTTTATCCATTTCTTTGTGTATGAATATTAACCTTTTGTTCTATACATTGGGAATCTTCCTTTTTAAGTTTTTTCATCAACTTAATAAATGAAAACAAGGGAATGTAGAATTCACCTTTTTAAAAATACTGGGTATAACATAACAGAAAGCTGTTTTAATTCAATTCAGTGAGTGCTGTGCAAAAGTGCCATGGCCAGAGAATGGATCTTCACAGCTGCTAAAACTTGGCCAGGTGATGCTATTTCTAGATGAAGCAAAAGGCAATAGATTCCCATGTCCCAAGAAAACCTGTCCATTATTCTTATCAAGAGATTAGAAGAAATTCTATGCCTAGACAAAAGTCCCTTCACTTTCCCAAAATAAATCATGGCAAAATATTTATAAATCTGCTGTTGTACTAAAATTTGGAAAATATTTCTCTAGGGTATTGTACAAACCATTTAATTCACTTAGTTAAATAGATCTTGTCAATTTCACATTTTCTGTACTGTAAGCAGTTTTGAAATTTAGACAATTTATCAATGGTTTCTTCATTGTGGCCTGTTTCCTCCTCTTCTTTCTAATTACATGCATCAAATTAAATTTCACTAATATTTAAAGATCAGTGTTGACCTTTGCATAGCCATTTTCTAGGTTCCTGTTAATACAAACATTTTGTTTGCTGATACTCATTTTAACTGTTTTGCTGCACAAAATTTCCATTTTTCCAAAGAGACTTGTATGTAGTTGATGTGCCTTTTTCCATGACCTTGCAAAATAACTGCAATGGCTTAGATAAGGTATTTTAGAAAGAAGAAAAAAGGAATGCCTGAGTAAGCTAGTAATATCAACAACAATAAAATAACCTTTGCTTACAACCACCTTCAACATATGCACCTACCTCTCTGATCTTAACATATATAAACTTAATTCTTGTTTTTAGGATGTATCTAAATCACTACAATAAAAAGACAGTGAAAATAGAAAAGTTGGCAATGTGATCATGACAAATCTAGATTATATCTCCAGAAATATAGTTTTATGCTGCACTTGAATAGATAAAAGGAAATGTGATTTTGAAGAAAAAACTGAATTTCAAGAATAATTCCTAAAAAGCTGAGTTATAGACAAGAGAACACTGAAATACTCTTATCTAAACCAATGCTAACTGCCAAAATAATTTGTCAATTTAGAGTTACTGTTTTAAGAATCATATAAATCAAAGGCTGTTGCAAAGTGAGTAAGCATAAAAAAAGATAGAGATCCTTTCTCTTCAAATAGGAAAGACAGTGAAAAATTTTGAAGTAGCCTGCAGCTATACCACCTCAACCTTGTCAGATTTCACTTGTCAACACTTTGATGACAGATTGCCACCCCCCTCTAAAAAACAAACCCTAGTAACTGTTGAAAGAAATGGCTTCTTATAAAAAGGGGGATATCTCATGGAACTTGATAGTTGTATACTTTAAAATCCTTTCTTCCCAAATGAGACTTGAAAAACATTTTTCTGTGGCTTTTTATCAAAACTGAGAAGCTAAAGACCCCTCCTGCTCTGGGGAAGTAAAAGGGAGGATAACATTTTTTAAATCTTGCTAAATGTTTTTCATATTCATTATTTCCTTTAATCCTTAGAGTAACCTTCTGAAATTATGTACTAAATTTTGGGGGAATGTGTGTGCATATGTAGTGTATGTGTGTGTGCAAACAGTATTTTTTCTGGGCAGGGAACAGCAGTTTCTCCAAGGAGTCCATTTGTCTCCCCACCCTTCATCTCCAAATAAATGAACCCTGATAGACTCTAAACCTCTTAATCACAGATATGAAAACTGAGGTTCAGAGAATAAAAGGAATTTGAACAAGTTCGGTCAGCTGGTTAGGGGGAATAGTCAGGACTTGAACTCCTGCCCACAAATTATCTGTGCAGTGCTCTTTCTACTCTGCCTCCTTCTGTTTAAATGCTGTGCTAAATAGAACCTTTTAGTTAAGTTTCTGCTTCAGCACCTGCGACAAGTGTTAGTTTAGACTTGTATAATTAACCCATGGCAAAAGATATAAATGAAACCTATTTTCTGGCTAAATTTATTTAGCTTAGAAAGGCCTTGTAGGAAGTCACTTGAATGACTATTTAAGCATTATTTTTAATTAATTTATCAATAGTTTGTATATAAACTGATGTATCTAAAACTACTGATTAAGATTGGCATTTCTTAAGTCCTAAAGAATCTCCACACTATTTGCTTAGCAAACTTCATAGATAATAGAAAAATAAGCACCAACATGAATTATTTTTTATGGTTGGTAAGTATATCAATGTCTTCCTTTTAAGTTACTATATCAGAGAAACCTTATTTCAATTTTGACTACCCTTATTTCATAATGGCTCTCATTAAGTTCTCAGCCTCTCAGTCTCTGTAAGTTCTGAATGAAATGTAAACAAACCCTAAATACTCAGTTTATAAGAATTCTGCAGTGAATCCCATTATATTGTGATTGGATCTTCCTTTGTACTCTTTCTTCCCTCATTGTTTTTTTCCCCACCGTTACTAATGGTTTGTCACAGCATTACCACTTATATAATACTTTTATTATTTTTGTTTCAGTGGTTGAATGGAGAACCAAAGTAGGTAACTCAGGAAAAAAAAAAACAGCCTTTTCTTATAGAAATGAAGGCTTGTGAATAACCACGAAGGTCCCCTGAGAAGGGATCAATTTCACCTTAATATATTTAACACAGGCATATATCATCACAGCTTAAAATGTTAATAATTCCCCAATGCACTAGGAAATTATTACCTGATATTTAAAAATCAGTAGACAAGAAAGATTCTAGATTATATTGTTTTATCCTAAAGCCCACACAATAGGATTAATAAAAAAATTGTTTCCTATGTTTTTAAAACTGCATTCTATATTAAGCTGCCAAGTAAATGGGATAATGTATTTGAAAATATGTGGCAAGTGATAATTGTTCAATAAATGTCAGTTTCCTTTTCCTGATTATTAAATAACCATAAAAGAGTCTGATTTCAATAATGCAAAAGAAAAAAATTCTAATTATTTTAGCATTTCAATGGGTATCATTTCATCTTCTAATTATTTTCAGTTTGGTTCAACCTACATTTGCTAAAGATCTACAAAGTGCCAAACCCCCTGGGTGAGGCATTCAAGGATATGATAGAAAGTAAAAACAAGTAGTACCTGCACTTGAGGTCATAACTTAGTGGGGAATGGGGTGGTAGGAGGAGAAAAACAATACAATTACATCAGAGTATGGAAAGTAAAATAGAACCATGTCCAAGAAAGTACAGAAAAAAGAGTTATTATTTGTAGCATATGACACAATTTCAATCACAAAAACAGAAATTACATACAGTAATGTGTCAGTTAACAACAGGGATAGATTCTGAGAAATGTATCATTAGTCAATTTCATCAATGTAGGAATATTATTGAGTATACTTACATAAACCTCAATGATATAGCCTACTACACACTGAGGATATATAGTATAGTCTGCTGCACTAGCCTCCAAATCTGTATATGTTACTGAACTGAATAATGCAGGCAATTGTAACACAATGATATTTATGTATCTAAACATATCTAAACATAGGAAAGGTACAGTAAAAGTATTATATAAAATATAAAAAATGTTACACCTGTACAGGGCACTTACTATAAATGGGGTTTGCAGGACTGAAGTTGCTCTGGGTGAGTCAGAGAGAGAGCAGTGAGTGAACGTGAAGGCCTAGGACATTACTGTATACTACTATAGACTTTATAAATACTATACATTTATGCTACACTAAATTTAATAGGTAGTTTTTTCTTCAGTAATGAACTAATCTTAGTGTAATGTTCTGACTTTATAACTTTTAACTTTTTAAATTTTTGACTCTTTTGTAATAACTAACACTTAACTTAAAACACATTTATAACCTTACAAAAATATTTCCTTTGTAAAAAATATTTATTTAATATTTATTTTAGAGAGGGGGAGAGAGAAAGAGAGGGAGAGAAACATGGATGTCAGAAAGAAACATCAATTGGTTGCCTCTTGCACACACCCCAACTAAGGACCAAACCCACAAACCTGGCATGTGCTCTGACCAGGAATCAAACCAAATCAAGTGACCTTTCTTTCGCCTTGTGGGATGACGCCCAACCAACTGAGCCACACCTTTCAGGACAAAAAAAAAATTTCTTTTTATACCTATTCTATAAGCTTGTTTCTATTTAATATTTTTTTTACTTCTAAATTTTTTTATTAATAGCTAAGAACATACACACATATTAGCCTAGGCCTATACAGGCTCAGGTTAATCAATATCACCATCTTCCACCTCCATATTCTGACCCACGGGAAGGTTTTTGGGGCCATCACATGCAGAGAGCTGCCTTCTCCTAAGAGAACAATGCCTTCTTCTGGAACACCTCCTGAAGGACCTGCCTGAGGCTCTTCTTGAGGTGTCATTCTTTTCAGAGGTATGTCCATGGTGGTTTGGTTTGTTTCTTTTCTCATCAAAGATTTGCTTGAAGCAGATAATACACCATAAACATCCCTCTCTATTAATAAAAACCTTTTGGTGTTAGAGCCCACATTTTCAAATTTTAATTTAAAGAGCTTGTTGAGGTCTCCAAAAGCTTCTGCTAAACCCTGCACCGTGAATTTTCTTACAGGTTCTTTTTCTTCCAGTTTCCTTTCCTTTTTTAAAAGATTTTACTTATTTTTAGAGAGAGGGGAAGGGGAGGAGAAAGAGAGGAAGAGAAACATCGATCAGGTGCTTCCCCCAAACCCTCAACCAGGGACCAGGCCCACAACCCGAGCATGTGCCCTGACAGGGAATCCAACTGATAGCTCTTTGGTTCATAGGCTGGTGCTCATTCCACTGAGTCATACCAGTTTCAATTTACAGCGTGCAATGCTGCCCCCAAGCAACACTGTTATACTGTCCTTCAAACCTCAAAACTTGACATCGACTCGGCTTCCTTACAGATGAAGTCCTCTCAGACATCTGCTACAACATTAGGGAAATTTCATCCATATTGAATATTTGCTCTAGCAAGTAATTTTCCTCCACAATCAGCTTATCTGGAGTTTCAAAAATTCTTCAGCTGCCTTCACATCAGCACTCACACAGACTCACCACTCACTTTCACATTATGTAATGAATGGCAATTCTTGAATCATTTAAACCACCCAGAGCTAGCAGTAAATTCAACATTGTAGTTGAGTCCAGCCTTTTCTTTCAATATCACAAACAATTGTTTTTCCTCCTTTTGCCATGACTGTCATAGTGCAGAGAAGGATATGCGTCTGTGTCTGGTCTTTAATCCAGGCCAGTGGAAGCTTCTCCATGTCTGATATAGGTCCTTCTCGAATTTTTAGTCTCATCGTCTTCAACGAAGCAGATCCTTGAACAGCTTTCATCACTTTGTTCTTGTACTTCAGATCATAGCTGTGGTATAATGGAACATACTTGACTGGTCATCAAAAAATCATCACTGATTTTCCACCTTCACAGTCCTCACTCACTTTTAATTTCATTTCCAGATCAATCACTAGAGACGGCTTACTACTGACAACATTAGGAGGGCGTTTTGTATGTTTAGGAGCAATAGTAAATGAAACAACACAAGATTAAATGAAACACAAGAGAAAACAATGCAATCAAGAAACAAGGTAAACAGGAGAGGCTGTACAAGACTGCTGCCAGCCTAACATGCCAAATTGTTTTATGGCAAACATTTTTTGTACATAGAAAGAGTACATTCTAAAATAATGATAGAAAGTACAGTAAAGTAATACATAAACCAGTACCATAGTTTGTTATCAAGTATTATGTACTATACATAATTGTATGAGCTGTACTTTTATTCAGATGGCAGCATAGTAGGTATGTTTACACCAACATCACCACAAATAATGCGAGTAATGATAGTTATGACATCACTAAGCAATATAAGTTTTTCAGCTCCATTATAATTTTATGGTACCACCATCATACATTCAGTTCTTTATTGACAAAAACATTGTTATGCAGTAAATGACTTAGAGCAAATATCATGAAAATGACCTGAAGACTAGCAGAAGAGATTCTCCACAATTGAGGATGTAAAGAAAAAGCCACATGAAGATGACTAAGAGGGGCAAAGACATGATCTAGTCAGGACCTACACCCCTAGTGTGGCATATCAAAAGTGGAAGGGAGATCACAAACATCAAGGTCCCTCCTAAATGGCAAGAGGTCCAAAACCCACATTGGGCTCCCCAATAGGAACTCTAGAGGAGAAGAGAGAGTGGCATAATATATGCAATGGGATGAACTCTATAATCCAGAATACTCTAACAGTCAAGGTTATCATTCAGAATTGAAGGAGAGATCAAGGTTCCCAGACAAGTAAAAGCTAGAAGGAGTTCATTCACCACTAAACCAGCATTATAAGACATATTAAAAGGGACTTCCTTAAGCAACAACAAAAAAGGTCAAAACTACAAATAAAATATATTTAAAAAATGTCACTAGTAAAGGCAAACACATAGTGAAGGTATTGGATCAACCACTTTTAAGATTTGTACAAAGGTTAAAAGAAAAAAATAGTAAAATCATCTGTACCTATAATAAGTTAATGAATACACACACTTACAAAATTATGCAATATGATGTCAACATAAAACATTGGAGGGGGAAAGTCTTAGAATGCTTTCAAACTTAAGTGACCCTTAACTTAAAACAGAGTGCTATATACGAGGTCTGTCCAAAAGAAGTCCAGCCACTGTTAACAAGAATCGTTTGTACAATATCGATGTAACCTGGCAGCCAAGGAGAGTGGACTGCAATGTGCATGTGTGAACAATGGCCACTTTACTGTACTAGTCAGTGGGGGCGATAGATGCCATTGAGTGAGCATGTGTACTGTATGACTGTTGTATTCAAAATGAGCAAGTAGAGCAGAGAATCTGCATCAAATTTTGCGTTAAGCTTGAACATTCCTCTCCAGAAACTGTTTGGGTGATTCAGAAGGGCACAGCTACGGGCAACTGGTGATTGGCAGCTTCATCACAAAAATGTGGCCACTCATGCATCGGGTCTCGTGCAGAGTTTTTTGGCAAAACATCAAATCACCCAGGTGACTCAGACCCCCTACATCCCAAATTTGGCACCCCACGACTTCTGACTTTTCCCAAAAATGAAATCACCTTCGAAAAGAAAGCGATTTCAGTTAATGAGATTCCGGAAAATATGATGGGGCAGCTGATGGTGACTGGGAGAACTGTAAGGTCCCAAGGTGCCTACTTTGAAAGGGGCTGAGGTGTCATTGTCCTATGTCCAATGTTTCTTGTATCTTCTTCAATAAATGTCTCTAGTTTTCATAGTAAATGGCTCGATACCTTCCGGACAGACATCATACATAGGATGTTACATATAAATACATGGTAACTATAAGTCAAAACCTATAATAGATATATAAAAAATAAAAGAAAAGAACACAAACACAGCACTAAAAACAGTCATCAAATTACAAATGAAGAGAACAAAAGAAGAAACAGACAGAAAAGAACTACAAAAACAACCAGAAAACAACTAACAAAATGGCAATTAGTAACATACTTATCTATAATCACCTTAATTATCAATGGATTAAATGTTTCAATCACAAGACAGCGGGTGGCTGAATGGATAAAATAAAAATATCCATACATATGCTGCTAATAAAAGAGTCATTTCATATTTAAAGACACACACAGATTAAAAATAAAGGCACAGAAAAAATACCCCATGCAAAAGGAAATGAAAAGTAATGGCTACAAGTATGCTCACTGAACTCAGAGTCAATAACTGGTTTTGTTGCCATCTCAGGCTACAGTTGTGTGTCTGTAAACAGCACAGTTCAGGACTTGGCCCAGAGCAAGTGAGTAGGTGCCTAGGAATTCAAAACAGGGTTTGCTATTTTTTTAGTAGTTAGTAAATATGTCGGTTATTTTCTAATAAAGAAAATTAGATGATAAACATTTTAACTATAAAATATTTTTATTTATAGTAAAATACATATGAGTGCATGGTGAATTTGGTATGAACAATAGTTACTATGCATCCTCTTTTCATGAATATTCCAATATACACTTATGTAAAGTACCTAATTTATGAAATTGATGTCTGGACACGATTTAGTATTTCAAACACAAGTTTCATGGCGTAACTTTGTTGCAAATTTTTCAGAATGTGACACACTCAAAAGTACTTTCCATTAAAGATACTCAATAAAAGCTTTAATGCCCTAGCTGGTGTGGCTCAGTGGATTGAGTGCTGGCCTGTGAACCAAGGGTTGCTAATTCAATTATCACTCAGGGCACATGCCTGGGTTGCAGCCAGGTCCCCAGTGTGTGGAGGGCATGTGAGAGGCAACCACACGTTGACGCTTCTCTCCTCCTTTCTCCCTCCCTTCCTCTCTGTCTAAAAATAAATAAATAAGTTTTTTTAAAAAAAAGGTTTAATACTGTTACAGAGCAACAGTCAATTCCTGAAAACTACATTTGTTTTGAGTGTTAACCTCCTGTATCTAAAAAAAAAAAAAAAAAAAAAATAGCGGAGGAGTGAATGGGAGTCACGTGGACCCCCTCCCAAGACCGAAGTGGAATTGTGACTAAATAGTGGAGAAATCACCTGTAAAACAATGGAACAATAGAGGGAGAAGAGCCTTGGAGCTGTGGTCAGACAGTGGAATCAACTTTCACACATCTGAACAGGTGAGAAGTGCGGTGGAGGCTCGTGAAGGTGGACTGGGTGCCCACGGGCACCAGCACCAGAGGAACATTGAAACGGCCAGTTGGATTCCCCTGAGAAGAACAGGGTCTAAACCATAAACAGGGACCCCCCAGACAACAACAGCTAAAACCAGGAAAACACAGACAAAATGCAATCCTGAAAAGCTTAGGAGCACTCTCTGCCGAAGACAGGCAGCTGGGGATGCAGAGACATATAAAGGGCCAACGCAAAAATTTGCAGTGGCAGCCACCCTCCATGATCTCTGCATAGAGGTGGCAGCAGAGTGGGCTGGTGCCTGGGAAAAGATTGGTGAGGAAGACTTTGTGAAGAGAACTGAGACGGTAGCCAGCGGAGCCCTGGTGATAACTCACCTCCCACTCTGCAGCTACCATCTCGCTCAGGCATAAGGGAATCAATTAACCTGCCTTTTGTGCGCTCTGCGCACAGCTTGTGCATATGTTGGGGGGAGACCTAAGTGCAGACAAGCTGGAAGAAATAGAGGATCCCTGGCCAAAGAAGTCACACAGCTGCATAGAGAGCCTTGAGGAGAGACTGGATACGGAGGCGTTGGGGAAAGAATGGGAGGAGGAACCAGGGAGTCCCCTCTCCCTCCCCATTCTGTAGTCTCCATTTTGCGCAAGCAGGCCTCCCCCGCAAAGACACAGAAGTTGGTGCATGGGAGCCAGATGGCCCGGGAATACAATGCCGTCAGCAGAAATAGTGGATCCCGAGCCAAAGGGGTCACAGAACTGCCCAGAGACCCCTGAGAAGAGATTGGAGACAGACGCGTTGGGGAAAGAATTGGGGAAAGAATGGGAGAAGGAACCGGGGAATCCCAACTCCTTCTCCTTTCCGTAGTCTCCATTGTGTGCAGGCAGGTCACGCCTCTGAAGAGCCAAAAGCTAAAAAGCACACAATAGACAGCCCAAAACCACCCAGTGCCGGCCCGCGTGCACACACGTGCGAGCGGCCAGCTAGAGTTGGTGAGGGCGTGTGCGGATCCACGACCGCGTGGGCTGGCGAGGGCTCAGGCAGGCCGGCCTTCACAGGGCCAGTGAGGGCTCGGACAGGCCGGCGTCCACGGGGCCTGCGAGGGAGTACACAGACCAGCGAAGGAACGTGTAAACGGTAAACTGCCACCTACGCCACCCGCGAGTGCAGAGTGGTCTGCCGAAATAGTGGACCCCGGTCCAAAGGGGTCACAGAGCTGCCCAGAGACCCCTGAGGAGAGACTGGAGACAGAGGCATTGGGGAGTCCTGATGCTAACTCTTCCCTAGTCCACGATCTCCATCTCGCTCAGGCGGACTACTCCACTGACAGCAGCTTATAAGGGGACGATAGTCCAACCATCTGGAGGCACTGCTCCGCCCTGTGGTGCCTAACCCTGACAGATGAGGACAGAGTGACCAGACTGACAATCACAGGAGACAGACAGAGAGAGTAGATTCCTGGAAAGCTCAAACAAACTGCCCAAGTTCAGACAGGATCAACAACTGACACCATCAGAGGCAGACCCACAAAGAAAAGTAAAGACAAAACAAATAAATAAAAAGACCTGCCTACTACCATGGACATTTAATCCACAAAGTCAGAAAATCTAGAATCAATTGAAGCAAAAGCAAATAAACAAACAAATAAATAAAAGACTCACAAAAGTGGGAGGAAAAAGAAGTCCCCCCAAAAGAGAGGAAAGGAGAGATCACCACAGAAAGAGCTAAAAGAAACAGAGGCAAGGGAACTAACAGATATTTAATTCAAAACGAAGGCTCTAAGGAAGCTCAATGAGCTCAGCCAGCTCAAAGATAACTATGAGAAACTGCAGAGAAACTATCAGGATCTTACAACAAACTACATCAACCTGGAAAAGACATAGAAACTATCAAGAAGACACAAGAAGATATGAAGAATATCATTTCTGAATTGAAGAACACAGTAGAAGAAATCAAAAGAGGCTGGATGAAGTCGAGGATCGCTCAGTGAGATGAAGGGTAAGGTAGAAAAATGCTCCCAGAAAAAACAAAACATGGAAAAAAGACTAAAAAAGAATGAAGAGGCATTTAGGGAAATGCAGGACAACATGAAAGGCAATAATATCCACATTAATAGGGACACCCAAAGGAGAAGAGGAGCAAGCGATAGAGAACCTCTTTGAAAAAGTAATGTTGGAAAACTTCCCTAATTGGAGGAGAGACAAAGTTGCACAAGTCCAGGAAGCACAGAGGGCCCTATTCAAGAGGGACCCAAGAAGGCCCACTCCAAGACACATCATCATTAAAATGGCAAATATCAAAGACAAAGAGAAAATCCTCAAGGCAGCAAGGTAGAAACAGGAAGTAACATACAAGGGAGCCCCGATACGGCTAGGAGCTGACTTCTCAACAGAAACACTACAAGCCAGAAGGGAAAGGCAAAAAATATTCCAAGTCATGAAATGCAAGGACCTACAACCAAGGCTGCTCTACCAAGCAAGGCTCTCAATTAAAATAGAAGGAGAAATAAAGAGTTTCCCAGACACAAGAAGGCTAAAAGAATACGTGTCCACCAAACCAGCACTACAAGAAATGCTAAAGGGACTGGTTTAAGAAGATGAAGAAAAAGAATGAGAAAAAGAAAAACGCAGGTACAAAGAGGAAAAAGTGAACAGGTGTCTATCAGTAATAACTCTCAATGTAAATGGACTAAATGTCCCAATCAAAAGACACAGGATAGCTGAATGGATAAGAAAACATGACCCACACATATGCTGCCTACAAGAGACCCACCTCAGAGCAAAAGACCTACACAGATTGAAAATAAAGGGATGGAGAAATATATTCCAGACAAATGGGCAAGAGGAGAAAGCAGGGGTAGCAATACTTATATCAGACAAAATAGATTTCAAAACAAAGGCCATATAAAGAGACCCACAGGGACACTTTATAATACTTAAAGGAAGACTCTTTCAAGAAGACATAAACATTGTAAATATATATGCACCCAACATAGGAGCACCCAAATATATAAGGAAAATCTTGGCCGAATTAAAAAAAGATATAGACAGCAACACGCTGATAGTAGGGGATTTAAACATCCCATTGTCAAAAATGGACAGATCTTCCAAACAAAACATCAACAACGATATTGTGGAGCTGAAGGACGCACTGAATCAAATGGACTTAACTGACATATATAGAACCTTACATTCCAAAGAAGCAAAATACACATACTTTTCAAATGTGCATGGAACTTTTTCAAAGATAGACCACATGATAGGACACAAAGCAAGCCTCAGCAAATTCAGGAAAACTGAAATAATACCAAGCTTTTTCTCGGACAACAAGGGCTTGAAGCTTGAAATCAGCCTCAAAGAGAAACTTCAAAAACTTGCAAACTCATGGAGACTGAACAGTAAACTATTAAACAATGAATGGGTCAATAATGAGATAAGAGAAGAAATCAAAAAATTTCTGGAAACAAATGAAAATGAACATACAACAGTCTAAAACCTATGGGACACAGCAAAGGCAGTCCTGAGAGGGAAGTTCATAGCAATACAGGCTTACCTAAAAAAGATAGAAACATTTCAAATAAAAGGCCTAACACTACAACTTCAAGAATTGGAGAAACAACAACAAATAAATCCCAGAGCAAGTAGAAGGTAGGAAATAGTCAAGATTAGAGCAGAACTGAATGACATAGAGACGAAAAGAACAATTCAAAGGATCAACCAATCCAGGAGCTGCTGCTTTGAAAAGATAAATAAAATCGACAAGCCTTTAAGCAGACTCATCAAGAAAAAAAGGGAGAGGACCCAAATAAATAATATCAGAAATGAAAGAGGAGAAATAACAACTGATACCACAGAAATACAAAGGATTGTCAGAAACTACTATGAACAATTATATACCAAGAAATTTGAAAACCTCGATGAAATGGGCAAATATCTAGAAGAGTATAATCTTCCAACACTGAAGGAGGAAGAAATAGAAAGCTTGAACAGACCGATAACAGCTGGGGAAATTGAAGCAGAAATAAAGAAACTCGCCACACACAAAAGCCCTGGGCTGGACAGTTCCACAGGAGAATTTTACAAAAACATTTAAGGAAGAGCTAACCCTGGTTCTTCTCAGACTATTCCAAAAAATCCAAGAGGAGGGAAGACTCCCAGACTCTTTTTATGAGGCCAGCATCTCCCTAATCCCAAAACCAGATAAAGACCCTACAAAGAAATAAAACTACAGGTCAACTTCGCTAATGAACATAGATGTTAAGATCCTCAAAAAAATATTGGCAAACCGCATCCAGCAATACATTAAAAAGATGATCCACCATGATCAAGTGGATTCATCCCAGGCATGCAGGGATGGTTCAATATATGGAAATCAATAAACGTAATACATCACATAAATAAAAGGAAAGACAAAAACCACATGATCATCTTGACAGATGCAGAAAAAGCTTTTGATAAGGTACAGCATCCATTTATGACCAAAACACTCAGCAACATGGGAATAAATGGGGCATTCCTCAATGTAACAAAGGCCATATATGAAAAACCTACAGCCAACATCATACTCAATGGGCAAAAACTGAAAGCTTTCCCACTAAGATCATGAACACGACAAAGATGTCTGCTTTCACCACTTACTCAACATAGCATTGGAAGTCCTAGCTACAGCAGTCAGACAAGAAAAAGAAATAAAAGGCGTCAAAATAGGAAAAAATAGAAGAAATAGAAAGTTTGAACAGGAAGTAAAACTATCATTGTTTGCAGATGACATGATAGTGTACATAGAAAACCCTGTAGACTCCACCAAAAAACTACTCAACCTAATAAGTGAATTTGGCAAAACTGTGGGATACAAAGTCAACATTCAGAAATCAAAGGCATTTTTGTACACCAGCCATGAAATAGCAGAAGAAATCAGGAAAAAAATACCATTTGATAAAGCAACAAGAAAAATAAAGTACCTAGGAATAAATTTAACCAAGGAGGTAAAAGACCTGTACTCAGAAAACTATACAACATTGAAGAAAGAAATTAAGGAAGACACAAATAAATGGAAGCATATACCATGCTCATGGATTGGAAGAATTAATATCATCCAAATGTCCATACTACCCAAAGCAATTTATAGATTCAACACAATCCCTATTAAGACACCAATGACATATTTCACTGAAATAGAACAGACATTTCAAAAATTTATGTGGAACCATAAACAATCCCAAATAGCTGCAGCAATTTTGAGAGAGAAAAACAAAGTAGAAGGGATCACAATCACAATACCAGACACCAAACTGTACTACAAAGCCACTATACTCAAAACAGTCTGGTACTGGCACAAGAACAGATCCATAGACAAGTGGAACAGAATAGAAAGCCCAGAAATAAGCCCAGGTCTATATGGGCATCTAATATTTGACAAAGGGGGCAGAAGCATAAAATGGAGCAATAACAGCCTCTTCAACAAATGGTGTTGGGAGAGCTGGACGGCTACATGCAAAAAAATTGAAATTGGTTCATCGGCTGACACCATATACAAAAATAAACTCAAGATGGATAAAAGACTTAAATATAAGTCGCAACACCATAAAAGTCCTAGAGGAGAACATTGGCAGGAAACTCTCAGATGTCCCACGCAGCAATTTTTTCACTGATATGTCTCCTAAAGCAAGGGACATAAAGGAAAGAATAAACAAGTAGGACCTCATCAAAATAAGAAGCTTCTGCATGGCTAAAGAAAACATCAGCACAATGAAAAGGGAGCTAACCGAATGGGAAAATATATTTGCTAATGATACACCAGATAGAAGTTTGATCTCCAAGATATATAAAGAACTCACTAGACTCCACTCCAAGAAGACAAATGATCCAATCAAAATATGAGCAAAGGACCGGGCAGACACTTTTCCAAGGAGGAGATACAGAGGGCCCAGAGACATTTGAAAGGATGCTCGGCACCACTAGCCATCAGAGAAATGCAGATCAAAACCACCATGAGGTACCACCTCACAATGGTCAGAATGGCCATCATAAACAGATCAACAAACAACAGGTGCTGGCCAGGCTGTGGAGAAAAGGGAACACTAGTACACGGTTGGTGGGAACGCAGAATGGTGTAGCCATTGTGGAAAGCAGTGTGGAATTTCCTCAGAAAGCTGAAAATGGAACTGCCTTTTGCTCAAGCAATTCCCCTGCTGGGACTATACCCTAAGAATCCCAAAACACCAATTCAAAAGAACCTATGTACCCCAATGTTCACAGCAGCACAATTTACAACAGCCAAGTGTTAGAAACAGCCTAAATACCCATCAGTAGGTGACTAGATCAAAAAATTATGGTACATTTACACAATGGAATACTATGCAGCAGAAAGAAAAAAACTACTACACTTTGCAACAGCATGGATGGAACTAGAGAGCATTATGCTAAGTGAAATAAGCCAGGGAGTGAAAGACAAATACCATATGATCTCACCTATAAGCAGAACCTAACCAACAAAACAAGGATGCAAGGAAAATAAGACCAGCAACACTCAAAGAAAAAGAAACAAAGAGAGACAAGAGGGAAGGAGGGAGGGGTGGGCGGGGGAAAAAGGAAGGGAGGAGGCAAGTCAAGGAACATATATCAAGGACTCATGGACAAATCCCAAGTGGGGAAGGATTCAGGGAGGGAGAGGGAGGAGGGGGTAGGGGAAAGTGGTAGGGGGAAGGCAGAGACAAATGTATTTGGAAAAATAAATTAATTAAAAACATAAAAATTTAAAAATTTTAAAAAAACCTCCTATATCTAAATCACTGACTATGCCAGCAAAGAAATACATAAACTTTGCCTTCAGAAATTGCATTTACTTATTTCTAAACCTCAGCAAATTTGGAAAATATCCAATGTTTTAGTACTACTCATTTTATGTCTGATCAAAAAGAGGAAAGAAACTTCTCAGCTAAGTAGGGAGCATCTACTGTATGCTGAATGCTTTATATGCATTTTATCTTTTAGACTTTACAACAATATGCAGTATATTTCCCTATTTTATAAAGAAGAAAAGTGATGAAACTACACTTTGAACAGTTCCATCAAATTTGTCTAATTCCAAAACTCATCATTTTGTCATTATTGTAGGGTGTTTAAATCAATTTTTTAAAAAGTTCTGACTGCTCCACCCCATGTTCTAATTGCTACAGCCCTTTGTGAGCCTTGAAGACTTCCGTCCAAGATGCCTGTCACCCCCACACCAAAGGGAGAGGGCATAGCCAGCCACCAAGTTACGAAGACACCCAACCTGTAGAGAAGACCACATTTGGGGAGGGGAGCTGGCCTCTTGCCGATGTCCCCTTGCCAACTATGTGCATGAACCTCCTAGGACTTAGATCCACCGGCTCCAGGCCATTTTTCAGATGACTACAACCTCAGGACAAACCTATGCCAGAGCTGCCCATCTAGGCCGCTCTCAAACACCTGATGTACAGAAACTATGAAGATGAAAAAATATTTATTTTTTAAAGTTGATATTCTTTCATTAGATTAAATATATGAGTAATTCATTTTGAACGTGGGCACCCTTTCCAGTTCTACCACCAGCTCTTTCCCCTTTTACACCAATATGGAGTATACTCTAGCTACACAGAAATGTTCACTGTTTTACTGAAAGAGATGGGGAGGAGAGAGAAAAATAGGAGAAACAAGGGAAGAAGAAAGAAAAACAAAAACCCTCCCTTTCAAGTCTTTCCCATTATCTGTCACCACCGTCATGTCCTCTATTCCCTTCTTAGCTCTGCTTCTTCTTAAGTATTATATTATCCCGATCTTTCTACTTCTTTCCATCTCCATTATTACCATTCTAGCTTGGTCCAACATCTCATCTTGCCTGGAGTACTTCAATAGCTTTCTAACTGGTCTCCCATTTCCAACTTTTCAGCATCTCTTATCCATTTCCCATAAAATATAAAAATATTTTAAAATTTTAATATATTATGCACCATACATAATAATATAGGATTTAAAATATTTTTAAATATATAACCTATATTACTTTATTTCTTTATCTAAAACTCTTTGAAAAGCTTCTCCTTGCATTTGTCTTGAAGTCCTTATACTGGCATGTGTACCCGTGTGAGCTGGTCCCTTCCTCTTCTATATAGTCTCCCTTCTCTTCCCCACAGAAAGACAACTTGGGGTAAAATTGTAAAGAGCCTTAAATAAAATGCAACAAGTCTGAACTTTATCCCACACGTTGATAGTTTTCAGACTTTTTTTTCCTGGCAGAACACATTTCCTTCAATAAGACACTTCATGTAACTCTGATATATAAAATGTGTAAAAGTAGACATGTTTTGGTTGGACCAAGGTCCGGGGGCCTATTCCAACCACTAATATAAACAGTTCCCTAAGACCAAATGTTTACATAGCAGGGTGGGGCATTCTTTAGTTCTCAAATTTTAGTTTAGTATTGCATTGCCTGGATTGACCTATTTTGGCTCAGGTTCTCTCTCCCACTTTATCTTTTAACTATTTCTTTAATTTTATCTCCCAGATTAATATTCAGTCTGTAGTTAAGCTCTATTATTTTGCTCTTCGTGTGGGTGTAGTTTTTTCTTAGTTTCAACAATCATATTTTTAATTTCAAAGATCTCTATCATTTCTTCATTTGGACAGTGGTCTGTTCTTATTCCATTATCTTCTGGATTCTCTCAAAAATTATTAAGTAGAATATTTCATATGCTCTTCTGTTGAGTTAAATGTTTATGCAAATCAGCTGTCTGTTCATCTTGGCTCTTCTTTTTCCTTCACTTGGTTCTCTTAAGTGTCTGATAATCCTTGGCAATCCATTCATATTTTAAAATGATCTATAGTGATGAGTATATACAGCTGGCTCAGGTTTTCTCTATAGCCACAGACCTTTGTTTCCCCCCACCTGGTCTCCTTCAGGTACAGGACAGCTAACTGCTGGTATATAAGGGGTGACGGCCACATTAAAATGTACAGCTAGCCCGAAGAGGCAAGCTGACAAGGTTCCAACTGGCAAAAACAAATACACAATGTATTTCCCTTCTGGGCAGGACTGCATTTCCTTTTCATTTTTCCTTTTTTCCTTCCGCCCATGTCTGTAACATAGATAAGTACTCCCAAGTCACTTCATTTTCTACACTGGAAACCTTTCCCAAACAGGTATTTCACCTTATGTATGACTTTTGATTTTCAGAATTGGCAAATGCCACTGCTATCTGCTGTCGTTAATGTGTATGTGTATGTGTGCACATGTGTGTCTATCTGTGTGTGAGAGAGAATACACATGTGTGTCTGCATGATTTGAAGAGAGAGGAACAATTGGGCAAGAAGAAATATTAGCCCTCCTATTTAATTAAACCAGAAATGAACAACGCCTCTTTACCCTGTCCCTTTCACCAGCTGACAAATACAGGTGATTTTTTTGTCTAATTTACATTAATATTCTTCCTCTCCATCACTATAATTGGATTTGGACCAGGACTTCTACTTCTTTCCTGGGCTACCTCAAAAATCTATTTAAAGAGCACTTCTAGAATTCCAATCAAGATGGAAGTATAGGTAAACATGGCTCACCTCCTCACACAATCACATCAAAATTGCAACTAAACTATAGAACAACCATCACTCAGGACAATCAGAAATCAAGCTTAATGGAAGTCCAACAACTACAGTATTAAAGAAACCACATTCATCTAGACCGGTAGGAGGTAGGGGAGGAGATGTGGAATAGGATGGTCCCACACCCACATATGACAGATAAAAATTCAGGTAGGCTATCTTGGGAGTGAGGAGTCCCAGCCCCACACCAAGCCCCCCAGCCCAGGGTTCCAGTGCCAGAAAGATACGTCCCCATAACTTCTGGCTGCAAAGACCAGTGGGGATCGAGACGGTGGAAAAAAATTCTGGATTCCCAAGCAGTTCCTCATACAGAGCCCATACACGGACTCACCTGCTCAGACTTACTCTCTCTGAGCTCCAGCACTGGGGTAGCAGCTTGAAAAGCACCAGTGACGTACAGAAAGGAACAGAAGTGTCTAGCTTCAAGGCGAAAGCTGGAGAACAGCTTTCTCTCAGACGGAAAAGCAGACAGAGGCCACTGTCCCTTCTCTGAACCCTTCCCCCACAGAGCCACAGAACCAGTTGGCTGGTACCATATCTGAGACTCCATCAACCTCACTAACACTCTTTGTCCTGCCTTGAAGATCACCTGATCTCCAACCCAACTTAAGGACCTACGCAACTTTTTAACAGTTGCTTTCCCACATGAATGGCTCATCTTGGTTCACACTTCACTATCTCTGAAATCCTCTCAAACAAGCAACAGCCAGCCTCAGTGAGCCCCCAGCCCCTATACCTATTGCTAACTGGCCGCAGGGTCGGCACTAGCAGCAGCTAGTCCAGGTTCAAGGCTTGGCTTCACCTGCAAACCTCCAAGTCCAGCACAAACAGCAGCTACCTGCAGATTGCTTTATAGCTAATTCAGGGTGGCACCAGGCAGAACAGAGGTGGGATCTGACCTTGGCCTGCACCATCCGGAAAACCCTAGAGCCTGCACATCCAGTGGACAGCTACAGACCATGTCAGAGCACCACCACCCTTCCCCAGCACAGCTAATCCTCCATGAAGGGTAGAAGTTTGTGGTCAGTGGTCACAGCCAGTCCTTGCAGCTGACTGGACTGGGTAAATCCCTTCCATTGACCTGCCATAGCAAACAAGGCTCGACTAGAAGAGGAGAGTGTACTCATCCCACACGAAGGATGCATGTTGAGTACACAGCCTGGGTTATAGGGGTGGCTGTGCCACTGGACCTACAGGACATCTACTACATTATGCCACACTACTAAGACAGGAAGTTATGGTGACTATACCTAATACATGGAAACAAACACAGAGAGCCTGCCAAAAAGAGCAGACACAGAAAGATCAGACAAATAAAAAGAGAGATCAAAACTCCCGAGAAAGAACAAAACAAAAAGGAGACAAGCAATCTATCAGATGTAGAGCTCAAAACAATGGTTATAAGGATGGTCAAGGAACTTAGTGATGACTTCAACAGCATAAAAAGATCTAGTCAGAAAAGAAGGATACACTAACTGAAACAAAGAACAATCTACAGGAAAAAAACAGCACAGTGGACGAAGCTCAGAAATCAATGATTTGGAAAATAAAGCAAAAAACAACCAATTAGAAGAAAAAATAATCCAAAAAAAGAGGATAGTACAAGGAGCCTGTGAGACAACATCAAGCATTCTTTTCGTATGTTTGTTTTTGTTTGTTTGTTTCTATTTTACATGTGCAACTTTAATAAAATAAGGGAAAGTCAAATCATTAAAAGTAATCTAAATGAAGAACAGTTCTAATCCTCTGAGATTCACTCATAGCATGATTGTTAATATACATGATTACTTTAATTATTTTCTTTTTGATCTGTTAATTTTTTTTATTGTTCAAATACATTTGTCTCCGTTTTCCTGCCACCACCTTCCCCTGCCCCACCCAACCCAACTTCCTACCTTCAATTCTTCCCCACCTTCGCTTTGTCCATGGGTCCTTTATACATGTACCTTCACTTGTGCCTTCACATTCTTTTCCCTGTTATCCCCCTCCCTCTTCCCATTACGTTACTGTCCATTTGTGTTTTCTTTCAATGTTGCTGGTTATATTTTCCTTGCTTGTTTTGTTGGTTAGATTCCACTTATATAGGTGAGGTCATACGGTATTTGTCTTTTGCCCTCTGTCTTATTTCACTTAGCATAATGCTCTCCAGTTCCATCCATGCTGTCGCAAAGGGTAGTAGCTCTTTCTTTCTTTCTGCTGCATAGTATTCCATTGTGTAAATGTACCATAGTTTTTTGATCCACTCATCTACTAATGAGCATTTAGGTTGCTTCCAGAACTTGGCTCTTGTAAATTCTGCTGCTATGAACACTGGGGTGCATAGGTTCTTTTGAATTGGTGTTTTGGGATTCTTAGGGTATAATCCAAGCAGTGGAATGCTTGGGTCAAAAGGCAGTTCCATTTTTAGCTTTTTGAGGAAATTCCAAACTGTTTTCCACAGTGGCTGCACCAGTCTGCATTCCCACCAACAGTGTACAAGGGCTCCCTTTTCTCCATAGCCTCGTCAGCACCTGTTGCTTGTTGATCTGTTTATGATGGCCATTCTGACCGGTGTGAAGTGGTATCTCATTGTGGTTTTGACCTGCATTTCTCTGATGAATAGTGATGCTGAGCATCCTTTCATATGACTCTGGACCCTCTGTATCTCTTCCTTGGAAAAGCGTCTGCCCAAGTTCTTTGCCCATTTTTTAATTGGGTTGTTTGTCTTCCTGGAGTGGAGTTGTGTGAGTTCTTCATATATTTTGGAGATCAAACTTTTGTCTGAGGTATCATTGGCAAGTATATTTTTCCATACGGTTGGCTCCCTTTTCATTTTGCTGATGTTTTCTTTAGCCATGCAGAAACTTATTTCAATGAGGTCCCACTTGTTTATTCTTTCCTTTATGTCCCTTGCTTTAGGGGACATATTGGTGAAAATATTGCTGTGTGGGATATCTGAGAGTTTCCTGCCTATGTTCTCCTCTAGGACTTTTATGGTGTTGCGACTTATATTTAAGTCTTTTATCCATCTTGAGTTTATTTTTGTGTATAGTTGGTGTCAGTTGTTGATCAAATTTCAATTTTTTGCATGTAGCTGTCCAGCTCTCCCAACACTTTTTGTTGAAGAGGCTATTTTTACTCCAATTTATGCTTCTGCCCGCTTTGTCAAATATTAATTGACCATAAAGACATGGGTTTATTTCTGGGCTTTCTATTCTGTTCCACTAATCTATGTGTCTGTTCTTGTGCCAGTACCAGACTGTTTTGATTACAGTAGCCTTGTAATACAGCTTCATGTCAGGTGTTGTGATCCGTCCTACTTTGTTTTTCTTTCTCAAAATTGCTGCAGCTACTCAGGGTCATTTACAGTTCCATATAAATTTTTGAAATGTCTGTTCTATGTCTGTGAAATATGTCAGAGGTATTTTAATAGGGATTGTGTTGAATCTATAAATAGCTTTGGGTAGTATGGACATTTGGATGATATTAATTCTTCCATTCCATGAATATGGTATATGCTTCCATTTATTTGTGTCTTCCTTAATTTCTTTCTTCAGTATTGTATAGTTTTCTGCATACAGGTCTTTTACCTCCTTGGTTAAATTTATTCCTAGGTACTTTATTTTTCTTGTTGCTATAGCAAATGGGATATTTTTTTCTGATTTCTTCTTCTGCTATTTAATTGTTGGTGTACAAAAATTCCTTTGATTTCTGAATACTGACTTTGTATCCTGCTGTTTTGCCAAATTCACCTATTAGGTCAAGTAGTTTTTTGGTGGAGTCCATAGGGTTTTCTATGTACATTATCATGTCATCTGCAAACAAGGATAGTTTTAATTCCTCCTTTCCTATTTGGACGCCTTTTATTCCTTTCTTGTCTGACTGCTGTGACTAGGACTTCCAATACTATGTTGAATAAGTGGTGAAAGCGGACATCCTTGTCTTGTTCCTGATCTTAGTGAAAAAGCTTTTAGTTTTTGTCCATTGAGTATGATGTTGGCTGTAGGTTTTTCATATACGGCCTTTATTATTTGAGGTATGTCCCACTTATTCCCATTTTGCTGAACATTTTCATCATAAATGGATGCTGTACCTTATCAAATGCTTTTTCCGCATCTATTGACATGATCATATGGTTTGTCTTTCCTTTTGTTTATGTGACGTATTACATTTATTGAATTGTGAATATCTAACCATCCTTGCATCCCTGGGACAAATTCCACTTGATCATGATGGATGATCTTTTTAATGTATTGCTGGATGCAGTTTGCCAATATTTTCTTGAGGATTTTAGCATCTATGTTTATCAGTGATAATGGCCTGCAGTTTTCTTTCCTTGTAGTGTCTTTATCTGGTTTTGGGATTAGGATGATACTGGCCTCATATAAAGTTTGGGCGTCTTCCCTCTTCTTGGATTTTTTGAAATAGTCTGAGAAGGACAGGGGTTAGCTCTTCTTTAAGTTTTTTGTAACATTTTCCTGTGAAACCATCCATTCCAGGGCTTTTGTGTGCCATGAGTTTTTTGAGTACTGCTTCAATTTCCTCAGGTGTTATCAGCCTGTTCAGGTTTTCTGCTGCTTCTTCATTCAGTGTTAGAAAGTTATACTCTTCTAGAAATTTGTCCATTTCATTGATGTTTTCATATTTCTTGGCATATAATTGCTCACAGTAATTTCTTACAATCTTTTTTATTTCTGCGGTATCAGTTAATATTTCCCCTCTTTCATTTCTGGTATTATTTATTTGGATCTTATCCCTTTTTTCTTCGTGAGTCTGCTTAAAGGCTTGTCAATTTTATTTATCTTTTCAAAGAACCAGCTCCTAGATTGGTTAATCTTTTGACTGTCTTTTAGTCTTTGTATCATTCAATTCTGCTCTGATCTTGATTATTTCCTTCCTTCTACTTGCTCTGGGACTTATTTGTTGATGTTTACCCAGTTTCTGAAGTTGTAGGGTTAGGTCTTTTATTTGAAATGTTTATATCTTTTTTTGGTAGGCCTGTGTTGCTATGAACTTCCCTCTCAGGACTGCCTTTGCTGTGTCCCATAGGTTGGGCTGTTGTGTGTTCATTTTCATTTGTTTCCAGAAACTTTTTGATTTCTTCTCTTATCTCTTCTTACATCTTCTCTTATCTTATTATTGGCCCATTCATTGTTTAATAGCATGCTACACTATTCAGTTTCCACAAGTTTGAATGTTTGAGTTTTTACCTTGAGGTAGGTTTCTAGTTTCAAGCCCTTGTGGTCTGAGAAAGTGCTTGTTATGATTTCAATTTTCTTGAATATTTTGAAGTTTCTTTTGTGTCCTATCATGTGGTCTATCTTTGAAAAAGTTCCATGTGCATTTGAAAAGAATGTGTATTTTGCTTCTTTGGGATGAAAGGTTCTATATATGTCAGTTAAGTCCCTTTGATCTAATGTATACTTCAGTTCTGCAATATCCTTGTTGATGTTTTGTTTGGAAGATCTATCCATTGTTGACAGTGGGGTGTTAAAATCCCCTACTATCAGTGTGTTGCTGTCTATATTTTTCTTGAAGTCCTCCAATATTTTCCTAATATATTCGGTGCTCCTGTATTGGGTGCACATATGTTTACAATGTTTATGTCTTCTTGATGGATTCTTCCTTTGAATATTATGAAGTGTCCTTCTGTGTGTCTTTTCATGGCCTTTGTTTTGAAATATAATTTGTCAAATATGTGTATTGCTACCCCTGCTTTTTTTTTTCCTGTCCATTTGCTTGGAATATTTTTTTTCCATCCCTTTACTTTCAGTCTGTGTAGGTTCTTTGTTCTGAGGTAGGTCTCTTGTAGACAGTATATGTGTGGGTCATGTTTTCTTATCCATTCAGCTACCCTATGCCTTTTCATTCAAGCATTTACTCCATTTGTGTTTACAGTTATTATTGATAGGTACTTACTCATTTTTTCCCTTTGTATCTGTGTTCCTCTCTTTCTCACTCTTTTTCTTCATCTTCTTAAAGCAGTCCCTTTAACATATCTTGCAACACTGGTTTGGTGGAGGTGTATTCTTTTAGCCTCCATTTGTCTGAGAAACTCCTTATCTTGTCTTCCATTTTAATTGAGAGCCTTGCTGGGTAGAGCAGCCTTGGTTGTAGGCCCTTGCTTTTCATGACTTGGAATATTTGTTGCCATTCCCTTCTGGCTGTAGTGTTTCTGTTAAGAAGTCAGTTGCTAACCATACCAAGACTCCCTTATATGTTACCACCTCTTTCTCCCTTGCTTCTTTCAGGATTCTCTCTTTGTCCTTGATATTTGCCATTTTAATGATGGTGTGTCTTGGAGTGGGGCTCACTGGGTTCCTCTTAATGGGACCCTTTGTGCTACCTGGACTTGTGTGACTTTTTCTCTCCTCTAATTAGGGAAGTTTTCCATCATTACTCTTTCAAACACGTTCTCTATCCCTTCCTCATTCTCTTCTCCTTCTGGTACCCCTATTATACTGATATTATTATGTTTCAGGTTGTCCTGCATTTCCCTCAATGCCTCTTCATTCTTTTTGAGTCTTTTCTCATTTTCTTGCTCTTTCTGGGAGCTTTTTTCTACCTTATCCTCCAGCTTGCTGATTCATTCCTCAGCTTGATCTAGCCTGCTTTGGATTCCTTTTACTGTGTTCTTCAATTCAGAAATGATATTATTAATTTTTTCTTGCCTCTTATTGATAGTTTCTATGTACTTTTTCATGCTGATACAATTTGCAGTAAGTTCCTCATAGTTTTCCTGTAGTTTTAGTAATTCTTTCTGAGCTCACTGAGCTCATGGAGCTTCCTTAGAACCATTGTTTGGAACTCAATATCTGATAGTTTACTTGTTTCCATTTCATTTAGTTCTCTTTCTGAGGATTCCTCCTTTCCCTTTGACTGGAGGCTGTTTCTTTATCTTCCCATTATTTGTAAGACTCTTCTTTTTTGCTTCTGCTTCTTAAATTGACCTGCCTTGACTTCCTGACTGTGTAGTGTGAACTTCTATGATAGGAGAGACCACTGTTTTTTCTTCCTGGATATGCCTCTGATCATGACAGATGTTGATCATGCCTGACCTGAGGCGGTCTTTTTGAGACTCCCAGGAATCTACTGTCTGTGGCTATCTCCTTCAGTTGTTAATCTAGTTACTCTGCACTCAGCAGTCAGGCTTAGGCATCATAAGGCAGGGCAGAGGCCCTCCTGGGAGCAGGGCTATTGTGTCCTCTTTCACTGCTGCTGCTCAGGGGAGTGGTCTTCTCGAGCCAGATGGTTGCTGCCACATGGGGGAGGAGTCAGCACCGGGATCCCGCTGGCCATTCTCTCAGTTCTTCCCCCAAAGCCTCAATCTCCAGTCCCTCTTCAAGTGCCTCTAGACCACTCTGCTCCTTTTATCCTGGGATCTACTATCTCCCAAGCATTCTAACATTCATGTCTCTAGGGTGCCAGAAGGAAAAGAGAAAGAGCAAGAAATTGGAAATCTATTTGAAAACAATAATGAAACAAAACTTCCCTAATTTGGTGAAGGAAATAGATATGCAAGTGCTGGAAGCACAGAAGTCCAAAACAAGGCGGATGATAAGAGGTCCACTCCAAGACACATCATAATTGAGATGCTAAAGGTTAAAGATAAAGAGGGAAGCTTAAGAGCCGCAAGAGGAAAGAAGTTAGTTACCTACAGGGGACTTCCCATAAGACGGTCAGCTGATTTCTCAAAAGAAACTTTGCAGGCTAGAAGGGATTGGCAAGAAATAGCCAAAGTCATGAAAAGCAGGAACCTACAGCCAGGATTGCCCTACCCAGCAGAGCTATCATTTAGAATCAAAGTGCAGATAAAAAGCTTCCCAGACAAGAAAAATCTAAGGGAGGTCATCATTACCAAACCATTATAATATGACACGTTAAAAGGACTTATTTAAGAAAATGAAGATCAAAACTAAGAACAATAAAATGGCAATATGTATCCATAAATGATTAAATCAAAAAAAACAAACTAAGGAAACAAGAAGAACAGAGGTATAATCATGAATACAGAGAGCATTTTGATGGTTGCCAGATGGGAGGGGGAAGAGGGAGAATGGGTGAAGACATGAGGGGATTAAGAACTACAAATAAGTAGTTACAGAATAGCCATGGGGATGTAAAGTACAGAATAGGAAATGGAGTAGCCAAACAGCTTATACGCATGACCCATGGACATGAACAATGGTGTGGGGACTGCCTGAGGGAGTTGAGTGTGCTGGGATGAGCGAGGCAAAAAAAGAAAAATTGGGACAATTGTAATGGTATAATCAATAAAATATAATTAAGAAAATAAGAATAAAAATAAAGAGCCTCCCTGCCTCAACCCAACCTACTGATATATCTTTTCAAAGAACAAATCTCATCATATCATACCTTTATTTACATGACTCTGAAATTAAACTAATGGCATTATCTTTGAATCTTTTAAAATTGTGAAATATATTATACAAACTAAAGTTTATGAGTACTACTTAATGAATAATAAATCAATGTCCCATACCCACCATTCCACATAAGTAGATCATTACAGTACCTTGCATCCTCTCCATAATTGCATCCCTCCCATTCCCTCTCCCAGAAGTGACGAGCACCTTAAATTCTGGGTTACTCATTCCTTTCCCTCTTTCAAAATAGATTATTACTTATGTGTTCATCCTTAAGGAATATATTACTGGTAAATGGATACGATGTGGTATATCCATACAGTGAAACAGTATTCAGTCTTAAAAGGAATGAAATAATTACTCTATTTAAAATCTTCCTATGGCTTCCTATTGCCAAGAGCATAGAGCTTTAGCATGGCAATCAAGGCCTTCACAATCATTTATTATTACCTTTCTCATCCTACCTCTATTACAAACACTAGTACTGTCACTAGGTGACACACAACTTGTTACCTCTTTAGCCTTATACTTACCTACATTTTACTACACTGTCCCTCTATCTGGAATATATTTTCCACCATTTAGTAGCTTCTTTAAGCTTTCCAGATGCCACCTCCTCCATGAAGCATACCTGTTCCCTAGTCAGAGAAAATCGTTTCTTCATCTGATATTACAGAGCCCATTATCCATATTTCCAACATAGTGTGCACTTTGTACTATAATTACATTTCTACTCTAACTTCTGATACCTTTTTAATCACTTTCATCCTTTGGTTTCAGTGACATTGCAGTCTCCTCATTTTCCTCCTACCTCTCTCCAGGTGCTTCTTCTTAGAATTTTTTCTATCTTTCTTAGTATTTTCTTCCTTGGTATGGCACTTTTTCCTCTAACTCTTAAATACTGGATCCCTTACAGTTCTATTCGGGATCCTTTTCTATTCTCTTTATATCCTCCCTCAAAACATCTCATCTACTCCAAGTACTACCTGCATGCTGATGACTTAGTCACTTGTCCCCATTTATCTCTTGAGCATCTGCTTTATATATCCAATTTCCACTGGCTATCTCCACTCAGTATTTCACATTGATTTTAAGGTCACAGTTTCTAAAACTGAATTCATATTCTTTCCTTTCAGATTCCTTCCATGGCTCCAACCCCACTGAATGGAAGCCTCAGCTACCTAGTTGAGTGTCACTGTCAATACTATTTCTTCCACAAACCTCCACATCTTGTCAATCACCAGCTCTGTTACTGTTACTACTTAAATATTTCATAAATTTATCTACTTCTCTCCATCTTATTGCTGTCAAAGTATTTTATGACTCCAACACATCTCAACCAATTACTTAGAAAGTCCTTACTTTGTACCCCAACCTCAAATCTGACTCCTTCCTATCCATTCTCTACTGCCAGCATAATCTTTCCAAACAGCAACGATAATCATGCCACTTCTCTGAAAAGCCTTAACAACTTCCCATTCCACCAAGGATGAAAATATAATGATACACAAGACTATGCATGAATGATCAATAGTTTTTCATAGCTCCAGCTTCATCTCTGAACACTAAGCCTTGGAGTCTCATGAGTCATGCCATGTTCTCTAGCTCCTCTTTGCCTTTGTACATATTATTTCATGGCAGATTAATATAACTCTCCTCATTTCCCTCTCTCTCCCAACCCTTTATCTGAGTAGCTCTTACAAATACTAAGTTTCAGGCAGGTTATCCAAAACTTTCTCCAGGGAGCTTTCTCCAATACCAGACCCTCTTAAGATTTGGTTAGACGGCCAAGCCTAATTCCACCACAGGTACTTTCAGAATACCATTTGCTTTCTCAATCATAGCACTCATCAACTTACATACTTATTAATTACCTATTTACTTGTCTATCTCCTCCACAATACTATAAGCAACTTGAGCCATGACAGGTAACATACTCACTCTTATAGAATACACTAATATTTTACAAATATTTTTTGACAAATGAATGAATGAATGAATATTTACTTCAGCTAAACAAGGACACATGGTTCCCCCAAGGGCAAAATCTGACTCAAATTATAAAAGTACAGCTCAAAATGCTAGGAAAGAAACCTCAAGAGCCATACAGTCCAAGCCTCTGCTTTTAAACAAGTAAAACATAATCAACACTTCAATCATATATAACCAAGTATTTATAAATTATTGTTGGCAACGTTATTTAAAATAACATGTGAAATTACAAAATCAAACATATAGAATCTCAAATAAGGTGTTAAATTAAAACTGATTCACTACATATGAATCAGTGCATTAATATGCTAATATAGAAAAATAAAAACATTGAGAAATGTGACTACCCTATAGAATTGGAATGCTGTAACCTAAGTTTTTGTCGTTTAAAAATACTTTAAACCATTACTTCAAAATAAAAGATCTGCTTTTGAAAAATTGCTTTAGATATTCAAAAGGAAAGAAATTCATAAAAGCAAGATTGTCCAGCTATGAAAATACTCCTACAATTTTAGCATATATGATGTAAGTATGTGTGGGGAACCACCCTGCCTGGTTTCAGGAACTGCAGTTTCACCGACAGGTGAGAGGGACCCAAGGCTTGAGCTGAGCAAGGAGTCGTTGGGAAAACAGGCCACTGAGGAGACAAAACCTGCCCCCCGGGCAGGGGCACAGCCCCTGCCTCCCTCACATCACCCTGCTTGGCCCCGGAGGATGGCTGGTTAGTCAATGACAGGTAAGACCCCTCAATGGCAGGGTCATCCTAAGACAGGCACAGTCACAAAAGGACCATCAGGGAAGGACTTGGGGGACACGGAAAAAGGGCAAAAGACCCTTACCCCTTGGCTTTGATATGGCGGTTGTCCTCATTCTATCTGAAAGAAGTCTCCTTATCTCTTGGCTGCTCTGCTCCACCCACCTGGCTCTACTAGAGGCAGCCCTAAACTGGATCGGGTGGTTCCCAGGGGGAAATCAGGCCTAAAAGTAAATTACTCCCCTTGAAGCATGCTTTGTTTTTCCTAAGCTATGATAACCAGCTCACACTGGGAAAGAAATTTACATTATTCATAGACCATAACCCTAAACCATTTGGCGCTCTTATGTTCACTCATCTCAGACCCATGCAAATCGGTGTGTTCCTACCCCTTGTCTTCCTCAAACATCACCTATTCTCTGTAAACATTAACATATTGATGTAATAAGATTACCTGTACATTCCTACTACCTAGCCCCCACAGATAACCCTTTCAATAAAAGCCAGTGAGCACAGGGACTCAGGGCATTCTACACTAGAGGGAATTGCTACCCCATTTCCCGGGCAGACCGAGAAGCGTCTGGAATGACTTATTTTCTTTCCCCATCTGTGGCTACCTGGAGCGGCTCTGCAGGACAGAGTCTGCCTCCTCTCAAAGTGGGAACTGACTGTGGGAGTGGGGGGAGGGGGTGGGATAGGTGGAAGGGGGTGGGATGGGGGTAAAGGGGGAAAAATTGAGACAACTGTAATAGAATAAACATGATTTATAAATTAAAAAGTAAATAAATAATTTTTTTAAAAAACCCTGCGCACTTTCTTTATATTTTCATGGCAACCATCAAAATCACTAGTGTCAACACTTCCTTTAAAAACATTCATTGATATATCATTCAAGGAAAATATTTTTAAAACGTATTATTTTAACATGTATTTTCAAACTGGCAAGAACTCCACAATTGTAAGGGCTTACATTTTTTAAAGTAATAAAGCTAACAGAAAAGATAAAACTACATTAACAGAATTTCACTGCGTAATGATTCTGAGAGCCAGAATTCTATCACTTCTAATGAAGTAATAACATTTAAGAAAAGTAAATTATTCATTCCTGGAAACCAATCACTTTTACTTTGTTTTAAAACAACTCATGAGTTGAAATGCAAAATAACTCTGTGGTTAGTGCAGATATTTTCAAAACAATACAGGGCTAGTCACTGGAGTCATGGCTGGTGTTTATTTATTAGATCTTTTTCAATTCTTGAACCCAACTCTGCTAGAACTCTAATAAACTGTTAAAGAATATTGTGTCAACATGTGGTGCTAAAATATTTCAAGGAAATCTATTTTAGTAACAATGGTATTTGATAAAAAGTAAAATTTTTCCCAAACATGCAACTAATTTTTAAAAATTTGTATTTCCTTCCAAGACATTTAATACATAGTTTACATACATAGAAAACTGCATTATCTTATTGTGATCTGGCTAATTTTTTTCACCACTAAAGCCTCCCTTTTCATTTGAAGTCAAAATTATACATATATTGCAAGGTGAAAGCAAGTAGAATTCTTTCATATTAAAGCTTCTGTAACATGTAGTTTGAGTAAGGTCTGCTCCACAAACGATGATTAAAAAAATTCTAGTAAAATTTTGATTACTCCAAATATGATCAAATAAACTTTAAAAGTATATTTCTTTCCAATCATTGAACTATTATATATAGGCAATCAGAGGATCTATAATAGTAATAAGTAGTTTCATTTATTTGTAGATAGATAAATAGTTGATAAGTCATTTCTTGAGTGATTCAGAACATGGTTTCTATCTTTTATTTCTTAAATAGTCTAACAATTTCATCATTTTTATTGGTATTCTAAATAGAAGCAATTCTAAAATTGGTATTTCATTGGCATTCTAAAAGGGTTCTATCCCAGGAGTTTTGTAATGAGTATTGTTATTTTTTGTTTTTAATTAAGCCCTGGCTGGTGTGGCTCAGTGGATTGAGTGCCAGCCTGTGAACCAAAGGGTCGCTGGTTCAATTCCCAGTCAGGGAACATGCCTGAGTTATGGGCCAGGTCCCTGGAGGGGTACACGTGAGAGGCAACCACACACTGATGTTTCTCTCTCTCTCTCTTTTTCCTTCCCTTCCCCTCTCTCTAAAAATAAATAAAAATTAAAAAATTAAAAACTAGACTTTTGAAAACTACATAGAAACTATTTTCTGTATCTTAAAAGTGGCTTAAAGATGATTTGAACATTTCTATAAAAGAAATGTTTTTTATGTTAAGTAATATTTAATTTACAAATTATTTTTATAAACAATAGATATGAATATTTATTTGGCCTCAGTTAATAATCCTTATAAAACATCAAAATACTTGTTTTTTCTTTTATAACGATGTTAAACTCCTATAAACTCAGAGTATTTAAAGCTAGTGCAAACAAATTAATCTAAGGAATTAAAAGGTACAGAATACAGAAAATTCATTGCATAAGATTTTCACTCTTAGAGTAGATAATTATGTAGAGAGAGCAACTTATTGGTACACCTCTCTCATGGCTGCTAAGGAATGGACTTTGCACTTGCAATTGGCACTCCAAACCATTCATAAATAAAGAAGTGTTAATGATGGACCAGAAAACATGTGAGTGCATTTTATATTATACCTGATAATAATAATGTTGCTATACATGATTGCTTATACTAAATACAGAATGCAAAAAAGCAACAAGCTAGAACTCTATTATGTATTTTCCTTATTAAAAAATAACTAAATTCTGCATTTCAGTTTTTAATTGGTCTCATTTTCATTTAATAAGAATTTGACTCAAATACTTTATGATTTCTTTAAAAACTGCACAGTCTTTACTGTCAGGATTTACAATTTAATACAGTGCATAATAAAGTAAGTTATAATCATTCACAATTTTTTATTAATTGTGTAATGTTAAAAACAACTTCAGATTACTTTCATACATTTTTTTAAAAGACTATTTATTTATTTATTTTTTAGAGAGAGGGGAAGAGAGAAAGAGAAGGAGAGAAACACTGACATGAGAGAGAAACACTGATTGGCTGCCTCCTGTATGTGCCCTGAGCTGGGACCTAACCCACAAACCTGGCATGTGCCCTGCCCAGAAATCAAACCGGCGACCTTTCTCTCTGCAGGATGACGCCTGGCCAACTTAGCCACATCAGCCAGGGCTAATAAATATTTTTACCATATTATCCTCTGTTTTTTTCAAAATCACTTAATATTATGAAAAATACAGAAATAGATATTAAAATACATAGCAGATGTTTCAATTTCACCTCAGATGGTATTAAAGCAGCAAATGTTGGGTTTCTGCCCTTTTCTTGCCCCCCACCCATTTTCTGATCAGTAAATGTATTATTAAATTTTTAAAAGTAAGGGTGCAAGAGTTATATAAAAGCCAGACAAGTTAGTAACTTCTAATTAATAACACCACAGAACAACTGGTCTTTTTGACATCACTTTTAAATCTCTTTGAGCTACTTCCAGTCAAGATTGAGGAATAGATAGATACACTTTGCCTCCTTGCACAACAAAAAGGACAACAAATTTAAAAACAAAAAAAAATAACCAGAACTGCCAGAAAATCAAACTGTATAGAAGTCCAACAACCAAAGTGCTAAAGAAGAAACATTCATCCAGACCGGTAGGAGGGGCAGAGATGGGAAGCTGGGGCCAAGAGAACACAGGGCAAGGTGGCTCCTGGTGGCCTGGGTGGTCCCACATTTGCCTGCAGATAAACCGTGAGGAACAGCTGGGGAGTGAGACAGACCACACAACCCAGGGTTCCAGTGAGGGGAAAAAAGTCTCAAAGCCTCTGGAGGTAAAAACCTGTGGGGGTTGTGGCAGCAGAAGAAATTCCCAGTCTCACAGAAGAGTCCGCTGGGGAGCCCCACAGGGTCCTAGAACGTACACAAACCTGGTCACCTGGGAATCAGCACCAGAAGGGCCCAATTTGCTTGTGAGCAGTGGGGAAAGTGACTGAAGCCCGGCAGAGAGCTGAGCAAGTGGCATTGTTCCCTCTTGGACCCCTCCCCAACACACAGCATCACAACGCAGCGAATTGGGTTGCCCTGTCCTGGCGAATACCTAAGGTTCTGCCCCTTCCAACGTAACGGGTTTGCCGAGACACAGAAATATGGCCCAAATGAAGGAACAGATCAAGGCTCCAAAGAGAGAAGTAGGCGATGAACAGACAGTCAACCTATCACATGCATAGTTCAAAACACTGGTATTCTGAATACTCACTGAATTGGCTGAGTATGGTCGCAAAATGGAGGAAAGAGTGAAGGCTATGCAAAGTGAAATAAAAATATACAGGGAACCAACAGTAAAGGGAAGGGAACCGGGACTCAAATCAACGACTGGGAGCAGAAGGAAGACATCAACATTCAATGAGAACAGAATGAAGAAACAAGAATTCAGAAAAATGAGGAGAGGCTTAGGACCCTCTGGGACAACTTTAAACGTTCCAACATCTGAATCATAGGGGTGCCAGAAGGAGAAGAGGAAGAACAAGAAATTGAAAACTTCTTTGAAAAAATAATGAAGGAAAACTTCCCTAATCTGGCCAAGGAAATAAGACTTCCAGGAAGTCCAGGAAACTCGGAGAGTCCCAAAGAAGTTGGACCCAAAGAAGCACAAACCAAGGCACATCATAATTAAGTTACTCAAGATTAAAGATAAGGAGAGAATATTAAAAGTAGCAAGAGAAAAGGAGAGACAATTATCTACAAAGGAGTTCCCATAAGACTATCCAAAGAAACTTTACAGGCAAGAAGGGGCTGGCAAGAAGTATCCAAAGTGATGAAAGGCAAGGACCTACATCCAAGATTACTCTATCCAACAAAGCTGTCATTTAAAATGGAAGGACAGATAAAGCGCTTCCCAGATAAGGTCAAGTTAAAGGAGTTCATCATCACCAAGCCCTTATTATATGAAATGTTAAAAGGACTTATCTAAGAAAAAGATCAAAAACTATGAACAGTAAGATGACAACAAACTTACAACTACCTCTTTTTAAAAAAGAAAAAAAAGAAAAACAAACTAAGCAAACAATTAGAACAGGAACAGAATCATAGAAACAGAGATCAGAGGGAAGGGGGAGGGGGAAGATTGGGGAAAAGGTACAGGGAATAAACAGCATAAATAGTAGGTACAAAATAGGCAGGGGGAGGTTAAGAATAGTACAGGAAATGGAGAAACCAAAGAACTTAAATGTACAACCCATGGACATGAACTAAAGGTGGAGGGAATGCTGGGGGGAGGGGCAGGGCAGGGTGGAGGGGAATGAGGGGAGAAAAAAAATTAGACAACTGTAGTAGCATAATCAATAAAATATATACTAAAAACAAAAATAAAAAAGAAATTAATAATAAAATAATAAATAATAATAATCTTTAAAAATAAATAAATAAATAAATCTCTTTTGAGCTAAATTTTTGGTCAGCATGTAAAAATCAGCCATAGCAATCCCTTTACTCTAATGAGTATTCAATGTGTAGTTTCCCATACATCAAAAATAAGGCGTGCACAGTTTATCTTTCAAATATCTAAATAAATATGTACATATATAGTACAAAATCAAAATTCCTTATAAAACTTTAACATATGTAATATATACAAATATACATATTTATGCATCAATAATACATACACCCACCCACACATGTGCACGCATGCCTGTACCTCCACACACTAGCAGTCTTCTACAAAACTAAGAAGTTGAATTACAGTCATTAAAAGGATTATCCAAAATAATCTGCATAGCAATATCTTGGTGGAGGTCTGAATGAGCTATATATTTAACAGGGCACGTCAAATGTGAGGATTTCC
Source organism: Pteronotus mesoamericanus (assembly GCF_021234165.1). NCBI lineage: Eukaryota > Metazoa > Chordata > Mammalia > Chiroptera > Mormoopidae > Pteronotus > Pteronotus mesoamericanus. The sequence goes on along the minus strand of NW_026555295.1, from coordinate 7,207,108 downwards.
ATTCTTTAGACTATATGTATTGCCTAAATGAAACTGTTTGAAGCCTGAACATCTCATTCAAATACTGTGTGCCTGGGAAGGAAGCATTTTTTCTTCTTCCTGAAGGGAATTTGATGCTTCTGAAAGTCTGATATATTTGAAAGAAAAAGTGTAGCACTAAACTAAATTAAGTTTTCATAGAACAAACACTGTAGCTGCATGAGCAATTCAAATTTTCTATCACCAATGTTTCAATCCTTTTTTCAACAGAATGATTTTCTGGGGTCATAGGTTGCTCCCATTTTCATGGCTATTCAACCCCCTGGCTAATGTAGCTAACATGGGTGCCATTAAATAGTGACAATTGTGAAAATGGATATACTTGCAAAAGCAGCAAGTCATTTTATAAAGGCTACCAACTACTATAAAAATAGTGATCTTTTTCAATTCCACAAATTACTTCTATACGATTTTATCTAAAACTAGCTTGCATGATTCAAATACTAAGTCTATATTTTTTCAATAAAATATTAATTACACATTACATTCCAAAGTTTAAAATGGGACTGAAAATAAATTTGAAGTAAAAATATGTATCATCAAATAAGTCATGAGCAACGGCCCAACTTCTTGGCCTTATAGTAATCCCAAACCATCTCTGATGCATGTGTGTCCGTGAGTCTGTGCGCACATATACCCCTGTTTCACAAAGAGAAGGGAAATGACTCTTCCCTTCATATCTCCTCTACTAATTACTGATAATAACTTACTGGTATTATACATTAAATAAGCTTGAATATATTTGGAAATAAATGTGTAATATATATAATTTATTCATAAATAATAATACTACCTCAAAATAGAAATATCAAAAATGCCAAAGAAAAATACTAAGTAGTCTTGAAGAGAAGTAATATAACATCAGAAGAAAAGAATTTTGTAAAACAAATCTAAGTTTCTAAAAATCTAATTTTTGTATAGGTATTTGTACAGGGAAAATAAGTTTTTAAAATAATAAAGTCCTATGTTGTTTCACTACATTAATAAAATGTAAAATCAATTTTGTTTAACTTTGTGTCTGATAAAGCACATATGATTCACAGCTAGAAAAATAACATAAAAATACACATTAGTTTGTGTAATTCTGTCAGTTATGATAGCCTACTTAAGTACCTAAATTGATTCTGACTCTTCTGTGATTATCAGTGAATATTTTAAATGTTAGATCGCTTAATTTTAATTATGTGCTTTAAATGCTGCATTAAATGTGCTTTATAAAGATATTTAAATACAAATATAACTGAAATGGCATCATTCACTAAATTGCTGGAAAACAGAACTTTCTTTCAATTTCCAAAAGAACTGTATTTCAAACTGGAAAAGATTTTAAAAGGGAAAAAAAGCTTTCACGAAAAAACTTCAAAATTAAGAATTACAGCTTTAAATAATTATCTGCAAGTAAAACAATAATTATTTTTCATCTTAGAAACTAAATATTTAATTTAATAACCTAATGACCTGGACTTACATAGAAATGCAGGGCTTATTTTTTTAATGGATGAAAAAAGACAAAACATGCCAAGGGGAAAGCTACTTTTCAAGTTTCAACTGATGACCAGTCACTTGACAAAATAGGGTATGTAATATTACAGGCAACAGCTCAATTCTATGGCATTTTAGAATGATTTAACCTAGTAGAGGGTAATCCTGTTTAACTGCAGTCACAGAGCAAGTCAATATTTAAATACTTATAGAAAATGAAATTGAATCAGTTTTTTGGGGGGGGCGGGGGGTTCTTTCCATACTTTGTTGAGCTTAAAATGCAATATAAATATACAAACTTTGAGACTTCTGTCTAAATCATTCATTTTAATATCTTAAGAATTCTTATTTACAAAGAATCTCTTCAACCATAATTTCAATTTCTTTCTCCTGCCTTCCAAAAACAAACAAACAAAAAACAAAACAAAAAAAAAAAACCCACCAAAAAAAACCTTCCACATACTTCATCATATGGTCCTTGCACAATTGCGCCACCTAGTGTTTACTATAGTCCTACAAATTTAGTAAAGCTTTCTCAGTATTTAAAACAAAACTACCATCATCATCATCCTGATACTACCACACTACATCTACCATCCAAACCTTAACTTGTATCTTTTTTCCACTTATATAACTTTAATAATTTTAGATGCATTAAAATTTTAGGTTTTAATAGTGATTTAAATATTGTACATGTACCCTGAGATAGGCTCTCAACTCTGAAAATACTTATTTCAAATGTGCTCATACTGACTGATTACTTACTATTTCAAAAATAATAACATTTTTAAATGTAGAATATGTCTGAATGTCTAAACTAACAGAAAAATGAGAATTGTGGGATGTCCTCTTCCCATAACATACCTTCATTGCAAAGGCAATGACATACCTTTTCCTCTCTCTACTCTTTTGGCTCCCTGGGGGCAACAGGGCAGGCTCTTGTTCTTGTTCTCCATCCACCATCACATTTTAAAGTCTATTTAGTTGTGTATAAGGAAGACATACTACTCTAGTTTCCTCAGTAAATAAGTATTAGATTTTGTACAATCAATGTACCTATTACAGTGTTCAGCAATAACTTCTTTAAATGTTCACCCATGATTAAATTAAGTTTACAATATTAACCTGACACTTTTTTAACAATGTACATGATAATTAGAAGTCACTATTACTGTCCTATATGGCAACCAAGCATAAGTGATAGAGAGTTCACATGAATTACTGCTATCAACATTGCCTTTACATACAGTTAAAACCAATCATTCCAAAGGTAAACTGAAGGGAACAGTAAGGTACTCTAAGGCCATTCCAAAGATATTATACCTATTATCTACACTTGAGAGAGCCAATCCTATTCCTTTTCTAGCAGCAGGGAACCATGGTTTTAGATTACAGAATTCCCTGGCTGGTAAGCATACCAGTTCTCCAACTTGCCAACCTCCAGCACTGGAAGCCAAGAGAGCCAAATACACTTTGGCTTAGAACAGTAGTTAGTGTTAAAGTATATTAAAGTGTGTATGAGAAAGAGGGAGAGGGGGAGAGAGACAGAGACAGAGAGACAGGAAAATGGAGGGTTTCAATCCAAACTGAAAATTAGTCCAGGTTCCCCAGCTGAACAGCAGAGGTATGCATGCAATCAAATCGTCTTTTGATGGTGCCTATTTCTGTTCACCAGTACTAGGCCTTTATACCATGCAGTTTCTTATCTCTTAAGTGTGATAATCTGCCCTTCCTTTTATCTTTGGACATTTCATTTTTCACCTTACCCCTGACCAGTACAATTTATATCATTTATTTGTCTAAAGCTGAACACAGAAACAATACAAGTGATATCCTTAGTGCCACAATATCAAGTAGAACCCAGATCTACTTAAAAACATTAAAGTGTTTATGGAACACCTATATTCCCTAGAGTCTGAAAGTATGGCAAAAAAATGGACAATGGCCTGCAAAGGTTTGCTTCACTAGCACCTCTAATTGCTTGTGATTTAAGCATTGGATTACTATTGCCATGAGAGCGGGCTCTATAATAATATGAGGAGCTCAAATGAGAAGTACTGTAAAATGTGGCTATAATTCCAAAACATTTTCTGACTTAAATAAGACTTACTAAAAACTTTTCTTTTGCTATGCTGGTCCAGAGATCCAATGATCCTAGAGGCACACTCTAATAATAAAGTCTCCTAAGATTGTGAGAGCCATAGCTCTCAGGATCCTAACCCTAGCCTAGAACCTCAAGGCGCCGACACAATGATGTGAGATACTATGTTCAGTGAAACAGAAGGATGAGAGTATGCCTCTGAGAAGCTTAGCCTGTAATTACGATGGCTTAGCAAAAAAAAAAAAAAAAAACCAACAGGAGTGTGACATTTGTTCCTGTTTGGCCAGTAGAATAAAATGAAACTAAATAATGCTAAAATAAATATTTTTATGCATAAGCTATGTCATACTAGATAACTCAGCCTTAAACGTGAACTCATACCAAAACTGTAATGTAGCTTTTAAATTCAAGAGGAAAAAAGAGAGAGTCTAGACTTTCCAAAGTTAGAGAATCTAAGTCACAACTATCTCCACTATGAAGCTTGAGCCTTTAAGTGCTACATTCTCAATGTGAAAATGAAGCAGAAGTAAATGCACTCAACCTCCTCTACCCATAGAGGACTCTAAAGAAAGCTGCCCTGGCAGTGAACTGGGCCAAAGGATACTGTTCCTAACAAACTGTAGCCAAAAGCCAGGCATTACACAGAATTGCAGCCTCAATTATTTTGACCTGGGTACCTAAAGCACTTTAGGTTTTTGAATTTAGCCCACAGTGGTGTCAGACTGCTAAGTGACTTCAAAAGCAGAAGCAAACACAATTCCTCTAGGAGGAGTAAGTGCAGGCATACTCTGTTTCACTGAGCTACACAGATATTTTGTTTTTTTACAAAGTGAAGGTAAGACCGTCCACCAGCAAAAAGATTACAACTCACTGAAGTCTCAGATAATGGTTAGCATATTTTAACAAATACTTTTAATTAGGCATATACATTGCTTATTAGACATAATGCTGTTGAACACTAAATAGACTGCAATATAGTGTAAACATAACTTTTGTATGCATTGGGAAACCAAAAGATTTGCATGACTTGCTTTACTGCAATATTTACTTTATTGTGGTGGTTTGGAACTAAACCTAGGGTATCTCCAGAGTATGCCTGTATATACTTCATTCTAGACTTTAAAGAGTTCCCTATATTAATTTTCAAATAAAAAAATGACAATGATACAAGTTATCATGACCAAGAACTAATAAAAGCAATAGGAAGAAGAAATAAGCTCAAAGAGTTAATATGTTGAAATTATGAGGCACGGATTATAAAATAACTATGCTTATATTTAAAAAATAAACCTAAGGTTAAAAATACTTCAGAGAACAGTAAACTCTATTATAAAACAAAGAACATATTTTAGAGGGATGTAACTAAAACTCCTAGAAGTGAAAGACATAACTGAAATGAAAAACTCAATTAAAAAAATTGCAGATTTAAAGAGCTGGAAAAGATTAAATTATTAGTTTGAGAGTTAGTTCAAAATACTTAGAGTAGTTTAAGAAACTTAGAGTATAAGTAGGAAGTCCTATGGTATGTATGATTCCTGCTCGAATAGAGAGATTGGGATAGAGGCAAAATTGGAAAAAATACTAAGAAATTTCCCGCATTGATGAAAAACAATAATATACATATTCAAGAAGCTCAACAAATCCAAAGTAGTGTTTAAAAGGAAATAAAATCACAATGAAACTCATAAGGCCAAAGACAAAGCCAAGATCTTAAAAGCACTTAGGTTGGCTTCAGTGAAGCAACAGTTAGTTGACTGACTTCAACAGCCACAACAAAAACCATGTGCTAGAAGAAAATAAGTATGAATCTAGAAATTTACACTCAGAAATAACATCTTTAAGAAGAGTATTTTAAGAATTAGAGCAAAATTAGGGCATTTTCAGACAGAAAAACAAAAATAAAAATAGTCTGGAACCAGTAAACACAATTCTATTAATATATGGTACTTTAGAGAGAAGGAAAATAATGCCAGACAGGGATCTGAGATTAGTGGACATTTGGTCCTGTCCAAAACATCCACATTTAGAAAAATGGCCTTGGGTTCAAATAGTCCATAATGTTTATTTCTACTTTTAGCTTATAAGGTTAATACATAAAATATACTATCATGTTTTATTGATCCAATATTTGAGTTGTGGCTGTATTGCCAACAATAACCCCTTTGGCCTGAGTGACCTAGCTGGTAGCGAGTGGCACATATGTTACATAGGTAGGTTGGGTTGGCTTTCAAATCTTACAGAAAAGTGGGACATATTAACTATGGACCAAATGTCTCTGCAGACATTTTGGACAAGACCCCATTTCAAGGACCTTTTGGGATGGACCAAATGTCTCCATGGACATTTTGGAAATGAAAAAAGAAAAATGAGAAACACAGGTATAAAAGCCTGTATTAAACTAATAATAATTTCCTTTGAGGTCTCAAAAAAAAGAGAATTGAAATGTAATGGGTTGTAGAGCATGGGTTCCCTGAAAGTAGAGGAACAAGCCCCACAATTCTTTATTGGGAGAGGAGGGAAGAGCAGATGGTACAGCGTTTAAGATACATTGCATAACAAAAGGCAAGGTAACGGACATGCCTTCCTGAAGGGAAGAGGATGCTACCCAGGGTGAATTGTGTATGTGACTCTGAGAACATGCAGTGACTGATGACATAGCTGGGGGGAGTTCATACAACTTCTATGTGAGAGGCAGGGAGAAGATGCCACCCTGGATGCCCCTCTGTCACTGGGAACTCTTGTCCTGACTAAAGATGGCAGCCAAAAGAGGGTAAAAGACACTGGGGAACTGGCAAAAACAGGACACTAAGACACCATAGGAAGGGCTAGATGTGAGATTACCAAGGAAGTTCCAAGGCAAGCATTTAAATGAGGGCGGGCTGAAGGTTAGGAGGGGAAAAAGCCATGGGGTCTGCAGTGAAAGGAGTTCCGCTGGGAGGTCTCAAAGAGTCAGCGAGTCTGCCATGAGGAGGTTGCCCTGGAAGTCTGCCTGGGAAAACAGGCAGAGCTGACAGAGCTGTGGGGACCTGCCGAGCCACTGGATTCGTGAGAGATGCTTGGAGCAGAATTGTGACTGGAAATGCTGACCTGAGAACTTCTGCTTTTCTGAAAGTTGATGCCTCTGTGTGGCACATTCTGAAACTGGCCAGGTTTGGCAAATGGAGGCAGGACTATGTGTTTATTTGTTTTGGGGTGTTTTTTTGTTGGGGGGGGCAGTTAAAGGGAGCAGGACTTAACAGCAGAAATCTGCCATTATTCTGAATCTGTATTACCTTTAAATAAACAACCCCTTTCCTTTTTCACCAAACACCTGAATTGGGACTCACACTTCTTAAAAGTAGACAATCAAACCCCACAGCTGTTCCAAAACAGCATTTACAGGGTTCTGTAACAGAAATACAAATCAACAATAACATATAAGCATGAGGTAGGCAAAAGTAATTTAAAAGTTCTAAGGTCCTTTTATTGTCTGTGAAGAAAATAGAGGTATTAGTCGTAGACCTTAAAAAGTTAAATACAGTATGTTTAATTTTTAGGGTAACCACTACAAGAGAAGAAATGAGTAACTTGCAAACTAGTGGAAGGGGAAAATGGAATGATAAGAAAATACAAATCTAACAATGAGTTATCTCACTACACACCTATTAGAAGATGCAAAATACTAATACCACCAAATGTTAGTGAAGATGTGAAACAAGGAGTTTCATTCACTGACAGTGGGAATACCGCCTCTTTGGAAGACAGTGTAACAATTTCTTACAAAACAAAATATTCTCTTACCATAACCCAGCAATCACATTCCTTGGTATTTACCCAAATACCAAGTTGTTGACACAAAAACCTGCACACAGATGTTTGTAAAAGCTTTACTCATAATTGCTGAAACTTGGAGGCAACCAAGATATCCTTCAGTAGGTGAATGGGTAAATAAACCACAGCATATACAGACAATGGAATAGTATTCAGTACTAAAAAGAAATGAGCTATCAATCCATGAAAAGAAATGGAGGAACCCTGTATGTATATTACTAAGTGAAGGAAATCAATTTGAAAAGGCTACATAGGTAGTGATTACAACTATGTGGCATTCTGGAAAAGGACATAATATAAAAGAGCAGTGGTTGCTGTGGGTTATGGGGAGAAAGAGATAAATAATAGGCAAAGCATATAGGCCTCTTAGGACAGTGAAACTATTCTTTATTATACTTTGATAGTAGATAAGTACCATTATATATTTGTCAAAAATCATGGAGTGTATAAGACCAAGAGTTAATCCTAATGTAAGCTTTGGGTGATGAGATGTCAATATAGATTCATCAACTGTAACTAATGTACCATTCTGGTCAGGGAGGCTGTGTGTGTCTGGGAACAATGGAATTATGAGAACTGTGTACCTTCTGTTCAATTTGCTGCGAACCTAAAACTGCTCTAAAAAATAAAGTCTATTTTATTAAAAAAACTCAATACAAAAGAAGGCAAGAAAAGAGAGGAAAAATAAATATAAAATAAGAACAAAAAAATCATAAAATAAGGTGGTAACTGTAAACCTGAAAGCACAAGCAATTCCATCAAATGTAAGTGGATTAAGTAATCCAGCTAAAAGATAGCGATTGTCAGACTGGATTAAAAAGCAAATAAAAAGCAAACGCGTGATATTTAAGAGATACATCTAAACTGTAAGAATACACAAAAATTCAAAGTAAAAGGAAAAACAATTTATCACAAATACTAACCAAAAGGTGCCTGGTTCAGTAGCAACCCCCCACTCCCCCCAGAAAAAAGAGCCTTTAAGATTAAAAAGCATTTCTAGAGAAAGAGAGGGTCAATTTATGACGATGGAGTTTCAGTTCACCATGAAAAAATAATTCATAATGAGTATGCACACAATAATACAACCTCAAAATATATAAAACAAAAATTAACAGAAGTAAAAGAACAAATGAAGAAATCTACTGTTTCTAATTGAACAGCCAGGAAAAAAAGTCAGAGAAAAGATAGAGATTAAAAAACACCATTAAAACATACTTGGTCCAATGGGCACACAGAGAACACTACACTCGGAAACTAAAGAATACACACTCTTTTTAAACTCAATTTAGAAATTAAAAAATCTAATGGACCAAAACAAGTTTTAACAAATATGAGATAATACAGAACAAATCTCTGACCAAGTAAGCTAGAAATCAACAACAGAAATAGAACTAAAGTAAATTGTAATGTAACAACTGCAACTGAATGGAAAAAACTCAATAGAAAAAATGTTAAGTATAAAACAATAAAAATATAATGTGTGCTAAGTATATATCTAAATAAGTTAAAAGGACTGCAAAGTAATATTATTCACAATATCCAAGACCTTAGTGCCCATTGGTAGATGAATGGATAAAGAAAATGTGAAATATATACACATAAAGAAATATTATTCAGCTTTAAAAAAGAAGAAAATTCTGCCATTTGCAACAACATGGATGAACCTTGAGGATATTCTGCGGAAGTGAAATAAGCCAGAAAAAGAAAGACAAATACCACAGAATTTCCCTTATATGTAGAACCTTAAAAAAAAGAAAAGAAAAGAAAATCAGACTCATAAACAAAAAGTAAAATGGTGCTTATTGGAGACTAAGGGAGTGGGAGAAAAGGAGAGATATTGACCATCCTCTCTTCCTGGGAAGATTCTTTTCCTCCGTGTTCACCAGACTAAATTACTTCTTAGCTCTCTGACCTCTCTTCCTTAAATGCCATGTTTTCTAGTTTATACTTAATATTCCTAAGAATTCCATCCCAGGTCCTCTTTTCTTCTCTCTATCCTAAATAACTTAGGATAAAGTTAACTTATCAATATCCCTGAGTGATCTTTTCTTCTTCCACAGCTTCAATTTCCATCCACAAAATTAAATCTCAAGCACATGCCCACAGGAAAGTACGCTGTCGCCCCTCCATCTACTCCAACCCTAGAAATGAGAATCCCTACATGTTACTTACTCACTAAGGACCAAAACTTGAACCCCTCATCTTCAACAAACCTGTCCATCTTCTTGCAGTTCTAATTTTCTTGAATGGCACTACCATTCACTTCATTCCTCAAGAAAGAAATTTACCTATTGTTTTTTACTCCTTCTCCCTTGCTGCTTACATCCAATCAATCATAATCCACTAAACTCTACTTTGTTTTCCAAATTGATCTAAATCTCTTCTCTACCAGCATTTATTCCAAGATTTAAATAACAAAGCCCCTAAAATTCATGATTTCTTATGAACAGTACAAAACTTTGCTACTTTCACAAGAAAAATTAGGTTAGTTTTCATTTACTTCTATACCCATCTGTATACACTTAACAATGTTTAAATGTCTCCCATATTTAAAAAAGGAAAATGAGAGTTACAGTTAAGATAGAAGACAAGGTAAATTCTGAGATTGCCTCCCTCCATGATCACATCAAAATTACAACTAAATTATAGAAAATCCATCATTGAGAACCACCTGAAGGCTAGCTTAACAGAAGTCATGTAACTAAGGATATAAAGAAAAAGCCACGATGAGAATAATAGGAGGGGTAGAGATGGGGAATGGGCAGGTCCCACCATCCATGGTGTGGAGATTAAGAAATGGGAGTGCTATCTCAGCTTCAGAGGCCCCCCTGAGGAGCAAGGGGTCCCAGCTCCCCCATGGACTCTCCACAGCCTGGGGGCACTACTGCCTGGAAGAGGAGTGCCCATAACACCTGGCTATGAAACCCAATGGGGATGGTGTCCCAGAGAGACAAAGGGCTGTGAGAGACCAAGACAAGCTGCTCTTAAAGGGTCAGTGTGCAAACTCATTCACTCTAAGCTCCACTGCAGGAGCAACAGCTCAAAAAGCACCAGGGCATATGGGAGAAATTAAATCAACTAACTTCAGGACAAGGGCTGGAGGGGCAGGGGTTAGGGCAACTCTCCCCAGGGATGGAAGTGCTGGCAGGTGCCACAGTTCCTTTGTTGAGCTTTCCTTCCATACAACCAGCCCAGTGGAGCTGGATGGTGGTCGGAAGCAAATCTGTGCTCTCCATGAAGCTGACTAACATCGTCTGTCCCACTCTGGTGATTCCCTGAGACCTTACCCAACTTGATCACCCAGCCTGAGACTCTTCCACAGGAGCAGCCTGGCTCAGCTAGCGCTCCAGACTTACTTAAAGAACTGGGAACTCCACACCAGTAGCAGCTGCCTTAGGCATGTGCTGCAAACTTTCTAAAAGGCCCATAAATTCTACACAAGTGGCAGCCACACTCAGCATACATTATACATCCTGCCAAGCAGCCCCACGCACAGCATAGGCAGCAACTAGTCTCAACTTGCCGTGTAACTCCCAACAGGTGGCCGCAAATCTGGCATTAGGTGGCAGCCAGTCTTGGCCTGTAACATAGGTCTAATTAAGCAACCACAGGCCTGGCACAAGTGGCACCTGGCCTCAGCTGGCATTGTAATGCCCACCAAAAGGTCCCAAGCCCAGTACAAGTGGCACCCAGACTCGATTCACAATATAGCCTCTCCCAAGAGCCTCCAAGCCCAGCACAAATGGCAATCGACTGCAGATCACTTTGTAACTCTTACTGGGTGATCCCAATGCCTGTATAAGCAGCACCTGATCTTAACCTGCACCAGAGCCCCTCCAGATCCAACACACCCAGTGGCCAGATTCAGACAACACCAGAGTCCCCATCCAGCTCCAGAAATGACACATCCAAAGGGCAGCCTTAGCTGGCACCAGAGCCCCACTAAATGCAACGCCCTCTGTGGGGCCAGTCCCCACATAACACCTCATCTGCTGTAGTCATGGCCAGCTCTCTCACAGCGAGTCAGCTTAAAGGCCCACTTCACTCACTGACATGCTAGCAGCAACCAAGGCCCAACTACAACAGGAGGGCACACACAACCCACACACAGGATACCCCTGGAGCACTCAGCTCAGGTGACCAAGGGAGATTGCACCAGTGAGCCACACAAGACACCTACTACTTAGTGCCAACCTGTCAAGACAGGGAGATGTAGCAGATCTACCTAATAAAATACATAGAAACAAACTCAGGGAGTCAGTCAAAATGAGGAGATAGAGAAACATGTCCCAGTTAAAGAACAAGACAAAACTCCAAAAAACAAACTAAACAAAATGGAGGCAGGCAGTTTACCAGGTCCAGAGTTAAAAACACAAGTTATAAGGATGCTCATGAACTTCGGAGTACAATAGATGAATTCAGTGAGAACTTCAAACAAGAGGTAGAAAATATTAAAAATGAGATATAAAACATTTTTAAAAGAACCAATCAGAACTGAAGAATACAATAAGTGAAATGAGGAATACACTAGATGGAATCGATAGTAGATTAGTTGAAGCAGAGTATTGAATCAACACAGCTACCAGGAAGACAGGATAGCAGAAAACACCTAATTGGAAAAGAAAAAAGAACTTTAAAAAATGAAAATAGGTTAGGGGACCTTTGGGACAACATCAAGTGTACCAATAGTCACATTATGGGGGTCCTAGAAGGAGAAGACAAAGGGGCTAAAAGTCTATTTTAAAAAATAATACTGAAACTGCCCTAACGGGGTGAAGCAAAAACGCATATAAGTCCAGGAAGCATAAAGAGACCCATTCCAAGACACATTATAATTAAAATGCCAAAAGTCAAAAACAAGGAATCTTAAAAGTAGCAAGTGCTCTCCATTGACCTGGCTAATATCACTGGAGTGCAAGGAAATGAAAGCTATATTTCTCTAAATGTATCTTGTTTTATAGATTTGATTTGGGAATCACACAGAGATTTACTAAATTATAAAGTGCAATTAAATTAAAATGAAGGAGAGAAAGACAATCCTAAAAACCAAAAGTAAAATAAAATTCAATCACATCAAGAATTACTTTAAGTGACTTTAAAACACAGCGATCTGCTATTCACTCCTAATGGAATATCCTAATGGAAGGAGAGAGAAGAAATACCAGAAATAAACTGTTTTTGGTAATCATATTGCTAGTAACAACATTTCTATTCTAAAACTATATATTTTTCATTTAAATTTAAATAAGTATGTTGATATCATTTTGAATCAAAATTTTCAAAATGAGAAAAGAAATACAATAAAATCAGACAAGTAAAAACTGAATTTTAATTGAAAATATCAGTATGAACTCGTGATGTGTTTTTCTCCTAAAAAATACATATTTCTTTTCTTTATCCATTAAGAAGGCCTAGAAGCTATGTCCAATCAAGTAGGGGCCATGCTTAGTGCCCATACTGTGGCCTCTACATACATACATTTCCAAAAGAACTAGGGTTCCTTAGAAAAAAGGCTGATGTCAGATCTGGAACAAAAAAATGTGTAAGATGGCCCTTAAACACCTGTCACACAGAAATACAAAGGAGCTCTCAAAGACTACTGGGATTATGTCAAAAACAAAACAAAACAAAAAAAACCCTCAGGAGCCAACTCAAAGGGACTACACTTTGGAAAATAGTTGAACTGAGCATTATCTCCTAAAACTGAACATTTACATACCATATGGCCCAACATTTCTACTTATAGGTATGCATTCCCAAAAAGTTGTACAAGAGAGGAGATGTACAAGAATTATGTCTTCAGAATACCAAAAACCTGCAAATAATCCAAATGTCCATCGATAGGAAAGTAAATAAATTATGGAATATCCAAATACTACACAGCATTTAAAACAAATGAACCACAATGAAGCAACAATATGGATGAACTTTAGCAATGTAATATTAAGATGTGGGCTGTTGCCAAAGTTACTGCTTTCCCCCCAATAGTGAGTTTACAGATGCCTACTACTTTTTAAAAAAAATAATAGCTGAAAGAGAAAAAAGAAGCTTTTCATATGGAAAACTTTGGATATTTAAAAAATCTCACTGATCAAAAATACAACTACTATAATGGCAAGAAATGTTGGTCACACTGATCTTAGATATTAAAGCAATTGGCCCAAAATATATTAAAAGCAAAATTCTGGCATAATATTTTGGTTCCCTGAAATCAAATATACATATACGAACTTTTTGTTCAAATAGAAAGTACCATTTGAAAAGGGTGATGAATATTTTCATAATCTTCTAGATTTCTAGTTTTTCTTTTTTAACTTATCCCCAACATATTCTTTATTAACTCCCCTTATCCTAGTATCAGGTAAGCATGAGTACTTTTCGCTTTATTTAAAACATTTTATAATTTATATTTTATTAAAAAGGCAAATGCATTAAATTACCCAAAGAAAACCGTAAAAATTTCTTTTACTAGTATCTGTATTTGGGCATTCTTAAATTAAACAATGTTAAGAGATGGTAACTTTCATTATAAAAAATAAATTACCCATTTTCTTTTATGCTGTTTTTTCCAGTTATTCACAGAGAAATTTACCTACACCAATTCATTTTTAAAAATCATTTTAATTTTAAACAGATGCTAGGAAGCAAAATAAAATGCCAACTTTTTAAGATTTACATCCATATCAAGTAACAAGTACTTAACGGATAACTACGTATATTAAAAATCAATTCAATTTAAAAAACAGCTAGACACTGTCAGGAAGATTGTGAGGTATAAATATAGTATCTCCTCTTTTGGAATTTACAGATTAGTTGAGAAAACATGGGGTACAGACATAAATAGTAAAACAAAAATGCAAAAGATTTAATGGGAAATACATGATTAAATCAAAGAAAACGCATTAACAAACAATCTATAAGATTACTGAAAATCACCATAGACCAAGAATGAGAAACTGCTTCCAGAAACAAATAGAAGCCATGATGTGCTTTGTCGGAAAAGTAGCAAAATTCAGAAAATAATAGAGGTGAGAGAATCACATGTAGTTAGAACCAAAGATTTTTTTTCAGGGGTAAAAAAAAAACAAAACACGTATGTCTGAAGACAGTATCTACTGGGCAGTACAGTTAAGAAAAACTGGAACAATAGGTACCACTAAACTGCAAAAGGCTATCAATGCCAAACTAGGGTGTGAAATGAAATTTAATCTGTCTAGGCCTAATGGCACTGAAAGCATCCAACAGCCTTACACTGACACTTGGGCAAAACAATGAATATAATAAAAGCTTTTGCCCTGACTGGTGCAGCTCAGTTAGTTGAGCACCATCCCCCAAAGCTAATGGTAGCGGTTCAATTCCTGGTCAGGGCACATATCTGAGTTAGGGGCCTGGCCCCAGGCTGGGGCGCAGGTGACAGGCAACCAATTGATGTTTCTCTCACACATCAGTGTTCTCTCCCTCTCTTTCTCCCTCTCTTTCCTCTCTCTAAAAATAAATAAATGAAATTGTGCGCGCACGTGTGTGTGTACAGCTAAAGAGAGAGAGAGAGAGAGAGAGAGAGCGTGTGCACGTGCACACATGAGCTTTCAGTTCCCCTGCCCCCCACCTTAAGGAAGTGGGGTGAGGTTGGGGACCAAGGTGAAGAATGGATATAAAAATAAGCTTAACTTTACCAGCTTTCCCCAAGTAACAATAAAATCACAAGTGAATAAGGTGAACTGTTAAACTGTTAAATTCTATTTATGAAATACAATACTATTTTTTTCTTTTGTTCTCTTTAAAGACTAAGTATTTATGTCAAAGTTGTGGGAAGTATTCTCCCCAGTCTTGGTACATGCCAGAGCCAGTTACTTCTGCAGCTTGAACTTGCTTCAAGGTCAGTCATTTGGTTAGGTCAGGGGATGAATGCCTGGGATATTTTGTCCTTCAGGATATTTACCCTTCATGCATCTCTGTTTAAAAATTATTTATGCACTTTGGAGTATAAGAATTTTTAAGGTAAAAGAAAACAAAAATCCCATGTCAACCTTGTTATGTTCAAAGCATAATCTTTCACTCATTTATTTTCTATAAAGGTGAGTTTAAAGTTACCTTTACATTAATCTGATCATTTAAGAAAAAACTTTTTCTTGCTAAATAGAGCATTCAGTGTGAACTGGGTCATAGAACTCCTCAACTTTACAAGATACAAGAACATTTTAAAAACTGCTGTGGAATAATTTAAAACTAACAAAAAGTTGCAACAGTACAAAGAATTCATAAAAACCCTTGATCCAACTCCCTCACTTGTTAGCATGTTACCCTCAATAAACTTAAATTCTCGTAAACACACATACAAATTTTTTCTGAACCATTTGAAATTAAGTTGCAGATACTATGTGCCGTTACCCCCTAACATTTCTGTGTATATGTCTTTAAACCAAAGACATTGCCCTGCACAACCACAGTACAATCACCAAAATCAACTAAGTAATATCATTTTATTATTCAAAGCAGAGACCTAATTCAAATGTCGCCAATATTTCCAAAAATGTCCACAATCCAATCCAGAATTGTGTTTTGCATTTCACTGTCACGTCTCTTTGGTCCCCTTCAATCTGAAATACTTCCTCAGTCATTTGTGACCTTGACAATTCTGAAGCATAAATGGTGGTTACTTTATAGAATGTTCCTCAATCTAAATTATTCTGATGTTTCCTTGTGATTGGATGTCATTTACATATTTTTGGCAAGAATGCCACAGAACTGACGTTATGTTCTTCTAGGTTTATATCAGGAGGCACACAATGTTTATTTGTCCTATTACTGGGATTGGTAATTTCTATCACTTGGTTAAGATGGCACCTGCCAAAATTTCTCTGAGTTAATAAGTATTTTGTACTTATTAAAAAGTAATTAGTAAGTATTTTGTGGGGCGATATTTTGAAACTATGCAAATATCCTGCTTCTCATCAAACTTTCACTCATTAGTTATAGCATCCATTGGTGATTTTGCCTAAATCAATTATTGAGCATTGCCAAAGGTGATTTTCAAATTCTAACATTTATCTAGATTTATTAGTTGGTATTCTCTTGTAAGGTAGAGCATTTCATTTAACCTCATTTATTTATTCATTTATTTACATCAGTACATCCTCAAGCATTTCAATTTATTCAATGAGTTCAATCTATCATTTGTTTGGATGTTCAACATGTCACTGATTTGGCTGGTAGCGCTCCTTCAAGCTGGTGCCTGTGTGCTTTTAACATGGTTTTATCATTCTTTCAACACTTCATTGATTTCTGGCACAACAAGCCGTTTCTCCAAGGAGCATGGAGAATGATATTTAGAAACCAAGATTTGAGCACTAGTATATTCATTGTTACTAGACTGTCATTGCTTCTAGGCCCTCTTAGGGGTCAGAGCTAGGAAATATATGTAGAAATATACACAAATACACACATATGCATATACATACACATATATAGCCCAAAGCAGATTCGGTAACTAAAATAACTGCACTTGTAATTCTAGTCTATGATCATCCAAACAAAAAAGTTGTGATAAATATACAATGGTTTTCATATGATGTCACAAAAAAGTCTAATACAGATAGAACAGGTGATGGACGAGGGCAAGTAAGTAGACCTCCTCTACTAATCCACTAGACTGAGAAAGTCAGGCAGAAACTATCGCACATGCAATTCATAATAACAGGTGTTCTTTCTTGTTGAAAAGGGGTATTATTTAATAGAATGATCACTGCAACGTGGAAATGAAGAAAGTCTAAAGTACTGCTAAATAAGATTCATCGCTGATTTGTATATTATTCAGAAACAAAGGGTCAGAGACACAGAAGGCCACATACTGTATAATTCCATTCATATGAACAATACAGACTACACAAATCCATAGAGACAAACAGAAGATTAGTTGCCAGGGGCTGGAACAAGGGGAAAATTGTGGGGGTGGTGGCAGTGACTGCTATGAAATGTGATTCTGGGATGGTGAAAATGTTCTGACTTTAATAGTGGTGATGACTGCAAACTGCATAAGTGTACTAAAAATCACTGAACTGTATACTTAAAAGGATGAATTTTATATGTGAATTATTTCTCAATAAAAAAGGGAGGGCCAATAACGCAAGACTTCCTAACAGCAAACCAAATGTTAACTTTTGAAGATTCTCATGTTGCCAAACTTTTGAAGGCTTTCCTGTACACCAAACACGACAAATAACACGTGATAAACAATACTGCCACATAGGGGGAAAGGTGATTCATCAGAAAAGGTCAACTTGTCAAGAGTATAATTGGAATTTTTAATTTTTCACTTCATTAGTTGACAGAAGTCTAACTTAGCACGGTAATCATCTTGTAGCATTTAAACATACAGGCATGCTTTGGAGTTTCACTGTTAGAATTCTGTAGTCTGTGGTTCCTGGAATATTTGATTCAGCAGATGTGCAGTGCATGTTTTTGAGACTTCCTGCCAACACCGTTTCAATTTCAGCCACAGTCTCTGACTTGCTGGCGTCTCCCGGATCCAGGCTTCTTGTAAACTAAGCCCTGAGTCCTTGACTTTTTCATCCAGTAGTTAATTAAATGCCTATGGGGTGCCTCCTTCTTTTAATAGAAAGTGAATTTTCTTCTTACTGTCAACATGAACTTGATTTCAGCTAACTAAGAACACAGTTGACTTTTTCTTCAATGCTTGCCATCATCAATCAAAAGGAGTAAAATTTTAAAATTTTGTTATTTAAAACTTATAAAAATATAAGTATAAAAGAAATTAAAATAATTAAACTTTCAAATGATGTTTTTTCTAAGTCTTTAGCATTTATATTTCTGAAGTTGTTAAAGTTAAACTTGCACTAAGCTATTAACTCTGAGACACTATTAATTTTTTTAAGATCTCAAATTTAGCCATAGTCATTCAAGAAGAAACAGTAGTTAGAAAATTCAGAAGACCATAACTTACACAAAAACTTGCACACCCTAAAGACACAGATGATTTTCTTTTCCAAAACAGAACTTAAAAAACAAACAAGAAATATCATAATTGTTTGGATAGAAAATTAAGTACAAACAAGAAAGGGCCTAATTAAAGATGACTTAACTGATCTTTTTTAAATCTAAAAGTTCAATGAAGGCCATCTTGTGATGCTAAAAGAACTGAGTTAATAGTTATTATTCAAAATAATTCATAGAAACAAACAAAAAAATTGGAAAAGTGCCTAATTTAAAAAATTCCATTGGGATATAGAATGTTGAAGGTATCAGGACATTAGAGTCAGTGATTCTGAAAGTTATATGGCCAACTAATCTAAATTTTACCTCTAGAAAAAGTAAAGAGAAAACATACAATATATTACAAAAAATAGGATACTAAGCAACATACTTTTTAAATAGCCTAATCAAGGAACAAAAGAGAAATTTTAAATAGCCTAATCAAGGAACAAAAGAGAAATTTTAGAAAGTCTCTTAGGTTTCATATTAATGCATACCTATTAGGTGGTTACAAACTGGTTATAAGTTTGTTTTTAAGTGTTATCAATGGATAAGAACTATCCAAAAGGAAATAATAAAAGCTTAGAAGCTGGTTCTAGGCCAAGTGTTAGCTAAGTATTTTTATCCATCACCCAGATAATTGGCTGAAACAACCATCAAATATCTAATAAACCAAAAAGGAAATAGCAAACCTGGTCAAGGTCCCTTTGAGAACAGCTAAAGCAATCAAGAGTATATTTTTGTAAAAATATAGATCAAAAAGACAGAACTATTTCTGTTTAAAAGACAAAAGTAAAATGCGATAGCATTTATCCTAAGATTTGAAAGCCACAAACAGGCTAAGCAAGGAATGATTATTAAATCTCAACATATTAGAATTAAAAACTGCAAGCCTCAAAGTTTGTAGAGCATTGTTTTAAGATCCCTTGAAAAGTTAGTTTTGTATTTTTTTCAGTGGACAGACACCTATGAGTTTGTCATTACAATACTTGGCTAAAAGTACAATTAATTAGGTTCAATAAGGGTTCGAATAAATGTATGATGATCATTGGTCAGAACCAATAAAAAATAGGCTAAAAGGTATAAACCTTGAAAATACATAGTAAATATTTTTAATAAATTCAGAAAATTAAAGAAATATTCAAACTCCACAGGACATAAATTACAGTAAGGTATCTAGGAACCACACAGGGGTGTCCAACCCTCTGACATCTCTGAGCCACACTGGAAGAAGAGTTGTCTTGGGCCACTCATTAAATACATTGCAACACATAATCACAAAAAAAAATCTCATAATGTTTTAAGTAAATTTAAGACTTTATGTTGGGCCACATTCACAGCCATCTGGGCTGCATGGGGCCTGGGGGCTACAGGTTGGACACCCCTGAAAGAGAACTAAGGAAAACAAGGTGTCAGTGATTTAGCACCATGCCTACTTTCAATTCATTTCTGAATCACTTACTGTTTCTAATCAGTGCCTTGCTCATTGTGATACCTCAAATATTTGATGAATGAATTATCATATTGCTAGGCAATCTAAAAACCAAGGATGAAACAGGAGTGACATAATCAGGAATCCCACATGAGTTAAGCATCTATTTTTAAAAAGCACTAAATTCTATTAGAGGTTATAGAACTATACAAAAAAATTGTAAAACTGGCTGGGCATGTTGAATAAAATAACTATAAACACAATTTAAAAGTTAAAGAGAGTTGACAAATGAAAACCCTGAGTTATCTTTGGCACCTCCCTTTCTCTCACCATCCACAGGTGCATATACAACAATCACCTACAGTCCTGTCTAGTTTACATCTGAAATATTTCTGAATGTCTAGTTCTTTCCATCTCCTCTCCCACCATCACAACTTACTACAGCATCCCCAACTAATCTACATTCAATACCTCCTCTACGCTGCAGGCAGGCCCTGCAAGATGCAGAATGAATCCTGCCCCTCTCCAGCCTCAAATCCACTGAAAATTCCCATCTGTTTTCCTTCCCTTGGCCTGCAAGTTCTTCCAAGTTCAACTTCACTGATCCTACACCTTGCTAAGCTTTAGGCTCACCAGCTTCTCTTGGGTCTCCAATATACCAGGCTCTTTCCCTCAAAATAAACTGTCTGATTACAGCAGAGGAAGCACCCTAATGAGCAGTTCAAAAAGGCCCTTCAGATTCTCTCACATGCCTCAAACCTCTAGTCTATCCTGTATATAGTTATAATTTTTCAAAATAACCAAAGGAAAGGAGTAGGAATTGTGGTTGAATGACTGGCTCTCCACCCATGTCAGGCCATTTTTCATCACTTATCTCAATACTAAGCAACTAAAATGAACTGCAGAAATAACTGAGTGCTGGAACTAAGATCAAAATTATCTACAATTCTCATTTTCAAATTTTGCTTTTAGCAAAACATGATTAATCTCATTGACTTAATACAAACACTACAAATGTGAACTTACAAAAATACCCATTGTAAATAAAATATCACTTTTGTTTTATACATTGCGATAAAATGAAATTTTTTAACTTGGAAAAAAGTTCTTTATTATTTTTAAAAAGTTTGAAAATATACATATACTATGTATCATCAAACAGAAATGGCAGAGGACAAAATCGAGAAGGATTTTTATGAACCCGATACAAAAAAGGGATTCAAAAAATGCTTATGTCCTTCCCCACCAAACAGCCTGATTTTTCTCTTTTTCTCATAGCCTTCATCTCACCCATTCTACCCTTAATTTTGCTAGCTTGGGCTATGGAAGCTCTTGTTTTCCAGTCAGGTATATTGAAAAAGGTGCCATGAGAGTAAAGGAAAGGCTAAAAACAAAATAAAGCCAAAAGATGAAGAATCTGGGATAGGCATTACCTGCCCCAGGGATTGATTAGGGAAATACGTCTACACAGATGATCATTATCAAGTTTACACAGGGGAGGGTGAAGTGTATATATGCTATACATGGGGAAAACAAAATACCAAGAACATCAGAAATGGAAATGAAGGTTTCTCATATTCCTTATTTTAACAAAGGCTTTACCTGTAACTTAGTGTTATTCATATACCACACTTTATTTGCAATATGCTAATCATGAAGCTTAATTTAGGTTGCATTTTCTGAGGAAGAATAATATAGTCATTAGAAGAAGCACAAGCTCTAAAGTCAGGCATCCTGGGTTTAAATCTTGGCTTTGACACTTATGAAACCTTGGATAAATTATTTAATACCAACATGCCAAACTTTCCTTGGGATAAAATGGAATTAATAATAGCAACTACCCTATTAAGGTTGTTGTAATGAAGAGATGTGACAATACATGAAAACAGCTTGACACACAGCATGCAATATATGTTAGCTATTATAATTATTATTTACTAGAGAGTTTCAGCATTATTTCAGGCTGTTGGTATTTTCTACTAACCATGTAAAAATTACTTCTGTTTGAATATCTAATCGCTTAAATAAATTCATAACTCCTTTGAAATCTGGATTCAGCTGCATGCCAGCATATTGAAAACTGCTGACCTCATCTTTTGTCAATACCTCTTTTCATTATTTTTTAATGGTTGCTCTAAAGATAATATATATCCTTAACTTTTCAGAGCCCACTGGGAGTTAAATTTGTACCTCTTCATGTAAATTGTAGGAACCTTACAATTCCCTTCCTCAACATTATGTTAAAATGACTGTATATATCATATTCACATATGATATATATGTCACAATAAAGCATTATAATTTTTACCTTAAATAAGAATATGTGTATTATAGAACTTGAGAGAAATAAATATATTTGCCCACATATTTTCCATTTCAGATGCTCTTCATTCCTTCAGAAGATCCAAGTTTCAACCTACTATCATTTCCCTTCAGACTAAAGAACTCCCTTTAGCATTTTTTGTAGTGTAGGTCTGCTGGTTTCATTTTCACCTGTCCAGTGTTATTCTCTCTTTCCAGTGTTGAGCCCCTTCGATTTCTTCCTGCTTATGGTCATTCTCCAGTACCTTCAGAGAGTTGTGCAGTTTTTGTATTTTGTCCAGAATTTTTAATGGTTTTCTGCAGAAGGATTAGTTCAATACAAGCTACTCTACTATTACTAGAAACAGTTAACATTTTAAGACTCCAGAAAAGTTTTAAATATTCAAAGGATATTCTTGGTCATGTGACCACAGGTAAAATTGGATAATATTTCAAGTCACATATTCATAGTTGTCACTATTATTCCATAAATTAATTCACACAGTTTATTAGGTTATAATTCAGCAACCTACATTGTACCAGCATTATTTCTATTTTCCCCACAGACAATAGCTACACTTCACTTTGTCTGATGTAAAAGTGCTTAATGATCATATACCTAGAAACATAACAATGTATTTTGCTGATTCTTCTACTCGAGGTTTTTTTTTTAATGTAAGAAACAAAAACCAATTCCAATGAACTTTAACAGAAAAGAAATTCCTTGCACGAAAATCAGGTAAATCACAGAATCAATGGAAGCTTAGAACATCAGGCTCCAGAGAAAATCAAAGGAGGCAAGGTATGATAAAAAAACCTAAGCCATAAATACTCTCAGATCCCAAAGCCCTTAGAACGCATTGAATACTCATCCCCATTCTCCACTTCATGCTGCCAAACTCTCAACTAGTCCACAGCTGCATTGTTTAACCAAAGTAAGTTAACACCATCATCCCCTTAGGAGGCAGTGCCCTAGGCAGGACTATCTGACTGGCTCACCGTCTGCCAAAGTAAACAGGTAGAGCCTACCTCACCATATTTAATATTTCCCCAAAATAAGAAGAGTATGCAACTGTTAGATCTAATATATTATTACAGAATGGAGAGCATAAATGATTGACAAGAGCAAACATCAGAACAAATCATACAATTTGACGATTTCATAAAAATAACACCACGCTACCTTCTTTCATAGTTCGGTGCTTCATACAATATGACGATTTCATAAACATAACACCATGCTACCTTCTTTCATAGTTCGGTGCTTCTAATTATTTTGCAGTTATACCTAACTTAAAATATGATATACAAAGCTCTCACTTATGAAATAAGGCAAGGAGGAAATAATGCCATTAAAAGAGGATTCTTGCTTTTCAAAAGTATTCATTGGTGGATTCCATCAAATAACTGGCTCCTCCATTAAAATTAAAATAAGATTAAATTTATTTCTAAAAACCCTATTTTCTTCTACTTTCTGAAGCAGGACACAGGTTTTATCCATTCAACTTTTGCATTTACACCCAGAACAGCATATTATTGATTTGTAAGATTTATGAAATTTGGGGTGCCTACCCTCACAGAATTTACATGACTACACTGAAATAACTAGGTGGACATGAAATGATTTCTTTCTTGCAACTACTAAAATCAAGCTAATATAAGTACCAGAGAAAAAGTCAGTATTGAAAGTAAGAAAAATTTGTGAAAGACTGAAATTTAATGGGTGTCTTGGCTATCTCAGCCATTTGTCTGTCATTGACAAGGCTTTTTTATAACTCTGCAAAGAGAGAAGTTAACTTGTATAAAATTGATAGTAATACAAATGACTCCTGTCTACAGAATTGCAAATTGGTCCTGATTATTGTCCAGGTCATAGGGATCAGTTTTGCCTGTTCTACATTGATTTGTAAATTCATTTCAGCATTTATTTGACTATAAATAAGTGGTACTTGAAACAGGCAAACAATATCATAATATCATTAATTAATGAGTTAAACAGAATCACTGACTCGTGCTCATTTTATATTTGTATAAAAGTTATGATCATACCGTCTTTTAAAGAGTATCCATTAACAACAGCCTGCTTAGTAGAGGGCTAAAATAAAAAGATAAACATACAACACTGCCACTAATAATTCTATAATACAACCTTTAAAAAATATGGCAAAGAGCTGCTTAGAAAGTAACTGCTATAACTAAAGAGATTTAGTATCATTGATACAATAATATTTCTCTAAAAACATGATAGAAATAGCCTAGAAATGCAGTTCTCTACTAAACATTATGTCTGTCTCCATACACACATGCGCTATGTATGTGTATATATATAAACACATGTACTATTTTTATAATAAATATATACTGTACACTATATATTGCATACAATGTAGAGTATACATAAACTTATATTACTATACATATATATAGCACACAGCATAGAGAATGTACATGTATATGTATATGCCCATATGTATGCTACAGACAGCATAAAAATGAGAACTACCCTAAGATTAAATGGATAACGATTTCCACCACTTAGAAAAAGAATCCAGAAAATAACTATGAATCCTAGACTCCTGTATTTTAACTCTCACCTAGTTGTATATTACAATGAGGAGCATAATTAATTTGGCATTAAGAGTTTTTTTTCTTTTTATAGGCATGTAGTTAAGCAATTTTATCTTTCTGATTAGACATAGGTTAAATAGTACAAGTAAATACCTTTCTGATAATCAATTTATAATAATCAGACTTTCACAATCAGGAAAGACCATGGCCTTTTAAAGCCTTCACTGTAAGGCATCTCAGCATCATTTCAAATAATAGTAACCAGAATGCTTTTTAAAAATTCTTTGATGAGGTCCACTCAGTATGGTAACTTAATTCATTTTAGATGCATATTTCAAACTGTTATTTAATCCTACCTAGAGAGTAATTTCCAAAGTGGTATTTCCTGAAGTCAAAAGCCAGACTTCATGTCTCTAGAATAATCATGCCTTGTAGTAGTTTTAACTTCAGTAAGTCTGTATGCCCTTCCCAAAGCAGTTCTGGCTGGCCTGGGCTTGTTGTAAATAGTTGGTTCAGTCAGACAGCTTTTTAAATGTCAACACATTTAAGAATTCACATGATGTACAAGGAAAGTATTGTACTTTAAAATAAAGATGTGTTTCTTCTTGTGAAATAAAGTTAATTATTCGGGAGAGTCTGCTTAAAGGAAATGGGGTAGTTTTATGTTCTCTAGTAAAGAACTGAAAGGGTATCTCAACCTCACTTTTTCCTCCCTTTCTCCCATTTAGAGCATGACCTAGTGATCAAATGTTTTATGTATGACAAAAAAAGAAACATATCATTAAAGGATGCAAACCTGCAAAATCAAATGGTCATATAAGCCTGTGGGATTCCAAAAACTGTTCTGTATTTTTAATATCTGAAAATAATCAAATAATTTTATGTTAAATACAAGTTTTCCAGGCATCCTAGTACATATCCTCTAAAAGTTTAAACAAATATACTTGATATGAAAAACAGCATTTTATCCAAATATCAAATATTACACTGAGTATTTGAACAGCAAATACAAACAGACCTAATCCCAATCACAGACTATGTTGTGAAATGTTAATGTATTTAAATTTTTTAATTATACATGGAATTAACTAAAATACTGCACATCAAACAATTAGTTATTAGTATTTTAGTCATATTAAATAACAAGAATACATGGACAAGTGATACTCAATGCAAACAATTTTCAAAGGCAAATTGTACATTGTGGAAAGTCTAGTTTTGGCTTTTGGAAAATGTTAACTGCTAGTCTATACAGATATTCACAAAGTGCTAAATAGCTCTTTCAAGGAAAATACTAAATGATGGCACTGTGATAACAGAGAAGTATAAGAAAACATTCTGAGTTATATTTATACCATTTAAGCCAAATTTATAGAGCAGACTTAATTAACAGTCATGGTTTCACAATATTTTTAATGAATAATCCAAGGTATTTAATTATTAAAATCTTTGTCCTAGTTTTATACCAATATTCAGCATTGTAATTAAAATAAATGAAAATAAATATCACAATATTAATATTCTAAAATAACTCAAAATAAATCACTTAGCTTACACTGCCAACAGACAGAGTAGGCTCTGTTCTGCCAGGATGAAGAACCAGGAAGCAGAAATATGTTGCCAACTATACCCTCTGTAGCCACTTGGGGAAATTACCCTCTCCACCAGCCATACTGCAAGGGGAGCTGGCCACAGGATATTCCAGTGAAAAGGGATAATATGTGTTCTGACAATCACGACTCCTCTCCAACTGCCCCCCCACACACACTTGAGTGGGCTGGAAATGGGCACCTGACATAGTCTAGAGATCAGTAAACAAACTATGAGGGGCCTGGTAGGGGAAGCTCTGCCCCAATAACGACAGTGTTGACCTCCCAAGCCCATCAGCCTGCCTCTCCCTCTCTGCTCCCCCCACTCTCTCCCTGCCCACCCCCACTCCCTCTTTCCCTCTTAGCCCCTCCCTCCCACTCTCGCTCTCTGAAACTATGGATACGCCAAACAGTTAAGAGCAGGAAGAAAAGCAGAAAGATTTAAAAAGTCAGGTTATTGATAAATCTGTGAACTCTTAAAGCTAAATGGATAATTACAATAGATAACCAAGAACCCATGACTGAAAATGAAAAATGTGTCTTTTCCTTTATGGAAAAGACCATACGGACATTTTGGCCAACCCAATAACTCCCAAATTACAGGGTCTGGAAAACTTCTGGGTTTCTGAACACATCAAGGTGCTGGGAGGGTGACACACGCAGAGAAAGCATTGAAATTCCGTACGCTTTCCCCCATACCTTGCCCTATGCATCTCTCCCACTTGGCTGCTTCTGAGTTACATCTTTTATAACAAATCAGTAATAGCAAATAAACTGTTTTCCTCAGTTCTGTGAGCCATTTTAACAAATTACTGAACCTGAGATGGAGTCATAAAACCCTCCAATTCACAGCCAGTTGGTCAGAAGTATGGGAGAGGCCTGGACTTGCGATGGCTCTGAAGTAGAGGCAGTCTTGTGGGACTGAACCCTTAATCTGGAAGGTCTTGTTAACTCCAGGTAATTAGTGTCTTAATTGAACTGAACTGTAGAAAACCCAGTTGGTGTCTGAGGAAACCTGGATAACTGTTTGGTACAGAAAATCAATATATTTAGCATCAGAACTTAGTAGTAAGAAACAAGTAGATAATGAGGGGAAAAAAACTTACAGTAGAATGTCATCTAATAAATGTTAGAGAAATCACAGACTTTGAAAAGCATTTTACAATCACAGTAATAATTGATTCAAGTGGAAAGCATCAGTAACTATTGAAACTATGGGCTAAAGTTTGATGAGAAACAGGATATTAATATACTCTCAAAGTATGTCCCCACTGATTACTTATTAATTGCAAAAGGAAAATATAGTAATTTTGCAGGAAAGAAATCTGGTGAACAACACCTCAAACCACTACAATTAACTTCACAAATAATAAGACAAATTGATGTAATGCCCCGATAAGACCACAACATCTCTTAGAAAGTCTTCCTGCAAAATTGCATAACCTGAATTTAATTAAGAAGAACTTCAAACAAACCCAAATTGGGGAACATTCTACAAAATATACAGCCTATACTCTTCAAAAATGTCAGTGTCATGAAAGACAAAGAAAGCTAATGAGCTGTTCCAGATTATAGACATGCCATCTAAGTTTAATCTATGATTAAATCAAAAAATAAAATAAAAAATATTTAATCTATGATCTTGTACTGGGGAAAAATAGTATAGGACATTATTGCGACAACTGGTAGAATTATGAATATGAGAGAATACAAATAATACTAGTTGTGAAAGAATTCAAAATATATACATTGGTTTCTGCCCCTGGTTCCTGACACAGGGCACATAAAACCCTTTTAAGTAGGGGTGCTGGGAGGATCTTTTGTTCTAATATTTAGACTTTGACCCTAATTTCTAGCACAGAGCTCCTAAAACTTTTATAATTTCCTAAGTGGTAAGAGCACTAAGAAAATCTTTTGCTTGAATATTTGGTCTTTGAGCCCAGTTTCTCATACAGGGCTCCTAAATCCCTTATCATTTTCTGGGTTATATGAGTGTCTTTTGTTCTAATGAGGCAACTCTGAGTGGACTCCTGGATGGTTGTTGGATTGGGGTTGATCACTAAAAAGACCAAGAGAAGCTGAAATTTTCATCCCCTTCCTCCATTCTCTATAGAAAGAGAAGCACTCAAAATGGAGTTAATAATTGATTGTGCCTACATGATGAAGACTCCATATAAATCCCAATACTGTGGGGTTTGGAGAGCTTCCAGGTTAGTGAACACATCATATACTGGTAGGGTGACAAACCCCAACAGCATGCAGGACCCTCCAAAATCTTGCCCTAAATATATCTTTATTTAGCTATCCATATGTAGCCTTTATCAAATCCTTTATTATGCAATAAACTGGTACACATAAGTAGGTGTTTCCCTGAGTTCTGTGAGCTGTCCTAGCAAATAACTGAATCCAAGTCGGGGAGATCAGGGGAACCTATAATTTGTAGCCAAGTTGGACAGAAGTTAATGGGTAACTTGGAAAGCTACCACTTGCTTCTGGCATTGACGTTAGGGGTAGCTTTGTGGTACTGAGACCTTAACTTACATGATCGGACTCAGAATTAAGTGTCAGAATTGAGTTAAACTGTAACAACACCCAGGTGACATTACAGAATTGCTTAGTATGGGAAAAATCCTCACTATTTGGCAACTAGAAATGTCAGAAGTGGAGTGCTCTGAGGACTAAAGGAGAAACTTAGAAGACTGAGTTTTTTCCTGCACAACTATAATGCATTAATGTTAAATTTTCTGAATTTTATAATTGTATGGTGGTTATGGATAAGAATGCCCTTGTTCTTGGAAAATATTACTGAAAGATATAGGGATAAAAAGGGTATGATGTCCTGGCTGGTGTGGCTCAGTGGATTGAGCGCCAACCTGTAAACCTGAGGGTTGCTGTTTTGATTCCCAAGTCAGGGCACATGCCTGGGTTGTGGGCCAGGTCCCAAGTTGGGAGCACATGAGCGGCAACCAATTGATAGATCTCTCATACACTGATCTTTCCCTTTCTCCCTCCGTTCTCATCTAAAAGTAAATAAACAAAATTTTTTAAAAAAAAAAAAACAAAGAGTATGATGCCCTCAACTTATTCTCAATGGTTCAGAAAAAAATTACATTGGTTGGCGGGAGGTAGAGAGAAAGAGAGGAAGAATGTGTGTGATAAAGTAAAAATGACAGGGTATTAGTAAATCTTGGTGAGGGGTCTTCGAATTTCTTTGTATTTTCCAGCAATTCTTCAGTGAATTTAAAATAATTTAAAAATAAAAAATAAGTTTTGAAAATAGCTGAGCTTGCAATAAAGAGGAAGAGCTCCTATTTACCAAAAAGAAAGTAAGAACTAAAAACCTTATTGGTGGGCATATGAAGCTGTGTTAGGAGAGAGAAGGTATGGATGGCACAGGATGGGGAAAGCCAGAAGGAGCCCAGAAAACAACCTGGGTTGAGAAGAGAGTGCTGTAAGATTGGGGAAGACAACGTAGTTAGAATTCTCTGGAAGGGAGAAAGACACACAAAGAGAGAACTCCAGAGACCTTCAGAAGTTTCCCCGTGAGAAGTCAGCTGAGTACTGACAATATCCACATATAAGGAAATTTCATAAACCAGAGAACAACCAGAAATGATTAGAGATCTGTATTTGGCACTCATAGAGGGCTAGGAATAGTGCCTGTTTCTACCAGGTCGAAAGAAAAACTTTGCAATTCATGGTAACTGAGTAGAGTATCCAGAAAAGACTTGCCTCAGAAGTAGGGAACTATTGGCCCTAGACTGAGCTCTACTCGGGTACTACGTAATAAATCTTAAGAGCAAATCTTGAAACGCTCAAACTACTTTCAAGTAACTTAACTGCATCCCAGACTAAGCTCAAAATCATAGAAAAATAAAAATATGCTACAACCAAAAAGATAACATTCATAGTGTCTGGCATTTAATAAAAAAAATTACCAGGCAGCCAAAGATAAAAATATGATCCATAATAAGAAAAAATCAATCAAAACCAATCCAGCTCTGACAGGATTTTTAAGATATTATCATTAAGTAGCTAAATCATTAAAACAATTATTATAATGTATTCCATATAATCAACAAACTTAGACATGAAAGATATAAAAAATATCCAAATCAAACATCTAGAGATGAAAACTGTAATACATGAGATGAAAAATACAATGGGTGGAATTAATAGCATATTAGATGTTGCAAAAGATTAGAGACCTTGATGACATAGCAATTAAAACATAAAATAAAACCCAGAAAAAACAGAATTTGTATAATGAACAAAGAGCAGTGGTACTACTTTAATCAGCCTACTATACACAAATTTGAGTCCTCAAAACAATGGCAGGATGGAGGAAGGGGCAGGTAGGGAAGAAATGTTTAAAGAAATTAGTGACCAAAATTTCCCCCAATTTTTTAGAAACTACAAACCCACAGATCCAAGAATCTCAATGAACCGAAGCATAAGAAACATAAAAAGAACTACACCAAGGCATGCCATAATCAAATTACTCAAAACCAGAGATTAAAAAAACAGATATTTAAGTGCAAAGGAAGAAAAATAAAGATGACAGCAGATAACATCAGAAACAAGACACATGAAAAGACAGTAGATCACCATCTTTAAAGTACTGAAAGGAAAAATTATCAACCTAGAATTTTATACTCAGTGAAGATGTCTAAAAACTCAAAGACAAAACCAACTTTCCATACATACAAAGCTGAATTCTTCACCATTCAGTCTACATTATAATAAATATTTTTAAAAGGGAGTCTTTTAGGCAGAAGGAAAATAAATCAGACCATATCAGAAACATGAACCTACAAAATGAAATGAAAATACTAAAAAATGGTAGCTACATGATTAGATATTTTTCTCATTATTTAAATCTTTTTAAAGGATAATTGTTTGAACAAAAATAGTAGCAATGTAGTATGGGGCTTACAACTTACGTAGGAGTAAAATGTACGATAACCATAATACAATGGTCAGGAGGAAAGACAGGGAAGTAAATTACAGAAAGTTCTTACACTACAAGTGAAATAATACAGAATCACTAAAAGGGAGATGTGACAGAAGGATGAATGCTATAAACTCTAAGGTAGTCACAAAAATAACAAAACCATTACCACTAATACCCTCACAAAGGAGATAAAATGGAATCATAAAAAATTTCAATTAACCAAAAAAAGAGAAAAAGGGGAAATAGGGAACAAAGAATACATAGGACAAATAGAAAGCAAACAGCAAGATGACTGATTAAACCTAACCTTGAAAACTTGAACAGGATTTTCATATATGAAAATCCTTCTGTTAGGGTAGAGATTTATGAGATACCTTTATTCTTTTCAAAGTTGCTGTTCCATAATAAAAGGCTCTAAGCCATTTTACATATATATTTATTTTATATATATATTTTTATAAAATATATAAAGAAGATTGAGCAAATGTATGTATGTATTTTAAATGGGATAAATCATATTAAAAGTTTAAAAATGAATAAATGAAAAATTACCTATGTAGCCACACACCTTAAAAAGCAGATGATTGCCCTGGCTCAGTGGATTGAGCATCGGCCTGCGAACCAAAAGGTTATTCCCAGTCAGATGAGTCCCAGTCAGGGCACATGCCTGGGTTGCGGGCTGGGTCCCCAACAGTGGGCGTGTGAGAGGCAACCACAAACAGATTTCTCTCCCTCTCTTTCTCCCTCCTTTCCCCTGTCTAAAAATAAATAAATAAAACCTTAAAAAAAAAAAAAAGGCAGATTACCAGCACTCCAAAGACCCCAGTTGCACTTCTCCTCTCCTCCCCAGGCAGCCACTACCCTGAATTCTGAATTAATCATTTCCCTGCTCTTCTTTCTGGTATTCCCAGATATGTATGAAACCCTGAATAGGATTTTTATACATTTTTTAAATTTTATAAGTAATAGGATCATACACAGAGTATGATCCTATTATTTATTTTTCCTTTTTCACTCGACATTACATTTTTGATATTCATCCATGTTGGAGTGTGTAGTCATATAGTCCATTCATTTTCAACATAGTCATTCATTCTCTTATTGATAGGCAAATTGCTGTTTAGAGTTTTGCTCTTATAAACAGTGCTTATGAACATTCTTGTACATCTCCTGATTTAAATGGATAACTATAGGAGTGTAATCACTATATTATGTTTTCAGATTTTATGGTCACTTTATGTTATTATCTCCATTTTACCCATAAACGGAGACTTACAGAGACCAAGAAATTTACTAAAGGTCACAAAATAAAAAAATTCAAGGTTAGTTAGTTCACATTCCTGGAAATAAGTAATTATTAAAAAGAATCCTGATGGATAATATTTTATCTTGTTTTATACATGAAGTTGAAAGAGGAGGTCCTAGTAATTGACTTTAGTCAATTCTACCTCTTGACCACTCACAGAAACTTAATTACCTGAAGATTACACAAGTACAACTTCCATCCTGTTAAAATATCCTGCTTCATCATTCCTGAACATTCTGGTCCAATATTTTATAGTTAAATATATTGGGATGTGTGTAAATTGTATATGTGTTTAGTAATAAAAGAAAATAATAATGAAGCTGTTCTCATTGTAACAATTTTAAATTAAATTACAAGTATTTTTATTTCTTCCATGAATAAATTTGATTTTGGAATTACTATGTTTAAGACTCACTGAAGTGAATGTAATCATTATTTTTAAAATACTCTGTATCCATTTTAGGTTATTTAAAAATAGTTTCAAAAGCAATTTTGCATGTCATCTAAACCAATCAAATAATTTCCAAGATACTCAACATTATTCTTACATTTAAAGAAAGAGAATCCAATCTTTTTTTATTAGCTAAGTCAACTAATTTTAGCCTTGTATAATCCTTCCACTTTAAAATGTTTATGTGGAGAGGATTCTGAGAAGAGGTGGAGTAGGAAACACCAGGGATCTATCTCCCTACCTACAAAACAATTACACTGGCAAACCCGATGTAACTATTTTGGAACTAAGGAGTCAGTGGAAAGATTGCAACTTCCTGGGGAAGACTTGAACTGGTAATTTCAGTAATTTCAGGCAATTATAACTCTTAGCAGTAAGCAGCTACCCAACCCTCACCCCCCCAGTCACATGGCAGGCATCTATGCACATGTCTGTAAAGCAGCTTGCACACAGTTTGTGGAAACCAGGTGGGACAAAAGAACTGTCCCCCAAATACTAGGGACCTGTCCTCTGATTGCTTACTACCGTTTCTAATCACAGAATTGCAGACGAAGACGTAGATGGCCATTGTTTTTGCATCTCCCTTCATTGCTGCAACCCCTTCCCCCTCTGGCTAAAATGATGTCCCAGAAACTTAAAGGGCCAGAGCCCATTTGATCTCCTTTTCATTTTTCCTCTTTAGGGAGTGAGACATTAAAAATTACAACATTCAAAAACCACTGCAGCCCTGGCCAAGTGGCTCAGTTGGTTACAGCATCATTCCATATACCAAAAATGTTGTGGGTTAATTCCTGGTCAGGGCACATACCTGGATTACCAGTTCCATCCCTCATTGGCTGCATACAGGACACAACCAATCAATGTTACTCTCTCACATCAATGCTTCTCTGTCTGTCTGTCTGTCTCTCCTTCTCTCTCCCTTCCCCTCTCTCTCTCTAAAATCAGGATACATATCCTTGCGTGAGGATTAAAAAAAAAATTGTTTATACATGGAAAATTAGAATGTATGCCCAAAGAAAGGCTCATAAAAGACCTAGGCAGACGTTAAGTTTATACTTTAGTCTGATCTTCAGCACAGAGACAGCCTACAACAATCAAAAAATAAAAACAAAAAACAAACAAAAATGCAGTCTGAGTTTCAGAGTTATCACAATAAGATTCAAAAGTGGTCAACAAGAACAAAAAAAATCACAAGTATACAAAAAATAGTAAAGATGGCCCACTCAAAGCAAACAAATAAAAAAAGAAATGTCTCTGATAAACCTAATGGCAGATGTTCTAGGCAAAGACTTTAAAACAACTCTTTAACATGATCAAAGAACCAAAGAAAGATGTAGAGAAAAAACAAAACAATGTGTGAACAAAATGAAAATATCAATAAAGAAACAGAAAACCTAAAATAAGCCAGAAAAAAGATACGGAGCTGAAAAGTACAATAACTGCAATGAAAATTCACTAGATGGATTCAAAGGCAGGCTCAGACAGGCAGAAGACTTGTTGAACTTGAAGATAGGACAATGAAAATTATGGAGCCTCAGAAACGGAAAGAAAAAAGATTGGAGAAAAGTGAACAGAGCCCAAGGAAACTGTGGGACACCATCAGTCATGTCAATGTAGGCATCCTGGGAGTCTCAGAAGCAGAAGAGACGAGAAAAAAACAGAAAAATATTTGAATACATAATGCCCCAAAACTTTCCAAATTTGAAGAAACACATGAAATAAACATCCAAGAAGCTCGATAAATTCCAACTAAGATGAACTTGTAAGTCCCACACCAAGACACATTATAATCAAACTTCAAAAAGAGAATCTTTAAAGCAGCAAGGCAGTAAGTCATCACATACAAGGGATCCTTAATAAGATTCCCTGCAAGTTTTTAGTCAGGAACTTTGGAAGCCAGCAGACAGTGAGCAGATGTGTTCTAAGTGCAAAAGAAAAAAAAAACTGTCAACTGAGAATCCTATATCTGGCAAAACTGTCCTTCAAAAGTGAAGGAGAAATTAAGACATTCCCAGGAAAACAAAAGTTGAGGGTATTCATGACCACTAGACCTACCCTGCAAGAAATGTTCAAATGAGTCCTCCAAGGTAAAATAAAAGAACACTAGAGAGTAAATGAAACTTAAAGCCATATGAAGAAATAAGAAATGTCATTAAAGGTACATGGACAATTATAAAAGCTAGTATTACTGTAACAACAGTCTGTAACAATACTTTGTTTTCTACATGATTTAAGAGATTAATATATTTAAAGAAAAAACAATTAGTGTAAAAGTTAATCTTATCGTAACTTAGATTTTTAGTACCACTAGTATATCTAGATTCCATTGCATATTTTTGGAAGAGAAAGTTTTATTTAAAAATTCAATACTTATAATAAACTGAAAATTACAACATTTACAACTATATGAATATGATATATTTTAGATGTTAATTTTAAAATTGTGATGAAATATGTAGTTTTAGAAAATGAGTAAGATCTTAATTTCCTGGACATTTGGCTAGAAGAGCTCATACCATTGAAACTGAGTTTCCTAAACTGTAAAATGAGAAAAATATTCATTCTACTTCAGATTAAACTATATATTATATATTCAATATTATGTACTATATACTGTATTTTTACTATATGTACACACACATAAACATATATGCTTTTTGTAAAATGTAATACAGTATGATTAAATTTGTGAGGGTCTAGAAAAACAGCACCTCCCTTAATTTGGAGTCCTTTTGACATGAACTAGACAGACCAAGGAAACCATCACATGACAAATGCCAGCTGCAAGTCATGAAGACCTGACTCATTTACAGAGGCTACATTTTAAATTGAACATATAAATACCCAAATTCCTGTGCCACAATTCTTTAAAAGTAAACAGTCAAATATGGGAGGGTATTACAAAAACAGATTTGGGAACTAAGGCACTGAATTGTTCAACTAAAAAAGGGGTAGGGGGGCCTTGGCCTTGTGGCTCATCTGGTTAGAGCGTTGTCCTGATAGCCAAGGCTGTAGGGTCCATCCCCCGTCAGGGCACATAAAGGGACCAACCAATGAATGCACAGATAGCTGGAAAAACAAACTGATCTCTCTCCCTCCCTCCCTCCCTCAAATCAATAAATAAAATAAATAAAATAAAGGAGCAGGGGACTTAGATTCAGAAGCAATGCTATGAACAGCAATACTTACCCAGTCAATCCCATCTTTTGGGGACAATTTGCAACGTCTTATCTTTATAATAAACATTTTGCAACATAAACTCTAAAGTCTGTAGCAAGATTATGAAACCATTAAAAATAACATATACCTATTTTGAGGGGTCTCCATCTAAAGTTCTCAGTAGTTTGATTTAGATGGCGCCCATGACAGTATATTCCCCAGGCAAACCAAGCATACTAGATAATAAATGCATCATATTGGGAAAAAAAGATAATTTTGCTAAATACATATTTTAAAATCTAAACTGTTCTTAATCCTGCCTAAAGATTAAGCCTAATAATTTAACTAAATGATTTGGTAAACAATAATAGTCTATTTACCAAAAAGTTGATAATATATAAATTTTTATTAAAGTATCAAATTACATCTAAAATTATAGATATACTATTTCACAACTTCTTCCAATCATTTTCCAATATGTAGTATAATTTGTGTTTATAAAATTTCTGCCTAGCAAAAAGTTTGAAACTGATTAGGTTCATTAAGCTCAGATTAGTTTTCCAACTTCCACAATGACAACTTTAAAAGCATTCCACTTCCAGGGGTGTCCAACCTGCGGCCCGTGGGCTTCATGCAGTCCAGGATTGTTATGAATGCGGCCCAACACAAAATCACTAATTTACTTAAAATATTATGGGATTTTTTTGTGATTATGTATCACAATGTATTTAATGTATGGCCCAGAGATGCCAAAAGACCAGACACCCCTCGTATACCTACTGTGAAGAAGGCATCAAGTTGTGTTCTATGAGGCATTTATCAATGTATAGGACAATATCTGAACTCAAGGCAATTATCAGTCTTATCACTGATACAGAAATGTTGAAAGCACTGTACAGTGCACACCACCTAAATTCTACAACGTTTTACTATACAGTATTTCCTCATATATTTGGTTTATTTATATTTTAATTTTCTGTGAACATAACCATCCTTCTATACATCCATCAATCCATCTTCAATTTTTAATGACTTTCATAGGAAGTTGCAGGCATAAATATGTTTCACCCCTAAATATTTCAGCATTCTTATCATTAACTAGAGTTTAAATTTTAAGTTTTTAGATAAAATTTACAAATATGAAATGCACAAATCTTAAGTGTACAATTTCCAGATTTTTACCAATGATGATATCTCTGTAACCCAAACTCCTATCAAGGCATAGAACATTACTGTCACCCAGAAAGTTCCCTCATGCCTATGCCCAGTCAGCGACCCTTCCCCCAACTCCCAACCCTCGAGGGAAACACTACAGTGACTTCTTTCCCACCAAAAGTTAGTTTTGTAGATAATTTTTAAATCCAAAATT
The DNA here is from genome assembly GCF_021234165.1 of Pteronotus mesoamericanus. Taxonomy (NCBI): domain Eukaryota; kingdom Metazoa; phylum Chordata; class Mammalia; order Chiroptera; family Mormoopidae; genus Pteronotus; species Pteronotus mesoamericanus. The sequence goes on along the minus strand of NW_026555295.1, from coordinate 7,169,558 downwards.
TAAAACAAAGCATAATCATTGGGCTGATGAATCAAAAAAAGACTTCATGGGAATGTACAGATGTATAGAGAGATGATAAAGTAAATATGACAAAATGTTTAACAATTGTAGAAGTTAGTTGGTGGGCACATGGGTGTGTCTGTTATCAGTTTATTATCTCTCAGATCCAAATCTACTTTTTTTTGGCCTGCTTTGTGACTCTGGACCTAGACTCTAAACACTTCTCCCTTGCCAACTTGAGAGAGGGCAGTGGAGTGACCTTATAAGGTAATAGCAGCAGTGACACACGTCCCTTCTGGATTCTGGTCTCCATTATTATGAATATTCAGCATGAGAGCCCAAGAGCCTTGCTGAGGAGACAAGTTCCAGCTGCAGCCTCAGGTCTCAGTGTCCCCCCTGACAGTGGGCACTTCTGCAGATGATTTAGCCATGGCAGACATGCCCTTTCTGAAGAGGTCTGAGTCCAAGTTTTGGGAAGAAGGGGTCTCTCCCACGGGTCTTGCTTCCCCATCCTACAAGTAGAAACTGCTCTTTACACCGGCCACTGCTTGGACTCAGACTCAGAGAAAGTCCTGTTACTTTCTTTTTATGATCACAAAATATATCTATAATCACAAAAGTGAATATATATGTGTGTGTTTATATCAGCATATTATCTCTCGAAGGGGTTGGTAATATTCTGTGTGAAGCTGGCTGGTAAGTACATTTGCGCAAATAATAAAATTAATACCCCATGTTTTCTCTACCCACCAATACATTTAAATTCCCCTTAGGTCCCTCTCCAGTGACATCTCTCTTCTTTCTCATTTCTTAAAAATTACAATTATTGTGAAATTTGATTGACAAAAAGAATGTTTGTTTAACCTAAACTGAAAATATTATAAATTACAAACCCAGCAACACAATAGGAAGAACTCATAATAGAGAGAAGGACAAAGAAAGCAAATATTTCCAAATAAAAATATATATTATGAAAGTTCATAAATAGCACATATCAACATAGACCTGTTACACACATTAAAATATAGAGATGTCCCAACTGGATTCCTCTCTCTCCTTACCACCATTATTGGTAGGGTCTGAGCTGGTCACGCTATTTTAAGCCTCTACGTTGGCACATGCTTTTTCATCTACTTAAAATGTGGCAGGGACATAGGTATTTCAGAATAATAGCAGACAAATGTTGTTTGGTGTCACCAGGGGAACGACTCATCTTTCTCAACTTCTCCTGAAGGCGGTAGGCTTGCTGATGCTGTCTGGTTCAAGATCCAGGATAATGTAATGTTTGTAAACATTTCTAAATAGACACATGGAGAATGTGAATATGTGTTCTTCCACAATAAGAAGGTTATGGTTAAGACAAGAATTGGGTTTCTTCCTTTTCTCTGACAATATCCTTCCTTTGTATTGAGTATCACAAACAGCTATGCACTCTATAGGGAACACAGTGACTAAAGAAATGCCCCAGCAAAGATAAGTTACAGCTGCCCCTGCTCTGGCTGATGCCTTGTTTTCACTAAATTCTAACAGCTGTGCAAAACAACTTGCTGTGATGATGAATATTCTGTATTGTGTCCCATGTGGTTATTGAGCACTTGATATGTGGCTGTGGCTAGTATGACACAGGAGTTGGATTTTTCATTTTATTTAATTTTAATTCATTTAAATTTAAATCGCCATGTGCGACCAGAGGCTACAGTCTTGGACAACACAGCTCAAGAGCCTTAAAAAAAAAACCAGGAACTTAACATATGTTTGCATGTTGGGAGTTTTCTGACACAGAAGTGGCATTTGAAACCATGCAATTCATGAAACAGATCACTTAAGTGTAGGCAAACATATACAGGCACTCCAATGTTAAGAGGTCAGAAGTAAAAAAGAACTTGGCAAGGAACACTGGGAAGGGGCAAGCACTGACATAAGAGGAAAACCAGAAATCTTGTCTGAGAGCCAAGTGAATAGTGATTCAAGGTCGAGTCATTCAGTTATGATAAATGCTATTGATAGATCAAGTTGAAAAGTAAGGTATTATATTACTCTCCCAAAATAGCGAACCCTCCAAAACTGAAGAGCAAAAAATTTAAAGATACCACTTCGCATTCATTTACCAATGATTTAAAAAAATATTATACCAATGTTATCTAGTACAGATATTTCATTTACATTCATTACATATATACTATTCTAAAGCATCACATCTTCATTTTACTATCCACATGAAACAGGGTTTCAGAGAACACAAAAATTCTCTTGGCAGCATAAATTATGAATGAAAACCTCTTAAGTTTTTTACCAGTTGAGAGTGCCTGAAACAATCAATGTCTCCCATTAGGCTGCCACGCTTTCCTTAGAAGTGCAGGTGTGGCATCATTTAAAGATCAAGATGGTTTAAGGAACACCCAGTTTCCAAAAGAGAAAGAGCAAAACTGTCAACATTCACAAGGACATGGAGAAAAAGTTAGATCCGTGGACCGTGAGCTCCAGGAACGGAGTGGCTCACCTCCCACAAAACAGGCGCTCAATGCTTTTCATTTAACTTTTAAAGAGCTGCATCTCACAGCGGGGAGGGGACCCTCCAGAATATCGTTGCCCCAACACTACGCGGAAAAGGGACCGGCGAGCTCGAGCGCAGCCGCCGGGTATATCAGCACCTGGGTCGATAAAGCCAGCGCCCGACGGCGCAAAACTGCATCCCGGACCTTCAAGTTATTATTTTTTTTTTTTTAAAGAAAGAAAAACAAAAACAAAAACCCTGTCCTACGACCCGGGCTCACCTGCCTGTGGAGAGGAGAGGACCCGCGGTCCCGGCCTCCGCAGAGAGCGTCCCCGCAAACCTCCCACCTCGTCACCTGACAGTCTGGGGTGGATGGTCCGCTGGCTAAGAAAGGAGGACAAGCAGGGCGCGACTCACTCACTTGGTCTTCTGAGTATCAGGGGAACGGCAGTCACTGATTCTTCAGGTAGCCCCACATCCGCCTTTGCTTGCGCTTGCTCTCCAGCCTAGTTGCTTAGCAACAGGAGAAGCCTTCCAGTCTTTCCGACACGTCAATTTCTCCCGCCTCTCGAGTGTGTGAATAATTTTTTTAAAAGATTTTGTTTCCGGGTCGCGCGGGCTGTACGCAGCGGAAGGTCTCTTTACCTCCCACGTTTACCCTTGAGGGAGGTAAAGTCTAAGTTGTGCACATGTGGACGAGGTAGCTAAGGGGTCTGATTCTACTCCCTCGACTTGCTGGGCGCCATCAAATAGTCCTTTACTCTTGAGTCCAGACCATCTGATTATCGCCGTTCTCCAATCACAGCGGCTCACCTTCCGGGACTACTTTTCAATCGGCTAGGAGCGCAGAGAGAAGGGCGTGAGAAGACACTCTGACTTCGGGAAGTGTAGTTCACACTTAAAGAAAATGAGTTGGATAGTGCGATAGAATCAGGAAAGCATAAACTACAGTTCCCAGAGGGCACCGCGGTCGGGAGCGGAGCCTTCTCTCTCAAATAGCGCGCTTTCCCCCGCAGTCGGTCCCGCTGTAGAGGTGACCTGACTCCCTGAGCTCGTTTCGCAGGTGCCGGAATTGTCCGTGCTTTCCCTCATCATGGTGAGTGTGGGCCCCTAGATCCTGCCCACATCTGGCCTTCACTGCCTTGTATGGGGTTCCTTGCGCTTGAAGGACTTTTGGGGGACAGCTGTGCCCTTGCCCTTTGGAAAACCCCGACTTACCTTCTGGGGACTGTCGCAGTGACCCAGTAATGGGAAAGGGATTGGTTTCCACCTGGGGAGAGGGTTTCTTAGAAGAACTCTAGAGAAATCTCTGATTTTGGAAGGGCGCGGCCTGAGATACAAAAATAAGAAGTTGTGGATTTTCTCCAAAGCACGATATGGGGTTTGATTGCGGGGATTGGGGGGCAGTCCTAATCTTTTTTTTCTCCTCTTATGCCCATAGTGTTCTTAAGGCTTTTGTCGGCAAAGCCCTTGAAACTAGAAGGCCCTCGACCAAAGATAGTGTTTACCAGGTGCTCCAGATTACGATCTGCGTTTTCGGGAGACGTGTTTCAGCCATATCTAATTTACTGCCATTTAAAACCCGCTCGCTGAACTTTTGTAATACCAGGACGTGTGGCAGTGACAGCAACGGCAGCCAAATAACTAGTGCATATATTTTTTACTGATGTGCATGTTTTGAAATCTAGAACCACTTTTTATTTTTTCATTTTATTTTTAGTAGTTTATTGTATTTTTCCATATCCATTTATCCCCCGTTTACCATCCTCCACCTCCACCCATCTTGCTTCCCACTACTTTGAAATGTTACACAATGTAACCATCTTGTCCTGAAGATCCGGATACCTGGATTACCACATCCCGTGTTTGCTGAAAGCAGAAGGGGGAGGCGGTGGTGAGGGAACTCTGACGTAGTAATGATCTGCCCGGTGTCTGAAGGTGACATTTGACATCAGACTGAAAAATTGCGTTGGTACTTGTATTTATAGTTGAGACTATTTGACCTTCGCAAAATACTAAAATGAGTGGGGAATGTGGGAAAATATTTGAATAGATTGGAAATTTTCCAGAACCTGAACAAAGGCCAGGGGGATTACTCCATTTACCTTTTACAGGGGAGCCAATGGGGACAGCTACTAATTCTCAGTTAAACCTAGATTTCTTATTGATTTCATCAAATAACATATTTCATCATTTAAATGATGGTTTCCGTGGTTCTTGACCTAATCTTAGCAAGAAAGCAGAGACATTTATCATCAGAGAACTGCAGACTTTATAATTTTACAATTGATGGGGACCTTTTAAAAGTCATTTTGACAGATATTCCCCACTTCATATCTTAAAATTGAGTTTATTGAAACCCAAAGAGAATGTGATTTGTTCAAGGTCACACAACAGTTTGTCCCCAAGAATCTTAACTACACTCTTTCTATTTTACCATATTGTGTCATACAGGCATTTATCAAGTCATAATGAAAATTTATTTTTAGTAGCTGAGGTTCTGGATGAAGAAGAAAGCTCATTCTGCGAATATAAACTAAAATACGTTATCAGCATTTATATTACCTCATAGCTTTATTCCTTGCAATTTAGAATACTGGAGTTTATAAATTATGGGAAGGGAATTTGGAGATTATTTTCTCTAACCTTAAAACATAGCCTGGTGAGGTCAAATGATTTTCCCAAGGTCACAGAGAGATCCTGGGCCCCCATTCTGGTATTGATTTGCTATTCAGTAGATCAAGCCAGGGCTCACCCGTGGAAGGTCACTGAGCACCAGGTAATGCAGAGACCTTGATGAGGACCAGTCCTATCAGTGTGCCAAAACTGACGGCAAATTTTCACATGACTCAGAATCTCTTTGCCTCCTCAAAAGGGTATGTGAACAGTCACTGAGTTAGAAAAGAGCCATCTTCTGGTAGGCTATTCAAAGCAGCTTTTTTAAGGAGGGAATTTTTAGCTTATGTCCTTTTGTAGGGAGTGACAAAAAGGATAAACTATATGAAGGAATCTGAACAATACTGTTTGTCTTTTATGTTACAGAAATATAAATTAGAAAGCAAGAAAGAAAAAAGGGAATACATGGGTCATTCTGTAGAATAACGGAAAGCATACTTAAATTCAGGCTTTATAACTGAGACTTGATCACATGTGCAAGACAGAGCCTGCATCTGTAAGAAGGTCATTAGTGCCCTGCCAAGAGCAAAGACATTTCTCCTTTGGATCTTGGCAGACTGCCCAGATATCTAAGCAAAGAATAGTAACCTGTCTTCACACTGTAACATTGTGAAAGTCAGCAGGAAGCTCCCACCCTCCTGCTTCTCAACTGCAATGTTCCAAAGAGCAGAAAGAACCAAATATGCAGTTTGTTCTTTCCCTTTTCATCATCAAACATTCTGACACTAACTAGGCTTCATGCTGCTCTTAACGAGATGGAATTACCTTCCTGTGAAAAATAAGTTGCTCAAAGATACAGAAGAAGGAAACTGCTGAGGTAGGATTAGTAGCTATTCATTAGCTGGCCATAGACCCTTCCCTAAGGAATGTGATACCGTGAACATACTTTAGTAGCTAAAATTAATGCCTAAAGTTGCGTTATTCTGGTATAACCATCTACCTGACTTTCTGGGAGGTTAAGCTTTATAGGTAATGATACTTTCCCCCTCAGTTTTTTTTATCCCAGCTTGCTTTACATTGAAGTAGCATACGTTTATAGATTTCTTAATTCTCATTTTCATTCACTCAGCAAATGTTTATTGAATGCTACATGGATTGCAATCTTGAGTTAAAGGTGAACTGCCCTCAGTTCACAGTCTGAACTGAGCTGATGTGGGGTTGGGGTTGTGCAGTTCACAATCTAGTGGAAAGTAACAGACTTGTAAATAGGAAAACAGGCTGTAATAATCCTTAGAGGAAAATTCTATGGTGACAGAGATCCATAATTATAGTACTTGCTACACACTGTTCTTAATGCTTTGTATGTCACCTCTCTCAATCCTTACAACTACCTTATTTATTAGGTAGCTGCTATTATCTCCATTCTACTGTAGGGAAACTGAATACAGAGAAGTGAAGTGACCTGCCAGGAAACATACACTATAGCTGAGGAGTTGTGGAGTCAGGATATGAACTCAGAAGTCTGGCTCTAGAGACCGTATCTTTACTACGGTCTGCTGCCTCTCTAGTCCTTGGACCTGAAGTGTAGTACCAGATACATAGTAGAGGTTCAGTGACTAGCATATTGCTTAATGAATGGAGTGAGATAACAGTTCATCCATTGATTTATAAGACTATATCATTGGAACTAGTGACATAAAATAATTTTGCTAACTATAGCAGGAACTAAAATGGTCATTAAGTTTCCAATTTTCAAAATACTTTAGAATTCAAAGTATATATTAATAAAGTATTTTAACAATTTTTTGAAATAGGTTTGTTTCCAAACAATTCTTTTTATATTTCTAGGTTTTGGGCAGCAATTTTACAAGATCCAGGTATTCCTTCAATAATTATTTGAGTTCCAGCTATGTGCAAGGAACTGTTCTAGGCAGTTGGGATACAACAATAAATTTAAAAAAACAAACCCTTGTCATTAAGGAGTTTCCATTCTAAAGAGGGAGAAAGTAATTTCCTCTATCCTCCTTTTCTCTAAGGGAAGAGGAGGAAATGACAAAATTAAAAACATGTAAAGGCCTTATGATAGAAAGCAATCATATACAATAACTTTGTGTTCTTTATAAACCTAAAGTCTATTGAGGAACATAACTATGTATTGTATTAAAATTAGCTTATTTGGGAAACTATCACATTGTATATTTAGAGATATGGATGGGGAAGAGCCTCAGGAAATCAGGGAGAAACTGTCTTCATAGTTTTTTCTTTTTTTCCACTCCCACTCTGGTCACACCTTTGAGGAAGAAATTGCACACATAGTCTGCTAGGATCAGATTCATTTCTCTACAATTTGGCACGCACTTCGTGAGATATTTTTTCCATTGACTTTTAGGCACCAAAATATTAAGTGCTCCTGACCTTCAGAGGGTCGGGTGGAAGGTTAAACAGCCCCTTGAAGGTGGTAGCCTCCTTCCATCCCTTCTCTGAAAGAAGGAACTCCAAATACTGGGTTGGTTAAAAAAGTTCAGTAAAATGGCTCTAGTTGTGCTTAGTTGTCTTTAACTTCATTTGAAACAATTTTGTTAGATTGTATTGTGACAGCTATCATATCAGCTTGCACTTGAAAAAAACATGAAAATTGGTGAATTTTTGTGCATCAATTTTACTATTGGAGATGGAAGAAGATACACATTCGTTTCAGCGAATTATGCTTTATTATTTCAAGAAAGGTAAAAACAACTGAAACACAAAGATTTATGCAGTGTTTGCAGAAGGTGCTGTGACTGAATGTGTCAAAAGTGGTTTGCAAAGTTTCTTGGTACTATTGATTTTGGCCAAATGATTCTTTGCTCTGGGGCTGTCTAATGCATTGGAAGGTGTTTAGCAGCACCTCTGGTCTCTACCCACTAGAAGCCAATAGCAGGAGATAGCCAACTTACTCAGAATAATCAAATCATTAGTTTTTGGTGAAAATGAAAAATGTGTCTTTTATTTTACAGAAAAAACCATACAGACTTTTTGGCCAATGCAATATTAAATCAAATGTTTCTATCCCGGCCAATTCAATAGGCCACTTCTCTCATGCAGGTAGTGAGAGAGGTGACACAGAGTGGAAGTCCATTTAACTTATTCTCATGACTCAAGGTTGTTACTTTGACATTAGTTATCTTTGTACACATGTCCCTATTTTGTTAAGGGTCTGTTGAGATCAGTAATACAATTTCACTCTATTACAACTAGTTTGTACTTTGCTCAATTCCTCCCTTTTATTTTTTAAAATTTCATTGTATTTTTTTCCGTTAACATTTAGTCCCCTTACACTCCCTCCAGCAATCACCATGTGGTTATCCATGTCCATGAGTCCCTTTTCCTTTTAGCTCAATCCCTCCCCAGCTTAGCTCACCCTCCCCCACTAGCTGTCATCTGTTTTCCATCTATGAGTCTGTCCCCATTTTCCTTGTTAGTTCAGTTTGTTCATTTGATTCCACATAGAAGTGAAACTGTATAGTATTTGTCTTTCTCTGGCTTATTTCACTTAGCATAATGTTCTCCAGGTCCATCCATACACATTGTTGCAAAGGGTAAAATTTACTTTATTATGGCCAAGTAGTATTCCATTGTGTAAATGTCCTAGTAATTGTTTTATCCGCTCATCTTTTGAGGGACTCTTAGGCTGCTTCCATACCTAGGCAATTGTAAATATCGCTGCAATGAACATAAGGGGTGCTTATGTTCTTTCCAATTAGTGTTTTGAATTTCTTCAGGTATGTTCCCAGAAGTGGGATTGCTAGGTCAAAAGGAAGATCCATTTTTAATTTTTTGAGGTACCTCCATACTGCTTTCCACAGTGACTACACCAATCGGCCTTCCCATCAACAGTGCAAAAGGGTTCCCCCTTTTCCACATCCTTACCAGCGCTTGTTTGTTGATTTATGGATGGTAACCGTTCTGACAGGTGTGGGATGATACCTCATTTTGATTGTAATTTGCATTCCTCTGATGATGAGTAATGTTGAACGTCTTTTCATATGTCTGTGTGCCATTTTTATGTCCTCCTTGGAAAAGTGCCTATTCAGGTCCTTGCCCATTTTTTAATGCAGCTGTTTTGTTTTTTTGGTGGTGTTTTTTAAGGTCTTTATAAATTTTGGGTTATAATTTATCAGATATATCAGCAAATATATTGTCCCACTCCGTGGGTTGTCTTTTTATTTTGTTGATGATTTCCTTTGCTGTGCAAAACCTTTTTAATTTGATGCAGTCCCACTTGTTTATTTTTTCTTTGTTTCCCTTGCCTGGGGAGATATATCCAATAAAATATGCCAACAAGCAATGTGCAAGATTTTGCTGCCTGTGTTTTCTATTACTGTTTTTATGGTTTCGGGTCTAATATTTAAGTCCTTGGTACATTTTCAATTTATTGTGTGTTGTTTAAGAAGATGACCTAGTTTCATGTTTATACACGTATCTGTCCAATTATCCCAACACCGTTTATTGAATAAACTATCTTTAGTCCATTGTATGTGCTTGCTTCCTCTGTTGAATATTATTTGGCTATAAAGGTATGGGTTTATTTCTGGTCTCTGTATTTGGTTCCACTGAGCTATGTGTCCATTTTTATGCCAGTACCATGCTATTTTGATTACTATGGCTTTATAGTATAGTTACTCCAGTTTTGTTCTTTCTCAGGATCTCTGTTGCTGTGTGGGGTCTTTTGTGATTCCATATAAATTTTTGAAATATTTATTCTAGTCCTGTGAAGTACGTCATTGGAATCTTGATAGGAAATCCATTGACTCTATAGATTGCTTTGGGTGATACGGACATTTTAATGATGTTAATTTTTCCTATCCATGAACATGATATATGCTTCCACTTAGTTGTATCATCTTCCATTTTCTTCTTCAGTGTCTTAAAATTTTCTGAGTACAGGTCTTGTATATCCTTGGTTAGGTTTATTCCTAGGTATTTTATTCTTTTTGAAGCAGTTGTGAATGGGATTGCTTTCTTAATTTCCCTTTCTGTTAGTTTGTTATTGGCATCTAAAAATGCAACTGATTTCTGAATATTAATTTTGTATCCTGCTACTTTGCTGAATTCATATATCAATTCTAGTAGTTTCTTAGTGGAGTCCTTGGGGTTCTCTATGTACAGTATCACATCATCTGCAAACAAAGACAGACATCTTCCTTTCCAATTTGTGCAGTTTATTTCTTCTTCTTATCTGATTACTCTGGCTAGGACTTCCAGTGTTATGTTGAATAAGAGAGGTAAAAACGGACATCCATGTCTTGTCCCTAATCTTAAGTGGAACAGTTGTAGTTTTTGCCCATTGAATATGATGCTGGCAGTGGGTTTGTCATATATGACTTTTACTATATTTAAGTATATTCCCTCTCTTCCCACCTGGTTGTAAGTTTCTGTAATAAATGACTGCTGGATTTTATCAAATGCTTTTTGTGCATTTATTGATATGATCATGTGGTTTTTATCCTTTATTTTGTTTATGTGGTGAATCATTTATTGATTTACAAATGTTGTACTTTGCATTCTTGAAATAAATCCCACTTGATCATCATGTGTGACCTTTCTGATGCATTGTTGTATTCGGTTTGCTAATATTTTTGAGGATTTTAACATGTTCATCAGGGATTTTAGCCTATAATTTTCTTTCTTTGTAGTGTCTTTACCTGGTTTTGGAATTAAGATAATGCTGACCTTGTAAAATGAGTTTGGAAGCTTGCCTTCCTCTTGAATTTTATGAAATAGCTTGAGAATGAGAGGTGTTAGTTCTTCTCGGAATGTTTGGTAAAATTCACCTGTGAAGTCACCCAGTCCAGGACTTTTGTTTGTTGGGAGTGTTTTGATTACTGCTTCAATTTCACTAGGTGTAATCTGTCTATTCAGCTCTGATTTTTCCTAATTTAGTTTTGGAAGATTGTATGATTCTAGGAATTTATTCATTTCGTCCAGTTTGTTGGCATATAGTTATTCATAATATTTTCTCCACAATTCTTTGTATTTCTTTGGTGTCAGTTGTTACTTCTCTTTCATTTCTGATTTTATTTATTTGGATCCTTCTTTTTTTCTAGATGGGTCTGCTTAAAGGTTCATCAGTGTTGTTTATCTTTCCAAAGAACTAGCTGTTGGCTTCATTGATCTTTTGTATCATTTTTTTAGACTCTATTTCATTTATTTCTGCTCTGCTCTTTATTCCTTTCTTCCTTTAACCCACTTAGGGTTATTCTTTTGTTTATTGTTCTTTTCAAATTCCTTTAAAGTGTGAAGTTGTACTGTTTATTTGAGATTTTTCTTGTTTTTTGAGATAGGCCTATAATGCTACAAATTTCCCTCTTAGCATTTCCCAGTGTCCGGCAGATTTTAGGTTGTTGTGTCCTCGTTTTCATTTGTTTAAAGGTATCTCTTGATTTCTTTCTTGGTCTTGTTACTGACCCATTCGTTATTGAATAACATGTCATTTAACTTCCATGTCTTTACATGTCTTTCAATGTTCTTCTTGTGATTAATTTCTGATTTGATAGCACTGTGGTCAGAGAAGACACTTGATGTGATTGAAATCTTCTTAAATGTATTGAGACTTGTTTTGTGTCTTAACATGTGGTCTATCCTAGAAAACATTCCATGTCCACTTAAAAAGTGTATGCGTATTCTGCTGCTTTGGGGTGAAATGCTCGGAAGATACCAATTAAATCCTTTTGATCTAGTGTGTCATTTAAGGCCACTGTGTCCTTGTTGATTTTCTGTCTGGAAGATCTGTCCATTGAATTCAATAGGGCGTTAAAATCTTGGGACTATGTATTTCTATCTCCTTTTATGTCCATCAAGATTTGCTTTACATATTTGGTGCTCCTATGTTTGGTGCTCCTAGTATGAGTGTTTACTAGGGTCATATCCTGTTGTTGGATCGTTCCCTTTATCATTATGTAGTGTCCTTCTTTGTCTCTTACTATAGCTTTGGTGTTAATACAAGTACTGCTCCTCAATCTTTTTTTATTTTCCATTTGCATGAAATATCTTTTTCCATCCTTTTACTTTCAGTCTGTGTGTATCTTTCCATTTAAGATGGGTCTCTTTGGGGCAGCATATATATGAGTCTATTCTTTTCCATTAAGCTACCCAATGTCTTTTGGTTGGAGCATTTAAGCCATTAACATTTAAGGCGATTATTGATAGATAGATATATATCTAGTGCCATTTTATTGTTAGACTGTTTTCCTATCTTCCTTCCTTCCTTCCTTCCTTCCTTTCTTTCTTCTTTTCTTATTTCTTCTAGCGAGGCCTTTAACATTTGTTGCAGCACTGGTTTGGTGTTAACAAACTCCTTTATCTTTTTCTTCTCTGGTAAGCCCTTATTTCTCCTTCGATTTTAAATGATACCCTTGCTGGGTAAAGTAGCCTTGGTTGTAGGTCCTTGATTTTCATCACCTTGAAAATTTCACATCACTCCCTTCTGGCCTAAATGTTTCTGTTGAGTAATCAGATGACAGTCTAATTGGTGCTCCCTTATAGATAACTGCCTGCTTTTCTCTTTAGGTTTCTGGAGTATCGCCTTGTCATTTTAATTGTGATATGTCTCTGTGTAGGCCTCATTGGGTCCAACTTGTTTAGGATTCTCTGAGCTTCCTGGACTTGTGTGTCTTTTTCCTTCTCCAGATGAGGAAAGTTTTCAATCATTATTTATTCAAACAGGTTCTCAATCCCTTGCTTGCTCTCTTCTTCTGGTATTCCCATGATTTGATTTTCTTATGCTTCGTGTTATCCAAAATGTTTCTTAAGCCTCCTCACTTTTTTAAAATTCTTTTTATTTTTGCTGATGTGCTCTGGGTGTTCTTTTCTCCCTTGTCTTCCAAATCACTAATTCGATCCTTTGCTTCATTTAACCTACTGTTTATTCTTTCCAGTGTATTATTTATTTCAGATATTGCATTCTTCATATGTGACTAGTCCTTTATGGTTTCTGTGTCATTTTTCATGCTGTATCTGATGAATTGCTTGCCTCCATTTCATCTATTTTTTCTTTTGGAGAACTCTCTTGTTCTTTCATTTGGGATCTGGTTCTTTGTCTTCCCATTTTGGCTGCTTTGTATTTTCTGCTTTAGTTGCTAAATTGATCAGTTAAATTAATCAAGCTGTAATCAGCAACCCATGTTAAGCTCCCCAGGGTGGGTTAGAGTAATTGCTGCAAGTGAAGCTGTTGCTTCCCTTCAGGCTGATGCCATTCAGAAAGGAATGCTTTGCCCAAGGGAGATGGCTTCTGCAGTATGAGGAATGACTCAGCACAGGGATCCTGGTGGCTGTTCCTTCTGTTTTGTCCCCAGAGCCACCAACCCCAGACTTTTCGCAAGTGTCTCTAGGCCACTCTTCTGTCCTTCTGCCGGAGCCCACTGTAAGTGGCTGCAAATGAAATTTGGTGCATTGGCCCTTTAAAAGGCTGTCTGCATCTCCAGCCATCTCCCTGGCAGACAGAAACCATGCTGCTTTTCACAGCTGGGTGTTATCGGCGTTCCTTCCCAGCTCTGGTGCTGTAGGCTGGGGAGCCCAGCTTGGGCTTTAGACCCCACACTTTTCAGGGGAAACACCCCCAGTCGCTGAAGTATCCCTCTAGAACTTCAGCTGTGGTCTGCAGGAGCCCAGCCAGGCCTCTCCCACTTCTTCCACACCCTACCAGTCTTGTGGTGGTGAAGTGGTTTCTTCTGTCTGTCCGTGGTTATAAGGCTTTTCTCCAGCTAATGTTTAGTTGGTTATTCTGGGATGATTTCTCTACAGTTTAGTTTTAATTCCAGATTGGTCCTGGGAGGAGGTTAGTGTAGCTTCCACTTATTCCTCTGCCATCTTGAATCTCCCTTCCTCCAACTTTTAGAACTAATTTCCCTCAGAATTAGGTTGTCAGCTATCACTACATGTTGCTCTTGTTATTTATTATTTAACATTAAAATTTATTATAATACAGATATTACTATTTTCTCATTTTTCTCAAAAAATAAGGCTTGTCCTATCTGGCATGGCTCAGTTGTTTGAGTATCATCCCTGCAAAACAAAAGGTCACTGGTTCCATCTCTCGCCGGGGCACATGCCTGGGTTGTGGGCCATTCCCAGTTGGGGCTCGTGCAAGAGGCAACCAATCAATGTTTCTCTTGCGTATCAATGTTTTTCTTCCTCCCTTCCCCTCTCTCTGAAAATAAATACAATATTTTTTTTAAAAAACCACTACCATTTAAAAAAATAATAAAGGTAAAGGATTATGTTTCCTCCTCCAAGTAAGTAAGTTGAATCGCGATTCATAATTTTATTAAAACTTTCGGGCTTATTATATATGGAAAAATTCAACCACTGTCACTCCTGTTCCTGGTGTAAAGATTCTGTGGAGCTGATGGGAGTGGGGGCAATTCGCATGAGAGGATTTGTAGGGTTCCAGTGGCTACCAGGGGTTATATCACACATAATGCACATCAGCATTGTTAGGCCTATTTTTAGTGGTAAAATATCCTTTAAAAGATGAATGAGATTAAGTAAGTAAATCCAGTTTAACAGTAAGTTAAATAATACCATATAAATATACAGCAAAAAGACACATTTCTAGAAGTTGCTTAATTTGTGCAGACTGTATTTATTGTGACAAGTCTGGGATAAATTAATTTTCTACTAAGCCACACAAAGAGACTTTAAAATTTTACATTAACTTTTAAAATGTGTTGTCTCAATATATACTCCTAAATATCTTTAGGATAAAATAGTACTTTTTAATAAAATGTTAATTGGGCTCTGTCATTACAGCCTGAACCAATCAGAGTCCTTGTGACTGGAGCAGCTGGTCAGATTGCATATTCACTGCTGTACAGTATTGGAAATGGAGCCGTCTTTGGTAAAGACCAGGTAGGGGCAACTGTCTGTAAATCTTAAAGTAAGAATACTGTCAATAGAACTCTGTATTTAGTTGCAAAGAAATTTTTTAATGGTGAAGGAATGGGTAATCCCAATAAATGTACTGGGCACACTGCTATAAATGGAAGCACCCCTCCAGGCAATTATAAATGCTTTGCAAATCATGTACTTAGTTGATTTGGTGCAGCCAGCAGGTGTCAGTCCGTGTAAAGTATTCACTAATGACAGGAACAGTAGGGAGAGTAATGTGGGGGAGAAAGTTGCTGAATCAGCACTTTATTGTTCGTAAACTCTTTTTAGACCCAAAACAGACAGGTAAATCTACTTCCCAGTTTGAAGCACACACCCTCCATTCCAACAGGTCTGATTAATGTACATTAAAATTGTTTTCTAAAGTATTCATATATCCATCCTCTTCATCCATGAATATCAAATTCTTCCTTCACCCCAAATACTATGGTTAGCTTTCCATTAACTCCAGTGCTACATAATTTCAATTTGATATTCCATGTACACCTTTAAAATTCAGTAATAGTGACTCCTCTTACTGTGTCTGTTAGCAGCTATTGCTGATTTTATAGCATTCCTTTATCTAAAAGTACCATCTTGTTAAATGCTTGAACTAAAATAATTTTGAATAATGGGAATTATACACATATACACATCAAATAAGCACAAACTTTTTAAAAAGACTTTTTTTGTGTGGCTAAATGACATAACCTACACTGACAGATGCTGCCCTTGATATTCATTTGGCAGCCTATCATTCTTGTGCTGTTGGATATCACTCCCATGATGGGTGTCCTGGATGGTGTCCTAATGGAACTGCAAGACTGTGCCCTTCCCCTCCTGAAAGGTGAGTTAGAGAGTGGAGGGGAGAGGGATTTTCATAGTACTTTATGTCTCAAAAAATAGATTGCAGATTTTTGTTAACCTGTTCATTAGAAATTGTTTCATAAAAGTAGTTTGCTTTTGTTTCTTGAACTACAACTACTTGATAAGCTGTACTATACCAAGAGTAAATAAAGGGAATCAATCATATGCCAAGAATAAATAAGAGTAAAAGTAAGAAAGCTAGTGTAAAGTAACTATACTTTTATCCAACATACTTACATATAATCTTTTACTAATTAAGTATAGTATTGCATAGGGTTGTGTATCAGAGATTGTCTATACTGCGTTACTATTTAAAGTCTATTTAAATAGTAATAGTGGTGTCCTGTAATGGAGAACTTTTTTAACTCTAAATGATGTCTTCCAGAGCCATATGCTGCCCTGAGGCTGGAAATGGGTTGGTCCCTCATATTGATAGTCCCATCCCATCTGCCACTCATCTGGTTGAGATACAGTGTAAATTGTCCTAATCGTACTACATAGTTTGAAAAAGTCTGCCAGAGTTCTGATAAGAGCCTTTGAGAATCATTGAACTATTACATAAATGTAAGACAGAAATCTTAAATTTGATTGAAAGGCTTATTAAAAGTTAGGTTAAATCATAAACTAACTTGGATATTTTTATGTAGCTATTCCTTTATTGTGAACTTTTTCTTATGATGAGGACTTAATACTCTCCTACAAGTTGGCAAAATGTATACCCAAGAGAAACCATGCTCAGAATTCATGTATTGGGTTGGCCAAAAAGTTCATATTGTTTTATTTGTAAAAGAAAAGACATGTTTTTTCATTTTTGCCAGTAACTTTATTGATTTGGGTATTTTGAGTATGTCAGCTTCCTCCCACACAGTGTAACGTTGATTGTTGTCAGTCAATGTCTCGATTTGACCGCTGTCAACTTCAACTGGTCTGCCCAACTGTGGAGCACTGTCCAGCAAGAAATCTCCAGCACGAAACTTCACCAACTAATTTTGACATGTCTAATCAGTCACAGCACCTTCTGCATATACTACGCAAATCTTTTTTTGTGCTTCAGTTGCATTTTTACCTTTCTCAAAATAATAAAGCATAGTATGCCAAAAACATTGCCTGTTTTCTTCCATCTTCAATATTAAAATGACTACACAAAAATTCACCACTTTCGATTTTTTTTTTTAATGAATACTGATATGACGGCTATAACAGTACAATCTAACAAAATTATTTTGAATGAAGTTAAAGACAATTAAGCACTACTAGAGCTGTCTTACAGAAAAACTAAACGAACTTTTTGGCCAACCCAATGTATGTTCAATAAACATTTACTAGAAGGGATACTGCCTTCTAACTCATTTGGATGTACACTTATGTAAGAGAGTGTGTTACTCTGCCCAAGCTGTTTAGGGGCTCCCTTGCTTCACCCATTTCCAAATCAATTTACTCTGTTACTTTTATTCCTCTCTCTGATGAGTTTCTTCTGCCCAGGTTACAGGCAACTTGTCAGTGGTCAGCTGTGAGTATGACAGGGAAGGGATATTTAGCAAATGTGTAAATGTGTGGCTGGGAATAAGATGGCTTTTTTGTTTTTGTTTTTTGTTCTTCTCCAACTGGTCTTCCTACATATACCTATCTGGGGGCTAATAGCAGCCTATGACAAAAGTTCACCGATCTAAAAATGTATGCCAAATCCTGGTTGTCTTAGTCCATGTGAGCTGCTTTAACAAAAATACCATAGACTGGTTTATAAACAGGAGAAATTTACCTCTCACAGTTCTGGAGGCTGGGAAGTCAAAGATCAAAGAGCTAGCACATTGGGTGTCTTACGAGAGCCCAGTTCTTGGGTCATCGATGGCTGTCTTCTCACTATGTCCTCACATGGTAAAAGGGATGAGGCAGCCCTAAGGGCACTAATGCCATTCATGAGGGCTTCACACTCATGACATGATCACCTCCCAAAGGCCCTGTCTCTTAATACTATCATAATGGGGATTAGTTTCAACATAAAAATGTTGTGGGAGACACAAACATTCAATCTGTAACACTGGTCATGGACTTTCTAATTGCTTTAATACTTAAAGTAATGGTAACTTAAACATTAGGTGAATTAATTTCTCTTTTGTGTTATCTGTGGTTATTAGTCTGAGTAACAAATGCCTTGAAAGTTATATTGTATCTTTGCATTAATCTGATTATAAAAGATAAAAGGTATAGAATTGTTGAAATTGAGACAATTATTGAAAGGGGAAAAGCAGAACAAATATATTGACATTTCTGCCCATGTTATTGTTGAATTCATAATTTGTCTTTCTTAGTCCCCTAAGACTTTTATCAATGTGATTTGTAAAAGTAAACATTTGCTATAAAGTGAACGAGTTACTGGATAAATACAGATAAGAATCCTCAGACTTTGGTGTTTAAGTGTCTCTATGTTTATTGCCATGTTCACAGATGTCATCGCCACAGATAAAGAAGAGGTTGCCTTCAAAGACCTGGATGTAGCCGTTCTTGTGGGCTCCATGCCAAGAAGAGATGGCATGGAGAGGAAGGATTTACTCAAAGCAAATGTGAATATCTTCAAATGCCAGGGCGCAGCCTTGGAGAAATATGCCAAGAAGTCAGTTAAGGTGACCAATACAGTAGTATTTTCTGGGGTTTTTCATTATCAGCATGTGAAACTTCTGCTTTCCGTATTTAAATGAAAACAAAATTATTTGTCCACCTCCCCACCTGCTCCTACCCCCATCCAGTTCTATGCAATAGTCAGTAAATAGAGGTACATAGTTTTGCTTGATAAGCTCTCCCTTTCTGGGTTTTCCTCTTATGGTGTAGAAGCCTGTATTCAGAGGTATTCTAAAATATTTTGTCTTTTACTATTCATGAAAGTTTAATATTAGTTTGTAAACCCAAAAGGCACAGAACTTCCTGGTGCCATTAAGCTGTGTGGGAACATTTGTCCAGACATTTGGATTTGTGCGTGACTGTGGAGGTGGGTGGCTGTAAGCTGTGTTCTTAGCAGTAGGAGATAGATGGTGGCTTCTGAATACTCAGAATTTCTCAATACAGTGATATGTTCATGTCTTGAGGAGGTGACTCCTATCCTCTTATGACTTCCTATCCTCTTACGATCAGGCTATTTCCTAAATTTGTCTTGATATTGCAGTAAAGTCTCCTTTTACCAATTAAATATCAGTGAACTAGAACTTAGTTATCACAGCAGAAGGCTTGCCAGTCAGAGATTTTGTTGATTTTGATACACTTCTACCTCTGTATGCTGACTTCAAAGGAAGGTAAAAGAAATTTTATAAGATTTTTAAAGTTGCCAGTTACAATATTCTGTTATAGTACTTCACAGACATCTGACTGTTTGCTTTCTGTGGACTTCATTTCAAATAATTACCTTTTATTTTCTATAATCATTAGCAGAAAATAATAGCGATAAGTTAAGTAGTAATCCACAGGTCTCTTATTAAAAAATTAGTTGTAGTACTGTTTGCACTGTAATCGCCCACACAGTAATTGCCCCTTGGCCAAGTGTACCTTTTTGGGAAACACATACTGACATGGAGTATTTAAGGGCATTAGCTATCATGTCTGCAGCTTGCTCTCAAGTAGGCCAAAAACAAAAGACTAAGGGATGGTGGGTAGACAAGGAGTATAGAGAGAGGGAGAGACGAGGCAAATTAGAGAATCGGGGTCATGGGATATGGGAGTTAGTCTGTAATATGCTTGTAGCTTTTCTGTAAGCTTATTATTTCACAATTTTTTTAATTTTGTTAAATATTTTTAAAACTTAAAAGTCCATGCATACATTTTTCTATACTGTATTATAATCCAGTGTATCCCATACCTCCCCAATGTTTAAAAAAAAAAAAAAGCCTAAAATGCTTTCTCTAAAGATTAATTCAGTAGGTGTGGAAATATTGGGACCTGGTAATCTGTATGTTGGCAAATGTCTCTTACTTCTTAGGATTAGGTGAGTTTGAGAAGCACTTTTAATGCACAGAAACAAATCATTGTCCTAAAGCAGACTGCTTGAGTAGAATTTCTTTCTTGGACTACTTTTATAAGAAGGAAAATTTTTATCAATGAATAAAACTCAGAGATAGAGCCCTAGATTACTTGGTTTTTTGTGGCAAGGAGAAAAATGCTTTCTCTCCTTTTGGGCACAAAACAAAATAGAAAGATACATACTTAGGTCCTGGACAGCGCTACCTGAAAAGTGACTTACGTACATAATGGTGGTTTTATTAAAGAAATGTTTTCAGTAGTCACAGCAAACCCTGACAAGGGGGGAAAAGGTTTATAGAAGAGAGAATAGAAACCTACTAGAAACTGTTTACATTGATAACTACATATTTAGCTGACACAAACTTGATACAAAGGATACATGTTATACATTTGTCAGTCCTATTCAAAGACAGTTTGGTTAAGCAGTGTATGGTCTGTAACTCCGCTGTGGTGGGTTTCCCTAGGTTATCGTGGTGGGAAACCCAGCCAATACCAACTGTCTGACTGCTGCTAAGTCGGCACCATCCATCCCCAAGGAGAACTTCAGTTGCTTGACTCGTTTGGATCACAACCGAGCTAAAGCTCAGGTAAGAAAGATGCCATTTAAAGTTTTGTGAATGTTGAATTTTGTAAAATCTTTTTTTCTCACTTTTAAAGTAGCTGAATCGTAGTTGTGCTTTTGTTGTTGTTGTTTAGTAGGAAGGTATTCCAATTTCTAGGGAGTCTTTATATCTGGTCTTATAAGGACTAGAGCTGAACTTCCTACTTAATTTTTCAAGTATATTTCATTTGCTAATGATAATTAAATGGTGGTTGCTAATGTCCTTCTATGACATTAGTTAAAGAGTATTCACTAGTATAGAGAATTTTCATTATGGTACATAATTGAGTTTATTTTTGTCAGATGTATAGATTATAAAATGAAAGACTTCAGCTTCATGTGTTTTATGTGGTTCTGTTTTCTTTTTCCCTACAGCTAAGCAATCGGATTCAGATTTTTTAATTGTTAATTTCATATTCTGCCTTTTAATTTTATATCTTTTCAATATTCTACACTTCCATAAAATTTCATACTTTTCACTATTTAGCAGCTAAGTTTTAATTAATAGTCAAAGTTTCTTACCTCTTGGAGCCTTAGGTAAATATGCCAAGGGGTCAGTGACCAGGGTATTAACCATAGCTTAAAAAATTAAAAGACCATGCCACTCTTCTATAATAGTTTCCTAGGCTTTCTCAGATCTAGATGATCCTGGTGCCCTTAGAAGCCAAGACAAAGTTCTAGTTCTGAAACATAACTTCTTTTCCTTAGTCATTTTCTGGCCATCTCTCCTTATGCACAGGTATCACTGCTAGATAGGTCTATGAGTTTAGTCCTTTCTCTTCTAGAGAAGACAGCTTTGCTTAGTTTCAAGAAAACAACTTTTTAGCAAAGGATGGTGTGAGCCCTGCTGTACACTGAGAATTTATAATCTTTCAGCTTTGGAATGCCCAGTGAAGGAGAAGATAGTTTACATTCCATAAGCTTCTACTGTGAGCTGAATGCTTTACATATAATTTACCATTTAATTTTTATAATAACTGTATGAGATATCCATTATCACTATTTTACAGATAAGAAACCCCAGGAAGGACAGGGAACCTACTTAAAATCATACACCTGGTAAATGATGGCGCCACCTAGATTAGCTTAAGTCCAAACCCTTGTGTGTATTCTTACACTGTTGGATCAAGTAACCTAAATCAACTAACTTGCTCTGTGATCTTGAGGAAGTGTATCTAAGCTATAAAATGGGGTAATAATTATATTTACATCAAAGTGGTTAGGTAGGTTAAATGAGATAAGATCTATGGTAAGACCTTATCATGGTGCCTGTCACATTGTAAAGCTCAATGAAGGTTGGCTGCTATTGTTAAGAGGGATATATCCAAAAGTTGAGAAAAATCATATCCCTGAATATTCCAGTTAATTTAGAAGGTCTTTGGATAATGAACTTAAATTGCAAATAATTCCTGAGAAGATGAAGGCTGTGAGGCTGGTCTTTTTCCTTAGTATTTAGGTAGAGTCTGGTGGCTAGGAGTGAGTGGGAGTTTGTTTGAATGACTGGAGGCAGGAGATTTGGGTACTATAGAAAATAGCACAGACGAATGGTATGGCCTGTAATTTGGGTACCATAGAACATGTACTATATAACAGTTAAGGAAAGATATTACAGATGTTTGCAGTTGTAGATTCTGGATTGTCAGATGGTTATTTAATTTTGTTGCAAGAGGGAGAAAGGTAAAATGACAACACCAACAAACTTCCATCTTTGCTGTTTACCTGAGACCTTGGGTGAAGCTGGCATTGGAAAATTCTGCTTACAGAGATACTACTAAGTGACACTTTGTCCCTCTGCCTGAAAGAGTTTTTCTTGTAGGGGTGAAAGTCTGAATGAGGAAAGAGGGAATAAGAAGCTGTCTCATCAAACTCTAATATTTGGTACATGTTCAGCATGCCAGTCTGGCACAGTGACAGCTTTTAGGAAGTTTTGAAGCAGCATTTTCTTCCTTAATCCAGTGGAAAAGAAAATAACAAATCCAAAGATGAATTTTTCTTACATGAATGGTGACTAGTCTTACATAACTTGTTTTGGAATTCAGAGGACTTTGCTACCTAGCAATTGTTTATCACCTTCAGAACTCCCCTGTGTATTTGCAAACCAGAATTGCATATGTGTCTGCTAACAAGGCAATCTGGCAATGAAACGAGCTAGCTGGTATAAGGGGAAGAAAATTGCTAGGGCTGGAGAATTAGTGGAAAACCACTTAATAGAGTTACGTGACAGACATGAGAGTGTCTAAGAGAGTGAGAAACTGCTATCCTGGATACATGTCAATTTAAACTAGCTCTGACATGAGTGATATTCAGAAACTACATCTGCAAAGTACTGGCTTTTGCTGTCCTGACAGAAGTGGGTTAGCTCAAGAGATCAAAGGAACTAGAGGAGGTGGGCAGGCCACAGGACAAAGGGAGTAGGAGGAGCTCTGTAGTGAGGAGAGGCCTAGAGACAGTGTATCTTTGCTACTTTAGAGCATTTGAAGCTGACATTCAGCAAAATGTTCTGAGTTCTTGGTAGTGTACATCTTGGGTTACTTGCCCCAGATACAAATTTTCCTCTCTTCCCTACAATGCCAGCTAAATATAAATACAGATAGTTCTTCCCAAGTTCTTTCAGCTTATGGCACAGACAGAAAATGGTACTCATTGTACAACACACCACTCAACCCCAACGACTGAGCAGGTCAATACCTGGGTATACCAGAAACCAGCCATCCCTCTTAATTCATGAAGATTGATATTGTAGTTAATACTTGTAAAACTCTAGATGAAGCAGGATTTAAAACAGAAGTGATTTTTTTGTTTGATTTTTATTTTTTTATTTGGAATAATTATAAACTCAATAAGTTGCAAAAATAGTACAGAGAATCCCATGTACCCATTATGGGCTTTCCTGAGTGTGGTTCCATCTTACATAGCTCTAGAGCATTATCAAAAGTAGGGAATTAACTGGACTGCACACATCACTTTTAACTAGAGTTACTTAGACTGCTGCAGTTTTTACATTTTTGTATTTAAGACATTTAATCATATATCTAGATTACTATAACCACCATAGTCAAAACACAACACTGTTTCATTGCCCACAAAAGAACTCCAGTTAGTTAGAGTGTTGTCCCCATTTGCCAAGGTTGCAGGTTCGATCCCTGGTCAGTGCATATATAAGAAGCAACCAACGAATGCATAAATAAATGGAACAACAAAGCAATGTTTCTCTCTAAAATCAATAAAATTTTTTAAAAATTCTTTTTTGACAAATTTTCTGGTTTATCATAAATTCGTCTAATTAGAAACAAATTACTCATACAACTAACCATATTTTTTCTGCACATTACCTTACCAGGCAAATCACAAAAGAAACAAGCTGATTTTTATTTTATTTAAATCTTTCAAAAAATAACTTTCTAACCCTTTCTATGTCCGTAATATAATTGATGCTCATGTGACCACAAGACCTGCAGGATCCCAAAGTGCTTTCTGAAACTACAGCAAGAGATTGTTACATGTAGTATAACTTTAGTATTATATATGTTATTTTAAACTGTTTTTTCCAGTTTGCTAATCTGTAAAATGAAGACAGTCAAGCTTTGTTCATCTGAGATCCTTCCAATTCCAAAATTTCATGTTTAGGATTATTTGAAAATTACTCAGTTTATATATGATATAATAAATATTTCACCTAAATGTAGAGAAATCACCAAAATACCTAATTGCTCAGAAGTGCTGAGGCAACATCTCAAGTAAGTGATAACAACAAAGTAAGATTCAGATTTACATATTCAAGCAATATTGACCTCTTGCGTGGTATATTTGATAAACCCATGATATTAATAAGTTAACTACATTCTATATGATGCCCTCTACTCTTAAACAGCAGGTCACAATTTGAAATGAAAAGCATGTGTCTAAGTACTGTATTTGTTTCCTGTTTAACTAGATTGCTCTTAAACTTGGTGTGACTTCTGATGATGTAAAGAATGTCATTATCTGGGGAAATCATTCCTCAACCCAGTATCCAGATGTCAACCATGCCAAGGTGAAACTTCAAGGAAAGGAAGTTGGTGTTTATGAAGCTCTGAAAGATGACAGCTGGCTCAAGGGAGATTTCATCACAGTAAGAAAAACCTGGGAGCTCTCTTGAATAGCCAGGCATAAAGACCTCTTGAGAGAGACCACATTCCTGATCTGAGTGTTCCCCAGTGGTGGGGGGGGTGGGGAAGAAGGACACAAGGAGAGCAGGTCTTTCGCAGTAGTCTAATGACTACATACTTCACTTCGGGGTCAAACTAAGCCTTGCGATCCACTCTGGTCTGATCTGTTTTGTGGTAGTCAGGACTGATTGTTAAATTGGAAAAAACTAGAAAAATTGGGGAAAAATCTAGTTAGCTTTATACAGAGGTTCATTTCTTTGTATGAAGTATAATAAGCATCTGTGGAGATTTGTAGTTTTCTGTTTTCTAAAAAGTATGGTGCTTCTAACTGAAATGGGTTAGCAAGGCCAACCTTGGGTTTGGAGGGGACACATTAAGCCATGGTTGCAGCCTTTCACCTCAGGATCAGTTTGGAATTGATGAAAATGCAGCTGTTACGATTGGGTAACACAGCTGTCTCTACCTCTCCCACCCAGACTGTGCAGCAGCGTGGCGCTGCTGTGATCAAGGCCCGAAAACTGTCCAGTGCAATGTCTGCTGCGAAAGCCATCTGTGACCACATCAGAGACATCTGGTTTGGGACCCCAGAGGTAAGGACTCAGTGATTTACACAGGCCACTCTTTTACTTATGCCCCCTGATACTGTAATATAAAGAAAACATATCTGTAGCAGTCAAGACAGGTTAGGGTCACATCCTGGCTCAGCTGCTTACTACCTGAATAACGTTGGGAAAGTCACCTAACCTTTCTGAGCTGTCTCGTCATCTTTTACATGGTTGTGAGGGTAAAGAAAGGAGATACATATAGAAATCACCTAGCACACATGGCAGGAGTGACAGGTTTTTCATCTTAAAGCCTATATTGGGTCATAGTTATAGAATTTTTAAAAAAAGGATTTTGTTTCTCTGGCCTACTTCAAGTAGCACATAGATTGAAAGAGTGAAGTGAGACAATACCCATGGAAGCTACCCTGTCATGGAAGCTACCCTGTCATGGAAGTGCCTGCTGCTGGTTCCTTACACAGTAATGAAGTTGGGCCCATAGAGAGAACATGTCACCAACTTTAACTTTGTTAGTTCATGTGTCATTTGGTTATAAAAACTAGTTCTTAAGCACCATAAGAATGTAAAAATTGTTATTTTCAGGGAGAGTTCGTGTCCATGGGTGTTATCTCTGATGGCAACTCCTATGGTGTTCCCAATGATCTGCTCTACTCATTCCCTGTCACAATCAAGGTAAGGTATTTTAGAGTTACTTCCCTCTGTCCCTTACTGGGAAAGGAGTTGTATATTTTTATTAATAATGGCATAATTTAGTCTAGAAACTTGTTCCTTTACTAATTTAGACATTTTTCTTAGCTTTAAAATTACATAAACACAACTTAAGTCATGGAAAGATTGAAATTAATCTGGAAAGCAAGATTCAACTCTTCCCACTAAATATATTTTGTTACTATGCCTCTAATCCGATACCTACAAATAGTATCTTCTAAATGAAGCAATAGTTCTCAGTATTGTTGCTGTTTATTATAAAATGATTAGTTTTTTTGTTTGCTAATTAATCTGCATTTAATGATTTTCTTCTAGATTCAGTAAGCTTTAAATTCAAGTGTTGAGTTTCTATCCAAATTGGTAAAGTGTAAAGGGGGCCAAATACATGGTGACAGAAGATGACTTGACTTTGGGTGGTGGACACACAATGCAACATGCAGATCATGTGTCATAGAAATGTACACTTGAAGCCTGTAGGATCCTATTAACAAAGTTCACCCCAGGAAATTTAAAAAATATTTTTAAAAAATAAAAATTACCTGTTAAGATCTGTGTTTTGATTTGCTTCTTTAGAATCAGACTTTAAAACAGATACTCTAGATTGAAGTTCAAACTAAATTGTTCCTTGCTAGAGAATCAGTTTTAATTCAGTTGTAAATCTCTTATTTCCAATTATATTCAAACAGAATAAGACATGGAAGATTGTTGAAGGTCTCCCTATTAATGATTTCTCACGTGAGAAGATGGATCTTACTGCAAAGGAACTAACAGAAGAAAAAACAACTGCTTTTGAATTTCTTTCCTCTGCCTGACTAGACAGTCATTTTGAAATTACTAAATACCCGAAAGCTGAAGAATCTAAATGTCGTCTTTGACTCTAGTAGCAAATAATAATGCTATACTTAAATCACCTGTGAAACAGCACATTTTAAAGATTGTGTGCTTCTCGGTACAAATTTGTGACAGTTTATCATCATGCTATTAGTGTTGCATTCTAAATAAAATATATATATTCAAATGAAGATGACTTAGACTAATTTTTAACTAATATTTTGTTTCTATTTGGAAAACAAACTTGCATGTTTCCCAGCTTGCTGAAGGGTGTGTTGTGTTGTTCTTTTTTTAACCTGCGAAAGGCAGTTAAGATGCAAAATGTCGCAAGGGAAGGCATATAGGAAAATCTGCCTTTGATAGTGAATCAATGTAGTGCAGAATATATTTTTAAACATGACCTTTATTAGGTAGTTAAACACCTATCATATTTTTTTAATCATAAAGTTCATGCTTTGTTAGAATTTGATTCTAACATTAGCTGTTAAATAGGTTGCAGGTAATACTCTGTTAAGAGTTTAATGCCATTGTATGAAATGAGAATAATCATCTTCATAATAGAAAAAGTAGCAAGTCTTCCCTTTAGGTATTCCTCTAAAGCAGATAAGGAATCATTTACATTTTATAACCAGTAAATGCTCACTATACACAATAGACATTCAGTATCATCAGTCTCTCAGGATCTAATATATAATGCTTCATGGTGCTCAAATACAAGGTTGGGTGTTATTTAAAATTACCTACATTGTTGGGTTGGCTAAAACATCTTGTGTTTCCGTAAAATAAAACATTTCATTTCTACCAATAACTATTGATATGGATATTTTGAGTGTGTCGGTGATCTCCCACTATTGGCTTCTAGTAGGTAGAGGCCACGGTTGCTGCTAAACATCTTCCAATGCATGGGACAGCCCCACAGCAAAGAATTATGTGGCCAAAATGTCAATAGCACCAAGAACTCCACCCAACCACTTTTGACACGTTCAATCAGTCACAACCCCTTCTCCATACACTGCACAAATTTTTTTTTTTTGCATTTCAGTTGTATTTTTACCGTTCTTGAAATAATAAAGCATAATACACCAGAAATGTTGTGGATCTTCCATCTTCAATATTAAAATGGCTGCACAGAAGTCACCACTTCTGATGGTTTTTTTATTTAATGCACACCAGTATGACAGTTGTCACAATACAATAACAAAATTGTTTCAAGTGGCATTAAAGACAGCTAAGTGCCAGGAGAGCCATTATATGGGGAAAAAAAAGACTTCTTGGCTAACCCAATATATTTCATAAGTAGGAAAGAAGTAAAAAGTGCTTTTGTAACTCGTGCTAATTAGACATTAAAAATAAAATTTCATGTGTGATTAACTTTTTTATATAAAGGAAGTTTGAATATGTACCAGCTATATAACCAGCAGTTCCCTGCTGTTAAAAACCTGCCGTAAAGGATGCTAGAAGGAGCTTAGAAGGCTGACAGAGAAGCATGCTCTACTCCTCCCTTGGCTTCTTCCATCATTACCTTCTTTCCACTTAAGCCAAAAGGAGAATATGAAATGAGTTAAACAGATCTTCAGAAGAGCAAATAATTGGAAGCATAAAGATAATTTCATGTAGAATTTTTTGAACAAAGTATGTGTTTTAAGAACTAGGAGGTACAAGTGGAAAATCAATATACGCTAAATTATCTCCAAAATGTGTTCATCTCTGTCACCCATTTGTGTAAAATAGCCTGTTAATTTGATTCTGTAAATTACACTGATCCTTCAAAATCAGGGATCAGATAAACAAGTGAAATAGTAGTACACTTTGGAGAGACCTGGTGAATTAGAGAAACAAGTCATTTCTCACCAACTACGTTTCAGAAGCGTGGCTTTGTGTTTGAATCTTCACACTGCAAAATTTCTCTCTGCCGGTTCTTTATACTATTTGCTTCTGTTACTTTAATTAAGAGAACAAAGCATTGTATTGCCTACTCTCAATGAACAAGAGTCTGGGCCTAGGAAATCGTGCCCTTAAGAAGCATGAAAAATGCTTGTGAAAAGGCCAAGTATTTCATAAGCATTTTACTAAAACTTGAAGAAATGACAAACAGGTGAATTACAGGGCAAAAGGCATATTTTAAATCAGTGAAGTTGGGTTCAAACTTTCCAGAAAGGTTACAATCAATAAACCTTAGGAGAGAATTGACCTCTGCAGGTCATGACCCTGGTAATAATGTCTCCGAAACAGAAAAAGGTGGCCAGCAACAGCTTTTTAAAAAATAATAAAGTGGACTGTGCTTCCTTAATTATAAGGAAGCATAAAGAGAAAAAAGCCCTATAATCCTATTGCCAGTTAAATCATTTTAAATAAAAATTACTGTATATGTCAGAAAATCAATGAAATGGTGTTAAATGAAAACTAAAAACCCTTCTCCCAAGGATAAACACGTTTGAAACTTTTTATCCTTCAAGGAAGAAAAAATACACTATTTTGAGAGTTTTTTTCTTAAAAAATGAAGGAATATACAATGAAATGTTCTTTACTCATCTGACTGCCACCCACTTAAACCTCATTTTCGTCTTGCCTGTGGTACAGAAATAGTGTGTAACCCAACTACATGCGTAAATTTGTGTGGGTGCATGTTTTTAATCATCCCCTTTTTAAACATAAATTATAATAAATACACTGTTCTGTACTGTTTTTTCCCCTCAATATATCTTACAGCTATATTAATACCTATAGAGCCACCTAATTCATTTAACCGCTGTGTAACCGTCCACTGAATGGATATACCATATTTTACATAGCTATTCATCAGTTAATGGGCTTTTCAGGTTCTTTACAATTCTTTACTACTATAAAGATTCTGAACGATATTTGTAAGTAGATTATATCACACATGCTTAAGTACATGTGGGATAAATTCTTTAAACACTTATTTTTTTAAACACTTAAGCCAGGTTTATTTTAAAAGCAGCAGTCTTCTGAATCCTATAGTAATATGTATATTTAAAACCATTTTAATTGGGGGTTTTTGTTTTTTTACAAAACCTTGATTAAACCAGCCACAATATTTCTCAAGGAATATTGATCATGGGCAAAGTCTATTAGAAGGTACATTTTTAGTATATATACTTAAGAATTTGGCTATAGAAAAAGCAATGGGAATAGGTTCTTAGTTGTCCCTTTGAAATTAGAATAAGAGCTCATAATCTTTATGATTTTTATGGCTTTAAACAACCTTAACAAAACAAGAAACATATCCATGTTTTGTTTTCTGAATATCCATTGGTTCTGATACAACCTCAAAGGGTTACTGACTCAGTAAGAGTGCACAGACTTTGAGATATATTTCCATTAATGTCTTCTAATTGGTATTACCCAGCACAGTTCCTTATAATATAGCAAATGTTGAACAAACATTTAATGAGTGATTAAGTTCTTGCCCATTGTCCTCTAACTCAGGTAGGAATACATTTGTGACCTAGAGCTGAATCAAATCAGTAGTCTGGCCTGGGTATTGCAATTGAGTTTTAAGAAGAACAGATGTGTTTAAATTGTTTTAATTGATTTTTTGAGAAGAGAAGCATTGGTTTGTTCTACTTATTTATGCATTCATTGGTTGATTTTTGTATGTGCCCTGACTGGGGATAGAACCCACAAACTTGGCAAATTGGGATGGCATTCCAACCACTGAGCTAGGGCAGAGCAGATGCGTTTAAATCATCCAGTTTCTTCATGTCCCCATCACCATTGCTCTGGTCCAAGCCCCTCATCATTGCTTCAAAAAGACTACTGCAATAGAGATGGGAATGTGCTCAGTGTGGAGTCTGCGCCTTATATCTCCCCCAAGTCCAATCTAGGCTTTGCACCAGAGCTATTGGTTAAGGATATTTTACTTCCCACTTTCTGCTATTATATAGACAAACCCTTGCACTTGGAAGTCAGACAAACCTGGATTTAGACCCCAGCTCTTTTACTAGGTGTCCCTAAACAACCTTTTTAAGTTTATTCTCTTAGCTACAAGATGGGGATAATAAGTCTCTCCTTCATAAGGTTTTTATGAGGATTAAATGGAAAGCACATAATAAGGGCTTGATTTATTTGTTGGGTTTTTTTCTTTTTTTAATTTCTTAAATGCCTATCATAATCTGGCCCCAAGTGACACTTCCCAGCTGCATCTTCAACTGTCATTCCCTGTCCCCAATGCACCTTCACTCTAACCACATTAAACTACTTGGACAGCTGTTCACTTCCATGGCTATATCTTTATTTTGCAGTTTTCTCTTCTTGGAATATTCTCTTTCTCCAGAATGCAATAGTCAATGTGTGCTTATTGATGAAAAGGGGAAATTCCAAGTACCTCTGTCCCACTGTCTTAAGATTAGTTCTCAAAAACTAGACCTTAAGAGGAGGTTTCCAGCATTTGAGCACATGTGACTTATTAAGGCAATGCTCCCAGGAGAAATTTCTAAGGAAGAGGGACCAGCAGGGACATAGAAGAGGAGGAAGTCAAACAATGGTGCATCCAGCCAGCATGGCTCCAGCCTGATCAAGTCAGGGACTCTTGTCCTGAGGGGAGGAGGCTGGGACTTTCATAGTCCCCAGCCTTTCAGTCACAGGTTAGGGAAAGGGTGGGTGGTAATAACCAGACCTCCCCTACTCTCTCTGCTGCCAACAAAGCAGCCTCTAGCAGCCCAGGCTCAATCTTTCAGAAAAGAATCTCAGGTGCTGACTTTGGGAAGCAAAAGAAAAGTTAAGGGGGTAGGAGTGTGGGTGCTCAAAGGGATCTGGGCAGAGCACCATTGTCCATTCAATTCACCCACTCAACCGTACTGGTTTCTAATGAAGCATAGTGGAGCACTACTATTTCATGCTCAAAGGGAGAAGGCATTAAACCTGGATTCTGCACATGATTATGTCTGCATGATTTTCCACTCATGTTTCTTATTTTATAGCCCTGAGAATAAGCTTCCTAATTTCAGTATAGAGCTGAATTCATATTACTTCATTCAGGCTAGCACTGCCTTGGTAATAATATTCTCAGACTTTGAGAATTTCCCAAATAAATTCCCTCAAAGTCAATGTTACCCTGTTCATTTATTCAACAGAGAACTTAGTGCAAAGCACTGTGTTAGTCCCAGATATATTATTGAGTTCTCTTTTCACTTAACATACTATAAACAACACACTTAAAATTACAATAAATTCTTTGGAGGAAATAGTGCAATGTTAAAAAAAAATATGGGAGAGAACCCACTAAAATAGGAATGATTCTTTGAGACCTTCCATGGAGGTGATACTTAAAGCCCAGACCTAAAGAATAAGAGGGGAGAGGAGAATTCCTTCTTTACCCCCACAAAGAAACTAAATGGACAAGCCCTGTGCTTAGAAAGAGCTCTTCCTCTTCTAGGAAAGAAAAGACTAATAGGCCTGGAGCAAGCTGAGGGGTGGGATAAAGAGCCTCAAAATGGAGTTTGTGGGGGTAAGCAGAGGCAGTTTGCGCTAGACCCTTATCCTGATACAAGCTGTGAGACTATCGGGACCGAGCTGGTCTGCATTTTGGACCACCCAGAAACACATATGGGCCACACTTTGAAAAACAGTCTACAAAAAAAGTGACTGGTACTTTTTTATGGGATATCTTGACATTATCATAGCCATCTTGAGTTTTCATAAGGTTCATAATACCTACATAGGACTGTGGTACAATTAAATGAGATAATATTTAAATAGGTGCTTGACACTTAGTAGGTGAAAAATAAATGTTACTTCTTTTTGTTGACAGTGAAATGGCACCAAATGTTAGACCTCAGTCCTTGAGTTCAGCTAAGAAAAGAATTCAGAACCAAGGAACTCAAATACAAGTGAAAGTTTATTTAGAAAGTCACAGGGGTAGAAGTGAGCTGTGGAAGTGAGCCAGCTGGGAGGCAAAAGAAAGGACCTTGGCGGTTAGGAGAAAGAAAGCTAAGGTAACATGCCTTGAGGAAGGAGAGAGGGAAAGGCACAGACATGCTTCAGAGACAGTACACCTGAGGAAATGGGGTGGGGAAAGGCATGTGTGTGTGCATGTGTGTGCGTATGTGTGCATGTTTGCGTGCATGTGTGTGTGTGTGTGTGTGTGAGAGAGAGAGAGAGAGAGCACGCAAGAGCTAGGTCCTTTGTCTTAAGGGCTTTAACCTGGAGGTCTCAGGGTAGGATCTCAGTAAACTATTCATCAGCTTTCCAGGTATGTCACCTCGGTGCTGTGGTCTCCACCGATAGGTCGGTGCCAGGGCAGGGGGTCATTAGTCATTGCAGCTGGTCCTAAAGTCAGCCATGGCATCACCCTGCCTGGCCTTGCTGCTTCTCTGGGCCTGGAGCTGAAACACAACTGAGGCCTAGATGTCATCTCCAGTTGGACCAAAATTCTATCCCTGTGGAGAGCAGACCCGAGGCTTTGTTCCTAAGATTATTTAATGTGGATCAGAACTTCATTGTCTTAAGGGCTTGATGCTTAAGGGAGTGGTCCTGCAAGGGCTTGTATGGGAGTCATATGAGACTATTCTCTGGCCTCCTTGTTTTTCCTCTAAGGGAGTCTACTGCATGCATGACTAGTGACATTGAGGGAGGAAAGGTCAGGGGAGGGTCTGAACCACGGGACCAACGATAAGCTAAGGGAGAAAAAGGTCACCCTGGAGGTGAGCTCCCACCCTACGAAACTTGTCTTCCCAGTTTTAACCATTGCTAGGCACCCGGGGCTTTCTGCCCTGGTGACATTCCATACCTGGCCTATCATTCCTACTCTGCTTATGCCTGTTTAACTGCCTATACCATATCATTTTCACTACTTACATTTAGCTTAGTGACAAAAGGAAACCATATGATCCATTGCTAAGGTACCAGACTAGTCTAGTGGAAATTCATAGATTTTTTTTCTAACTTGCAAAAAAAGTATAACCTGCAAATTTGAGTACTTTGTATATCCTTTACTCTATAGCTTACAATAAGTACTATCAAAGAAAAATAAATGTAATTTTAAGATTCTAGTGACTTTGGTATTGCCAATAATGTTTATTAGTGGACAGTTTTGCTTATCCTGAGTGAAAAAAGGCCATTACTCCACTTCCTTCCCCCTTATTAGCATTATAATGCAAATACGGTAGCTGTAATAACCATAAGAAAGAATGGCAGACCTCAGTCCTTGAGTTCAGCTAAGAAAAGAATTCAGAACCAAGGAACTCAAATACAAGTGAAAGTTTATAGGTTTGGAAAACACAGCACGCAGGTTTTCCAAACCTATAGAAAAGTTCTATAAGAGTTTGAGCCAAATTTTTGAGAATATGCCCAGAAGCAAGATCTCAATGGATTGAGAAAATGCCCTGGAGAATGGCAGTTTTGCAATCCCTTTTATGCACTTTGAATCAAAGGAGAAAATATGAGGAAGGTACAAGATCTCCACTGGTGGTAGATGAAGGAGGCAGGAGATAGTAAAGTGGGGAGAACTCTCAAGGATTCAATAAAAAGCAAAATGGAGGTCTGTCTGGTGTGGCTCAGTAGATTGAGTGCTGGCCTGTGAACCAAAGGCACACCGGTTTGATTCCCAGTCAGGGCACATGCCTGGGTTGCGGGCCAGGTCCCCAGTAGGGAGGTGCACAAGAGTCAACCGCACATTGAGGTTTCTCTTTTCTCTCTTTCTCCCTCCCTTCCCCTCTCTCTTAAATAAATAAAATCTTTTTTTTTTTAAAAAAAAAAGCAGAATGGAGAGCACATACTTCTTTTACACTGGTGGGTACAGAGTAGTTAATAATTCACACTTACAGCACATAGAGATAGTATACAGGGAACAAGATAACAATGAGGGGTTCTGTGATCTCCAGCTCTGGCGGTCTTCTGTGTTGGTGCCTGCAATTGTGCCTTTGATGCATAAGAAAAGGTATGTTATCCTAGATACATAAGAAAAATAGGAAAGGCTCACTTAGAGTAAAACTGACCTATGCTAACAAAGGTAGAGTTCTGGAATACAACTACCTGCCCACCTGCGCTGTTAATTTGTGATCCAACCATCTTGTGTGGTTCCTTTTCGTCACTGAGCTTGTCAGTCTTACCATGTAGACACCCTGAGTTTGTCAGGTTTATTACATAGCCCTCTTTTGTTCACAGTACTTAAACATAGCACCCTATGCATAGAAGAAAAAAATATTATAAAGAAAAAATTTGTGCAAATAAGGATATTAGTGATACTATGCAAAAAACTAAATCAAATTACAATCCATACATTCTCCAACATACCCAAGGAGAACTAGGCTCAATTAAGTGAAAAACAAATAAATTTAGAAATAGATGCAAACCAAGAGCTTTTGCCTTGTCTCTACTCTGTGGGCAAGTCCTCTGGTGCAGAACTGGTGGTAATTAGTATCTCACCGGGGAGGAAATTTTTAAGACCTTTCAACTAAGCCATTCAACATGCAGAATAAATTCTTGCATATTACTCTAGGAAGAAAAAAACTACATCAGCCATGTTCTCAAAACCCATTCCACTAACAATTAACTATAGTTTAATGTCTTTGTTGGAGTGATAATGTAGACTAGTTGTCTTTCAACTTGACCATCAAACTGAAATTTTTTTCAGAATGCTCTTGACTTAGAAAAATAAGATTAAAATGATTACATTGTCCTTTCAGATGAAATTGTGTCCTCATTATTTTATATATAATATATAAATATATATAATATATATAAATTTTTATTTCAACTTTTTATTGGAAACTACAAATATCTTGAAACAACATTACTTTTAGGCAAGACAACATGAAAATAAAAAAAGTGGGGGGTGATGTGTTAAAATTCTTCCTCTATACTATTTGTTGTCTCTTATGGTTTTTTCATTTATTAAAATAATGCATTTTGCATTTCAACTACTAAATCCTTAAGGATTAAGATAGATTTAAATGAAAGAGGAGCTTATGTAAATGCAACCACCTTTGAGTTGGAAATGGAACAATTTTCTTCTCTGCTCAGGCACCAACATCCTGTTGAGAAGAAGATTCTCCAAAATGCTCAAGCAAGTGTTTAGAATAAAAACTCAGCCAGCATGGAGTGGAGAACTCAGAAGGTGGGGAGGATGCTTGATTTCCTGGGGACAAACTGCATCTTTGAATTTAATAGCTTAAAGGCAAGTACCATCTGCAACTTAGGTAGAAATGGGCTTTATTGTGTTCCTTCAACATATTCAATACAGTCAAGTGTCATCACTAGTTTATTATTAAGAATTTAATTGCCCAGGTGTCAAGCCTATTTTTTTTTTTTTGCTTCTGAATTCATTTACTGCAATTGTAAATGATAAGTGATTATCTTCTATCTTCATCACTTAGTCCCTGATCACCAGGCATGCTGGAGCAATTTCTCTTTCAATATCCTTGGGCTCTAGTTGTCACAATTCTGCATAGGCACCACAGCCCTTTTTAAAACACATTACTCTTGATAGAAGAGGGATAATCATTAGGTTTTAAATTGGCTGTAAATTGTATGTTGTAAGTAGGGTCTGTTTCAACACTGATCCATGTTGAGATATAAAATTAAACATAACCACTATCATGTATCCCAGGAGGATTTTCTTTATTCTCTGATCCTTTTCCATTTCTTGACCACTGCTTCCTTCCCCCAACACATACCAGTCTGCTGGCCATTTAGGGAACAAGAAAAAAGAATGAGGGGCAGAAGACGGTTTTAAGCTGATATCAGTATGCTTGGTCATGGATAGCTCAGATCACCCACATAAATTACCCAAACAGCTTCCTTTTAAAAAAACTAACAGAAGGAATTTTAAGGCTTTAAATGCCCATCCTCCATTTATCCATATCCCTCCTACCCTAAAAGACTTTGCTCAATTGTCACTGCCTCTGTAAAGCTCCAATGTGAAATGATTCTTCTGTCTTGGAACTTTCATAGATATTTTCAGTATAATTAACTCATTTGGCCACTAATCATGTGGCCTTGCAGCATTGCCTTCCTTTGAACCCTAGCTGCTATTACTGTTTAATTTTCCATGGTTTTATGTCCTGTATCACTTGAATTTAAGCACATGAGGACAGTATCTATATCTTATATTCTCTAACAGTCTAGCACCATGCTGTGAACTTAATGGACTTTTAATAATTATTGTTGATTTAAAAGTAAGCACCATGCAACTTGTTCACATGAAAAGTCTATTAGAATGAATTCATTAAATAACACATTTGGTGAATATCTCCATAAAGGGATAATTTTCTTGCTTTGATCTTGATTACCCCATTTTGTTTTCTAGAACTTTTTAGTCTCAAACTTTGAAAGTTTCTCAGTTTCCCAAGAACAGAATTTCTAGCAGAAAATTTTTAATTCAAAACACAAAGCTCATATATATGTTCTTAACTTTCCTTAAGGCTGCCATTATATATAGTCATGATATTTGATAATATAGTCATGAGAGTCAAGGAGCATTTAATAAATAAGTTTTTATTTCTAGTCAATGATTATATTAGAAAGGCACAAAGAAACTTTTGCTATACTTAAAAAATACTGAAAATGACAACAGTAATGTTTTATAGTGTGAATAAAAAGGGGGCCATATAATAAACTTGACAAGCTCAAGGGGGTCACATGGCAGGCCTGACAAGCTCAGTGACCAAAGTAACAATGCAGGATGGTCTCATCACAAATTCCTAACTGGGCAAGGGAATGTCCCCAAAAGGAGCCACTCACACATGTTTGTGTCTTTTCACAATGCCAGATTTATTAAAGGAGACCTCCCCAATAAGCCAATAGATTTACATGCACATTACACATAGAGGGGGAGCTTACATGATAAAAGCAAGCCAAGCAAACATCCAGCATGAAGTCCTGATCACTGGTGGTGTCTGCAGGTGGAGAGGTAGGTGTCGGTCTTTCTCCAGGTGGCTGCAGTGCAGTGGCAGCACGTGCCTGGTGAAGTAGAAGTCCAGCAGGGCTCCAAGCATAACCCATGTTACAACCAAGCTTGAGGATGGGTGTTCAGAGCTCTGAGTTCTTACAGACCACCAAGGGTGGGAGTCCCACTCATATCAGTGTCCAGGTGGAGTCCTTATCCAAGTGGTTAGACTTATGGTTTTGGGCATTCTGAGCCCCTCCTAAAGGTATTCCCATTGTACCCCATAACCTCAGTCTTAACATAGCACTTCACATAACTATCATGGCTGACAATTACGCCATATTGGATTGTCAAAATGGTCCAAAAAGTCCTCTCTGCTCTTGCTCTATATAGCAAGTCATAGGTAGTCATATTGTAGGCCTCTAGGTTTCTTAGCAAAGGTCACTTTTGCCTTAGGTAAGCCCTGCCGATTGTTCTTATGTATCTAGAATAACATACCCTTGACATATCAGGTAATTTTCTTTTCTAGACCTCTTGAAGGCACAACCCCAGGCACCAAAGCACAAGACCACCAGAGCTTGGTTCTTTGAAAAGATAAACAAGATTGACAAACAGTTAATCAGACTCATCAAAAGAGAGGGAGAGAGAAAATGAACATGCAAATAAATAAAATCAGAAATGAAAGAGAAGTAACAACTGACAACACAGGACTGTAAAAAAAAAAAAAAATAACAAACAACTATATGCCAACAAATTGGGCAATCTGGACAAAATGG
This sequence comes from Pteronotus mesoamericanus, assembly GCF_021234165.1. Classification (NCBI taxonomy): domain Eukaryota; kingdom Metazoa; phylum Chordata; class Mammalia; order Chiroptera; family Mormoopidae; genus Pteronotus; species Pteronotus mesoamericanus. Next base: position 7,131,194 of record NW_026555295.1, on the reverse strand, counting down.
GTAAATTCCTAGAAACACACAATCTTCCAAAACTGAATCAGGAAGAATCATAAAATCTGAATAGACCAAATACAATTAATGAAATTGAAGCAGTAATCAAAAATTTCCCACAAACAAAAGTCACAGACTAGATGGCTTCACAGGTGAATTATATCAAACATTCAAAGAAGAACTAACACCTGTCCTTCTCAAACTATTCCAAAAAGTTCAAGAGGACGGAAGACTCCCAAGGTCATTTTATGGGGCCAGCATAATCCTAATTCCAAAACCAGATAAAGACACTACAAAAAAAAAAAAAGGAGAGAGAAAAATATAGGCCAAAATCCCTGATGAACATAGATGCTAAAAGCCTCAACAAAATATTAACAAACCAGATCCAGTAATACATTAAAAAGATTATACACCATGATAAAGGAGATTTATTCCAGAAATATTTTTTCCAGAAATATTTATAGCAGTGTTTTTTCTGATATATTACCTCAGGCAAGGGAAACAAAAGAAAAATAAACAAATGGAACTATATCAAACTAAAAAGTTTTTGCATAGCAAAGGAAATATTCAACAAAATGAAAAGACAGCCCACTGAACAGGAGAACATATTCACCAATGATACATCAGATAAAGGGTTAATATTCAAAACATATAAAGAAATTATACAACTCAACACCAAGAAAACAAATAATCCAATTGAAAAATGGGCAGAGTACCTGAATAGACACTTTTCCAAAGAGGACATACAAATGACTAACAGGCATATTTTAAAATGCTCAACGTTACCAATCAACAGAGGAATGCAAATTAATTCCAGAATGAGATATCACTTCACACCTGTGAGAAGGGCTACCATAAATAAATCGACAAACAACAAGTGTTGTCAAGGACAAAGACAAAAGGGAACCCTCTTGCACTGTTGGTGGAAATGCAGACTGGTGTAGCCACTGTGGAAAACAGTATAAACTTTCCTCAAAATCTAAAAACAGAACTGCCTTATGATGCAGTGATTCTGTATCTTGGAATATATCCGAAGAAACCTGAAACACAGATTGAAAAGAATATACTCACCCCTATATTCATTGTAGCACTATTTACAATAGCCAAGATTTGGAAGTAGCCCAAGTGCTCATCAGTAGATGAGTGAATAAAAAGATTGTAGTACATTTACAGAAATAAATACTACTCAGCTGTGAAAAAAGAAGGGAATCTTAACTTTTGTGACAGCATGGATGACCCTGAGAGTATTATGCTAAGTGAAATAATCCAGTCAGAGAAAGACAAATTCATATAATTTCACTTGTATGTGGAAGCTAATGAACAAAATAAACTAATGAACAAAATAAAAACACACTCATGGTTACAGAAAACAGACTGACACCTGTCAGAGAGGAGGACGGTTGGGGAGCTGGGTGGAAAAGGTGAAAGTATTAAGCAAAAAACAAACAAACAAACCTCATAGACACAGACAACAGTTGGGTGATTACAAGGAGGAAAGGGGAAGAATAGATGAGGGTAAAAGGAAGATAAATGGTAACAAAAAGAGACTTGACCTTGGATGGTGAACACACAATACAATATACAGATGATGTATTATAGAATTGTACACTTGAAACTCATGTCATTTTATTAACCAATATCACCCATATAAATTCAATTTAAAAAAAGAAAAAAATGGTTTAAACAGAATGGGGAGGAAGTAGATTTACAGTTGTTTGTATGGAAAATAATGCAATAATTAATTTTTTAAAAAAGGAAATAAAAGACCACCAGAGCTGGAGACCACAGAACCCCTCACTGTTATCTTCCTCCCTGCACACCATCTCTGTGCTATAACTGTGAATTATTAACTATCCTGTAGCCATCAATGTAAAAGCAGTATGTTCTTCTCCATTTTGCTTTTTATCAAATCCTAAAGAGTTCCCTTTTTTGCTTTCTCCTGCATTCTTAGTCTACCACCAATGGATTTCATGTACTTTCCTTACATTTTCTCCTTTGATTCTAAGTGCATAAAAGGAATGCAACATTGCCATTCTCCAGGGCATTTTCTCAATCTATTGAGATCTTGCTTCCGGGCACGTCCTCAAAAAATTTGGCTCATACAAACTTTTATAAACCTTTTCCATAGGTTTTGACAGTTTTTTGTTGACAATAATCTCCATAATGCTAGCTTCTTGCTCTATAACATGTGACTATTATACCTTTTAAAAATGTTTATACCAATAAAAATTACTGTTTTCTCTCTCAGTGGAGAAAAAAATGCTATTACAATTGACCCTTGAACAACATGAGTTTGAACCACACAGGTCCACTATACACAAAATACCCTAAATGTGTTCTCTTTCATATGGTTTTCTTAGTAACATTTTCTGTTCTCTAGCTTACTTTCTGTGAGAATAGTGTATATAATACATACAAAATACAAAATATGTGTTAATCAACTGCTTATGCTATTGGTAAGGCTTCCAGTTAACATTAGGCTTTTAGTAGTGAAGTCTTGTGGGAGTAAAAAGTTACATGTGATCTTTCATCTTGCAGGGGCTCAGTGCCCCCAACCCTCATATTGTTGGAGGGTCAACTCTATTTGCACTCCTAATTCTCAAAAGAACATTATTATCATACAGATAATTATATTTGAGGGTATGAATATGGATAGTAATAATGAATCAGGGTAGTAATAAATGTAGGGAAACAGAACATGTCACCCTAAAATATACCTCTCTGGCCTAAGGATTATTTTGAGCTGAAAGCAACTGAGAAAGAACAGACACAGGGTGAGCTTACTGCTGTCCTCCTGTCTACCTGGAAAAAGATCATAAAGTCCCCTTGCAAAGTTATCCCTTCCACCCCACTTCCTGTACCTCGTAACCAAAGATGAGATGGAACCAAGTAAGAGTCTACACAAACAAACCTTAATATTTATCCTTTATCTACCATTAGTTTCCTCTCACATATTTGCCTTCCTATAGTTTGTCATCCCTACAAGCTCAAAGCTCTTTTCCTTTGTCTTGTTCCTTCTTTTTAAATTTATCCTCCTTTGCCTAATGTCATAAAATCCTCCAAGCCTAGCTGCTTCTTTGGGGACTTTCTTTTCTATGAAGCCTCCGGGGTCACAGAATACTTCTAACATCACATAAATTTATGTGCCTGTTCTCCTGTTAACCTGTCTTTTGTCAGTTTATTTCACAGACTCAGCCAGAGTACCAAAGAGGATAGAGGAAAATTATCCTTCCCTACATATACTTATAGATAGTAAATCTAAAATTTTGATAGTGAACATTGGTTTTGACAGATATATTTCTGAGTTCTAAACAAAAACAATAATAAAGCTCATCTTTAAAAATCTATTTAGCCCTGGATGATATGGCTCAGTGGATTGAGCACCGGACCGCAAAGCAAACACTCGCTGGTTCAATTCCCAGTCAGGGCACGTGCCTGGGTTGCAGGCCAGGTCCCCAGTGGAGGGGCACACGAGAGACAACTACACATTGATATTTCTCTTTCTCTGTTTCTCCCTCCCTTCCCTTCTCTCTGAAAATAAATAAATAAAATCTTTAAAAAAAATCTATTTAAAAGGCAAAAAATGTCAACTGTGGAAAAGCTAAGAAGTGGAGATGTTAACAATAGGGAGAGAGATTCCAGTCCATGTTTCAAAATAATTTTGCTGAACTTCTATTAGAAAATTCACAACTATATATTTAGGCTTCATCTGGTTTACAGGAACTCAGTTTTCCACACAGAGGACCAACTCCCAATTTAACACTTTGGTATGTGGCTCAAGAAGGTTGGTAATAATGCCATTTGCAATGGCTGCCCACCTTTTTAACAGAAAAATCACAGGACCCTGGGAGGGGAGTGTGTTGTATGGGAAGTGATTTGGCAATCAACTGGGTAATTTAGAGAACACCTAATGGCCTGAAAGGTCTCCCCTAAAGACCCCAAATCCAGGACCAGAATTTAGAACATTGCACCTCAGAACTGGAACCAGTCTCAAGATTACCTACTCTAGTGGTCCTAGTACGAGCTTCAAAAGACCCCCCCCCCCCCCAGGATTTGACATTATATGTAAAATAATTATAAGAAGGCTCTGAGAAGTTGAGAAAAGAAGGCAGCCTGGCTAGGGACTTCAGGACCTCAAAAAACTACATGGGGTAAGTATATCTATGCATGCCTTATATATCCCAGAAGCCAACAACCTGGAAATTGTCAATAGTTGCAAGTAAAAAGGTACCATATAGGCCTACTCTCTTTAGCTAAAGGAGCAGGAAAAGTGAATCTTAACAAGAGAAAAACCTTCCAGACATTAACTACCCTGTGCCAGCCAACATCACAGAAAAGAACATGGCCTCATGACAACTCATACCAGCAAATGCCAAGTGGGGAGCCTAGAATTCCACTCAGGCAATACTGTAAAGAGACATCCTAACCCCACCACTGGAATGGTATCAGAAAAGCGAAGTGGAATTCCAGGTCTTTCATCCCCACAGGGAGGAGCAATTTGAAGCCATTTCTGTGGTATCAGTAGAGGAGTCTGTACTTCCACCCCACCCCAGCAGTAATGAAACACCCCCTCCTCTACCCCATGTTCCCATGGTGTCAGAGTAGGGCTAGAGGAGGATCAGGACTTACATTAGCAGTAAGAAGACCATTCCCCTCTTGGTGCCAGTGAGAGCCACATGGGAAGCAGTAACGAGGCACTCTTACACCTCTCAGTCAGGGAAATACCAATGACGGCTTTTTGGGGATCTGGAAGTCTCATCCTCAACCAGGAGTATTGAGGATTCTCCCCAACACCCAATTTGGGTGTCAACATAGGCTGAGGGAGATACCTAGATGTCTACTCCCAGTTGGCAATAATGAGAGCCCTCACTTCCTCTGCCAGAGTGATATCAGAGAAAGCCAAATAAAACAAAAGATCTAAGTAAGATCCAGAGTAAGATTTAAGATCTCCTAACATAATACTCAAAATGTCCAGGTTTCAATTTAAAATCACTTGTCATACCTTGAACCAGAAAGATCTCAAATTGAATGAAAAAAGACTATATATAGAGGCCAACACCCAGATGACAGAAATGTTAGGATTATTTGACAAGGATTTTTAGGCCATTATAAAAATCCAAGGAATTACGAACATACTTGAAACAAATAATAAATAGAAACTCTCAACATAAGTTTAGATGTATAATGTAATACTTATAGCAACTACTAAAAAACTGTAAGAAGAATAAGATAGGAGGAACCATTTCACTTGGTTTCAAGACTTATTATACAGCTACAGTAATCAAGACTAAGTAGTATTGGTGAGTGGTAAACACATATACAAGTGGAACAGAACAGAAAATCCAGAAACAAATCAATACAATTACGCCTAACCAATTTTGACAAAGCTTCAAAAGCAATTCAATGGAAGCAAAATAGTCTTTTCAATGAAAGGTGCTGAAGCAATTAGATATCCATAGGCAACAAAATGAACCTAAACCTAAACCTCATACCTCATATAAAAATTAACTCGTAAAGGATCACAGCCTTAAATGTAAAACATAAAACTTTTAGGAAAAAAACTGTAGGAGACAATCTTTAGGATCTAGAGCTAGGCAAAGCATTCTTAGATGCAACATCAACAACATGATCCATAAAAGTAAAATTAATAAATGGGATTTTTATCACAATTGAAATTTTTTGCTCTATGAAAGACCTTGTTAAGAAAATGAAAAGACAAGCTGCAGACTAGGAGAAAATATTTGCAAACCGCATTTCCAACAAAGGGCTAGTATCTAGAATATATTTTAAAAACTCAGTAGCAAAGTAACCAAGAATCCAATTAGTAAATGGACAAAAGACACAGACAGATATTTAGCTAAAGAGGATATACAGATGTCAAGTAACCACATAAAAACATGTTCAACATCATTAGCCATTGGGGACATAAATATTAAAACAATAATAAGCTATTACTGCATATCTATCAAAAATAGCTTAAATGAAAAATAAAGACAATGCCAAATGCTGGCAAGAATGCAGAGAAACTAGACCACTTATAAATTGCTGGTGGGACTTAATATGGTACAGCCATTATGGAAAACAGTATGGTAGTTTCTTGAAAAACTAAACATGCAATTACCATTTGACCCAGCAATTGCACTTCTGGGCACTTATCCCAAATCAAGGCTTAATATTCACGTAGAAACCTGCACATGAATATTTACAGCAGCTTTATTAATAATAATTCCAAAGTGGAAAAAACCTAAATGCTATTCACCAGATGAGTACTTAAATATATTGTGGCACAACTATGCCATAGAATATGACTCAGCAAAATCTAAAAAGAAATAAATTGTTGATACATGCAACAACCTATATGAATTTCCAGAGATTTGTGTTGACTAAAAAAAATCCCAGGTTATATATTGTATGATTCCATTTGTACAGTATTTTTAAAAGGTTTTTACTGATTTATTTTTAGAGAGAGGAGAAGGGAGGGAGAAAGAGAGAAAGAGAAATATCAATAATGGTTGCCTCTTGCACACCCCGCACTGGGGACCTGGCCCGCAACCCATACATGTTCCCTGACTGGGAATCAAATCAGTGACCCTTTGGTTCTCAGGCCAGCGCTCAATCCACTGAGCCACACCAGTCAGGGCTGATTTATACAATATTCTTGAAATGATAAAATTATAGGTACAGAAAACAGAAGTAATTTCCAGGGGTTAAGGAGTGGGTTAGAGTGGCTAAAAAAGGGCACTATAAGGTATCCTTGTGGTGATGGAAAAGTTCTGTATCAATGTCCATATCCTGGTTGAAATCCTATTTGCAAGATGTTACCATTCAGAGAAAGTGGGTAAAGATTACAAAGTTGTCACTTTTTATAACTATATGTGAATCTATAATTATTTCAAAATTAGAAATTTAATTAAAAAAGAAAAGAGCCCTGGCCAACGTGGCTCAGCTGGCTGGAGCATCATTCCATAAACCAAAAGATCGTGGGTTTGATTCCTGGTCTGGGCACTTACCCAGGTTGCAGATTTGATCCACAGTCAGGGTGCATAAGAGAAGGCTACCAATCAATGTTTCTCTCTCACATCAATGTTTCTTTCTCTATCCCTTTCTCTTTCCCCTCCCCTTCCCTTCTTTCTAAAAGCAATGAAGAAAAAAATCCTCAGATAAGGATTAAAAAAATAAGTAAATTTTGGTTCTTGGGCCCCATCTGTAATATGACCAATCGGGATTTCAAGAATAAGACCTAAGAATCTGTATTCCTACCAACTTCCTTGACTATATTGGAGACACTGTCCTGACGTTCATCTGCAGACTACCATTTGAAAACAACTAATGTAACCCAGACTTTTGTTGATGCATGGATTCCTTTTAAAACTTCTCTAGGTGACACCTGATCATCTGCTTGAATATTTTTGGGAAAATGAACCCATTGCCAGTCAAGGCAGCCCATCCTCACCATAGGAGAATATCATGGTAGGAGTGTTCTTCAGTTTTGAGCCAAAATCTCTTTCTCTATAAGAAGTTTTAGCCATTGGATATATGGCTTCCCTGTTGGCCAACTCTTCATGCATGTGATAGTCCCTAAGACTTTCCTCTCTTGATTTTCTCATTAGATATGGTTTCAAGCCCTCACTATCTTGACTACACTAATCCCAATATATCTGGAGTTGAGGGGCTTCCCAGGATGTGGAACTTTCAGTGCTAAAACTGAGAAAGTACTAGTGAAACCCAGACTAGTTGGTTATCCTAAAATTCAGTTTGTCATTGTTCTTTTCTTATTTTTTAAATATTTTATTGATTGTGCTGTTACAGTTGCCCCATTTTCTCCCCCTTTGCCTCCCCCCACCCAGCAAAACCTCAGGCAAAACCTCAACCTTTGTTCATGTACATGGGTCATGCATATAAATCCTTTGGCTACTCCATTTCCTATACTGTACTTTACATTCCCATGGCTATTCTATAACTACCTACTTGTACTTCTTAATCCCCTTACCTCTTCACCCATTCCCCCGCAACTGCCTCCCATCTGGCAACCATCAAAACACTCTAAGTATCCATGATTCTTTCTCTGTTCTTCTTTGTTAGTTTGTCTTTTAGATTCTATTGTTGACAGGTATGCATTTATTGCCATTTTATTGTTCATAGTTTTGATTATCTTCTTTTTCTTAAATAAGTCCCTTTAACATTTCATATAATAATGGTTTGGTGATGATGAACTCCTTTAGTTTTTTCTTGTCTGGGAAGCTCTTTATCTGCCCTTTGACTCTAAATGGTATCTTCACTGGGTAGAGCAATCTTGGCTGTAGGTCTCTGCTTTTCACGACTGAATATTTCTTGCCAATTCCTTCTAGCCTACAAAGTTTCTTTTGAGAAATTGTCTGACAGCCTTATGGAAACTCCCCTGTAGGTCACTAATGGCTTTTCTCTTGCTGTTTTTAAGATTATCTCTTTATCTTTAATGTTTGGCATTTTAATTATGATGTATCTTTCTGTGGACTTATTTACATCCCTCTTGTTTGGGACTCTGTGCTTCCTGGACTTGAATGTCTATTTCCTTCATCAAATCACAGAAGTTTCCTTTCATTATTTTTTCAAATAGATTTTTAATTTCTTGCTCTTTCTCTTCTCCTTCTGGAATCCTTATAATGGGAATGTTGGTTTGCTTGATGCTGCCCCAGAGGCTCCTTATATTATCCTCAGTTTTTCAATTTCTTTTTTCTTGTTGCTCTGCTTGGTTTTGTTTTGCTTCCTTATGTTTCATATCACTGATTGGATTCTTGGCTTCACCCACTCTACTGTTGATTCCTTATAAATTGTTCATTTCCATTAGTATGTCTTTCATTTTTGCCTAGTTCTTTTTTTATGCTGTTGAACTACTCACTGAGTTCCTAGAGCATCCTTATAACCAGTGTTTTGAATTCTGCATCTGATAGATTGCTCATCTCCATTTTGTTTAGTTCTTTTTCTGGAGTGTTGATCTGTTCTTTCACTTGGGCTATGTCTGTCTTCTCATTTTGGCAGCCTCCTGGTGTTTGTTTTTGTGTATTGGTAGAGCCACTATGACTCTTTCTTGGTAGCATGGCCTAATGTAGTAGGTGTACTGTAGTGTCCAGCGGCACAGCTTCCTCAATTACCCAGACTGAGTACTCGAGGTGTACCCTTTGTGTGGGCTGAGTACACTCTCCTCGTGTAGTTGAATGTTTTTTGCTGTTAGCAGGTTTGGGAGGGATTTACATAGTCCAGTCAGCTGCAAGAACTGACTGTGACTACTGACCACCAATGTCTGCCCTTCATAGAGGATCAGCTGTGCTGGGGCAGGGTGTTAGTGCTCCGACGTGTCCTATGGTTGATCGCTGGGTGCACAGGCTCTGGCATTTCTTGGGTGGTGCACGTCAGAGTCAGACACCACCTATGTTCTGCCCCGGGGCCACCCAGTGTGAGCTACAAACAATTTGCAGATGGCTTCCACTTGTGCTGGGCTTGTAGGTTCCTAGGCAGAGCCAAATTGTGATCCAAAGCTGGCTGCTGTTAGTGCTGGGCCTGGGGCCACTTAGCCGAAAGTACAGGTTTGCAGGTAGGCCTATAAGTTGCCTGGGGCAGAGCCTTAGGTAAACATCTAGATGGGGCAAACAGTGTAAGCCAGGTTATGGAGTCTCAGATATGGCCTCTACCTGTCAGTAGTGTGGCTCTGTGTGGGGAGAGCTCAAAAAAGGAACAATGGCCTCTGCCTAACTTTCTGTCTGGGAGAGAGCTGTCCCCCAGATCTCACCCTGATGACAGATACTTCAGTTCCTCCACGTATGCCACTGTTGCCTTTCAAGCTGATACCCTCTTGGTGCTGGAGCTCAGAAGGAGTGTATCTGAGTAAGTTGGGCTTGGGCCCTGTAAGAGGAACTGTCAGGGAGTCCAGTAGTTTTATTCACCAACTCCAATCCCACTGGTTTTTACAACTAGAAGTTTGGGGGCTTCTCTTCCTGGCACTGGTACCTGGGGCAGTGGGTGCTGGTGTGTGACTGGGACCCCTTGCTCCCAAGATATTTTTTCCAAATTTTTATCAACCACACATGGATGTGAGACTCACCCATTCCACATCTCCGTGTCTCTTACCCTTCTGTATTGAGGTAGTTTCTTTTGTTCCATAACTGTTGGATTTCTATTCAACTCAATTTCTGACAGTTCTGAGTGATCTTTAGTTTGTATTTGATGTGGTTGTGCGAAGAGATGAGCTGTGTTTAACTATACCTCCATCTTGACCAGAAGTTTCCTGTTCTTTTCTTATTGAACTGTAATTTACACACAGTGAAATTCACCCTTTTAAAGTGTATAGTTCAATGAATTTGACAAATGTACAGTCATGTAAACTCCACCAAAGTATTCACATTACCCCAAAATGTTGTGCACCTTTTCAGTCAACCTTGTCCCCTGACAACCTGCAACCATATGATTTCTGTTATAGTTTTGATTTTTCCAGTACGCTATAAAAATGGAATCAAACAACATGTACCTTTTGTGCCTGGCTTCTTTCATTAGCATAATGCTTTTGCGATTTATCCATTTTGCTGCTTCAATAAGTACATCCCTTTTTATTGTTAAATTTTGTCATCATTTTTAAATGTCCAGAACTCAACCCTAGACCCTAGAAATGAATCACTTAGGTGAGCACAGCAGAAAGATTGACAACTTTCACCTTTTATTGGAACACTGATTCTCTATGATTGTAATCAAAGATCACATTAACTTTCTCATCTGTCAGATTGCAAAATTTTCTCATTTACATCTTTACCAGAGAAAAATTCCAAGTCACTTTCACATAGATTGCTGTTTGGCAATTGTTAGGATCCAACTGATATTTGGGACCAAAATACCACACTTAACTTTTTCCCTTTTATAGTATTTTTTAAAAATTGGGCTATACTTCAGGTGCCATAAAATTTACTATTTTAAAGTGCACACCAGTATATTCACCAATTGCAACAATCACCACTATCTGATCCTAGAATATTTCTACCCCAGAAAAGAAACTCCATACCTAATAGCACTTAGTCCCTATTCTCCTTTCCTCCCATTCTTGGTAACCACTAATCTTTCTATATCTACAGATTTGCCTCTCGTGGACATTTCGTATAAATGGGAATCATACAATCTTTGATCTTTTGTCAATGGCTCCTTTCACTTAGCATAATGTTTTCAAGGTTTATCCATGTTGTTCAATGTAATAGCACTTCATTTCTTTTTATAGCTGAATAGTATTCCATTGTATGCATATGCCACATTTTGTTTATTCATTCATCAGTTGATGGACATTTAGGTTTTTTTCCTACCTTTTGGGTACTGTGAAGAATACTGATATGAACATTAGTGTGCAAGTTCTTATGAGAATATTTGTTTTCAATTTTCTCAGATATATACCTAGGAATGAAATTCTGGGTCATGTAACATAGTTCTTTGATGTTCTGAGGAACTGCTACACTGTTTTCTAAAGAAATACTTAACACTTCCCCTTCTTAAATTTCACTATTCATAAAAATCACTCTCCTGATTATCCAGCCTAGTAACTTGATTTTTTAAAAAGGAACGATTTAATCTGGCATTCTGACTCTCTTTCCCAGAAAGTGTGGGGTCCAGAGTGGAGCAGAGCTGACCAATAGCTTCAGGGCTTGGGGCAAATGGGAAACAGGCACGACTGGGGGAAGAGGTTGGTCCAGAAACCAAAGAGACAGGCAAGACAAGTTAACAGATACTTGGCTTGGCCACAGAGGCTCAGACCAGATCTGAAGCAAAGGAGCTGTGCAGGGGTCAGGAATAGGAAACAAGGGCAATAAGAGAGAGAAACTAGTTGTTTCAGAGAAACTCTCTGAGACATTGATATATATATATAGCCAATACACAAGCAAGGGCTATGGTTTCCTTGATGGCTCTGGAATGAGGTATTTGGGTATCCAGTTTGGATATTGCCTCTAAGACCCTTGCTCAAGGTAGAATTATGAGGGAGTTTCCCCACATTTGTTCAGTACAGTAGTTATCAAACTTTAGCTTGAGCTAGTCACCTGGAGGGCTTATTAAAACACAGACTGCTGATCCCCATCCCCCAGGGTTATGATTCAGTAGGTCTGTGTTGGAACCCAAGAATTTGCATTTCTAACAAATTCCCCAGTGATGCTTATGCAGCTGGTCCAGGGGCCACACTTTGAGAACATCTGCCTTAGTGAATGGTTTTATGCCATTGGAAAGCATTTTGAAGAAAGGAGATGGTCCCCTCTATCACCCTTTCAGGAGCTACACTTACCAGTGAATTTAGTACTAAAATTTTCCATGGCTACTTTCCTTGTTTTGTATTACCTAAATATTCATCTCCTGGTTTTGAGGAAATAACTGGAATGCAGGGGAAGGGGTCCAAGTAAAACTGATGCCTGTAAATAAAAATAGGAGGAAGTGAAGTAAGAAGGATCTTGAATGGATGCTTTTATTTCTCACACTGATCCTTAGCCAGTCCGAAAGTTTCCTGAAGATCTGTCTTGGTAACCATTAAACAGTTTTCTTAGCAACTGACCAGCTGCCAGTTTCCCCAGTGCTGGAGCGAGAGGAAAGTGACAGGTTCCTTCACATAGTGCTCATGCTCTGAGAGGTAAAATGAAGTGGGGTTGGCAAAAAGATAAATTATTACAGTTGTAGTATTATTGGTAAGGCTGTGAAACAATATTAAGTACATTTAAATATCTTGCCAAATATCTTGCCAAGCTGGCTGGAAGATGGAGTGTGGAAAACTTGGAGCAGTTCAGTGGACTTAAATTTACAGGTCTTTGGAAATATCCCTCAAATACCAAGAGATAAACTTTGGACAATCATCAGAAAAACAATATGGATCCTGGGTCACTCTCTGACCATGTGGAACAAAGCCACCTGTCAAGCTGAACTGCTCACCCTTCTGAATGCTGAGAGAGAAAATAAACCTTTTTTTTAAGCCATTGTACTTTTGAGTCTCTTAATTATAGCCACTTAGTCTGTGCTGGATATGCTATAAATACATACCATTATACATTTTGAGATAGAAGACATGAGATCATGGAAATAAAGGTGCTAAGCTAGCAGAAGGAGAAATCACTTTAGGCTAGAAATGTCAGAGAAGCCTTCTTGTTTCAGTCAAGTTTCTCCATAGACACAGAATACATAATGTATGTAATATATATTATAAATATACATAGTCAGAGACTTCTTTTAAGGAATTGGCTCATGTGATGTGGGGGCTGACAAGTCTAAAATATATGTAGGGCAGGCTGGCAGGCTGGCAACTCAGGCAGGACTTAATGCTGCAGGACTGAGGCAGAATTTCTTCTCCAGTAAACCTGCTGTTACTCTTACGGCCTTCAATTGATTGGATGAGGCATACCCGCACTATCTTTACTTGAAGTCAATAGATCATAGATGTTAATCACAAAATTAATCTACAAAATAGCTTCACAGCAACATCTAGATTAGCATTTGATCAAAAACCTCAGAACTATAGGCTTGCCAAGTTGACATGTAAAACTAACCATCACAGCTTCTTGCATGAGTGGTATCTGAGCTGAGTCTTAAAGAATGGATAGGATTTCAATGAACACATGGTTTACATCAGGCTGATTTTCACAAGCTCATTATCTGGCTATGTGTTATTGAAGGTATACGAACTTTCCTTATGAATATAAACTGTCTAATTTAAGCCTTAGCTTCACATGAAGAAAGGGATTATATAAACCCATAGTCTGACTCAATGAGTGAGTTGAGTGCTGCAATTCTGAGGGGTGGTTTATTCAGATAACACAATATTGAATTGTGCAAGTGGCCTTAATGACTCTACACATGGACAGTGGCATGGCATTTGCAGAGCTGCTTCCGTGTAGTTCTGGCAAGGACAGAACATTAGCCAGTGGAAGTTCCTACAACATACACACAGTCCAGTTAACTTTGGAGCTTTGTATATGGCATCCAGCAACCTGGATGGCATACCCACTGGGAGAAGGTGGGTCACAAGACTTGTGCGATTCATGAATTGTTGTGAAATTCAAGTAATTGAACTCTTACTGAGTCCTTAGCTGAAGCAGATCTCAATTCAAACAAAGGTGTGTTTTTATTTGAGAAGAGAAACATGGAACTAATTCATTTGAAATAGGGACTATTTCTGTGCCTACGGATAGGAAAATGTGTGGAAGGAACCCACCAGATGGCTCTCCTGCCTACCTCAACTTCTCTGCCATCTGCTGAAATTTATCAGCACTGGAGCTTCATTTCCTTCAGCTAAGATTTGATCACTATTAAAATATGTTAGACTTTCTGAGAGAAAGGTTTTAATAGAAAGAAAGGATAGAGACTGAGGGAACCTAAGGATAAAAAGGATTATTAAAAAATGCAGTGAAGTTGACTGAAGATAAACTTTGCCAAATTTACTCCAAGCCAAGGTGCTGGTAGGACCTGGTTAGAGAACTTAAGTGCATATCTTGGTCCATTTGTTCTTAGTCAAAATGTCGGGTACACTGGTAGATATAACCCTTGATAAGGGAGTTTGAACTTATGACTGTGGTCCTCAAAAGAGTAACTACTACAGATGTGCATGCCTCCTCATTCCTTATAAAGTAAAAAATTTACATAATTTAACAAAAAATGAAACAATTATTTTTAGACACTGGATAATAGGTAATGCAGTACTATGACATCCAAGGGTAATGGATAAGGGGGATAAATGGTAGCACAAAAAATACAATTAAAAAATAAAATAAAAAATAAAAAGATCAACCCTACCATTGCCGTTATTTTACTCTTGGAAATAATTTCTTGGCTTGGGAAGGGGGAACCCAAGCAGAGCCTAGAAGTCTTGCTGAGTTAAGGAGACAGGGATCATTAATAGTGGAGAGAAGGGAGTTTTACAGAGAAACAGATGCAGAAATCTGCATAGAGGTCCTTTTGAGGCATTGACTATCAATCAATATATACAAAGGATGAAACCCCCTGAGGCTGGGCAGAAGAACTGGGGAAGAACAATTACCATATTTTGCTGTGTATAATGCACTCCCATACATAATGCACATCCACATTTTTGGCCCAAACTTTCAGGAAAAAATTTTATCACTTTAATTTTTTAATTCAATTATTTATTTATTATATTTAGAAACAAAACCTATTATCATATTCCAGTGTATTATTTTGCATACAGATATCGTTATTGCTTTCTAGAGTTACACTTTGAACGCATAAGCAGAAATAAAAGAAAAACATTTATGTAGATATGGAATTAGTACTACCCATGTATAATGTGCATCCTTATTTTTTCCTCAAAAATTTGGGCAAAAAAGGGTGCGTGATACATGGCAAAATACAGTGCTTAGAAACTGTAAGCCAAACAGTTCCCAAAACTCATACAGGATTAAGACTAAATTAGATTCCCCACCAGCCAGATTGAAAATACCTTGCTGAATATATGAGGAGTTTAGTAGTGGCCCCAGATAGGTCAAACCTTTATAGTGGGGCTAAATTTGACCTACAGTAAGGCCATGCTAGACTTGTCCTAAGAAAACCTTCAAGGGGAGCCTGGAAAAGAGCAAGCTAACCTGAAAATAACTTCCTGCCAGAAAAAAGTTAAACACAATTTGTTGGAATAAGCACTCAATAATGTGAAATTTAAGTTCAACATCCAATAAAAATTACTAGACATTCAATGACAGGAAAATGTGACCCATACCCAGAGTAAAATTGATAGTTGATAGAAACAGACCCAGAATGACAGATGATAGAATTAGGAGATAAGAACATTAAAAGAATTATCATAAATTATACAAATATTGTCATTGTTCTTTATGGGTTGGAGTAGTGTTCTACATCTTCATTGCCCTAAACAATGCAATCGCTTCATGTTTTAACTCTGATTCTGACACTTTGTTATAAACAACAACAAAAAACCCGGTGTGTGTTTTAAATAGCTTGGATAGAGTTGCTTCATATACTCCCTGTAACAGTGTAATGAGAATGACCAAGGTCCACGTGGATAATCCCTACCCAATGTCAAAATATGTTCTTGGAAAAAGACTCAGTGGATGGTTAAGAAAGTCCTTCCTGGGATGAGTCAGCTGTGTTGAAGCCCTGTACTTTTCTGCTCCATTTCTGTGATGGGGTAATCAGCCCTAAGTACTGACTATGCGGAAAGGTCACTTGGATCCAGTAGTGAAAGAAAGCAGCTTCACAGGACAGACAGCAGAGAATATAAAAGAATAAACAATTCAAAACAGAATTGAGTATTTTGATAAAATTGAGTATTTTAATCAAAAGAAGCCCTTAAAAAAAGATGCTTATCTTTATTTATCATAAAATTAAGACACGGCAGAAAGACATATAACCTAGTAGTTTCCAAAGTCAGGAGTTATCTACGCTTCCTTTAAATGCCCAAATTACAATAATTTGCACCTCTCCATCCCGTGCAATGGCAGGAAGTCCAGTTGTTTACTGGGTTCTCTAATGTGAGTGTTTCTGGGAAATGCTGACAAATTCCACAAGTCTGAACTGCTTTTTGTTGATCACCTCTGGCCCACTGCTTTCCTCTTTTCAGGCCTCCTCTCACTAACTTCAACATTTAGCTGGACTGCTGTTCACAACTTAATCTCAAGTGAATGAGTCTCTCTGCCAAAACAAGACTAGATCTGACCACACTTGACTGAAAATTTCAGGACAACAGAAAGAAATTATAATGTTCATGAGAAAAAAAATTAAAACTAGATATAGAGGGCTGCATGGTAGCCCCCCAAAAGACATATCCCAATACCTGGAACCTGTGAATATTAGCTTATTTGGAAAAAGGATCTTTACAGATGTGACATTTTTTTTGGATAGCTTCTTGTACTTTAATGTGTAATATGCTAGGTATTAGACAACTGCATCTTACAGTGTTAAAAATAAAAGGGAAATCAGATCAGTCATCAATGGCTCCTGAATGAATAACATCTTCATAACCTCCATGCTTATCCTCTTTGCTTCCTGGATGTAATTTAAAAGATCATCAATTCAAAGCATGGTAATTGCAGCTTCTGTTGCAAATTTCAAACTTTTAATTTTAACTATGGTTGATTGTTGTCTCAAGTTTTACAAATGACCAGATCAAGACCAATCCATTTTTATGCCTTGGGTTAACTTGAGCGTTATACGAAAAGCTCTTAACTTTGCAACCAGATCAGTGGAGCTTTGGGCAGCATTAACTGCCAGTGTATTAGGAATAACAAGAAGAGATTGTGCAAACTCTTTAACAGAAAGCTGTTCCAGATGAAATAGAATAGTGAAAACCCAAGAAAATTCCTTAGCAAGTGGAACAGGCAAACTGAGACCAATAGTTGAACAAGATAGCCAAGAAATTTATAGCCAGATACAGAAGGTCACTGCCCTAGAGATAACACCAAGGCCTCAGTTGTATTTCAGCTCCAGGCCCAGAAAAACAGCAAAACCAGGTGGGCTACACCAGAACCAACTACAGTGACTAATGACCTCCTGCCCTGGCACCCAATCAGTGAAGACCATGACTCTAAAAGAGCACACCTGGAAAATTGATGAATATTCTGCTGAAACCCTCCCCCAAAACCTCCCCTAAAATTCCTGCCTGCAAGAGAGAGAGAAAAGCCTCAAGACAAAGGACCCAGTGTGTGTATTCTCCCTCTGGGGAGTGGCCTGCACCATTGCTTTTCCCCTCTTCCCTCACTTCTTCCCCCAAGGCACACATCTCCTAAGCTGTAAGAGACCCTAAGACTTGCAATTAGGGGAACAGGGAGCAACAGCAGCTCCTCCAAAGTTAACCCCCTGAACATGTCCCCAAGTCCCCCTTTTCTCTGACTTCCCAGTGAGCTGAGGCAGACCAGCCTAGGATCTCCTTATTTTACTGTCTCCAGCTTTAATAAAAATGCCCTCCTAGTCACCTGGACTTGTGTTGTGAAATCTTTTCTACAAGAAGTCAAGAACCCACACACTACTGGCTGGCCCTAAGCAGACCCACTCAGGGCCAGGCCCCCTATTTGGTAACACAGAGACCCCATGCTGGTTGTGTAGTTTTTGAGGTATATGGAAAGGGCTGCTTCTAAAGCATCTCCACCCGGAACCACAGATTTTTGACTCTAAAACTCTCCTTATCACACAAAGAGTATTGCATAGAGAGACCTCCATCTGATCACACATGAAATTATTTGACCCACGTAAGATAACTGATACAGATGCATGAGCCTTAGTGTTTTTAATCAGGATCAGTTCATCATCACAAATTGACTCCTATACCACCTCTTCTGCTTGTCCCAACAAGAAGCTTTGAAAGTTCCTTCACTTTCCAAATCTGCCAGCGTTGACAGAACAGTTGCTCCAGAAGCTTTAGCAATGTGTTTAAGGTCCCTTTTTAAATCTCTTCTAACTGCCATTGCTCCAGTCTCCACAGACATATATCATCAATTCCACCAGAAGTTAGAATAACGTTGGCACCCGTTGCCAGGATCTTCCTGATTCACTCCTTGGTGATATCTGATTCTCTCTGTTTAATCTGGTCCAGTTTTTCAGGGTCTGTAATAGATGCCTGTACACTAAGCTTCATTTTGTTTTCTGCAGGCTGAAGTCAAGGCAAGCAATTTTGCATTAACTCTTCTGGTGGGCATGCCTTGGGATCCCACCACACAGGTGAGTGCATAGCCATTGATGGGCATACTCTCCATTTGACTTCTCCCATGGAATATTAATGGAATTGACTACATAGTGAGACTGGCTTCTTACATCTGTATATTTAATAACAAGTACAGCATCTACTACAATATTAGCAAAGAAATCACCACTTATTCCAATAATTTTGGATGACATTGATGTTTTAGCAGCATTAATCAGGCAATCTTTTCCAAGTTCATCTGCATTAATAATTAGATTTTCAATGATATAACACACGGCTTCCTTATAGGCAAGTCAATAGCCACTAATAACTGATATGAGATGAATTTTCTGTTTAGTTCGTCCATGTTTTTTAGAAGTTCTGCTGCAATAATAACCATGGAGTTAGTCCCATCTCTCACTTCTTTGTCTTGCAGATCAGCTAGCTCACAAAGAAATTTAGTTGTAGACTGTTCTATGTCCAGTAACTTTAAGACAGTGGCACCATCATTAATAATGGTTACATCACCAATATTATTCATGAACATTTTATCCAAGCAACCTGGACCGAGAGAATTTTTGCAATATTGACAATAGAAACAGCAGCCATAATGTTCTGGGAGGAGATCACCTCTCCAGTGCTGTGGTTTCCAAACACAGACAAAGGCCCCTCCATTTTCATGGCAGGGTACATTTTGGATTTCACTCACCCAAGAACAACTAGTGCCTTGGTCCAAAGGCCTGGCAGTGGCCACACCAGTGGGGTGGCAGCTGATAGCATGGTTTATAGATGTGACTTTAAGTTAAGGGTCTTGAGGGAGAAGAACTTATGTTGAATTATCTATGTGGGTCCTAAATGCAATATCACATATCCCTATAAGAGAAAGGGAGATTATATTAAAAACTGCAGTGGAGCTGGACACACAGTGAAGAGGAGGAGACAATGCGACCATGGATACAGAGGTTGGAGTGTGGCAGCCATAAGACAAGGAATACCTGTAACCAGAAGAAGCTGGAGGAGACAAAGTATCAATTCTCCCTGAAGCCTTGAGAAAGAGGACACTTTGATTTTGGACTTCTGGCCTAAAGAACTGTGGGAGAATAAATTTCTGTTATTTTAAGTTACCTGGTTTGTTACAGCAGCCACAGAAATCTAATATACTAGATATTACTGACTCTGAACCCATGAGCTTCCACAGTGTCCCATAAGGACCATCTCCATCCTCAGGCCCATGGTCTGTGGCCACATTGTAGGACCAGTTCATTTCCTCATGGTCTAGCTGGAATCTAGGACCCAAACTTCCAAAGAATTGAGAAAATTCCACCATTTAAATAATCTAATCATCTTAATGACCTGCAAAAATGCAACTCTGGTCACAATAAGAACAGCAGCAAAATTATAGGAGTGTAAGTGTTCAAGGGTAAGTGTGTGGAAGGGGAAGGATGGAAAGATAATTGTGGGAAAAACACAGAAAAAAGAGAAAATGAGATAGAGTAAAGAAGTGGTAACAACCTACAGCTGTTGGAGACCATGCTCCCATCTACCCTTTATCAACCTATGTCAAGGCCTGAATAATATCTTAGTAACATGGTACTATTTTTTAAAGTTTAGTGTTTGAACTTCGTGAGAATTCTTCACATAAGCATATATTCAAGTATAAGTTATTATTGCAAATGTTCTCTTCAACCTATTAAAAAGGATCATTTAACTACAATTGAACATTTGATAATATTCAATTCCATTTTGTTAATGAAATATAAATCTAAATTTAAATTAGGACACCCTGTTACAATTTAACATTCCATTATTTTATTTCATAACACTTATCTTCATTTGTAGTTATATATTCATTTGAGCGTGTGTCACAAATCTCCCGAAAACTTAGTGACTTAATAAACACACACATTTATTATCTTCCAGTTTCTATGGGTCAGCTTCTAAGGGTTTTATGGGAACAGATTAGCTGGGTCCTCTTCTAAAAGGTCTCACACAAGGCTACAATCAAGGTGTCAGCTGGGGATGTCATCTTATCTGAAGAATAAACTGGGGAGGATTTACTTCCAAACCTACTCAACTGGTTGTTGGCAGGATTCCTCACAGATCATTGAACTGGGGCCTCAAATTCTTATGAGCAGTTGGCTCCTTGTGATGTGGGCCTTTCTGTAGAGAATCTCCCGAAATGGCAGCGAGAAAGAGGACAAGGGGCACCACCAGTAGGAGAGAGTTAGCAAGACAGAACTCACAGTCTTCTGTAATCTGATCATGGACATTAAATCCCATCACTTTTCCTGTATTGTATGTATTAGAAGCATTAGAAGTGAGTTCTAAGTTCAGCCCAAACACAAGGTCCTGAGTACTAAGACCTAGGAACTTCTGGGGCCATCTTAGAAACCTGCCTACAACAGTAAGTATCCAGTTAATGTCTATCCTCCCTACCTCCTCAATTGACTGTAAACTTTTTGAAGGCCAAGACCACATTTATTTGTTCATGACTGTTTTCCTAGCACCAAGTACAGTGCATGGCAAAGAGTAGGACTTAACAAACACTTGTTGGAATAATGACAAAATGAACATACTGGCTGTAAGTGTTGATGCTTAAACAAGACAAAAGGATATTTCTTTTTTTTTTTTATACTTCTTTTTCTTTTTTTTTTTTATTTACTTTTTAAATACATTTGTCTCTGCCTCCCCCCCACCTCTTTCCCTTGCCCCCTCCCACCTTCCCTCCCTCAGCTCTTCCCCTTTGGTTTTGTCCATGAGTCCTTGCTATATGTTCCTTGACTTTCCCCTCCCCTTCCCTTTCCCTGCCCCCCCCCTTCTCTCTTGTCTCTGTTGATTTCTTTTCCTTTCAGTGTTGCTGGTCATATTTTCCTTGCATCTTTGCATTGTTGGTTAGGTTCCGCTTATAGGTGAGATCATATGGTATTTGTCTTTCGCCCCCTGGCTTATTTCGCTTAGCATGATGCTCTCCAGTTCCATCCATGCTGTCGCGAAGTTTAGTAGTTCTTTTTTTCTTTCTGCTGCGTAGTACTCCATTGTGTATATGTACCATAATTTTTTGATCCAATCATCTACTAATGGGCATTTCGGTTGCTTCCAACACTTGGCTATTGTAAATTGTGCTGCTATGAACATTGGGGTGCATAGGTTCTTTTGTATTGGCGTTTTGGTGTTCTCAGGGTAAAGTCCCAGCAGTGGAATCGCTGGATCAAAAGGCAGTTCCATTTTCAGCTTTCTGAGGAAATTCCACACTGCTTTCCATAGTGGCTGCACCAGTCTGCATTCCCACCAACAGTGTACTAGGGTTCCCTTTTCTCCACAGCCTCGCCAGCACCTGTTGTTTGTGGATCTGTTTATGATGGCCATTCTGACCGGTGTGAGGTGGTACCTCATGGTGGTTTTGCTCTGCATTTCTCTGATGGCTAGTGATGCTGAGCATCCTTTCAAATGCCTCTGGGCCCTCTGTATCTCCTCCTTAGAAAAGCATCTGCCCATCCTTTGCCCATTTTTTGATTGGATCGTTTGTCTTCTTGGAGTAGAGTCGAGTGAGTTCTTTATATATCTTGGAGATCAAACCTCTCTCTGATGTATCATTAGCGAATATAGTTTCCCATACGGTTGGCTCCCTTTTCATTTTGCTGATGTTTTCTTTTGCCATGCAGAAGCTTCTTATTTTGATGAGGTCCCACTTGTTTATTCTTTCCTTTATGTCCCTTGCTTTAGGAGCCATATCAGTGAAAAAATTGGCGCTTGGGATATCTGAGAGTTTCCTGCCAATGTTCTCCTCGAGGACTTTGATGGTGTTGCGACTTATATTTAAGTCTTTTATCCATCTGGAGTTTATTTTTGTGTATGGTGTCAGCTGATGATCCAATTTCAATTTTTGGCATGTAGCCGTCCAGCTCTCCCAACACCATTTGTTGAAGAGGCTCTTATTGCTCCATTTTATGCTTCTGCCCCCTTTGTCGAATATTAGATGTCCATAGAGACCTGGGCTTATTTCTGGGCTTTCTATTCTGTTCCATTGGTCTATGGGTCTGTTCTTGTGCCAGTACCAGATTGTTTTGAGTATGGTGGCTTTGTAGTAGAGTTTGATGTCCGGTATTGTGATCCCTCCTACTTTGTGTTTCTTTCTCAAAATTGCTGCGGCTATTCGGGGTCGTTTATGGTTCCATATAAATTTTTGAAATGTCTGTTCTATTTCTGTGAAATACGTCATTGGTATCTTAATAGGGATTGCGTTGAATCTATAAATTGCTTTGGGTAGTTTGGACATTTTGAGGATATTAATTCTTCCAATCCATGAGCACGGTATATGCTTCCATTTATTTGTGTCTTCCTTAATTTCTTTTTTCAATGTTGTATAGTTTTCTGCAT
Organism: Pteronotus mesoamericanus; assembly: GCF_021234165.1. NCBI lineage: Eukaryota > Metazoa > Chordata > Mammalia > Chiroptera > Mormoopidae > Pteronotus > Pteronotus mesoamericanus. Next base: position 7,108,201 of record NW_026555295.1, on the reverse strand, counting down.
ACAGGTCTTTTGTGTCTTTGATTAAATTTATCCCTAGGTACTTTATCTTTTTTCGTGCTATATCGAATGGTATATTTTTTCTGATTTCTTCTTCTTCTATTGCATTGCTGGTGTACAAAAACGCCTTTGATTTCTGAATGTTGACTTTGTACCCTGCTGTTTTGCCAAATTCATTTATTAGGTTGAGTAGTTTTTTGGTAGAGTCTACAGGGTTCTCTATGTACACTATCATGTCATCTGCAAACAATGATAGTTTTACTTCCTCCATTCCTATTTGGATGCCTTTTATCTCTTTCTCTTGTCTGACCGCTGTGGCTAGGACTTCCAATACGATGTTGAAAAGAAGCGGTGAGAGCGGACATCCTTGTCACGTTCCCGATCTTAGTGGGAAAGCTTTCAGTTTTTGCCCGTTGAGTATGATATTAGCTGTAGGTTTTTCATATATGGCCTTTATTACGTTGAGGAATGCCCCATTTATTCCCATTTTGCTGAGTGTTTTGATCATAAATGGGTGCTGTACCTTGTCAAATGCTTTTTCTGCATCTATCGAGATGATCATGTGGTTTTTTTCTTTTCTTTTATTGATGTGGTGTATCACGTTTACTGATTTGCGTATATTGAACCATCCCTGCATCCCTGGGATGAATCCCACTTGATCGTGGTGGATAATCTTTTGAATGTATTGCTGGATGCGGTCTGCCAATATTTTGTTGAGGATTTTAGCATCTATGTTCATCAGCGAAATTGGCCTGTAGTTTTCTTTCTTTGTAGGGTCTTTATCTGATTTTGGGATCAGGGTGATGCTGGCCTCATAGAAGGAGTCTGGGAGTCTTCCCTCCTCTTGGATTTTTTGGAATAGTCTGAGAAGGACAGGGGTTAGCTCTTCCTTAAATGTTTTGTAAAATTCTCCTGGGAAACCGTCTGGCCCTGGGCTTTTGTGTGCTGGGAGTTTCTTGATTACTGCTTCAATTTCCCCAGCTGTTATCGGTCTGTTCAAGCTTTCTGTTTCTTCCTCCTTCAGTGTTGGAAGATTATACTTTTCTAAAAATTTGTCCATTTCATCAAGATTTTCAAATTTCTTGGCATATAATTGTTCATAATAGTTTCTGATGATCATTTGTATTTCTGTGGTATCAGTTGTTATTTCTCCTCTTTCATTTCTGATATTATTAATTTGGATCCTCTCCCTTTTAAGACAAAAGGATATTTCTGCTACCATTTGTGACATGTATTGCTTGAATCGTCTTTAAAACACACACACACACACACACACACACACATTTTCTCTCTGTTACCACTTGCTGTTGTCAACCTAAGTACCTATTCAAATGCAAGATGCCATGAAGATAAATAGCTACACACCGATGTTGTGTTTTGAAGTATCTATGGAACACACAAAATTGTAGGTGAAGCAATGGAGGCCAAATACTTTATAGTTCAAATGAATATTGTGGATAGTTGATGCTGTTGGAGAGCCATCACCAAAGCTCTTTAATGATTCTTGTGCCTTGACAAATCAATAGGACCTTGATGAATGGAAATTGGTAGCTAGACAAAGACTTGAATATAAGGGTATGTGTTTTGTGCACAGGGATTTATAATAGAAGATTAGGCAAGAAAAGAGGATGCCTATTGGGAAAACTTGGAAACAAGACAGGAGGGGCATGATAGTATCTTAAAATGGAATTTATGGAATTGGAATGGAACTTAGTGGTCATACAATCTAATCTTTCACATTAAATATGGGGAAACTGAGGCAGAAAGAGGACAAATGACTTGCCCTTTGTGCCACAAGTCAACAGAAGAGAATGAGGTATTATACTACAAAGAGCATATAGTTCAGTATTAAATAGCTACATTTGAAACCTAGCTCTGTCAGCCTTAGGCAAAGAGCTACTTCACTGAACTTTACTTTCTTCACTGGTAAAGTGATAATAATAGTTCATACTACTTGAGGTTTTTTTTGAGGGTTTAATCAATAGCACTAGGTTTGCTACATGATCTGTATATGTATGTGTATATATATATATGTGTGTGTATATGTATATATAGAATACATACTTATTCATATTCTGACAGAAAATATGAGATGTCTAGATCAGAGAACAGACATTTATTACTAACAGAGCATCTTAGCACTGGTCCTTGAAGCCCCAATCCTGACAGGGTGACATAGTAAAAGCCTAATGCAACAATGTTTATGCAACAGGGCTGCACCACCGGAAAAGAACCCCAAATTATGAGACTTAGAGCTTATATAAGGCTGCTGGCATATCTGCCCATTCTCCTATCAAGATATGTATAAATAAATGATAGATATAGAAAGAAAGAAAGAAAGAAAGAAAGAAAGAAAGAAAGAAAGAAAGATAGATAGATAGATAGATAGATAGATAGATAGATAATCTTTACCCTGTAATGTAAGCAAATGTCTCCAGGAGAGAGGGGCAAGTGGTTCCAGGGAAAGTAAGTCTCTAAATCTCTTCAGAGCAATATCCTATCCCTAATTTCCTAAGCACACTTGCCATTAAAACACTCTTTAACCAATTTTGCCAGTGCTCTTTGTTTAGAAGGTCCAGATAGTGCAGAAACATGAAAATATTCATGGAGAATTGCATCCCAACGGTAGGTATCCACAAAAATGTTAGTTCCCTTCAGGAATTCAAAAACAGTGGTCTTTGCACTACTCTAAATGGCCTCTTGACCTTTTCTCCATAGATGCCACTGTTGTTGAGGGATCAAAGGTTCACTGGCCACTATGTACTCCAAGATGAACAGCTCTACTGACTATGTCATGTCACACATGCTGCCATTTGGTGGTTTCCTGGCTTACAATTTAATGGTCCTTTGGCCGCTTTCTTGGGCTTCTTTTGTGCACGTTATTCTGCAGATGAGGGATTCTGGAGAGCATCTGGTATGCAGTGAGGTAACATTTATAACTATTAAATGATAGGTCCTGTGTACTTGTCTCCTGTCCTCTACCGACTTTAGCCCTACAGATGGGATCACTATTATTTGGGGAAATTTCATTAGAGAGCAGAGAACAAAGATGCCAAGTTGTTCATGCACTATGGTTTAGGCTTGAAACAAATATTTGGAGACTACATGATCTTATAAGCAAGTTATACAATGTACTCCTTCCCTATCCTAGAACTAGAGATAGAACTCCAGAAAGTAAGAGAGCAATAGTGAATACTGTTGCAGATCAGCTCACAACCCAGCTTAGACTGAGGGATGGGGAGGAAGTAGAAATATTAATAGAATTCCCCATAAGGTGACATTTGTGGATTACAGATGAGAGATGATAAAACCATAGCAACAGAAATGAAGAAAGGACAAAGAGATGAACTAGAGAGGTTTTAAGATTTTGTAAGTGATATTTTTAAGACTAGGTTGGAATCTAGAGTGACTTAGGTTTCTAAGTTGGATATTGTGTTACTAAAACATTTGGAGGGAGGTTATAGGTTAATTAGATATTGTAAAAATGGGTATTCCCTTATATTTTCATAAAAACTATTTGTGACTCATGATATTATGGAGGAACTAGAACTGGAATATTTCAATTTGATAATTAATGTTGACATCATATATATTTGTTGATTTTTTTCATGTTTTCAATAAAAACATTTTTTTCTCCTAGTTTGGGAAGTTGCAAGGGCATTTACCTCCTATATGAACACCCATCTCCTACCTAACTCAAGCTATACTGAGAGGCAGTTGAGCATCTGGTAATCCAATTGAACAGAAAATAACAGTTTTGGGAGATTTGAGACCATTAAATCATTACATTTTATTATACACATGTTTGTCTCAAGGTCATTTTTATTTTTTAATTTTATTTACATTTAAATTAAATTTATTGGGGTAACATTGGTTGATATTATGTAATTTTCAGGTGTACAAGATTCTAACTCTATATCTGTGCACTTTATTGCAAGCTACCCACCTGAAGTCTAGTTTCCTTCCATTACCATGTATTTGACTCCCTTTATCCACTTTGTCCTCCCTTCACCATCAAGATCATTTTTAGAATATACAGATGGAGAGGTCCAGATAGAATTCCAAGTAACAAGTAGAGGCTGAAGATCAGTATATAAGTGGTCTTTGAAATCAATGTTTTATACATTAAGATTCTTGATTACAAATACAGAAACCAAACCTGATTAGTTTAAGCAGGAAAATAATTTATTAGAGATAATAGGTTATTGACAGACTCTCTAGAAAGAAAAGATAAATAAGCTTAGAAACTATATGAAAAAAAATTCCCGAATCACACTGTGGGGCTGGGCCCTGCCTCTGCAACTGTACTAACAACACTGCCAACGTATGGCATTGGATACTATCATCAACCTCTGTCATAACTGCCTCTGGACACTGAAGGTGCTGCTTCCACCTTTTCCAGAAGAGCTTCATGAGAAGTCCTTTATTTCTGTACTAGATCCCAACTCAGTTTGGTGTGGGTATAGCTGAAATGTCTATATTCTAGCTGCAAGGGAGGCTGGAACTGTGACTATCAATATGGCCACTAGAGTAGGAGGCAGGGCCTCTAAAGGTGGAAAGAGGATTAAATGTACAGTGTGATCAAAAGAAATAACAAATTTCCACTACAAAAATAGAAGCTGAGATTATGAAAGAGAAGATAGGGAAGTAAGGAGAGAACACAATGATTAGAGCAAATGTTTATTGAGCACTTACTTATTCAGCACTTTATATATAGGAAATAATTTACTTCTTAAAACAACTCTCTCAATAGGAAATACTGATTTGCAGGTAGGGAAACTGAATCAACAGAATGATCAAATACATTGCCCAAGGTCACCCAGCAAAAAGGGCTGACTCCCAGACTTGTGTTCTATACTATTCTGCCTCTCCATGGAGAGAATAAAGGTGGAATTCTAAGAAACACAGACATTTAGCAACTAGATGGAGAAGAAATAAATGATCAGAGAGTTGGAGGGACCTGAAGGAGAGTGCTCTCTCTCTCTGAAACCCTGGGATAAGAGGGTTTCAAGGAATGTTTGTTGTATTAGTTTCTTATCGTTGCTGTAACAAAGCACCACAAATTGAGTAGCTTAAACAACAGAAATTTATTGTCTCATACTTCTGAAGTCTGACATCAAGGTGTTAGCAGGGTTGGTTCCTTGTGAGGGCTGTAAGGAAAAGATTGGTTCTATGTTTCTTTGCCAGCTTCCATTGCTTTACTGGCAATTGTTGGCATTCCTTGGCTTGTGGATGCATCACCCTGATCCCTGCTTTTATGTGGCATTCTCCCTGTACCTCTTCATATAGCCTTCCCTCTTTGTATGTCTGTCTCCAAATCTCCCCTGTCTATAATGACACCAGTCATATTAAATTAGGGCCCACACTACTCCAGCATGACCTCATTTTAAATAATTATATCTGCAAGGATCCTACTTCCAACTTAAGGCCACATGCTGAGATACAGGGGTTAAAACTTCAATATATAAATTTGGGGAGGCTATAATTAAACTTATGCATAACAGTGGTAAACTATACAAATGCTACAGAAAGATCAAGAAGAATGAAGACTGCAAAAAAACCTATTAGATTTGGCAACTAGGAAATTATGGAGATTTGGCAAGAACAATTTCAGTATCATGATGCTGTTTATAGATTATAAAGAAGTTAACATGGGAAAGGGGCTTAAGAGAGGACATGAAGGGAATATGCATAGACAACTCTCCAGGTAAGTTTGATGTGATAGAAAAGGTACAGTCCTCTTTATACAGGGAGGCAGAGCCCTGTGTACCTGTTATTAAGTAGCCGGTGGTGTAAACAGAAATGTTATGATTTCGTGGTGTTCTTTCCTCTGTGTTACGCCAAATTGTTAGCAACTGTGATTTAAAATCAACAACTGGTTCTGGGCAGACATCTGCATAACATGTAGTGGTGTTGCCATAGTGATTGTCACACTAAGAAATTCAGGGAGGTATATTTACACTGAAGCCTCTGTGTTCCAAAATGAAGACATAATTTTAGATACTAAGGACCTTTACATATACCCCTCCTGAATGTTAATGCTATTCAAATGAGTATTAGAGCACTTCAGACACTTTCATTCCTTGAAAATGAAATGCCTTTCTTTTCTCTGCCTGGAGATACTCTTCTAAAATGTAAGAGCTCAAAAACCTGCAAATTCAAACAGGGTTTTTGAGCAGTACAGCAGGAAGGACTTAGGATTTAGAAGGCTGATTTCAGTGCCTGCTGTGTTTTCATTTCTCTTTGCTGGGGCCAGTCGCTGTATTTCAGAAACAGACGCTCTGAAAGCGAAGATGCGTGACTGAGAACATGGAATTGCTTTCCTCTGTATGTTTAAAACTCCAGTTTGAAAGAAATGCTTTATTCCTTTTCAAACTTCCCTACTGTTTTGGTGAATTCATTTCTTACATGATCCCGCAGGACTGAATTTTGTGATCCCGCCTTCAGGCTGGAAATAGTTTAGTTCTGTGTGCTAATGACTCTCAGACTGTGACCACAAGCTGCCAGGGTCTTTTGAAGTTTCTGTACAGCCAAGTTGCTCAGTGCTGGGCATTTTCTATTTCCTTCTGTTTCTACTCCACCACTTTCATCTGCTTATCACTGTGAGAGCCCATGTGGACCATGTTGGAACCTTACCACGAATCCTACCCCACACAAAGATGTCCACACTCTCAACGTTCCACAGACGTTCTCTGCTGGAGAATCAAGGAAATCAACATTGTCAAATTTGTAACCTTGTCAAATTTCCCACTGACAGAGCCAAACAAATTCAGAAAAAGGGGGTTTAGATTGTCAAAAAGCAGATTTTTTTGTTAAACAAATTTTTAGGAAGTTTATTTCATTTGATGAGATAAATTTTTGACTCAAAAAGAAACCGTCTCTGAGAAACATTCATAAATGTTTATTAAAATGGTGTACCCCTATCTTGATTGTAGTGGCTATTCCAGGGGGTGCATACATCTTTTAAAACTTAACAAGTATTATACACTTCAAATAAGTGCAGCTAGCTCATGGTATGCCGATCAAACTTCAATAAAGCAAGTAAGAAAATGTGTGCGCTCCTGAACAAACTTAACTATTTTTTTTGTGTGGTCTCTCACTGCCATTGTATATCAGAATCTGGCTAGTGATGTCACACACCCATTTATTCACCACAGGGAAGGCTGTCACTAGACCTGTCTTTGAGGGCAGGACAGGGCTGGCAGATGTGAGGGGGATAGGCAATTGCTTCATACTGCAAACAAAGTGATTGGAAAAGCCTGAACAGATAATCCTGTGCCTTCTGGCTCAGTGGATGGAACACTGAAGTGATGATAACATTTTAACAATAATAGCTGATTGCTTATAAGCTATATAATAAGTTCGGTTGCTTCCCCCACCCCTTACTTTGCAAGGGGTAGATTATGCTTATCTAAAAGCAGTTGGTTCAGAAATTTTCAGTTTTCCTTTCTTCTCTTTCCTTTTCCACAGCTGCATTAAATTTATTTTTCCCCTGTGACTCTCTTTTGCAGGGTAAGATAACACAGGGAAGAGAACTTCAGGTAACATTTTGCTGTGCCCTCTGGATTCCAGCCAGTGAAATCACATTGTTTTCATGTTCTCCAGGCTTCTTTTCTTTAATATTCAAGTAGCTGCATAGCTAGAAATCCCACCTCATGTTGCATGTTTCTTATGGCTCTTGGGTGCTATTCACACAATCTGGACTCCTTCTGATTTCCTACTTTTCTCTACCTGTTTACTGCTTCTCCAGGACACTGGACCATCTCTTTAGTTTTCTTTGTTCTGAAACCTCAATTCCCTAAGGCAATAAGAGCTTACCCAAGTCTACATGAGATGATTAACAAAAGCTTTTTAAGGGTTTTTGTGGAGGAGGGGGCAACAGATGGATGGCCATTAAAAGGAAAGAAGAAGACACAAAAAAAGATGTTGGGTATCTCTGTTCCTAGAACCTGCATGTCACCTTCCCTTTGCAAGGAGTCACTGGCGGTCCCTGGCCATCTCTCCCTGACTCTGGGGTAGTCTCTCACTGGCTTATACAACCCCACTTCCACTATCCCAAGCCTCAAAATTCCAGTTTCAGTGTCCCCAGGGACACTAAAAAGTCTAAAAAGATACAAAAATGATTCATTCCTTCACCAAAATAAACCAATCCTTTTACAACTGTCAGAAAAGTTTTACCTCACATTGTTCTGGTATTCCTGGATTTGGTTTTAGCACAACTGAAAAATCATCCACAGTACTACATCCCTACCCCAAGAGAACAACTGTCTACTCCAGAAGAAATTCCAGATCTATACTTTCAGAAAAACAGGATATTGATAAAAACTGTGAAATTACACTTTTTATTTATAATATAAATATACATTCATCAGCAGGACTCAAGATCAAGGTATCTGTGCTTCCTTCCCTGCTGGCAATCCAAAAGAGTTAGTGCGGATGGGATGGTAGAAGGTTTATCACACACCCTACTCTCCCTTCCCCAGCCTTTCCAGGACAAACTGAGAAGTTTTGACTTTCTTTCCTCCTTTCCTTCCTTCTCTTTTATATACACTACTTATTTTGTAGTAGATTCTAACAGGCAAGAATTAGATTTAACTCTGTCTTTGGTGTATCATCCACAAACTAGGGCTGGTGTAATTTTAAGAACACTAACTGCTCTCTATAATTACTCACCTTTCCCGGGAGGGAAAACACAGGCTTTGGAAACCGCTGCCAGTATCCTTTCAGTCATATTCTAGTGATCCAAAAAGCTCAAAACTTGGCAATTCTCCAGGATGCATAGGTCAGCAACACATTTGTTCTTTTCTGGTATGAAGCAGATAACAGTGTCCCAACATCCACAGTCAGGCAAATATTAAGGGGAAAGATTTGACACTAACTTCTCCGGACTCTACCCTTTCCCTTTGGAACTCCAGAAGATAAAACGATGAAATCTGGCAGGATATACACAGCAGCTAAAGCTCACACAGTGCAAAGTAGTAAAAAGTCTAACACCACATGGATATGTGCTTAAAGGTTAAGCAATAAGATTCTTCTACAATTTTTAGTTTAAAGAATAGACAAAATGTTATCAACATTTGAAAAGCTCTTCTCATTACATATATTTACTCAGAAGTCCAGTGGTATGCTTAAGCCCTCAGGCTTGTGAAGCGTCCTGCATTGTGAGTACTTCATGGTCTCTCTGAACAGTTGTCCCAGGACCAGTCCAGTGCAAAGCCTATATGACAGTACATGGAGCCCCTGGTTTGAATCCTGGTCTGCTACTTACCAGCGGTGTGAACTCAGGGAGGTTTTAACCTTCTCGAGGCCTCATGTCCCTCAACTGTAAAGGGGGAATGATTATGGTACCTAACCTAGAGATTGTTGCGAGGCAGCAGAATCACAATGCAGTAGGAAGATTATAGGAAAGTGGGTACCTAAAAGTACGTGTGTAGGTGTGGAAGGATGAGTGTGTATGTGCGGAAGGGTGGAGGGGAGGTAGTTAAAAAATAGGGAAGAAGTGAGAAAATGAGATGGAGGAAAGAAGTGAAGAAAGTTTACAGTTGCTGGAGACAGTGCTCCCATCTGCCCCTTTATCAGCCTAGGTCAGCATCAGCAATCTGATTAGAAATGGCGTCTGAGGTCATTAACACAATTCACCTTTGGACTGAGTTAACATTGTAAATAACAAGGGTTAGCAACCTCATATTACTTGAGGTTATGAGAAAAATATAAGGCAGAAGTGTGAGTGGGGGGGAGAAAGAGGGGAATTAGAAAAAAGGAAAAAGAAAGAAGACTGTAGAAAAAGAGAAGGAAAAAAGGCTAAGTTACTGCTTTTGAGGAAATGAGCAGGCATGGTTGCCAAAGCTAAGGACAAGATACTGTGCAGAGAAGGGAGTGAAAGAGAGGATGCCCATTGCATAGCTGGAACCCTTAATTCTGTCCTCACTAAGGCTCAGTGAGGACAAGATTTTTAGAGAGACTAAAGTAGTACCCAGATTATCCAGGAGGACAGTTAGTATCCCCTTCCTTCTGGTGGCATAGTCCTCTCCCATCCCTGGGACTGCAGTGAGACTGCGTCTACCAGACCTCCAGCTACCCTTGTAACTGATGGAGGACACGGATCCTCTGCTCTGAAATCCATCATTAAATTTGTTCTGAGACTATGCTTCCCACAGGCTGTTCCCAGTCAGTGACAGAGTGCAGCAGGAATCCTAAGCAGGCCCATTTCTTCACTTCTGGGAGACACAGGAATCTTCTGATAATGACTTTGGCTTAAGGACTCCTCAGCAACCTTGCTGAACTTTTCTTAGACTATGGCAGTCTAGCATGCTATCACCCATCCTTCCTTCCCTCTCTTCTTTTCCTGGGCTCAGACTTGTTCTATGAACTGATGGCTTTCCCCGCTTTTGGGGGTCTTCTTCCTAATTTCTTTCACAGGTATCCCTCCTAGTAAAGTGCTTGCATATTTAATCTTAATGTGGTGCCTGCTTCCCATATGAACAGGATCTCTAAGCACTAGTAGAAAAATAGGAAGTCCTAACTCTCACTACTCATCATCCACAATGGAATGCCCTAAATCAATGCATTGTGCATTGCAATGCAACAGTATTCAATTATACTTAGACAAGCATCACTGTGCTCTGGGCCTGATGTAAAAGCTTTAGTGGTTTGACAGGTCATCCCCATGCCTGAATGGAGCAATTCTGGCTTTGACTGTGGGCTCTCCCTCAGTCCATCTCTGTGGGGAGGTGTGATATCCATTTTTCCATGCAAATTCCATTAGAACGAAGTCAACTGCAACAACTTATTAATCTTTATATTTTAGGGGTCTAAATTAAGCAAGATGTGGCATAACTGCTCTTCATTTCTTCCCAGAGGCCTTGACCTTGAATTGCTCCATCCAAGAGAAGACTGTTTGGAGTGATGTGGCGAGGAGCCTTGTTTGTCCAGCCATTTCTGTAGATTCTGGATTTCATCATTACATTCCTGAGAATGATGAATACTTGTAACAGCTCATCTTGAACCCACAAAGAAAAATCTGTGTTCAGTATAAGGCTATGTCCTCAGATTTGTTTTGTCTGTCTGGGAAGCAGTATTTTAATAAGTTTATAATTTCTACATAAATTAGAGCATATGAACATAATGAGCATATATGTGGGGATTTGGCATAGGGAACATGCAAACTGTGGTATTTTTTTGTGTTCAGTGAGCTCTACCATACATACAGTCATCTGAGCAAGAACTCTTATTTCCTTGAGACTCAAAGATTTCCTATTTTTTTATTGTGATACTGTACACTTCAGTGACATGTAGCACACTCACAGTATTGTGCAACCATCACCCCTCTAGTTCCAGAATATTTCCATCACCCCAAAAGGAAATCTATATTCATTAAGTGATCACTTATCTTTCCTACCTTCTCCCTGGCCCAAGGCAACCACTAATGTGCTTTCTGTCTTTATGGATTTGCTTATTCTGGATATTTCATATAAATGGAATCATATGATATGTGGCCTTTGTTTCTGACTTCTTTTCATGTAGTAAGATATTTTTAAGTTTCATCCACATTATTGTATGTTATAGTACTTTGTTCCTTTTCGTAGCCGAAAAAGATTCCATTGTATGTTCAGTTAATCTTCATTATTCATGGATTCCATATTTTCAAATTTGCCTACTTGTTAAAATGTATTTGTAACCCCCAAATCAACACAGTGCCTTTGTGGTCATTCCTAGACATGCACATGCACAGAGCTGTGAAAACTTTGGGTCACCTGATGTGCATGTTTCCAGCTGCGGTGGAACAAGGCAGCACTCTGCCTTCCTGTTTCAGCTCTCATACTGTAAGTGCCCTTTTCACTTACAGTGCCTATTTAATTCCAGTGGTTTTTTTGTTTTGCTTTTCATTGGTGACTTCACTGTTTAAAATGGCACCAAAGTGTAGTGCTAAAGTGCTGTCTAGTGTTCCTAAGTGCAAGAAGGCTGTGATGTGCCTTATGGAGAAAATATATGTTAGATCAGATTCATTCAGGGATGAGTTATAGTGCTGTTGGCCATGAGTTAAATGTTAATGAATCAACAATACACATTAAAGAGTCTTTAAACAGAAACACACATAAGACAAGGTTACATATTGAACAGTTGACAAAAATTTTGTGACCACAGGGTCTCAGGAACCTAACTGTATTTTCTTTAGGAGCTATTGTTCAGTATTCACTAATTCAGTGTTCATGGTGACTTTACAGAACATAACTACTGTAAATAATGAGATTCAACTGTATATATCACGTTTTGTTTATTCATTCATCTATTGATGGACATTTAGGTTGTTTCTACTTTTTGGCTATTATGAGTAATGCTGCTATAAACATTCCTGTACAAGTTTTTGTTGAACACTTGTTTTTCAATTCTTTGGGGGCATGTAACCAGATGTCCTCAGTTTTTAATCAGTATGATATCTCCCATGAGAAATTGCTGCCAAATGGTGAAGAGGGCTTGGGGAGTGAAAGATGGTAGAAGAAAAAAGACAGTATGCTGAGGACATAGGTTGGGCTTAGGGTGAAAATAGAACTGGGCTTTGATCTGCAGAGTAAATGAGGCGATCAAAAGAAGCCCAGGTACAAAATTAAATCAAAATCAAGGAGGCCAGGGATAGTTCCAATCAAAGTCAAAATCAGACAGATACTTCAGCTAAGGGTCCACCCGAAATGGCCAGGCAGAAGGCAATGGATGGAAACAGAGGAGAACATATCAGAGAAGAGGAAGGCACGTGGAAAAACCTAGAGAGCGTTCTGGAGTTGCTGGACACAAGTCTTGTTGTTCTTTTTTATAATTTAATTGAGGTATAATTGGCATATAACATTATGTTAATTTAAGGTGCGTAACATGTGATTCAACATTTGCATATATAGCAAAATGACCACCACAACAATTCTAGTTAACATCCATCACCATACTAGTTACAATTTTTTTTTCTTGTGATGAAAACTGTGAAAATCTCTTACTGGTGCTCTTGATAGATGCATACAGCTGCCACTAGGAGCCATTTAGCACAGCTGTAAGAGTGTCACATCTGGAGCCAGGGTTAGCCTGGTATACCAGCCCAGTTTTATGTTAGTAATGTCATACTGAATGAGTTATTCAGTCCTTATCTGTTTCAATTTTCTCATCTTAAAAATTTGCCAATAATGGTAATTATCTCACAAGGAGATTGTAAATATTAAATAAAATAATGAATGTAAATTAGTTAGCATAGCACCTGGCACATAATAAATGCTTGATAAATGCATGTTTATAAATGTTTGTATTCAGAGGAGGGTGATTAGGGCAGAAAGAAGATATTAAGGTACCAAACCCATGCGGACAATTATGCCATATTGAATCCTTTAAGCAGAGGCCAAGATGGAATTAGATGTCGAAGAGATTTCTGGGAGCAATGCTTGTGAAGGATAAAGTGAGAAGAAAGGAGTAGGTAAGAAATGCTGAGGGTAAGAAATCAGATCACAGCGTAGGTCTGATATATATGAAAGGTGAGAGGTAAGAAAGAAAGGAAGATTGGGTAGAAAGACCTTCAAATGCAGTGCAGTTCTCAGCAAGCTTTGGCCAGGCTGATGGGGAGTCCCTGAGCCAAACTTGCCTATTAGAGGAATCCTGCTTCAGGTAAGAATAGTCTGACTTGAGTATCCCCACTGGCCTAGTCACTTAGCAGGGGCCACTGGAGTCTGTGCGTCAGCTGTGCTCTCTCTACAAAAGGCCCTCTTAACAGGACATCTGAAGTGCACATGTCCATGCTCCCTCTCCTCAAACCATAGCTTAACAAAACCCATTACTCATTGGCTGAATTTATTGTGAGAATAAGATGTCACTTTATACTATATGTCTGTATCTCTTAGAGAAGGCCTTATTTGAGAAAGTCTGCCTTCTGGCTGTCTCAAACTTGGTATCCACAAAAAATTCATCCCTAAATACAGTGAAAGCTCCAGAAGGGCCTGAAACTCAGCTTCCCCTTCTGAGGTAAATTTACTAAACTTCCATCTAATTTCCCCCATGAACCTGTTTGTTCCATTTGCAGTAGGTTTTGCCTTTCTACCTAGTTCCTGTTGGATGTAAGGCTGGGTCTGCTTTATGAGTTTCCAGGTCTGACTTTCCCTTGCAGATTGTTCTCACTTTTCCATTTGTTTCATGTCCCCAAAGTCTCAGGCCAGCCCTGCATTATTTCTAATTTTAGCACTGGTTTCCAGAAACCAAATCTCTATCAAGTCCCTGAGCCCTAGTGGTTTGAATCCAGTAATCGAAAAACAAATGTTTTCTTCTCATGGATTAAAAAGAATTTGCCTTTCTACCTAGTTCCTGTTGGATGTAAGGCTGGGTCTGCTTTATGAGTTTCCAGGTCTGACTTTCCCTTGCAGATTGTTCTCACTTTTCCATTTGTTTCATGTCCCCAAAGTCTCAGGCCCAAAGTCAAGTCCCTGAGCCCTAGTGGTTTGAATCCAGTAATCGAAAAACAAATGTTTTCTTCTCATGGATTAAAAAGAATAATATGATTGACTTTAGATATTTCCTTTTCTCTTTGGCTGCAACTATAACAGGTTAAAATTTTTTTTGTTTTTTGTTTTTCCAGAACTTTCTGAGGTGGGGTGGGGGGAGGGAACTTCCCAGGGGCTTTTGGGATATTTGACAAAGTGATTCAGAGTTTATCAAATAGAATGAAAAAGCCAGAAGGGTCTAATCATTTCTGAAAAGAAAAGCTACAGAAGGGTACTTCTTTACATGATATAAAAGTGTATTGAATAGAGTACTACAGCAGTTTAAAATTCACAGAACAAGGTTGCTATAACTGAATTCTACTTAGCTCTTGAATTCTCATGTTCCTTGACAGTAGAAAATACTCAGCCTTGCTTCTTCATTTTAATTCAGTCAGTTTGGCTTAAAATTAAGTAAATATTTAAATCAACTCTGAGATAGGAGGCTACCCAACCTCTTGCTAGGGAGGTGTGTGATTTCCTTTACCCTGAGGATTTATTCTTGTATGGGGCAGGACATCTTGTTCTTGTGCCAGCCTTTTGTCAATTTGAGAGTATAGTGAGTCCTCACCTACCCTGGTCTTGGGGGTCCTTTTGAACCCCAACCCAAGCTTTTTTTGTCCTCTGGATCTTTCATCAGTATTTTTTGTTTTTGTTTTTGTTTTTGTTTTTTACCTCCATTGAGAGCTCAGAAACTTTCAGTATCTTCTGGAACGACCCTGGAGTATGAGACTCTGCCAAGTGCCTCTTGGGTCCATCTGCCTACACATTTCCCTCAGCATGGCTCATCTACCACCCAGGCAGTGAGTTTCTCATAAGGCTGGCTCAAACTCACTAAACTCGGGGCTTCTCCAAGAGTTCTACAGTCTTCTTGGCTGGGATTTCCTCAAAGCTTTCTGGGTGTTTCTATTATACTCTTTTTTTCTGGGCTTTAACTCTAGGTGGGTGGCACACATACAGTGAAGAAGCTTGGGGGGATGGTTCTGAAGTAAAGACTCTATCCTTGATTTAGTCTTCTTTCTGACGGATATTCAATCTCTTGTTTCTTTTTTTTGAGGGAGGAGGAGCATAGAAAAAAATGGCTATTATATATTATTGTGCACTCCTTTTACTCTGGTTTTAGTATAAACTATACTTAGTCCTAAGTGTTTGCCATTTTCTATTTTTTTTCCCTTTTAAAACTTGATTCTAGGGAGGAGAAGGGAGGGAGAAAGAGAGGGAGAGAAACATTGATGTAAGAGAGAACTATCAATTGGTTGCCTCTTGCATGTGTCTTGACTGGGGACCAAACCCACAACCCAGGCACGTGCCCTGACCAGGAAAGCAACCTTTCCATTTGAAGGTTGACATCCAAGAAATTAAGCCACACCAGCTGGGGCCTATTTTTTTAATCCTCACTTGAGGATATATTTATTGATTTTAGAGAGAGAGGGAGAGAGAGAAAGAAGGAGCGAGATTGGTTCCCTCCAATACATACACCATCTAGGTATTGAACACCCGACCTAGGTATGTGCCCTGACTGGGCATGGAACCCCCAGCCTTTTGGTGTATAGGATGATGCTCCAACCAACTGAGCCACCTGGCTAGGGCTGTCATTTTTATTTAAATATTATATGCAATTATAAGAAAACCTTTTTGCACATTAGAATTACTTAAGAAGATGAAAGAAGGTATCAGTGTCCCATAATTTAAAAATATGTATGAAATTATGCTGAGGAAAGAATTAATCTCAAAGGAAACATACTGCATGATACTGTTTATATAACAATCATTACATAACACTTAGAGATATGGGGACAAGATTAGTGGTTGCCAGGGTTTAGGGATGAAGGAGAAAGAATAGGTGTGGCTATAAAGAGTACCATAGTTAAGTATCTTGATTGTAGTGGTGATTATGGAAGACTATAGGTGTAGAAAAAATTGTGCAGACACACATACAAGTACATGTATGTCTGATGAAATCTGAATAAGCTCTATAGATTGTGCCATTGTCAATTTCTTGGTTTTTGATATGGTAGTGGTGTGGGATCTTGGCATGATCTTGGAGAGGGAGCTTTGGGAAAGGGGTACATGGGATTTCCCCGTATATTTCTTTGCAACTTCCTGTGAATCTATAATTATTTCACAATCAAAGTTTTAAAAAACTACCCATAGAAAATTAATGTCTCATTTCAGACCAATTACATAAGATCTCTGGAGAAGAGTCTAGGTATGTATATTTTTAAAACTTCCAATGTGATTTTAATGTGCATCTAGGTTTGAGAAGCGACTGACTTAGAAGGACTGAAGCCACTTTTAATAATTTCGGTGCTTGGATTAAGATTATCTGCCACTAGTCTAGTTTCCTCTAGAGCAAAAGTAAATCTGTGGAAGAAGGTAAAACATCATCCAGGATCACAAATTATTTCTATAGTTTTTCTAAACTCAATGTCCATCAAGAAGACAAAACTTGATTTAAAACTAAGAGTAAAAACAGATAATAAAAACATTCACAGAAAATCCCAATACTGAAGTTATCAACCAAAGATTGAAAAATAATTTAGTGTACATTGGTAGATGGATAAAGGAAATGTGGTATCTATAGATAACAAAATATTATTCTACCTTAAAAAAGAAGGAAATTCTGCCATTTATAACAGCATGGGTGAACTTGAAGGACATCATGCTAAGTGATAGATGTGTTAATTAACTTGATTATGGGAATCATTTCAGAACATATGTATGTGTATATATACATATATATAAAACATATATACACATATTCACATATACACATATATAAAATCATCTGTTAAATATATTAGAAATTTGTTAACTATACCTCAGTGAAGCTGAAAATATATCCATACTTAAAATATCTCTATAAAGAGAAAAACCACAAAGAAAGTAATTCTTAAGCAAAAAAAGAAAACCATATCTATTCATGTAATAGCAAAAGTACTAAAAATCAAAGACAAAGAAAAAGAATCTTAAAATTAAGCAGTCAGAGAATAAGAGACATAAAAAAAGCAATAAGATTAAACTGATAGCTGGATTCTCAAAAGAAAAATTAAAAGTCAGTAAATGTGGTGATATCTTCAAAATGGTAAAAGAAAATCTCTATCAACCTAGAATTACCCAGTAATGATATCCTTCAAATATGAATTAAAATAAGGGCATTTTCAAGCTATTAAAAATTGAGAGGATTTGTTACCAAGGGAAATACAAAAGAGTGCTCTTCAGCAGAAAAAAAGAATCTTAGATGGACATATGCATATGCCAGAAGATTAACAAAAAACAATAGAGTAATAGGTGGATAAATCTACATAAATATTTATGTATATATTTTGCGGAATATCTGTCTTTGTAGATGCTTCAAAATATTTTTTACATAACATTTAACATTTTAAAAAGTATTCTCATATAAAGTATATCATTTTACGTTCATAACCATTCTATGACAGGAAAGTCTATATATATATATAGGAATGTTTGGCTGAAAGTATTTGAAAACCTAATTATAGCTTAAACAAATGAGAATTTATTTTGCTTATATAACAAAATATTCAAGGTAGGAAAACCATGTCATTTGCAGCTGCTGAACATAATCAAGGACTTGGACTTTTTCTCTCTTTGCTTCATCATTCTTAGTTTGCTAGCTTTCAGTCTAATGGTCAACATATGGCTTTACTTCCAGGCATAACACTTCCATTTTAGGAAAGAAAAAGGTAAGGGCAAAAGGTTTCATCATTTGCTTTGTTCCCCTTTCAAGGAAAAGCAATACTTCCCCACATTTGCTTAGCAAACTTCTGCTTATATCTCATTGGCCAGATGGGTGACTCTGGTTGCAAGAGACACTGGGAATTGATGGAGAATTTATCCTTCCAGCCTGTATTGTAGAAAATGACAAAAGGGAAGGGGGTTGAAAGTTAATGTGAAGTAAGCCAGTCTACTGTACCTATATAATGGATAAGGTCAATTGGCTCTCTAAATACTCAGTTCACCCTCCTTTTAGTGTACCTTTTTGTACTGTAGAGATTAGAGAGCTAAAATCAACTTTTCCCAAATAGGATACTGTATGATTTAGCTTTTGCTAATCAAGTGCACTTGTGCAAGATTTGGGATGTGGCAGTGAGTGAGCTGAAACCTATTCTGCTATTTCTTTTTATCCTCTATGCTAGCAAGCACAGCCAGGCAGAGAAATAAGGGCTTTTTCTGTCAGCATTTCAGTAGCTAGTCATTAGCCTCATGGGTAGCAATGGCCCTGTTGTACAACATGCACATCTCAGAGGTTTAGCATTGCTCTGAAGCTAGCAGTGGTGATGGTGATGGCAGCAGCTATCTGACTCTCAATATGTGCTCCTGAAGCCAACAATTCCAATAATTGGTCTCCTGCTGGTGGCAGAAGTGACATCTCTACCAGTGGCTGGTACTGCAAACCCGTTCTGGGAGTTATTTTTGAAATACTAGCCTGGTACTTAACCCTATACCTCTACTTGTAATTGTTTAAATTTTTAATTCCATGTATTAAATAATTTTGCTTAAAATAGCTAGTTTCTGAAGTTGTTCCTGACCAATACACAGGGATGGACAAAAGTAAGTTAATATTTGTGAAAATGTGAAACACAGAGTTAATAAAGCTATTGTAATAATCATAACCCGCATGTCTTTTTCCATATGAACTGTAAACCTACTTTTGCCCACCTCTGTAATATGCTATGGTCTACCTCTTTAGCTTACAAATACTCATACTATCTTTTCATAAAATATATATTTGATTGGGAGGGTCATTCCTTCCCTGAGATTTCATACAGTTCTGATGAACTTTTAAAGGAAAATGCATGAGAAAAGCCTATAGCTCTAATCTTGTTCCTGCTATAGCTGCTCCTTTCTTGCCCTTAAATTAGTTTCTGCATAAGTAATAGAACTTGGCTTTTTCACTCCTTCAAAGTTCCAAAGTGTGGGATTCACAAGTAATTTAGAATGCAGGCAATGGGCAAAGAGCACTTCTCCCAGCAAAGCTGGGTCTTATTCTGTCTCTTCTAGACTGGTTACTCCTAGGCCAGCTTCATTCCTCTTACCAGACTTTGTAGAAAGTAGCAAGCATTCTGAATAGGGTGTGTGTTGGGGGCAGAAGGCAAGAGAATAATTTGAATGAATCAAATTGTTTTAATATAAATATTTTATTGTTTATGTTATAACAGTTGTCCCGATTTTTCCCTTTGCTGCCTCCACCCTTCCTGCCCCACACTCCCACAGTCAATCCCCATACCATTGTCCATGTCCATGGGTCATTCATGCATGTCTTTTGACTAATCCCTTCACCTTCTTTCAACTATTCCCCACCTACCCCCCTCTTCTCTTACAGCTGTCAGTCTGTTCCATGATTCTATACCACTGAGTACTATTTTGCTCGTTAGTTTATTTTGTTCATTAGACTCCACTTATATGTGAGATCATATGGTATTTGTCTTTCACTGACTTGCTTATTTCATTTAGCATAATAGTCTCCAGGGCCATCCATGCTGCCACAAAGGTAAGAATTCCTCCTTTTTTTTTAACTGTTGTGTAGTATTCCATTGTGTAAATGTACCTCAGTATTTTTTATCCACTCATCTACTGATGGACACTTAGACTCTTTCCAGCACTTGGCAATTATAAATAGCACTGCTATGAAAGTAGGGGTGCATATATTCTTTTGATTTAGTGTTTCAGGATTCTTAGGGTATATTCCCAGTAGCAGAATCACTGGGTCAAAAGGCAGTTCCATTTTTAATTTTTTAAGGAAATTCCATACTGTTTTCCACAGTGGCTGCACCAGTCTGCATTCCCTCCAACACTACACTAGGGTTCCCCTTTCTCCACATCATTGCAAACGCTTGTTGCTTCTTGATTTATTAATGATAGCCATTTTGGCAGATGTGAGGTGATATCTCATTGTGGTTTTAATTTGCATCTCTCTGATGGCTAGTGATGTTGAGCATTTTTTCATATGTCTATGGGCCATCTCTATGTCCTCCTTGGAGATGTGTCTACTCAAGTCCTTTGCCCATTTTTTAATTGGATTGTTTGTCTTCCTGGTGTTGAGTCATATGGGTTCTTTATGTATCTTGGACATTAAACTTTTGTCTCATGTATAATTGGCAATTATGTTCTCCCACACAGTGAATTTCCTTTTCATTTTGATTATGGTTTCTTAACTGTGCAGAAGCTTTTTAGTTTGATGTAGTCCCATTTGTTTATTTTTTCCTTTGTTTCCCTTATCCTAGGAGGCATATCAGCAAAAATATTGCTACGTGAGATATCTGAAATTTTACAGCCTATGTTTGCCTCTAGGATTTTTATGGTATTGGAACTTATACTTAAGTCTTTTATCTATTTTGAGTTTATTCTGTTGTATGGTGCAAGATGTTATCTAGTTTCATTTATTTGCGTATACTAGTTCAGTTCTCCTAATACCATTTATTGAAGAGGATATCTTTACTCCATTGTATGCTTTCGTCTTTTTTGTCAAATATTTTTTTAAAGATTTTATTTATTTATTTTTAGACAGAGGGGAAGGGAGGGAGAAAGAGAGGGAGAGAAACATCAATGTGTGGTTGCCTCTTGTGCGCCCCCTACTGGGGACCTGGCCTGCAACCCAGGCATGTGCCCTGACTGGGAATCAAACGCGCAATGCTTTGATTCAAAGTCTGGTGCTCAATCCACTGAGCCACACCAGCCAAGGCGCTTGTCAAATATTAATTGACAATAAAAATGTAGGTTTATTTCTGGGCTCCCTATTCTGTTCCATGATCTATATGTGTCTGTTTTTATGTCATTATCAGATTGTTTTGATTACGGTGGCCTTATAGTATAGTTTGATATCAGGTACCGTGATCCCTCCAACTTTGTTCTTCTTTCTCAAGATTGCTAAGGCTAGTCGGGGTCTTTTGTGATTCTATATAAATTTTTGGAATATTGGTTCCGTATCTGTGAAATATGTCATTGGTATTTTAATAGGAATTGGTTGAATCTATAGATTGCTCTGGGTAGTATGGACATTTTAATAATGTTAATTCTTCCAGTTCATGAACACAGTATATGTTTCCATTTATTTGTCTTCTTGCCAGACTTTGTAGACAGTGGCAAGCATTCTGAAATTGGGGGAAGGAGGCAAGAGGAGCATAATTTGAATGGTCAGATTAATTATTAAAAAAAATCCAGGGTATGCTGAGCAACTGGTTTATTTTTGTCTATAAAATTTTATTCAACTGAATAAATTTTCTCCTCTGAAAAACATTTTCAAATGTAAGGCCTGAATGACATTACCAAAATGGTGGTGTAGGAGAACCCAGACTCTGCCACCTCTCCCCCAAAAGATCAACAATTAGCTATTCATGAACAAGAACAGTTCTGGGAAAGAGCTGGATTCCACTTAAAAAACTTTAGTAACACACTGAAACCACAGCGACAAAAACCAACAGGATATTAAGTGCACGAAAAAGGAAGGAAAATAGTTTAATTTTGCCTGCATCATTCTATCCTCCAAGCTGGTATTACTCAGCATCAAGAGGTAACTCCCCTGCTAGAAAGAGGTCCCCAGGAGAAGGAGAGCATAGTGAGCAACCAGCTTCCCTGACTTTTGGGGCACCACATGGAGGATCCACTTTGTTTTTATCTCACCCAGAGACCAGCAATGCTGAGATATGTAGACATGGTTAGAAAAAATGAGGAAAAGCAGTTGCTACCAGTATCAACAATACATCAGGAGTAAACACAATTCCAAGTGACCTACCCAGCAGACACCCTCAGCAGCTTTTACCACTGAAAAACCAATGGCCAGCACAGCACTACATACTCCCTCCTAATTTCACCACTTTTCACCCAAGGACCTGCACTGGCAACCAGCCCACACTTCTGTAGCTGCGTGAATATGATGCCAACCTAGACCCCCACAGATGTGCCACATTGATGTGCACATACTCAGGGCTAGCCCCTCTAGCTGTGTGCCTGCACACTGCCAACCTGACACCTGTCATGAGCCAATACTGATGCATGTGAATCCATGACAAAATCCTGCAGCCACAGAAGTGCACAGTGACATTAGGCCAGGAGAGAATCCAATGATATATTCAAAGTACTAAAAAAAGAAAAAAATGCCAACCAAGAATAGTTATTCAGAAATGAAGGCAAAATACTTTCCCAAACAAACAAAAGCTGTAGGAGTTCACCACTACTGGACCTGTCTGACAAGATATTGCTAAAAGGAATTCTTCAAGGTGAAACAAAAAGATGCTAATTAGTAACATGAAAATATACAACACATTGGGAAAGGTAAGTATACAGTCAGATTCACAGATTCAGAATAATAACGTAATATAGTGGTATGTTAATAACTTAACTCTACCAAAAAACTACATAGAAACTATGAGGAAACTAGTTTAAAGGTTAAAGAACAAAAGTATTAAAAGTAGTTATAGCCCTGGCTGGTGTGGCTCAGTGGATTGAGTGCCAGCCTGCCTGCAACCAGCCTGAAAGGTCACTGGTTCAATTCCCAGTCAGGGCATACACCTGGGTTGCAGGCCAGGTTGCCAGTTGGGGGCATGTGAAAGGCAATCAATCGATGTCTCTCTCACACATTGATGTTTCTCTCCCTCTTTTTCTCCTTCCCTTCCCTTCTCTCTAAAAAAATTCATAAATAAAACCTTTAAAAATAAAAATAGTTATAGCTATGATAATTTGTTAATAGATACACAATACAAAAATATAAATTGTGACATCATAAGCATAAAATGGAGGGAGTACAAGCATAGTTTTTGAATGCATCCAAAGTAATCAGCTTAAAATAGACGGTTACATTATAAGATGTTTCAAGGAAGCCTCAAGGTAATGAAAAACCAAAAACCTGTTCTCAACACACACAGGATAAGGAGAAGGGAATCAAAGTATACCATTACTGAAAATTATCAATTTACAAAAGAAAACATCAGAAAGGAAGAAGGGAACAAAGAAACTACAAAACAGAAAAATCAAATAACAAGATGGCAATAATAAGTCCATCCTATCAATAATTACTTAAAATGTAAGTGGATTAAATGCTCCAGTCAAAAGGCACAGAGTGGCAGAATGGGTTAAAATATAAAATCCAAGATCCAAGTTAATTTGGAGAATCAGGATGGTGGAGGAGTGAGTGGAGGTCACACTGACTTCCTCCTAGGACCAATTGGAATTACAATTAAATTGTGGAGAAATCACCTGGAACAAACAACTGAATAGAGAGAGAGGAGCCTTATAACCTCGGACAGACAGAAGAATCAGCCTTAGCACAACCTAACTGGTAAGGAGTGTGGTAGAAACTTGAAAAGACAAGCAGGGCGCCTGTGAGTGGCAACACCAGAAGAATACTGAAATGGCCAGTTGGACCCCCCTGAGATGTGCATGGTCTAAACCATAAGTGGGGATCTCCAGCCTACAGCACCAGAGCCCCAAAAGTAGACAGATAACAGCCAGCTGTGAAAAGCGGCAGGGTTGCTCTCTGCCAGAGACAGGCAGCTGGAGACGCAAAGAGCTGCTTAAAGGGCCAACACATAAATTTTTATTTGCAGCCACTTACCCTGGTCTCCAGCAAAGGTGGGGGCAGACTGGGCTAGAGACGCCTGAGGAGAGACTGGGGAAGTAGGCTTTAGGGAGAGAACTGAGAGAGTAGCCAGAGGGATCCCGGTGCTGACTCATTCCTCATGCAGCAGAAGCCATCTTGCTCAGGCAGAACACTCCCCTGAGCAGCAACAGTGTGAGAGGACACAATAGTCCCACCCCCAGGAGGGACTCGGCTATGACTTGGTACTGCTAAAGCCTGATGGCTGAGTACAGAGTGGCAGCCACAAATAATAGATCCCTGGCTAAAGGGGACGCAGAGCGGTCTAGAGACACCTGAGGAGAGACTGGGAATGGAGGCTTTGGGGAGAGAACTGAGAAAGTAGCTGGCAGGATCCTGGTGCTGACTCATCCCCCATACGGAAGCAGCCATCTGGCCCAGGCAGACCATTCCGCCGAGCGGCAGCAGTGTGAGAGGACCCAATAACCCCGCCCCCAGGCTGGACTCTACCACACCCTATGGTGTCTAAGCTGGCCTGCTAAGTGCAGAGTGACTAGATTAACAACTGAAGGAGAGAGCCACAGACAGTAGATTCCGGGAATTCTCGAACAGACTCAGACTGTCTAAGGTTAGATAGGGTCAACATCTGACAGCATCAGAGGCAGATCCAGAAAGAAAAAAACAGTGGTGTCCTACCACAGAAGTTCACACCACAGAGTCGAGAAATCAAGACAGATCAATTTAAGAAGAAGCAGTAAAAAGAAGAGCCTCACAAATAATGGGAAGACAAAGAAACACCCCCCAGTCAAAGGGAAAGGATGAATCCCCAGAAAGAGAACTGAATGAAATAGAGGCAAGTAAACTATCAGACATTGAGTTCAAAACAATTGTTTTAAGGAAGCTCAATGAGCTTAGTGAGCTCAGAGAGAATTACCAAAAAACTACATGGAAACTATGAGGAACTTACTGCAAACTATATCAGCATGAAAAAGGACATGGAAACTATCAATAAGTGACAAAAGGAAATGAAGAATACAATTTCTGAATTGGAGAACACAGTAGAAGGAATCCAAAGCAGGCTAGATGAAGCTGAGGAATGAATCAGCGAGTTGGAGGATAATGTAGAAAAAAGCTCCTGGAAAGAGCAAGAAAATGAAAAAGACTCAAAAGAATGAAGAGGCATTGAGGGAAATGCAGGACAACCTGAATCGTAATAATATCCAGATAATAGGGATACCAGAAGGAGAAGAGGATGAGGAAGGGATAGAGAACCTGTTTGAAAAGTCATGATGGAAAACTTCCCTAATTGGAGGAGAGAAAAAGTCACGCAAGTCCAGGAAGTACAGAAGGTGCCATTCAAGAGGAACCCAATGAGGCCCACTCCAAGACACATCATCATTCAAATGGCAAATATCAAAGACAACAGAGAATCCTAAAGCAAACAAGGGAGAAAGAGATAGTAACATACAAGAGACCCCCAGTACAGCTAGTAGCTGACTTCTCAACAGAAACACTGCAAGCCAGAAGGGAATGGCAAGAAATATTCCAAGTAATGAAAAGCAAAGGCCTGCAATCAAGACTGCTTTACCTAGCGAGGCTCTCAATTAAAATGGAAGGTGAAATAATGAGTTTCCCAAACAAAAGAAGGCTAAAAGAATACACTTCCACCAAACCAGCATTGCAAGATATGCTAAAGGGACTGCTTTAAGAAGATGATGGAAAAGAGTGTATAAACACCAGTTCCTTTCACAGTCACCAATACTTGATATTACCAATATTTTTAATACTTATTAATCTGATTGTGACAATGATGTGTCATTTTGTTTATTATTTGTTGAAACTAAACATGTTTTTGCATGTTTCTTGTCTATTTCTATTATTTTTTAAAAACTTTAAATGACTTCTTGGTATTCTTTATCCACTTTTTTATTAAATGTTTATAGAATTTTTTTCCCTAAAAAAATAAGCAAAAAACTATTAACACTTTTTTAGATGTGTTGCTAATACTTTCCTATTCTATTATGTGCCCTTTAACTTTTTTATATGTATATTACTGTATAATCTTAAATGTTTAATAAAGTCATATTGTCAATATTTTACTTTATAGCTTCTGGATTTGAATATTTTACTTCAGGGTAAGAAAAATATTATTTTGTATTTTCTCCTAAAACTCCTTAGATTTTACATACTGATTTTTAACTCACCTGAATATTTCTTGTATAATGTCTGAAATAGGGCTCTATTTTTGTCTTATTTCAAGTAATAGTGGTCCATGCACCTTATTTGTTGAATAAGCCTTATTTCCCCCATTGATTTGAAATATCAATATAATCATATATTACATTGTTAGACAGATATATATGTTTGTTTCTAGAATGTCCATTTTATTTCATTGATATACTTGATTATTTCTGTGTTAGTGTCATGCTGTTTTAATTGTTGAGACTTTATAATGGATTTAAATTTTTTAATATTTTATAATGGATTTTGATGTTTAAAAAATAAATAAACAAAATCAATATGCATATAAAAATAAAGAAAGAAAGGAGTTGCTACCTTTTCCGACAACATGGACAGAACTGGAAAATATTATGCTAAGTGAAATAAGCCAGTCAGTGAAAGACAAATACCATATGATCTCACCTACATGTGTAATCTATTCAACAAAATAAAGTAACTAACAAAATAAACCACAGTCATGGAAACATGGAGCAGACTGAAAGTGACCAGAGGGGATGGGGAAGGAGGACAGTTGTGGAAAGAAGGAGAAGGGACTCAACAGAGAACATGTATGAATGACCCATGGACATGGACAACAGAGTGGGAATTGACTGTGGGAGTAGTGGGCACTGTGGGATGGGTAGAGAGGGCAAAGCGGGAAAAATTGAGACAACTGTAATAGAATAAATATTATTTAAAATTAAAAATTAAAAAAACCCCAAGATCCTACAATATGCTGCTTACAAAAGACTCACTTCAGCTTCAAGAACACACAAGGCTCAAAATGAAGAAATGGAAAAAAGATATTCCATGGAAATTGAAACTAAAAGAAATCAAGAGTAGCCCTACTTATATCAGACAAAATAGACTTCATGTAAAAACTGTAACAAGAGACAAAGAAGGTCAGTATGGAATGATAAAGAAGTCAATTCAGGCCCTGGCTGGTGTGGATCAGTGGACTGAGCACTGGCCTGCAAACTGAAGGGTCACTGGTTCGATTCCCAGTCAGGGCACATGCCTAGGTTGAGGGCCAGGTCCCCAGTAGTGGGTGCGGGGGAGACAACCACACATTGATGTTTCTTTCCCTTTCTCCCTCCCTTCTCTTCTCTCTAAAAATAAATAAAATCTTTAAAAAAAATAAAATTAAAAAAAGAAGTCAATTCATCAAAAGCATGTAACAATTGTAAGTATATATGTACCCAACATCAGAGTACCTAAATATATTAAACAAATACTAATAGATCTGCAGAAAATAATAGACACCAATACAGTAAGTAATAGTGGGGGACTCTAATACCCCACTTTCAACAATGGATAGATCATCCAGACAGAAAATCAGTAAGGGGTTTCTGTTCAAGATGGTGACATAGGAGGCTCCTGATCTCCCCACCTCCATAGATTTACCAAATCTACAGGTACACATAGAACAATTTGCTCCTAAAGAAATCTAGAAACTAGCTGAGACTCCTATGTGATGAGTGATTGAGAAAAAAAAACCCCCACAAAAAACCAGCCCTGGTTGGTGTGAATCAGTGGATTGAGCACCAGCCTGAAAAAAAAAAAAAAACAACCATCAAAGCTGGTAGGAGAGGCTGAGACATAATCTCACTATAAGCCCCACCCCTAGCATGGTGACACACAACTGGGAGAGAACCCACAATTCCCCGTACCTCCCTGAAGAATGAAGAATTTGGCCCAAATATTGCACCCAAACTTTTAAGACTTCACCCTGAGAGACAGGCTCCCAAAATATCGAGCTCTGAAAGCCAACAGGATTGCAACAACAAGACACACAAGGCTATAGCAAACTAAGAAACAATTCTTAATAATCTTGCATGGACTCACCATGTCTGTATCTTCAGGGCACAGCACAGAGGCAGCTGACTGAAATGCCCAGTCTTTGTGTGAAAGAGGCCTATTTTATTACCTTAAAAGTTGCAACTTGAGGGTCATACCTTTAGTCTAACACACATTTAGGGGTCAACTGCAATCCTCTCCGGAGACCAGGAGGCTGGTATGTGCAAACTTTGTGCTGTCTCTCTGACCCACCCAAGGTTGCCACTGCCTCCATGAAAGTAGCCTATATGCACATCTGGCATCCTGACTTATGTTACTGCCACCCAGAGGACACATCTGTTCATTTTCTGGCTCTGGTGGCCAGCAAGGCTGTGTTCATGGGTTTAATGGAATGGCAGATAACAAAGAAACTACTCTTAACTGGCTATTACCCCAGGGTTCAGTACAGAGGAGAGAGAAATGGTCATATCCCATTCTTTCCCTGAAAAAAGTATATTTGTATATTTTAAAGGAAGTCACTGCATAATAATAAAGGAGGTCAATACAACAAGAGGATAAAACATTTGTAAATGTTATGCACTCAACATTGAAGCACCTAAATATATAAAGTAAACATTAACAGATCTAAAAGGAAAAATAGACAGCAATACAATAATAGTAGGATCAATACCTCATTTTCATCAATGGATATATCATACAGATGAAAATGAATGAGGAAACATTAGACTTAAATGACACATTGGATCAGCTGGACTTAACAAACATTTGTAAAACATTCCATCCAAAAGCAGCAGAATACACATCCTTTTCAAGTGCACACTGAACAATGTCCAGGATAGATCATATATTAGACTACAAAACAAATCTTAGTAAATTTAAGAAAACTGAAATTATATCAAGTATCTTTTCTGACCACAGTGGTATGAAACTAAAAATGAACTACAAAAAGAAAACTGGAAGATTCACAAATATGTGTAGATTAAACAACATACTAGTAAACAACAAATGGGTCAAAGTCTAAATCAAAAGAAAAAAATATCTTGAGACAAGTGAAAATGGAAATACAACATACCAAAACTTATGGGATGTAGCAAAAGTAAATCTAAGAGGGAAGTTCATAGCAATAAAGGGCTATATTATGAAACAAGAAAGATCTGAAATAAATAGCCTAACTTTGCACCTAAAGGAACTGACAAACAAAACAAAACAAAAAAACAAACAAACCAAGCCTAAAGTTAGCAGGAGAAATAAGGTAACAAAGATCAGAACAGAAATAAACAAAAGTGAGAATGGAAAAACAACAGAAAAAAATCCACAAAATTTAATTATCCTTTTTGAAAAAATAATCAAATTTAACAAACCTTTAGTTGCACTTACCAAGAAGAAAAGAGTGAGGACACAAATAAATGTAATTGGAAATGAAAGAGGAGACATTACAACAGATACCACAGAAATAAAAAGGATTGTAAAAGACTATTATGAACAATTTTGTACTGAAAAACTAGACACTCAGAAAAATGGAAAAATTCTTAGAAACATACAATCTACTAAGACTGAATCAAGAAAAAATAAAAAGCCTGAACAGTTCAATAGCAATTGAGGGAATTTAAGGCGTAATCAAATCTTCAACAAAGAAAAGTCCAGCACCAGATGGCTTCACAGGTGAAATCCAGCAAACGTCTAAAAGAGAATGAACCTCAGTGCTATCCAAAGTCTTCCAAAAAAACTAAAGAGCAGGGAATACTCCCAAATTTATTTTATGTAGCCAGTATTATTCTGATACCAAAGCTAGATAAGGGTGCTACAAGAAAGGAAAAATACAGGCCAATATCCTTGACGAATATAGATGTAAAAATTCTCAACAAAATACCAGGAAACCAAACTCAACAGCATACTGAAAGGATCATACACCATGACCAAGTGGGATTTATCCCTGAGATGCAAGGATGGTTCAACATATGCAAATCAACAAATGTGATACACTACAATAATAGGCTGAAAGACAAAATTATATGATCATCTCTAAGATGCAGAAAAAAATCAGACAAAATTCAGCATCCTTTCATGATAAAAACTGTCAACAAATTGGATAATGATGGAACATATTTCATCACTATAAAGGCCATATATGACAAACCCATAGCTAATATATTCAACAGTGAAGGGCTGAAAGCTTTCCTATAAGATCAGGAACAAAACAAGGGTGCTCACTCTCACCATTCCTTTTCAACATAATATTGGAAGACCTAGTCAGAGCAATTAGGAAAGAAAAAGAAATAGAAGGCTTCCAAATTGGAAAGGAAGAAGTACAATTGTCTCTGTTTACTGATGATATGCTTGGATATAGAATACTAAAGACCACACCAAAAAAACATTAGAACTAATACATAAATTAAGTAAAGTTTAAGTACACATAACCAACAAATAAAAATCAGCTGTATTTCTACACAGTAACAATGAACTGTCCAACAAAGAAATAATTAAAGACAATCCCATTTACAATAGCATCCAAGACAATAAAATACTTAGGAATAAATTTAATCAAGGAGGTAAAAGATCTATAAACTGAGAACTACAAGATGTTGATAAAAAAAAACTGAAGACATAAATAAATGGAAAAATATCCTGTGTTCATGGATTGGGAATATTAATATTGATAAAATGTCCAGACTACATAAAGCCATCATAGATTCAACATAATCACTACCAAAATTCTATGGCATTTTTCCACAGAAACAGGAAAAAAATCCAAAAATTTGTATGGAACCACAAAAAACCTTGAATACCTAAAGTAATCTTGAGAAAGAACAAATCTGGAGACATCACACTTCCTGATGTCAAATTATATTACAGTTATAATAATCAAAACAGTGTGCTACTTGCATAAAAACAGACACATAGAGCAATGAAACCGAATTGAGAGCCTATAAATAAACCCACATACATATGGTCAAATAATATTTGACAAGAGATCCAAGAATATTCAATGGGGAAAAGATTGTCTCTTCAAAGTGAATAATCACATGCAAAATAATGAAAGTGGACCCTTAGTTTATACCACTCACAAAAATTAACTCCAAATGGATTAAGAACTTAAATATAAGACCTAAACCTTAAAACTCCTCTTACCTCCTTGGTTAAATTTATTTCTAGGTATTTTATTGTCTTTGATGCTACTGTAAATGGGATTATCTTTAATTATTTTTTTGTTCATTGTTACTGTATAGAAATACAACTGATTTTTGTATGTCGATTATGTGTACTTAAACTTTACTTAATTCATGTATTAGTTCTAACGGTTTTTTGGTGTGGTCTAGTAGTCTCTATCCAAATAGAGAAAAAGCTCCTTGACATCAGTTTTGGTAAAGATTTTTTTGGATATGACACCAAAAGTACAAGCAACAAAATAAAAATCAACAAGTGGGATTATATTAAACTAAAAGGCTTCTCAAAACAGAAAAAATCCTCAATACAATAAAAAAGCAACCAGCAGAATGGGAGAAAATATTTGCAAACCATATATCTGATAAAGAGTTAATATCTAAAATATGTAAGGAACTCATACAACTCAATAGGGGAAAAAAAGCCAATCTGATTAAAATAGGCAGAGGACTCAAATAGACATTTTTTTTCAAAGAAGATATATCAATGGCCAACAGATGCATACAAAGATATTCAACATCACAAATTGTCAGGGAAATGCAAATCAAAATCACAATGAACTCTTTGTACATGAGTGGATAAAACAACTATGGTACATCTACACAATGAATACTACTCAGCGATAAAAAAGAAGAAAATTTCTCCTTTGCAACAGCATGAATGGACCTGAAGAACATTATGCTAAGTGAAATAGCCAATCAGAGAAAGACAAATACCATATGATTTCACTCATTTGGGGAATCTAATGACAAACTGAACTAACAAGCAAAACAGAGACAGGCCCGTAGCAGGATGACAGCCCTGGGGCAGGCAGCAGGGGGCAGAGGGATTAAATAAAAAATTAAAAGGACTCATGGACACAGACAACTGAGTGGTGATTTGGGGAGGGTAGAGGTGGAAGAGGGTATAAGGGGGACAAATGGTAATGGAAAAAATACAATAAAATTTTTTAAAAGAATGCCAGTTGTCTTAAAAACAAAACAAATAAAATCACAATGAACTATCAGCTCACATCTGTTAGAATGCCTATTACCAAAAAGACAAGAATGTCAGTGTTTGCTGTTTTCTATTTCTGCAAGCATGTTTTTGACTATGGAGGGCAAGGAGAGAAAAGAATCAGCTCAACAGCAAGACAGGTTTGTAGGACAGCAAGCAGTACATGGCTCTGGAAAACTGTTCGATTTCCTGCTTCCCTCAGCATCACATCTGCCACAAGATCAGCCCTTTTTAGAAGCAGTTATAAGAGCGTTTGTGGTAGTCAGAAGCTGATTTTTACTTATCCCTTCAGTTTTTATTCCAAACAGGAGTAAAAACATCTTATGCAATAATATCTAACTGAGCATGATAATTGATTGAGCACAGTGATTAAGTGTTTTATATGCATTATCTTATTTAACCCTCAAAACGAATTTATGAGGCAGGTACAATTCATATTCTCATTGCAAGATTTCATGGGTTTATTCCCACAGATCAATGCACAAGCATGGAGGGGTCACCATGGCTATTAATTTACAAACCCATGATTCTTCAGAGGAATTACATATATCTCAATGCAATAGTTTACTTCACATTCTTAAAATTAAGTTTATAAAATTCTACAACACCTATTTTCAGCTTAATACACTTCATAAAACTGTGTATAAGAAGTGTGCTTGTTTCTGGGCATTTATTTACTTAATGATTTGTACACCTTTTTATTTTTTTACTATTTGCTTAAAAGTCTAAAAGTGTTTTTTAAAATGTAAACATGGTTAAATGCAAGTGTTTTTTTTAAATGTAAACATGGTAAAATGATGTGTAAGACTCTGAAGAACTATAGGGGAAATGCTATGAAATAGTAGTCAGACAGAGATCCAAACTAAGAGAACACTGAAGAACGAAAAGAGAAATCAGATAGGGAAGAAGAGAAAAAGGATGTGAAATTTATCACAGACAAGTTCCATGTGAATAATCGATAACCAATGAGCAATAATCAGCCAGGCAAAGCCCTTATCTTAGGGAATGTGAATTCTAAATGTGAGACCACAACATATGACATTAAGAGCAGGAGCTAACTAAGCCTTTGCAGACATTTTCTAGACGCCACCATGAATGCAAACTTGTGACTAACCCTGGTGTGAGAACAAGAGCTGTTTATACACAGAGCAACATAGAGTCCACTTAGCACTGGCTATCATGTCTAAGACACCACTTTTGGTCCTTGGATTCTTTCAATGTTTTATTTGAGAAAACATGGCTTTATTGTGCCTGTAATAAAATAAATATTCAAAAAAGAGTAAGGCCTGACCCAACATTTTCCCATTATTCTCTGTTACTTCTTTGTTTATTCAAAGTTACTTACTCAGTTGTTGAGTGTCATACAAGGAATCACCAGGTTCTATTTAACCTTGCTTGCCAAGGGGTCAGCATGATGTTATTAGCACATAGTACTACACAGAGGCAAGAGTGAAAGTCATAAAACATCATTACAAGGCGACTAGCACAGATTTTTAAAGAAGGCCTAAGATAGATTGAGCAATGTCCTATTTCTATATGTACCTATCATCTTTGCATTTCAGACGGTGGTGGAAACCCCAGAATGAATGTTTAAAGAGGTCAGAAACGGAAGCATGAGTAGGAGTCAGGCAGCTTTGTGTGCGTGGAACTAAGAACAAAGAATGGTCAAGAGACCATCTGCTCCTTCTGTTTGCACAGCCTGCCCTACATTGTTCAAAGTACTTTCAATCGGTTATTTTCACTAACTTGCAAAACAGTTTGCTGTGGAGTACATGGGAGAGAAAATTATTATAAAAACATACTTAGAACTATTAAACTCAGCTGCAATGGTTAATTATCATAATTTTACAAATGAGGAAACTGAGACACAATGAGGTCTAGTGATTTACTTAAGAGCTGGGTATTTAATCCCTGTTTAACTCCTGGCTCTTTGCTCTTTGAACAGCATCCCAGTATCTAACACCCTCTGGGGAACAACCTTGGCCCTCTGCATTTTGGCAATGCACATTACAAAACATCAAGCAGATTGTTCTAAGGTAATAGATATGGAAATGTGTAAATTTTATCTTTAATGATCTCACTGCAGAGCTGTTGACAGCATAAAATCAGAACTAATATAGGTAACTACAAGAATGGGAAATTAAATTACTAGGGAAATGTCATAGGAAAAAACTCTACATGTTATGAAAAAGTATGCAAACATAATAGTGTATATCAAATGGGAGAAAATAAATGCATATGCATAACCTTAAAAATATATTTATTTGTGTAGCTCCTTCAAAAGTAACAGTAATATCACCAATAGCATTGTTGCCCGCAACCAGATCTCATGTCAGCTCCTGTAGCACTCAGATGTTAGTCTCCAATACTATTCTCTATTAAAATGAAAGAGGATTTTTAGTGGATAATTGACTTCATAATTTGGGGGCAGGAAACATTATGTTGAGTCTGACACATCAGGTTTTTGCCAGAAATCAAGGATCCAAGTGTTCAGAGGGCAAAAGAAATTA
The DNA here is from genome assembly GCF_021234165.1 of Pteronotus mesoamericanus. NCBI lineage: Eukaryota > Metazoa > Chordata > Mammalia > Chiroptera > Mormoopidae > Pteronotus > Pteronotus mesoamericanus. Next base: position 7,073,462 of record NW_026555295.1, on the reverse strand, counting down.
TATAAGGAAGCTTCTCCTGAACTGGCTGTGAACATTTAAGCATCCCAAAAGAATTGATAATAATAAAAATAATTAATTGTAACAAGTTAAAATTGTTAAAGGCTATGATTTCATAGTGATGCTGAAAGAGAAATGTTAACTAAAAGTGACAAAAATTTAGTTGCTATACAAAATAAGAAAAACTATAAAGTTTCAGTTTACCCTGTTATTAATTTTAATAAGTAGAAAGGAATCGATATATAAATATTTAAAAAATTATATACTACAAAATGTATATTATATGTTAAAGTACAGGGTCTGGCACAAATAATGTCCCTTTTTATTATAAAATCATAAGCATGTAATTCTGTAACATAACAATATCACACTCAAGCACACCATATTATATTTTATGTGAAATGTTTGAATTAAAACTATAAATTATTATACTCATATTAATACTCTACTAACCACACTCAAGCAGGTTTTATTTCTGCTGGACCCTGTATATATTTCTATCTTATTAGCAGTAAGAAGTTTATAAAACCTTGTTGAGTGAATGAAAAAATTCCCCAAAACATAGAACCTACTCGCCTTCTAAATGTGATTATTTTCTCCATTATCCTTTTGCCAAATTGCTCTCATTGTTGATATATGGAACAATTTTTCTGCAAGTTTTTTGTTTGTTTGTTTGTTTGTTTGTTTGTTTTTGCAGGATAGAGGTTACAAATTTCTACAGGGATAACCTGATGTCGTTAGAGCCTGGCTTTATCCCTTAAAAAATCTTTTATACATTTTCTGTAAAGAAGCACAATTGACCAGCAGATGGCTCCACAGAGCAATAAAAATCAAAACAATTTAGGGTTGCACGTGTTGGAAATTAATGCTGGAAATCTTTTTTTACAGAGAGAATTATTTTATAATTACATAAATTTGAATAGTATAAAAGAAAATTTTAACTTGCTAAATTAGCCAAGGTAATCTAAATGTTTTGATAAAAAAATAAACATTTTTCAAAAAGTTCATCATGAAGTTGTTAATGTAAATTTCTATTTCAGAATTCATACATATAGATACAAAAGTAATTCAATAGAGATTACAAGAGCAAATAATCTATAATTAATTGCTGCTTTTAAGTACCATCTTCTAAACAATGTAAACAAGGTCAGGAATATTCAGCAACATTATTTATTCAGATCTAAAAATAATGTTATGTATAGGAAAATGTACTCAAATTTTTTTTACATAAATCTTACATAAATTTTATTTTAAAATACAAAGTGACTAATACATAATATAAACTTTATTCTGAAAAATCTCTCCAGGAAAAAACAAAACACATCCTAACTTATATCTTAAAGACATATACTAATTTCCCTTAACATTCTTATATACTAAAATACTACGTTATTTTATAATTAGAGTTCCAAGGATAACAAGACATAGCCATTGTTTTCTCTATATTTTAATCATAACCTATTCTGTTTTGTTCATTCATTCAAATAGCTAATATTTATTGAATACTTGATATGTGCTAAGCAAGTTAATTTAGTCACTTTATTTGTGTGAATTTATTTAATCCTCAAAGCACCTCTGTTAAGTAGATAACCATTATTATTCCCATTTTACAGATAAAGAAACTGAGACACAGAGGTTAAATAACTAGCTCAAATTCAGACAGGTAACAAGTGGCAAATATGCACTTGGTTGTTTATCACCAATTCTACTGGTCTTCCATGCATTCATTCATCGGAAAAGTTTTAATCGAGGGGCCATGTGGTATACACTGTTGTCCTATATGGCATACAAAAAATGTATGCACAGCCCTTGTCTCAGGCTATACACTAGTTAATGAAGACAGTAATATATTTACATTGGTATGATACTTTATAGTTTATGAGAGTATGTTCATATACCCATGAATATTAAATAACTCTAAGAAAACACTGCAGAAGATGGTGTAAGCCAAGTATGTAACAAAATACCACATTAGTGGTACAGGCAGTAATTTAATAATTACTCCAGGCAAAAGAAAAAATGGCTATGCACTAGAGTGGGCAGATATAATTTAATGAAAATGGTAGGATTTGAGTTGGGCCTGGACAGTTGGGAAGGATTTGGGTCAGTAGTGGGAAGTGAAGAAAGCTGACATTCTGGCACAGGGACAGAGACATTTATCTAGGAGCCAATAAGAGACATGATCAGAAATAACTGAAGGCAGGTGAGGGCATTGTAGGAGATACAGCTGGAAAAGTATTGGGTTGACCAAAAAGTCTCTTACATTTTTTTCTTAAAATAAAAGACACATTTTTCATTTTCGCCAATAACTTTATTGATTTGGCTATTTTGAGTATGTCGGCATCTCCTGCTATTGGCTTCTAGAGGGAAGAGGCCAGGGGTGCTGCTAAATATCTTCCAATGCATGAGACAGCCCCACAGCAAAGAATTATTTGGCCAAAATGTCAATAGTACCAAGAAAGTTCGCAAACTACTTTTGACATGTTCGATCAGTCACAGCACCTTCTCCATACACTGCACAAATCTTTTTTTGCACTTCAGTTGCATTTTTACCTTTCTTGAAATAATAAAGCATAATATGCCCAAAATGTTACATATTTTTTCCATCTTCATTATTAAAATGGCTGCACAAAATTCACCAATTTTGATAATTTTTTAAATGCATGCTACTATGACAGCTGTCACAATATGATCTAACAAAACTGTTTCTAATGAAGTTAAAGACTACTAAGCACTAGTAGAGCCATCTGTGGGAAAACCCTAACAGAATTTTTGGCTAACCCAATAGGTGAGGACAGACTTTGGTGACCTTTATGTGGTATAGGAATGTTAGAGACTGCAAGGGCAAGTAATTAGTAATTAACAGCCCACACATTCCTGGATGCTTATTTAGCTGCTAAATGTCACTATTGCATTTGCAGGGGAACTATTAGAGTTGAAAATACTAGTAGACTTGTTAAAGGTTCTGCAATAGTATAAGTCATTTATTGGTTAACAGACCTTCAGTAATGCTTATGAAGAAAGTTTTTAAAAATTATTTTTAAATTAAATTTATTGGGGTGACATTGTTTTGCAAAACCATGCAGGTTTCAATTGTACAACTCAGTAAATCATCTGCATACCTGCCTCATGTGCCCATTGCCCCAAGCAAAGTTTCTTTCTGTCCCCATTCCTCCCATCCCCTCCTGCTCCCCATCCTGTTTCCCACACTGTTGTCTGTGTCTGCGTTACATGTTTTTTTTGTCTAATCCCTTCATGTTCTTTCATCTAGACTCCCAACCCTGCTTCCCCTAACAGCTGTCAGTCTGTTCCACATATTCATGCCTCTCTTTCTATTTTGTTTGTCAGTTTTGTTTATTAGAATCCACATATGAGTGAAATTGTGTGTGTGGCATTTGTATTTCTCTGACTGGGCTCTTTCACTTAGCATAATACTCTTCAGGTCCATCTGCCCATGCTGTCACAAAAGATAAGATTTCCTTTTTTCACCCCCCTACAGCTGAGTAGTATTCCATTGTGTAAATGTACTACAACCTTTTTATTTACCCATCTACTGATGGCCACTTGGGGTATTTCCAAATCTTGGCTATTTGTAAATAATGCTGCAAGGAACATAGGGGTACATATATTCTTTCTAATTAGTTTTTCAGGTTTCTTAGGATATATTCCCATAAGTGAGATAGCTGTGTTAAAAGGCAGTTTGCCTTTAAATTTTTTGAGGAAACTCCACACTGTTATCCACAGTGGCTGCACCAGTCTGCATTCCCACCAACAGTGCACGAGGGCTCCCCTTTCTCCACATCCTCGCCAGCACTTGTTGTTTGTTGATTTATTGATGATAGCCCTTCTGACAGGTGTGAGGTGATATCTCATTGTGGTTTTTCTTATGAAGGAAGTTTCCTGAAAAATCCAGAGCTACTTGATTAATGTATCTATGCTACTACTGTTTTGTGATGCTTGCATGCGAATTTGTGCACTTTTTAATTCTCCTGTGTACATACAGGGTGGGGCAAAAGTAGATTTACAGTTGTTTGTATGGAAAAGAGTACAATAATTAATAAATAATAATACAAGAATAAACTCTGTGCTTCATTCACATACTCACAACTGTAAACCTACTTTTGCCCCACTCTGTATTAGGCCTTTGTCATTCTCCCTCCCCACCTCAGTGAAGGCATTTGCTAATACTGAAAGTTACTTACACAAGAGTAATGGCTTTAAATGATATATATATATATATATATATATATATATATATATATATAATTTTAAAAAGTTTTAGTCTCCATAACAACAAGATAGCCAATCAATTCAATCACTTGTGTGAAAAATAATTAGTAAAAAGTGTTGCCTTGAGTCATTCAGAAACCACTGGATCAATGATTAATGAAGTGATTCAATCAGAAATATACATTATTTGGCAATATTGCAGAAAAACCACTAACTTTGAAACAATTAGGTGGCCAGCCTTTAGAGACATGGTTCCAAATGTGGATTGTCAAGACACCTTATGATCTGCTGTTTCCTTCTTTTTCCCCTTCATTCTCTCCTCAAGTATTTTAGGAGATGTCCTTACTGCTTAAATAAAAGGATGTTAAAATCATTTTTGACTTGAGAATTTTACTCTAAATAATGTGCGTAACACTCAGAGTGTTACAAAATTACAACTTGGAAGTCTTTGGTGAATCAGGAAATAATTTCATTTTATTACCATCCATATATAGTGGATATGTGTCAAAGCACAAAACCTTTGGGACTTGATTCATTTACTGACAGAGCCTAGTTGTACTAAATAATTTGTATTGGAATATCCTCACGTGGAAAGTATAGAAAAGAAAGTGAATGGATTCTGAAAACTTGGTTCAAATCTATCAATTGTGTAAGAACCGTAGTTGAAATGTACCAGGCACATATTAGTTAATACTGCTGGAGAGAGAAAAGGGAAATGTAACCTGTCTGAGATCAATAACAAATAGGTTTTTCAAGTTTAGCCTATGAAACCTAAAGATAAGAAAAGACAGGAAAAACACTGATTATACTGAGAAGGGTTCAACTTCCATCTGGGCAAAAGTTACAGAGTTCTGAAAAAGAGTGAAATAGGAAACAGTTGTTTTTTTTACTAAAAAAACAAGAAACAAGAACACAGGCAAATCAGTAATGAATTGTGCAGAAACAGCAACCAACAGAGTTGCAAATTCAAACTCAATAAGTGAAAGAATAATGATTTTGACACTACCTTTTTTCTTTTGCTTATCTTATTTCTTTTCTTTTCATTAATATGAATGTGGGAATGAGAAACCAGAAACAACAGAAGAGAGAAATGAAGAGAGAACAGAAGAGAGAAGAGAGGTATGAAATGAAGGATAAATAAAGAAAATTAAAAAGTAGAGCATTTATTTTCTAATTTCTGTCTCCTATGCTTTACTTATACATTGCAATATTTCCTTCTAAAACTATTTATCCTTAATATATGTCATTCAATATATACCCTTTTTTCCACTTTCTTATTAATCAAAGATGACACATTTAGATTTAAGATTAAGGTTGCCAGGCAAAATTCAGCATGATCAGTATATTTGAATTTCAGTTAAGCAACAAATACTGTTTTAGTATAAACATGTCCCAAACATTGCATGGGGCAATAATATTTGTTGTTTATCTGAAATTCAACTTTAGCTGGATATCCTGTATTTTTATTTGCTAAATATGGTAGACCTATGAAAGAACCACTAGTCTTAACAGAGATGGATCTTCCTGTGTTTAATCCAGTTTATTAATTAAAATTTTTATTAAAGTACAACATGTGTACAAAGTACACTTACGGGTGTACAGTTCATTGTACATTCACATAATGAACACACCTATGTAAATAGCACCCAGGATGTTATCTGCACCCTAGAAGCCTCCATTGTACCTCTTTCCCCTCAATAAGGGAAATCACTATCCTGACTTTTAACAGTATAGATTAGTTTTGCCATTTCACCACTATTTGTATTTAGTGTCAGTGGCCTCATCTTTGTATTCAAAGAAGGTATCACTACTTGGCAGAAATACAGACCCCTGCCACCAGGTTAAAATCTAGTTAATTGGAGACGGTTGAGGTCAGGAGAAATCTCTCCTGCCTCTACGTATTTAAGTGAATTCTCTAGGCAGTGTATATTCAGAACCCCATCAGTGTATTAGGTGGAAAGAATTTTCCAGGGTACCTAGAAGATAATAAAGGCAGAAATCTAGAAGTTGTGAGTCTTCCAGGATATGGTAGGCTATAAACTTTTGGCTAGGAGATGCTGAGGACCAAGCAGTGGTTTAGTTGGTGATATATTTAACAGGGAGAAAGTCAGAACTAGGCATTTGACACACTTCCCCATTAACAGCCATGTGAAGATGTTCTTACAAGTTACTGTCCTCCAGCATGGGCTGCCCGTTGATAGTGTTCATCTGCACTGGCATAGCTTTGTTGTACAAGGTTGTTCTGTGAAGTTCCATAATACCTCTAAGTCTACTAATTCCCTCAACCAGTAGAGAGGATATTGTCCACATCCTACCAGAATGCATCATAACCATTCTTATAACTAACAACAGGGAATTAGGGCACAGAAGGAGTCCCCTTCCCCTTCTCCCCAGTAGGGCTGCGGAGGGGAGGGCCATAGGAATTGAGCCCTAAGAGAGAGCAGGGTCATCTCTAATAGAACCTTGATACACACAAGTTTAGGAAAGAATGTAGTTCCAGCTTCAGTTCACTGCGTATCCCCCAAGGCTCCCCTGGAGCTGAGCACACAGGGCTGAGTCATTCAATGACATAAAGAAGTGTGGTATGAAGAACTAAAGTATACGACATGGCTGCCTACGGATTCTTCTCCAGTTGAAATCTGAGAATAGGATTCTGATGATTCAATCCAGGAAAGGCCATCAAATATTTGACTGGGTCGTGCCATAAAGATTAGTTTCTGAGTAGCAGCCTTCCAGGTAACAGTGAGGTACTGATGTCTCCTCAGCCTCTCCAACCAAACTCAAAACCAAGAAGTTGAAATATAGTTCTTCCATCTCCCATCCCTGTATTCCTTCCCTACCTGGTGCACAGTCTGTCCCAACACAAATGCAATGGAAGAAGGATGTCTGTGCACTATTGTTCAAAATACCAGAAAAGTAGAACTAGTCAACAATGGAACTGATGACTACATTATGCTATGTCCCAAACAATGTAATTCTACCTAGTCTTTAAAATGACATTGTAGAAGAAAATGTAATAGTAGTCATAGCAGCCATAGCTAGTCCTTAAAGCCTATACTACCTGCCATCCACTATTCTAAGTATTTGGCAAATGCTGACTCACTTAAATATTCACAAAAACTCTGTGAAGAGGAACCATTATTATCCCCACTTGACAGAAGAGGAATCTGAAGTACGTATTTCAGTTAAAGGAAATGCCTAAGGGACACACTATAAGTGTCAGAGCCAGGATTCAAATCCAGAAAAGCTAGCTCCAAAGTTCATACTGTTAGTTGTTACATAATAACGAAAGAAAAAATGTTAATCAGTTATCAGTAAAGGACAAAAGTAAGCTAAAAACAAAAAACAGTTTGAAAAGTGTGATTCCAATTCTATATCAAACATTTAAAAATTATGAGATAATACATGGAAAGAAAAAATATTGTAAGGCTACATTACATAGTATTAATAGTGAAAGTTCAGAGTTTAAGTAAACCTTATTTCTTTCTATACAATTTTTTATATTGTCTACATTGTTTGTAATAAACACTTAAGACTTTTATAATGAGGAAAACATTCCTAAGACAAAACTTTCTTTCTTTTGGCAATATTGGCTCAACAATAGTGATGTACATTCAGGGCCTTCTAGTGTGAAGTCATGAAGGAAGGGTAGTCACATCCTACTGAGAGCTTTCAGGGGACACATCCAGATTACATCATGGAGACTATTTTGCCTTAGAGAAAAGTGAGCTTCAAACACATTAAGACATTAACCTGGTGTGTGGGAGGTGAGCTATGTAGAGCTCTGAGCAGATGTTAGAATGCTGAAGCTGTCAGAGACCTCAAGCTTCTTGAATCTAACCCCTCACTTGGTAGAAACTGAGGCTGGAGAGGTTACCCATGGAAAGTTGGTTAACTGGGAGACCCTTATTGAAAATGACATTAACTTTAGGAAGCAGAATTCAGCAGGAAATTTCACAAGTCATTTAAAATTTAGCCCACAGAATATCATGACAATAACAAGAAACTGAGCGAATTTTTATCTTCTTGTGTCCACAAAAGTTTACTGGAAGAAATCCCTGTGAATGTGTTACAGCAAAGATTTATCCATATATCTTGGGAAAATTCAAAATGAGTTGTGACGGAGAAGAATTTGCCACAGACGATGACATGCACATGTAGTCGGTCCTCCTTTCAGGCTACACCCTCTAACAGGGCTGGGTTATAATCAGTTTCCCTGTTGGTGCCAGTAGAGGTAACCAAGAGTTCCAGGACTTCAGTCTCATCAGGATTTCCTGAGGGAAGCGTAGATTGAAAAACCAAGAGTCTCTCACCCCACCCCACCCTCTGAAGACATCGGGATGAATCAGTGAAAGGAAAGTGGGCAGAGCTGGCGATCTCTAAGCAACATGGTTTTTCAGAGCTTGATCTTTCAATTGGCCACTCCCAGGAGCAGGGCCAATCAGTGTGCGCTGCTGACAGAGCAGTCACTCCAACCAGCTCCCCATTTCAGCTGCGCTCCTTGTCTCTGGCTGATCAAGGCCTCTGGCTCACTGATGAAGTCCTACCTCTAGAGGGCAGTTCAAAACAGGGCTCTCACTGAGTTGTGGAATGATAGTACTTCACAGATTTTAAAGAAACTATTTGAAATGTCCTGAACTGCATTAGTGAAACAAACATATTTTTTCACGGAATATCACAATTTTAGCTACTGTCTCAAGGAATTTGCAGGACTCTATGAGCCCTGTGTACAGACCAAATATGTACACAATATTTAAACGAAAGGAACTATGTGATTAGTTGCTGGAACTATAACACCACTCCCCACCCACCCCCACCAAAAAAAGAAAAAACCCCAGAGGGTTCCAAGGGAAGGCTGTTTCCAACTGAGATGGAAAACAAAGATGGGCCCAAATAGGAAGGGAGGCTGTGGGAGAAGAATAGCCAGAAGAAGGAAAACGTCTGAATAAAAGTTTGAAGTTGTGAAAGAGTCATCAGAGCAAAGTGAGAAGTTCTGTGTTTTAGATAGAGGTGTCCTGTAGCCAAGCCAAGAACTCAGAAAAGAACTGTATTTTATTAAACTTTAGATGTCACGATTGCCATCAATCATAAAATGCACTCAAAGATATTTTAAATATTTTTTTATTTTTATTTAAAAAATGTGTTTTAGGCCCTGCAAGGGTGGTTCAGTTGGTTGGAGCTACATCCCATAAACTGAAAGGTCATGAGTTTGATTCCTGGTCAGAGCACATGCCTGGGTTGCATGTTAGGTCCCTGGCTGGGCACATATGAGAGGCAACAGATTGATATTTTTCTCCCGTCTCCCATCTTCCATCTCCCTCTCTTTCTCTCTCTCTCTGCCTGTCTCTCCCCTTTCCCCTTTCTCTAAAATCAATAATCCCCTGGTGAGGATTAAATATATATATTTATATATTTATATATTTATATATGTCCTCAGGTGGGGAGCCCTGGGAGGCTTTGGAGCAGAGGTGTAATACTACCTGTTATAAAGACTGATTTACTTGCTGTGGTGAGGCCAAGGTAGGATACGTTGTGTTAGAGCTACTGCATTAGTACAGGACGGAAAGAGCTGGAGGGGTGGTGGAAGGAATGAAAAGAGCCAGACCTGAGTCATTTCCAAGGAACAATCAAGTGAATCAACCACACAGTCATGGCTTCCAACTTTTTATGTTTTCTTGTTGCATATTTTTCCTTTCCGGATTTTTGCTAGATGGTAGTTTTTATTATTCTTTTTCTCTCCTACCTAGTGTTTTTAAAGTTTTTGATTCCCATCTTTATATTTCTAATGGTGCCTTTACATATTTAAGCCTACATTTTTATATTGACATAAAAATTAGTAGCTACCCATTTGAAAACTGTATGAAAGATTTAGCTACCTTTTCCCTCTTCCGTCCTCATCCTCATCCCCTCCCTTTTCAGGATCTGTTGGTTTATCACATTTAGAATTTTATTTGGAGGCTAGATTCAGGCACATTCTAATCACGGAGGATACTTGATCATGCTATTCAAAATACTCCCCCCAAAAAGGATCAAACTACCAAAAAAATATTAAAACTTAACGGAAACTTGTACCCCAAGGCCTGTTATGAATTTCAGGTTTTTGTCCATGTTATGCTGCTTCCTAATAATTCTCAACTACCTCTAAATTTTTTTTAGTTTTCAATACTGCTGTAATTTCTATTTCCCTAAATTATATTTTAGCTTTGCTGTTCTTAGAGTACTCATGATTGAATTAGCATATTCCTATTCTTATGCTAGGCTGCACGCCTCTAGGATAAAATATACAGTTTTAGTTGCTGCACTGTAAAGAAATCATGAGAGAGATTCAGAAGAAGAATGTAGGGTGGGGAGGTGCTAGGAATGGTGGTTTTGTTGGCAGGCCTCACCAGTTGGTCCTGTTCCTGGGAGCAGCCACTGCACACCTAGATAAAATGTTTGAAAAGAAAGGGCCACTGCTGAGTAGGCACCAAGAAAAATGATTAGGGGTCTTAAATTTGAGAAAGCGATGACTTTGGGGGCATATGGGTAAGGCTTTTAAAATCACGCAGCAAAGATCAGGTGAACTTACTGATAGAATCCTTACACTAATGTTAGAACATTTCTTAAAACTTTTTTTTATTAAATATTGTATTGTTATTCTGTTAGAGTTGTCCCAATTTTTGCCCCTTTGCCCTCTTCCACCCAGCCTGCCCCCCACTCCCACAGTCATTCCCCACCTGTTGTCCATGTCCATGTCCTTGCCTAGTCCCTTCCCCTTCTTTCCACCCTTATCACATTCCCCTCTGGTTGCTGTCAGTCTGTTCCTTGTTTCCATGCCTCTGGTTCTATTTTGCTCATTTATTTTTTTTGTTCATTAGGTTTCTCTTAGAGGTGAGATCATACAGTATTATTCTTTCACCAACTGGCTTATTTCACTTAGCAGAATATTCTCCATTTCCATCTATGTTGTCACGAAAGGTAGGAACTCCTTCTTTCTTTCTGCTGCATAGTATTCCACTGTGTAAATGTACCACAGTTTTTTGATCCACTCATTTAATGATGGGCACATAGGCTGTTTCCAGCACATGGCTATTGTAAATAGCACTGCTATAAACATAGGGGTGCATAAGTGCTTTTGAATTGGTGTTTCAGGATTCTTAGGGTTCATTTGCAGCAGTGGAATCACTGGGTCAAAAGGCAGTTCCATTTTTAGTTTTTTGAGGAAATTCCATAAGAAATAAATTTATAGAGAAAAACTAAAGTTGTTGAGTTTCACAATAGGTTGTTTGCTAGATACCTTGTTTTACCTCTTCAGATCTAATTTTTATCCTTCTCTGCCCTCTCTGGGTCTGGAAGGTTGACCTATATAGAATGCATCGACAAATTCCCTTTCCCTCTGGCTAAAGTTAGGTTTGGCAAATGTCATGGTGAGAGGCACTGTGGCAGGAGATTGGAAGATGGGAAAGATGGGCTTGGGATATTTTCTCCCCAGTTACCCCTCTATCAGGGTGTGTAAAGTTGGCTGAATCTACCCACTGAAGGCTACCACTCTTGTCAGAGCGCTCTCCCCATACTCTCTGGGTCCTGGGAAATACATCATCCCTTTCCCACTTTAGACTTACAGAGAGTAACAACTCCCCATTTTTGCTAACCCCAGATAGTGCATTATCCTTGCTGATTTTTGTAAACCCTTGTAAATAACCACACCTTGTAAATAGTGCTTTTTAAAAAATTTTAAAAATTTATTTTTAGAGAATGGGGAAGGGAGGAAGAGAGGGAGAGAAACATCGATATGTGGTTGCCTCTAGCATGCCCCCAACTGAGGACCTGGCCTGCAACCCAAGCACGTACCCTTACTGGGGATTGAACCAACAACCCTTTGTTTTGCAGGCCAGCACTCAATCCACTGAGCCACACCAGTCAGGGTAATAATGCCTTTATTCACTTCCCTTAATTATCTGCATGGAGTATGCCATCTGTTTCCAGACCCACGCTGGACCCTGATGTACACATTAATGCCTCTGGAGACCTCTATACCTAAAAAAAATAGTAGGGGTAGAAAATATAAATGTAAAATGGTAACCATGGGAAAAAAACCTAATTTTGTGAAATAGGCCAATATTACACCATTCTGAAATTGCATTATGGGAACAAAGGCCACCTGCTGGGCTCAGTGGTTGAATGGATGTAGACTTTTTCTTTTAGAGAATGGATGCTCCCACCATCAGTTATCCTGGAAAGTGATTAATCCCCCTGCAGGAAATAAATTGAAACTATGGACTATGGAAGGGGGTGTTTCCACCCCCTCTGGATTAAGGATCCATTTGGCCCTGGACTTTGAGGTATGGAGAAGCTTTGAGCAGGCTCACGCCTGTGGTGAGATCTTCCTAGGGTAGTAGCAACATCAAGCTTCTGTTTTTGTCAGGAATAGCAGCAGAGACAATAGAAGCTCAGAGAGGGAAACAAATAGCATTTGAGGCCCTGGGGTAAGGAACCCCCTTACCAGAAAGACATTGTACAACATCTGAATTCTAGCCCCAACAAAAAATAGGAAACATTTATTAGGATGTTGTCTTTGGACTAAGGGAAAAAAGTTTACTTTTTTGTAAACCAGCTTTTTCTTTTTTAATTATTCTTGTTTATATTTTTAAGTTTTTTAATATTTTATTTATTTTATTTTTTATTGTTGTTGAAGTACAGTTGTCTCCACTTTTCTCCCACCACTCTCCCCTGCCCCACCGACTCCCACCTCCCACCCTCAATCTTAGTGGACTTTATTCAACAAAATAAACTAATGAACAAAATAAACCACAGGCATGGAAACATGGGGCACACTGAAAGTGACCAGAGGGAATGGGGAAAGAGGACAATGGTGGAAAGAAGGGAAGGGACTAGACAAAGAACATGTATGAATGACCCATGGACATGGACGACAGAGTGGGAATTGACTGTGGGAGTGGGGGATGGGGGTGGGATGAGTGGAGGGGCGTGAGGGGGGAAAAACTGAGACAACTGTAATATAATAAACATGATTTATAAATTAAAAAATTGTATTTCTAAAAAAATAAGAAAAACTGGAATGTTATTTTGAATGAAATGAAAGTGAAAACAATATATCAAAAAAGAAAAAAGAAATAAGCCAGGCAGTGAAAGACAAATACAATATGATCTCACCTATAAGTGGAGCCTACTCAATGAAACAAACAAGCAAGCAAAATATAACCAGAGACATTGAAATAAAGAACAAACTGACAGTAACCACAGGAGTAGGGGAAGGGGAATAATGGAGGAAAGAAGGGGAATGGTCATCAAGGAATATGTATAAAGGACCCATGGACAGAACCAAAGGAGGCTAAGATTAATTATTCTTGTTTATTCTATTACAGTTGTCCCAATTTTTACCCCTTTTCCCTCATCCGCCCAGCCGACCCCCTGCTCCCACAGTCAATCCCCACACCATTGTCCATGTCCATGGGTCATTCATACATGTTCTTTGACTAATCCCTTCCTCTTCTTTCCACTATTTCCTGCCTCCCCTCTTTCCTCTGGCAGTTGTCAGTCTGTTCCATGTTTCCATGTCTCTGGTTCTGTTTTGCTCATTTGTTTATTTTGTTCATTGGATTCCTCTTGTAAGTGAGATCATATGGCTATTTCCTGAAGCTGAAGTGGGACAGCAGTGGGCATCAATGGGGAGAACTGAGCCCGTGATAGCAGAACTTTTCTGAAGGTCAAAGCAGTGAACTGAGAAGGTCAGAGGGGGTACGTGGGAATATTGTCTTTTGGAGCTTTATCTGTAAGGCAGTACAAATAAAGTTTCTGATACAGTTGAGAGCCCTTTGAGAGAAGTGACTTTCCAGTAAGCAGGCTGGTAGGAGAGAATGCTGTCATAATTTTGCTATAAAATGGAAAGATACTTTCCATGATAGTCATAGACTGGGAAGGGAATAGATGAGTTACAGAAATAGCTTCTGAAGGGTCAAGTAAACCCTGTGTCTAGTGGATTGATAGTAACCTTACTGATGGAAGCTGAAACACATCCTGACCTTTAGAGATTGACACTGGAGAAACCAGGCTGCCCATCCTCAGAACTCCCCTGGTACTTCTGCTGGAGTTAGAATAAAAGATTAGGTGGGTATGGCAAAATTTATGTATTTTTGTTCTCATTGAGGCCCTGCAATTCATTTTCCCGGTACTGGAGACAGGAATAGTTCTTGGAGCTTTTCACAAAGGTGGTGTGGTGCCCTAATTCCTATTTTGGCTTAATGAAACTTAAAATCTCATTAGAGGCCAAAGCAACGCTCATTAGTCATATGAGCCTTGCACGTTTACCAAGAACTTGCCCTCCACTCTGGCAAGAAAGAAGGGCCCTGCGTGCCAGCTGAAAGGACATCACCTGACTATCTCTGGGCTAAGTTTATTAAGCAATGCATGTAAGCATCATCTAAAAATATTGCTGTGAGTTATTAACTTGTTAAGATGCAATTCTCAAGATTTTTTTAAAGTATGAAAAGTAACTTAAGAGAAATTACTGAAAAAGGAATACTGACACTCATGCAAAGAATGCTTTCTTCTGTTCTTAAAAAATATTAATCAAACTTTAGAGGTGTAATTAGCTTAGTACCTAAGATGATAACCTGGGAGAGATTGGGACTTAAGGTTTTAACATAAATTCTTCTATAAACCAAATCCTCCTGAATATGGTTGAAGCCTGAAGTGTCAAGCTCTCTCCTGTTTGCTCCACCAATTATGTATGACTGGGTTCAAAAATTCCACTTCAGGGGCATTTTGTTTCTCCACAGACATAATCATTACTCCCTTCTCAGGAATTTGTGAGCCTGCCTCAAGAAGTAGCCCTTTTCTTCACAAGAGAAGGAGATCCAACATAGTCTGTTCTCCCTAATCTGTTCCTATGCCATCTGACCAAAGTGTACCTATGGAGCCCCAGACTTCCCTACCTCACTGTCCTCTTTTGACCTTTTTATTTAAACTTGAAGTAATCGCCAACAGCATGTGACTCAGGCAGCATGTCAGGGATCAGGGCTGAACTATTATAGCACAGTGGCTTAGCAGCCAAGGGGCAGTTCCTCTGACTCGGACTACGCAGGGCTCTCTGAGGATCCATTCTCTGGCAGCTATGTCACTCAGACAGTAATAGCTACATACTACTGAGGGGCAATTCTGAATTACAACATGGCAAGATCCACGATGGTTGAGCTCATTTTCTGTGTGCATTGTTTGGGCATATTATTTTAATTATATTGACTTTAAAAATGTCTCCAGGAAAGAGTAACATTTATAATTTATGTTTCTAATTTATCCCATCTTAACTCTGTTATGGTTGTAATTCTATTGCACACCACAATTAGCACAGTTTCATCAAGTATGGCGTTACAAGGACGGTAAACTGTTCCCTAAATCATAAGATCAGATAGTGTAACGTTGCCTTTTATGGGCACTACAGGATGGATGGGGGTTGTATATGATTCAGTGCCCCACTATATCTTCAATATCAATGTCACAAATGGAAATGTCTATGGCAACATTCAGAAAACTGAATGTAGGCATATACTTTTAAAAGTCCAGTCTATTTCTACAATAGGCAAATTAGATTAGCCTAATACCAATTTATCCACAAAAGGGTAACAGTTTTTAGGAAAATAGGCAAATGACATGCTATGTGATAATTCAATGGTAATTAGTTAAAATTAGGAAAAACATTAATTAATCAATTAATTGCATAAATTAGTCAAACTGTTGATTCTTATTACAGGAAGAAAGAGGCACAAACCTAACTTCTGGCAACCTTAGACTGTTCCTAAGGTTTTTCTTAGAATAAACATCATCAGAATTGACTTCTTCCTTTAAAGTAATTCTCTTCATTGGGTTGAGGTTAATTATAGTAGCAGCATGGCTAAAGGGCAATTGATCTGCATGGATTGAAGTATTTCAAAGAAAGCACTTGTAAAAACTTACCTGGAATTTCAGGCTGATTTGAGATTTCTTCCTCTGGCACTTTATGGAGATTGTGCTGTTGTTGTTCAGAGTGTATTTTCATTCTGTCTATCCAGGAGCAGATGTCTGTCAGGTATGTGCCCTTTGATTCTTCAGAGAATTCTCCTCAGAGATTAGAGGAGCACTCCTTAGAAGGCTGTGCTCTTCCTGCTAAGACAAGTTCATTTCATTAATGCTGTGAGTTTTCCCTTTCGGAAGTAAATGCAGAAAATAGTTTGGCAGTTCCTGAAAAGATTAAACATAGAATTACAATATGACCCAGCAATTTCACCGCAAGGTATATGTAACCAAAAGAATTGAAAAGAGGTACTCAAATGCTTGCACATGAATGTCCATAGGGGCGGTATTCACAATAGCCAAAAGGTAGAAACAACCCACCAATGAATGAATGGATAAACAAATTGTAGTATACAAATATAATACAACATTATTGTCATAAAAAGGAATGAAACTTGAATGCATGTTCAGTGTCAGAAGCCAGATAGGAAATGTTGCATGGTATATGAGTTCATTTGTATGAAATATCCAGAATAGATAAATTCATAGAGACAGAAAGCAGGCTGATGATTGTCAGAGCCTGGAGGTAGTAAGGTATAAGATTTATGGGGCAATATACATATTTTGTAACTTGATATAAATGGTGGTTGAATAATATTGTGAATATATGAAATGCCACTGAATTGTTTACTTTAAAATGGCTGAATTTTGTTATGTGAATTTCACCTTAATAAAAATAATTTAAAACTGAATGTAAAACAGCACTTTATTCAATTCTCTGCATGACGTACTATGCAACTCAGAATATCCTTTAGTCCTAGGCAACAGGATTATTAAGCCAGAGGTAGAGAAACAACTGTTTGCACCACTTCCTGACAATGAGAAGCTACTTCAGCCACATGTAATATGCCAGATGCATTAAGAGAAGTCTGATAGTTCATCAAGGAGAGAAATGATACCCAGTCCTCTCATTTGTTGGCAGCTGTTTCAAATAGAAGAACCATCATCTCTCTGACAGCTACAGAGCTTGAGATTAATTTTTTATGCTTTTTAAAAAAGTATTTCCAATAGAAATTAATATACTGGCTCTTATGAAAAGAAATCTTGCAATTGGCAATCTGAAAGAGAAAAATGACCTATTTCTGCTCATACATTCCTTTGCATTTAGATTTTTAGTGCAAAAATAAGCCAAGAATTCTCTACTTCTCAGGATCAGGGGGTGTCAGAATTGTCATTCACTATAAAATCATAGGTGCAACAATAGTAATTAAGGCTTTGGGAAATAGACCCCATGAGGGTTAGGAGGGAAAAAGAGGACAACAGTATAGGGATTCAGTGTTGGAAGGATGCCTCGTGGCATGGCGATCATCTCTTGTGCCTTTCCAGAGGAAAGAGAAAGTAAATGTAAATACACAGAGGAGCTTTTTTACAGGATTAACATGTTCTTCCTGCAAGAATTAAAAGAGGCTAAAAGAAGACACTAAAGGAGGCTACAAATTTCTTCAGAAGGCACTTAAACTCAAGGAAGCTGACAGATATGATGAGCTGTGAAGTGACCATCCACCACTCTGACTGGGAGAGCCACAACAGACCAGGATCTTTTTTTCTTTAGAGAACACAACTACAAGACTGGTATCTTACCACTTCACACCAGTCAGAATGGCCATCATAAACAAATCAGCAAACAAGTGCTGGCGAGGTTGTGGAGAAAAGGGAACCCTAGTACACTGCTGGTGGGAATGTAGGCTGGTGCAGCCACTTTGGAAAACAGTTTGGAATTTCCTCAAAAAGCTAAAAATGGAACTGCCTTTTGACCCAGTGATTCCACTGCTGGGATTATACCCTAAGAATCCCAAACACCAATTCAAAAGAACCTATGCACCTCAATGTTCATAGCAGCACAATTTACAGCAGTCAAATGCTAGAAGCAACCTAAGTGCCTGTCAATAAATGAGTGGATCAAAAACTGTGGTACATTTACACAATGGCATTCTATGCAGCAGAAAGAAAGAAAGAGCTACTACCCTTCGCAACAGCATGGATGGAACTGGAGAGCATCATGCTAAGTGAAATAAGCCAGGGGGTGAAAGACAAACACCATATGGCCTCACCTATAAGTGGAACCTAATCAACAAAACAAACAAGTAAGCAAAATAGAACCAGAAACATTGAAAGAAAAAACAAACTGACAGTAACCAGAGGGGAGGTGGGAGGGGGATAACAGGATAAAGAAGGGGAAGGGTCAAATCAAGGAACATGTATAAAGGACCCATGGACAAATCCAAAGTGGGGAAGGATTAAGGGTGGGAGGTAGAGGTGAGTGGGGTAGGGGAAAGTGGTGGAGGGAAAATGGAGACAAATGTATGTGAACAATAAAAAAAAATAAAAATTTATAAAAATTTAAAAAAGGAAAAAATACTGCTATCTTAACAGACCTCTCTACCTGTATCGACCATGCTTCTTTCATGAATATCTTCTTGTTGTCCTAATCTTAAGGGATAAGGAACAAAGTTATTATCTATAAAATAAGCTTTCAGACCTTTGAAGTTGACTGCAAAAAGCTCTTCCCCACCCCAGATAAGTTTCTCATTCTTTGGATAAAAGAATCTTAGTTTTTAATTTGTTCATCTTTGTGGCAGTCTCATCACTATTTTAAAGCTCTTTGTTATCCTCTGAAATCATCTATATGATTGGGAACCTAAATTTAGAGAAGAAGCATAAAAGCTATCTGAATAAGTGTGCAAAAATGACAGAATATATTTGAGTTGTTCACAAGCTTGTTCCTAAAAATTGTTGCTATTGTTCTAAGGTCCACAAAAAAAGCCCTTGTTGGGCAGGGGCTGGGGCATGCAGTGCGGAGATGAGAGGAGGCCTAGGAGCAAGAAGGAGAAGGTATGGGTGCCCTGTTCCATGAGTACGTTATTAGAAAATAAAAACTAGCCCTGGAGCCTAGGATTGGCCCTGCAGCCCAAAATTCCTCAAGTTAAATACTAGGGACTCAAATGGACACACCTTACTCTTTTTCTACTTTTATATTTTACAAGGCCAAAAGCAAAGAAACAACAAATGGTTTACTTACTATTCAGAGCCAATCAGTGGTAAAACTGAAATTGGAATTTAGGAGTACTTTAACGCCAATCTAGCGCTCAGTCTACTGAACTAGGTAGGCTGCTCAAATTTGCATGTCCAGTTAACATAATAAATACATTGTGATGATATTCACATTAGCACTCTGCAAAAAATATTTTATATCTCATTCTGGTAGTAATTTGATATTTTGATCAAATTGACATCTCCACACTTATTTAATTATGAGATGTCTTATAAAGACTTAATGTTTCATAATGCAATAATGCAAAGCCAGGCTATAAACTTAAATATCTGAGTAATTTTTACACTACTTGCATTTATTGCTTTTATGTGTCTTTATGGCACAAATATTTTAGTGGTGACTGCCATATGAAATCTCTGGACACTTCTTTGGTGGGGGAAAGGTCAGCATGTAGATCAGTCAAAATCATATTATACAGTTAGTTTTAGGATTTAGTGTAACAACCTCAGGGAAAAGGCGAGGCTTGCTCCTATACTTTTCACTTTCAAGAATGACAGTGCATCATACTTTGGAGGTGCTAACAAAATTCTCAACTAAGATCTGAGTCATTTGGAAAAACAAATGAGAGAATAAAGTATGATGAAATTTATTTTCAAATGGGAAATTGTAATTGGTTCATTTTAAAGGGAGAGAAAAAAGAACATCACTAAGAGGATAAAAGATAAGCAAGAAAAATGAAATGCAGAATTTGGACAAGAAGCAAGATGGGTATACCTCAAACCATATCTGAAATATAATTTTTTACAGCATAAGTCCCAAGAAATCAGCACCAGTTCTTTTAAGTGAAAAGAACTTCAGTATAAAAGGAAGCTATGGGATGTGGAACCTGCTTCCCACCATCATGGGGGAGTATAGCTCCACTTTAATCCTGGGGATTATACATTTTTATAAGCACAACTCTAGGGAGGCAGTGGTTTCTTGTTCCACCTAGGATATTTGAAGAACTCTTGTAAGGTCACTGTTATGCCCTTATACAACAAGGACTTGGCCAACTGAAGCATTATGTGTATGTTCTGCTGGTAACAAGACTGGGCAACGGGGGAACAAGCCATGCTGAGCATGGAAGGTGGCATCATAGATGGCCTGCAAAGTCAGTAGAAGTCATTCATGCAAGAGAATACCAAGAGTTATTCCAGGAGTTAAGACAAGATGAAAACCAAAATGAAGAACCAGATCTTGAAGCCAAGAGCAGTGCTTAAGTCCAATAACAACATTCAATTGGGAGCTGAAGCAGTAGCCAGGTATTTCTGATAAGAGCAAAGAATGGGGTTTGAGAGCAGTGAGGAAAATTAAAAAACCTTTACCTAATATTTTTATTCTAGTTTTAATGGTTTGTGGTTTGTTTTTTGTTTGGTTTTTTTTTTTTTTGGTTTTTTTTTGGTTTTTTTTTTGGTCTACTGAATTGTAGTGGGTTGAATGGTAACCCTCTAAAAGATACGTTCATGTAACAACTCCTAAAACTGTGAATATGATCTTATTTGGAAAAAGGATATCTGCAGATGTAATTAAGTAAAGGGTATTGAGATGCAATCATCCTGGATTAGCTGGATGGGCCCTAAATATAATGACAAGTGTCCTTACAAGAGATAGCAGAAGAGAAAACACAGATGGAGAGGAGGAAAAGTCCACATGAAGACATAAACAAAGACGAGTTATGTAGCCACAAGCCAAGGAAATCTAGAGCAATCAGACACTGGTGAATGCAAGGAGACTTCTCCCCAAGAGGCTTGGGGGGAGCGCAGTCTTGCCTACACCTTCATGTCAGACTTCTGGGCTCCAGGCTATGAAAGAATAAATTTCTATTGTTTTAAGTCATGAAGTTTATGGTCATTTGCTATGGCAGCCCTGAGAAATGAATACACCAATTATACTGCGGTTCTTATGAAAGGGCACCTTAAAAAACACAATGACTTCTAATACCATCATCTATCTCTGCAGGCTCCCTTCTCTCCCACCCACCTCACTATAAGAGCCCCAAACACAGGCTTCTATGGTGGCATATGGGCATAAGTGTCCGGGTACTGAGCAGGAATAAGCCTGTGTCCAGTCTGTCCTTTAGGTCTGTATCCCTCCTGCACTCAGTTGCTGGGGCGTTTTTGGTGCCTATTATGGAAGTAGCAGAAATGGTATATATAGAGGAAAACAAATCTATTATCATTTAATAAGTGGGATATGTTTAAAGCATTACATTTTTCTATAACATAGGGTAAAAAATTAAAGAGTCCTTAGTAGTAAGAAGATTTAGAACCACAGTTTTGATTAACTTAGTTCCTTGATAATCTCTGGGGTGATGACAGGATCTCCTAAGATCAGGTTCAAATTGCCCCAAGACGGCCATTCTATACACTGGGACTGTTGCATGTGTTTTTTACTGTTGCATATATTACTTAAGTGAATTCTTGAGAAGGAAAAGTGCCTGGTAATTTGGAACTATGCTAAAAATTTATATTACTCTTTTATATTAAACACCCAAGCCTTCAATTAATAAATTTACAATGTGAGTTCCAATACCAATACTGCATAGTTATTCTAAAGCTAGAATATAAAGTCCCTGTGGGCTGGGATCTTTGTTTTGTTCACTGACGTGTCCTGAGCACCAAGAACAGTGCCCAGCACTAATAGGCTCTTGATATTTATTGAATGAATTCAAACACACTCAAAAGACATTTAAAGAAAACAAAATTACCTAGTATATAACCAAACATGTTATAAAAATCATGGATGAAAAGTATTACTGTTATTAAGTATATATGTTTCTATAATGTGAATCCATTTTTAATCTGCAGTTTTGAGTGGATTTTCTATGGCTTGTTCCTTTTGGCTACCCAGTGAAGCTGCAAACTCACATCAGTTAGGCCAAGACTGCTGGCAACAAGTGAGTGGAGTCTCTGATTACGTTCTAAGTCAAAAGAAATTATATCTGAGTAATTTGTAATTTTAGATTATTGTCACCTCCTCTTTTTTGTTAGCACTGATAACTTTCTCTGCTGAAAGTATTGGGGTTAGAGGTAAAGCCAGAAATATGGTCTGGTATTTTAATAAGATTAAAAAATATATCCAAATAAAAAGATTTACCCAGGAAAATAATAAGTCACATTTCCTTTTTCTCAAAAGCAGCTGACAGTGATAGAATTAAAACTGTTATTTTTCACATTTTTTATGATGATCCCTTTAGATGTTCATTCTAATTTTAACCAATTGGTTTTGTGACAGTACCTATGACTATTTCTCCACTAGTCATTGGCCATGTCAATACTCTCTTAGGGACTGCTGGGTTGACCACTAGAAAGCAGAAGAAAAATAAGCCTTTTTTAAAAAAGTAATTTAGCTGTGAATCTGGTGCTAGAATTCCTCTCACAAGAGAATGGGGCCAAAGACTAACAGCAAGAACGTGGGTATTTATTGAGCTCTCATGTGTCTGATACTATATCAAGAATGGTACAGTGGTTAAGAGCAGGAAATCTAGGGTCCAACTGCCTGGGTTCAAACCCTGGCTCTATGCCTTATTAGCTGTGTGTCGTCCTCAGGTGGGTTAGATAACCCCTCTGTGCCACTTACAACACATACAGTAATATTGTTTTTATTATGAGAAGCAGAAAAGAAGTATATGTGGCATGGATATAAAGAAACTAGGCTGAAGAGAAAAGGAGTAATGTAGTACAGGTTTGACAGGGTCAGTTCATGTACACCTGCTTATCTGGCCCTTACACAGTCAGCCACATATTTATTAAGTGGTCTCTTTAGTATTCTGCTAAAGTTGGTTTGTTTTTTTTTATCCTCACCCACAGATTTTTTTTAAAACTTCTTTTAGAGAGAGAGGAAGGGAGAGAGAGAAACATCAATGTGAGAGAGAAGCATCCATTGGCTGCCTCCCCAGACTGGGAATCACACACACCCAGATAAAGGACCAAGGCCACAACCTAGTATGTGACCTTGCCAGGAACTGAACCTGCAAACTTTTGGCTACAGGACAACACTCCAACAGTTCCTGATGGATTCAAAACCGAATCAGGCATGGCTTCTTCCCTGAAGGAAAATATAGGCTAGAGGGACCAAGTTATAATTCAGGGTGTTCATCTTTAAAAATGCCACCAGAGCTCACAAGAAACTATCAATAATAGTTACCTGTGGGGTAGGAGATGTGGATGAAAAAAGGGGGTTCTATGGAAAGTAATGTCACAGGGTGATCTCATCATAAATTCCTAACTGGGCAGGTCATGGTAAATAGTCACGCCTCAGGCCCATAACTTCTTTAGTGGGAGGTTTTAAGTGAAGTC
Organism: Pteronotus mesoamericanus; assembly: GCF_021234165.1. Lineage (NCBI taxonomy): Eukaryota > Metazoa > Chordata > Mammalia > Chiroptera > Mormoopidae > Pteronotus > Pteronotus mesoamericanus. Next base: position 7,049,858 of record NW_026555295.1, on the reverse strand, counting down.
TGTCTATTGTTCTTCTGCATCTAGATTAACATACCTTTGAAATACCAGAAGTAATACCCCTTTTAAGGGTATTAACACTCAATAGAGCACCTATTCTTGTTAATTATACTGTAATCCAATCCCCTACTTACTTTCTCCAGTCTTCCTTATGTTCCCTCATTAATTTTAAATTCATAAAAGAAGCTGCAAAACTGTTATTCCCTGGAGCATTTGAGATCCTGTGCCCTGGCATATGTCATCAGTTTGGCTCAAATAAACTCTACAGGTTTGGACATTTCTTACATCAACAGAAGGTAATGTACTTTGGGGGGTGGGGGGTATTCTGATCTTTTACCTTGTTGGTGCCATTACTTTTTAAAAAGTCCTAGGTTAAAAAATTCTGAATGGACTTGAGATATATTATCCTTAATTTCTTTTTAGTCCATTATCAAGGCAGATTCCCAAGCTAATTTTGTAGCATGTGGAATTTTAACCAAAATGAAATAGCTGCCATGGCTTACCATATGCTATGTCAAATTTCTACTTACCCTCCCTCATTGTTTTTTCTAGATAAAAAACAATATTATAATTGCAATGTGTCACTTTTTTTTCATGAAGTATAATTTTTAAAACAGATTAACCCTGGAAATTACAGCTTTTGATGGTAGTCCATAATGTTTAAGGATCAGGAAATAAAATATGCTATCATTACACAAACTTATTAATCAACCTATGTGAGTAAATAATGAAATTACACTGAGAGGCCTAGAGTGTACTCCATTCTCTTGATTTGCATAAGTGAAGGTGTAAGTTCTGGAGCCTACCTTTTTTGAAAGTCTTTAGAATGAATGATGGATCCGTTTGAATCAACAGAAGGATTTTTCATCATTGCTGAAGCCATTTTATAATATAGAAATCCTGTTTTCCTATATTAAGTAATTTAAGTCCATTCTTAATAATATGTTGTCCAACAACTAAAACACTCCCAAGATTCGTTACTTGTGTGTAATTTGTGCTGACTCCGCCTTCTGGTATCATCCGATACCCTTGCCGGGGACCACGTGGAATGGCGTTTGCTTTGCAGCATGTTATCTAGGATGAGGATGCTGGTTCCAGAGTCAAGCACTAATTCAGAAAAATGAAGCTTCTTTCAACAACTCTTTTAACTTTTCATCAGACATGACCTTCAGTGCATCTATGCTGCTGTGATGAAGGGCTTGTGTACACCTTTTAGGGGACTCCAGCCCTTCTTGTCCATAAACAAGCTTTGTGACTTCTGCAACCTATTGTTTCCGAGAACTCCGCTTCTCTGGCTCTTTGACTTGCAGCTGCATTATGTGGTCAATCTCCGAGAAGATCAGAAAAAGAGCTTCAGGTACCTTTCTACTGAATTATCTGGCTGCCTGACAAAGATGTGATACAATTTAAAAGGAGATGTCTTACCTCTCTTCGGGCAAACCGCATTGCCAGCTGACTTTCCCAGTTTTGCTCCAGCTGCAGTTAGCGGAAGAGTGATTCCAAACACATTTCCTCCACTCAATTTGTTGATGAACTCATATCTCAACATAATATTGCCCAGCTGATCAGATCCACCCAACTGGAGTCGGCATCCGTAATGCTGAAACAAGTAGTAGAAATCATATAGGCCTGGAGTACCTGGTAGAAGAACTCGCACAAGTTCATGCCCTCCAGGCTCTTAACCTTTGCCTGGACGCTCAGCTGGCTCAGCAGCATGCCCATGTGGAAGTGGCCAGTCACTGCCACTAGGAATTCCACCGGGTGCTACTCCTGGTACCAGGACGAGTTGTCCAGCACCATGAAGCTGCCCTAGGTTCGCCCATTAGTGAAGAGCCGCGGGTGATTAGCTGCCAGAGTCTCGAGCCCTTGTCATAGAGCGCCGCGTTGCTGCTCACACGCTCTGCGTCCTTGGTGCGGCTGCTAGGGTCTCCCAAGCACGCCATGGCGCCTCCCACTAGGGAGAGCACGTTGTGGCTGGCTCACGGGAAGTGGAACAGGCCCAGCAGCGACAGAAAATGACCCCGCATGAAGCAGCTCCTCTCTGTGGTCGCAACCGCAGTAGATGGCCTGGGGAAAGTTGCCCGCCTTGCCACGGCCGACAAGCTCTGGGAGCTCTATCTTCGTACCTTTTCGGGGAAGAACTGTTTGAACAATCCCGAGCGGTCTGCACCATCAGCACCGTCATCAGCCCCTTACCGCCTGAGTGGGCCTCATGTAGCCCCAGGGGAAAGACTTCCAACGGGCCTGGGGTATGAAACCACCCGCGGGAAAATGCACTGCAACATAGGCGCTGCCATCTTGGTTGTGGCACCAAAAGGTCCAGTATGTCTCTTTTTTATGTAAGTTATTTCTGAAAAAAATAAAAAATGAGCTCTTCACCATAACCTTCCTGAGATCTCTAAAGGTACATGATCTACTGTTCTTTGAGAATTGCTGCTAGGGATGGTAGTAATTTACAGAGCAGTTAAAAAATATGAGGATAAATAATCAGAACAACAACAAGAAAAAAGCCCTAAATATTAACACAACCCCCTGAAATGAATGCCAAAAATGGGACATCTCAATTACCTTATGCACTTTTAAGCTGAAATCCTAGTTATAAATAGTTAACAGTTCTCTGAGCATGCTGCCACAGCTGACAGCCATTAACTTAGAGCCTGAAATGTCAATAGCAAAGTAACATCTCATCTGACATTTCCAGTGATACTAGGGACATTTGAAGAAAAAGCCTTGAAGCAAACAGTTTTATTTGTTTGTTTGTTTGTCTTTTAAACAGGCTTCTCTGTGAAAGAGAGAATCTACATCGACAATCCCTGCTTTCCTAATTTAAACACTGATTCAGGTACAAGAGTCAAGAAGAATGGGCATGACTGCATAAATGGAGCTGACACTTCCTTGATTTATTTGTTGCAAATCTATAATCTGTCAATGAATGCTCCCTATCTATCTACTTCAGAGGAGTGTCATGAGGGGAGGCATCTGGCTGTTTACATAAGTCAGCTCTGCACTAAGCAGTGCAGGTCAGAGGTGGTTTGCTCATAGGTATTTGGTAGGCCTGTGCAGAACTCCTCAGCCATCTCCAGCTTTCTTCTAAATCTCACCTGGTGTCTGGGACCTGCAAACTTGGCTGAGCTTCTGCTCAGGTTTCCATGTATACTCCTCCATCATGTCAGGGCATATATATATGAGAGTTTCATGAACACAAACTAAAAATACTTTACAACTTACAATAAACTTACTTTCCATCTAACTATTCATCTAATCTCCATTTAGAATCAAAAATTATATATTTCTACAAAAAGAACCTTAATCTATATTTTGTAAAAATATACACTGATATGCATTACATGGTTTTTGAACAAAACTTAATTATATCCCCAAAGAGTCCATCCCATATTATCCAAATTAATGATATTCCCTACAATATCAGGGTCAAAGTAAAACTCAACTAATCAATTACGGCTTCATATTTTACTAAATAAAAATTTTCTTTGAAAAATATGCTTTGAATAAAACATTGGCCTGGAGATAACATGACAGTGTTTTCGAACCCAATGTTGTCACAACAGGAAATGTAGAATTCTGGTTAGGTGAGGTCTGTCCGGAAAAAGTCCAGTCATTGTCAATAATAGGAAAACGGTTTGTGTGATGTCAATGTAACTTGGCAGCCAAGGAGAGTGGGCTGGAATACACATGCATGAACAGAGACAGCTTCACTGTACTAGTCTGTGGGAGTGGTAGACACTGTTGAGTGAGCATGTGTACTGTGTGGCCCTTGCATTCAAAATAATTGATCAAGAAGAGCAGAGAATCTGCCTCAAATTTTGCATTAAGCTTGAACATTCCTCCCAGAAACTATTCAGATGATTCAGAAGGCCACAGATATGGGCAATTGGTGATTGGCAGCTTCATCATGACAGTATGCTTACTCATGCATCACATATCATGCAGAATTTTTTGGCAAAACATCAAATCACCCAGGTGACTCAGTCCCCCTACAGCTCAGATCTGATGCCCTGAGACTTCTGCCTTTTCCCAAAACTAAAATCACCTTTGAAAGGAAAGAGATTGTAAATCATTGATGAGATTCAGGAAAATACTACAGGGCAGCTGCTGGGGATTGGAGAACTGTGTGTAGTCCTAAAAGTACCTATTTTGAGGGGACTGAGGCATCATTGTCCTATGTACAATGTTTCTTGCATCTTCTTCAATAACTGTCTCTATTTTGCATAGTAATGGACTGATACTTTCTGGACAGATCTCATATATTAATGATTGTATTAAAATTAGCTAATATTTCTATTAAAATACTGACAAAAATTTTTAACCTGAAACCATTTCTTAATATATCCTACAAAATGTTAAGATATAATTTAAATTCCTGGGGAGCAGAGCTGTCTTATGGAAAGCAATACTTGAGAAAAAAAGAGGTGTGAGGGGGTGATTCAGTGTTTCTATTTTCTAGGTGAATAAATAGATCCAGCTAGGAGAATTGGTTTGTCCAAGGTCACTCAGCTATTGGCACGGTCAGGACCTGCATTTCTTGATCTCCAACCTAGAGCTCTTTCCATGAACCTTGCTGCCTGTGTTATTCTAAAAACAAATCAGAAATATTGCACAAATTTCTATTTTCTTATTTAACATGCAGAATAACTTTCATCTCCACTTAAGGCTTTGCATACCCCTCCCCTAGATTAAAGGAATAGAGCAGTTATAACCAAATTTCTGCACAAAATTTAGGTTTCCTATGACATTTTGTGCAATTTAAAAAATTGCTATAAAAAATAAAGATCACAAAGAAGAATTACAAATTTTGCCAAAGAGAAGTTGCTTTTGCATTTCTTCCTGTGTCTAATATTTACTCTTGTGTTATTTTCTTATAATACTGAAACTCCTCAAATATGGTCCATGCTTACTTTTTCCACCTGGGTGCTTTCCTGACTGGTATTTGTTTATGCATAGAGGGAGTGGGAGAAATAGCCATACTCCTAGGCAGAGAGCAAAAGAAGCAGTTTTAGCTCAGTTTTTGTAATGAAGAAAGTGGAGTAATTTCTGATTCTAGGGGAGAACTAGAAAAAGAGTAAGTGTGCACACAGACACTCATGCACATGCAAGGGCATTCTCCCAAGGGACATTTATACTCATTATCTTATTCAATCTTTGCATGGACCTTAGGAGGTAGGTGCTGTTATTTCCACAATTTTCTCATGAAGAAAATGACTTGCCCAAATGACTGACCCAAGATCATACACTTAGTACGTGACAGAACCAAGATCTGGACTCCAAAAATCCACAGGGAGGAAAATTTTCTCCTTTCTGTTTCCAGATTTTTTATTCAAAAATAAAAAAGGTGTGGGAATATGATGGGGGGTTACCGTGTCCCATGCAGAGTCCCCCGCTGTGGGTCACTGTGGATGGAGGAAAATAAAATAAGTCGTTCCAGACACTTCCTGGTCTGCCAGGAAAAGAGGGTGGCAATTCCCTCTAGTGGAGAATGTCCTGAGCCCTTCCTTTGAAGTGGCTTTTATTGAGAACAATATGCACAGGGGTGTTGAAAGGCTATGATTGAAGGAACACAGAGATTTGCCTCAGGTCAGGGTCTGGTTGACAGGGTGGCACACATTCAGCCCTGAAACCTGCGAAATTGATCACATTCTATGCTTGACACCAAACATCAGTACTCATTAACTTAAGGGCATTCTAAGCAAAGTAAGTTTCATATGATTTAATGCATTCCTTTTCCAGGCCTAATTGTCCCTGGGAACCGCCTGATCCATTTTAGGGCTGTACCTGCCTTTAGTATTGTTTCACTGACTCAGTCAGGTGGCCAGGCAGAGCAGCCAAGAGATAAGGAGACTTCTTTCAGATAGAATGAAGACTCTGGCCATGACAAAGCTGAGGGGTGAAGGTCTTTTGCCCCTTCTCCATGTCCCCCGAGTCCTTCCCTGATGGCTTCCCTGATGTGCTTGTCTTAGGTTGCCCCTGCCATTGAGGGGTCTTACCCATCATTGACTATCCAGCCATCCTCCGGGGCCAAGCACAGTGATGTGAGGGACGCAGGGTTGCACCCATGCCAGGGGGACAGGTTTTGTCTCCTCAGTGGCCTGTTTTCTCAAGGCCTCCTTGCTCAGCTCCAGCCTTGGGGCCCTCTTGCCTCCCGGCAAAGCTACAGTCCCTGAAATCAGGCAGGATGGTTCCCAGCAGGAATCATTAATTTAGCATCAGGAGTAATCCTATAATGATTGGAGTCCTCTGGAAGTACTCTCTTTTTTATAAAGTCTCCAGAAGACAGGTGACCCACTGTGGCAAGGCAAAATTCTTTATGGAATTGGTTCTAGAGCAATAAAAGGTATTAAGAAAAGGGAAGAGAAAGAATAGACCCTAATAGGCAAGTATTGTAAAAAGGTCAAAAAGAGAATGACTTACAAATAGGAATTATAGCTAAAACTTAAATTATGACCAAATGTTGATGGTTTCACTGATGAATTCCATAAACCTTGAGACAGTTAACTGGACCAACCTTTGGCTGTTGCTTTCAATGTCATGTGTGAGAAAGATGAAATGACCAAGTCCATGAAAAGAAGTATTAGCATAGTGGTACTTTAAAAGATGTGGGAGACTGATTACAAAATGGAGGTTTTTACTAACAACTCATAGTAATGCAGCTTTAAAAATTGAGGTAAAATTCACAAACCATAAATTAACTAACTTTAAAATGTACAATTCAGTTACATTTAGTACATTCACTGTGTTAAGCAACCATCACCTCTAACTAGTTCCAAAACATTTCCATCACCCCAAAAGGCTACCTGTATCCATGGTAATGCAGTTTTGCAGAAATACTGTTAGAAAAACTGACAAAAGAGAGTAAAGTAACACAAAAGTTCCAGTGGTATGGCAAGAAGTGAGAAATAACTAACTGATGAACTTAAAGCAAACAAAATATTTTTTAAATCTTACTTAAATTCTGCAGAAACATCATAATGTCTAATGTACTGTGTTGAGTGTTGGATAAAGTGATGGTGGGCGAGGGATTGTGGAAGGTAACAAAAAATGAATACAATCTGTTTTTTTTTCTTCATAAGAACTTGCAGTTTAATGAAGGATTCAGGCATGTAATCAAATGGTATACATAGGGGAAAAAAAAAGGAGACTTGAGAGAGAATAAGATACTAAAAGAAGGTAATAGGCAGACTATTTGTTCTGGTTAGATATAGTCTTGTGTATGGAACCAATGATGACTTTTTCTTTAAGACTGTGAAGAGCAGAAAAGTGCAAGTCAAACTGCTGAAATAGGTGAGGTACATGAACTGAATCCTGCTCTGTAAGAAAACATGAGGAATAAAGGGACCTAGTTAAGGCTTCATGTGACTATAGACCTTTTTGGTATTATAGTGTGTAGATCCTCTCTCCAGAAAGTGCAGGCCAAATCCAAGAAACATAGGTGGAAGCTATGAAAGGGGATGTTATGCAATTATAGCTAGAACAGTACACCAGAGGATTATATGGCATAGGCAGTGGTGCGGCGCAGGGGGTGGGATAGTCACAGTACTAGTACATGAATGCTACCAAATACAGAAATTACTTCACATGCTTGGCCAGGTCAGGAAAACAACCTGTTCCAGGAACCAGTGCATAGCAGTAGGCAATGAATATGTCAGAATGAATATCGATTATGATCAGACAGTTTCTAAGAGGGTTTGTGGAAAGCAACTTCCATTCTGGCCCAGGGCCAGCTCATGGGAAAGACAGCCAACAGTCTCTCCTCCATGTCACCTCAAAAAGAAACCCCATATCCATTTTCAGTTGCTCTCATTTTTTCCCCCTTCCCCCAGCAGCTGCCAACCAAGAATCTACTTTCTGTCTCTCTGGAATTTCCCATTCTGGAAGTTTCATGTAAATGGAATCACACAACATGTGGCCTTTTGAGTCTGACTTCTTTCACGTCTTATAATATTTTCAAAGTTCATCCACACTGTAGCATGTATCAGTACTTCATTACTTTTTATGTTCCATTGAGTAGCTACTCTCAGTCCCCTCCACCACCCCAAAACAAGGTCATGACATTTCTCATTACCCCACATGTAGCACTGCTTCATCTCACTGGATTAAAACTTATGTACCATCTACAGAGTTAGTGTTGATCTTTCTCGTAGAGTTACATAAACTTTAGCAAATATTTGAGCATCACAGTACACAAACTCTTGTGAACCCAAACCATGAAAGCTGACGACACAGCACAGTGCTTGAAGAAAGGGAACTGAACACTAATTACTTGCTAAACATGTAGTTTAAGTTACTGTACCTTTTTCATTTTTATTTTTTCCTAATTTTCTTTATGAAAATGAGACGTAAGCTGATATAGATAGGTAGGTAGATAGATGATAGATGATAAATGGAGAAATTTCCCAATTAAAAAAAAGTGTCCTTTGAATGGTTCTAATTTAGTTGAAGGAGTTGGGATAAGTTCAAATTTCCATGGTAACTCTAATATCATTTATTCATTTAATAAACATTTGTGGATGAACTACTATGTGCCAGGGACTTTGTGAGGCATGGAACAGATATTGCTTCTGACTTCATGAAACTGATTATCTAATAAGGAATATAAGATAAGGACATAAATACCTATAACATAGAGTGGAAAGTGGTAACTGCTATGAGAGGGATGAAGCTAAATTGCCATAGAAGTTCAGAGAAAAGATAGGTTGTCTGCACCTGAAGTCCTCTGAAGGTGATGTTTTTCTCTTTCAAATATTTAATCAATCATTAGGACTCTTCAGGGAGAGTTCTCATAATCTACAGGTTAAAAAATTCAGACCTCTCCCTTAAGAACTCTGGGCCAATCACAGAACTTTGAGCCAATTTGCCCCATCTTCAATTTTACTAACAGTGAAACTGAGCCCCATAGTGGAAACTGACTTAGGCAGAAAAACATGGCTGGTTAGAACTCAAATCTCTGCCCCCACACCACAGCCCACATTCCACTGTGGATACTCTGAGTTGGTTAGAACTGAGACAGCAAAATAAAGTGACTCAGTTTGCTTGAGCTTAAAAAGTTGGTTTCCAAGAAATGACAGTGAAGAGGAAAAAAAATGTCTCCACCATAAAATTGGAAAGCTGCAAGTTATTGCTATTTGGTTGGACTACTGACATACCACATACCTTGCTCATTGGTTATCTAAAACACTGAGTTACATGCAGTTGAGCAACTACCTGACTTTCAAGGGGAGATGCTGGTTACTTAGGGGAATTCCTTGGGCCGTACAGAGACTAGTGATCTTCAAACTCCCAAACATGTTTTGGGAAGAACAACAAATATGTTTTTAATAGAATTCAATTTGGGATTTCAGGAAGTAACTGGAAATCTGCAGCCAACAGGCATTGCAGAAATGAAGGAAAATGGCATCGATCTTTCAAAATTCTGTCAGTAAAGGAGTGGCTGCTTCCAAGTTCTTTTTCCTTTGAGATATGCAATAAGTTGCTTGCCCATGACAAACAGCTCATCAACAATGTTGTTTCATTTTATAGGGATGTTATGAGACAGGAAAATAAAGGAGGAATGTGTGCTGTGATTTTTTTAAACCTTGTGTCCCAAAATCTATAATGAAAATCTTACTGCTTTTTATTTTAAAAAAGGAAACCAGGTGCTCAAAATTTGATCTTTGAGTCTACTATGTTCACTGTAGGCACGTTACCTTAACCTTATCACAAGAAGCAACATGTTACTTCTTTAAACATTGCCAAGACCAAAAAAATATCCTAGATCTCTCTAAGGAATCAGTGTTATTCTATGTGTAACATATGTTACACAGAGTAACAACCATAGCTCCAAAATAGCATTTCCCTACCTCTGCTAGAGGTTTCATCCTCTACTTCCACAGGGTGCTCAGGGATGTCTCAGCTGTGCTTCAAGAACAGTTCTGTCTGCTGCCAAATGTATAATTCTCCTTGCCTGATATAAGCAGCTACTGCCAATGCTCCAAGCCAGGTCACCACTGCCAACCAAAGGCACTGCTACCACTGTCACAGCTGCTGACATGTGCAAGGAGGCCACAAAGGCCCAAAGTGTATCAGAGGTGTAAAGGGTCCTGACATTAACACTACTGCTCCTGGTACCAATATTCATGACACAGAAGAGCTGCACTCTCTGTGACCTAAGAAGATTAGGGGGGATAAAAAGTCCTTTAGCTTTTACTAGGTCTTATATACAGCTGCCTTGGAGTCACAGGGCTTGAGGGACAGACTAGGTTGGTACTCAGTAGCTATTAGTTGAAAGAATGAATGAGCCTTTCAGGTGGGGCTGCAGACAATCTGAGTGGCTGACACCATGATGTACTCAGACATGTTCAGCTTCATCTACTGCTCTGATGCAACCTCTGTACCTTGATTCTTTCTTCCATTGAGATTAGTCCTTTCCTGTGGGCAACTAGCATTGTTTTATAAATAGAATTCCAGATGGCTGACCCCCACCAGATCCCAGGCATGCCCAGATATACCCAAATCCCAGGCAGTATAAAACTGAGGCACAAGCATTACCACATACTATTTTTCTTAACCTTAGAAAAGGCAAATACAGAATGATGTAATTATACAAATAATTCAAGTTTTTGTCTTTCATTTGATTCTTATCATGAGTTGCAAATGGCAACCTGTGGCCAAATCTGACCAGATGATTTTTTTAAGCCCATATGATTAAAAAAAAATGTTTTGAATTAGAATACATCTAGATGAGTGGTTCTCATACATGAGCATGCATCAGAATCAAGCTTGTTAAAACTGAAGGGCTTATTTAAACCCAGATTACTGGGTTCCACTCCCAGAGTTTCTGATTCAGTAGATCTGAGTGGGGAACTAATAGTTTGAATTTCTCCCTAGTTCCTGATGTTGAATGTACTCTTGAGAACCACTTCTTAGGGGTTCTATAGCTTTTCCAGACCCCAACACCAGACCCCATGGTATTGCATCTGGCTTGCTCTACTTATTTGCATTACCTACCTTGCCTCTGAGTTTGAAAAGCTCTGTAAATCTCCATATTTCTGGTGAAGACACTTTTTCAGTCTGATTTATGGAGATGATTGTATTCCATACTTTTTATTGAAGTAAACCAGATAAACACAATAGTACATGCATCTTGGGTATACAACTCATTAAATCTTCACAAATTATACACACACATCTGGAGAAAAAAAAGGGGGGGGGGTTGTGGTTCTAGGGAAAGTAACCTAACAAGGTGATCTAATTATAAATTCTTAACTGGGCAGGTCATGGTGGGTAGTCACACCCCAGGCCTATAACTTCTTTAGTGAACAGTTTTAAGCCAGTCTTGTCCATTGTTCTTGTGCATCTAGGTTAACACACCTTTGAGATGTCAAAAGTAATACCCCTCACAGGGCATTAAACCTCAAGAGAGCACATAATCTTGTTAACTATCCTGTAATCCAATCGTGTTTTTCTCTCACCTCCATGTATTTTCCCTCCTTAATTTCAACTGCATAGAAGAAGCTGCAAAACTGTTATCCTCTGGAGCATTTGAGATCTTGCTCCCTGGCATATGCTGTCAGTTTGGTTCAGATAAACTCTTATAAAAATTCTCTACAGGTTTGGATGTATCTTACATTGACACATTTAACCAGCACCCAGATCAAGAAAAAGAAAATCACCAGGCCCCAGAAATCCCCCTCATGCCCCTTTCACAACTTTAATCCCAAGGGTAACCACTGCCTTGACTTCTAACATCATAGATTTGTTTTGCCTCTTTTTGTAATTTAGACAAATGGACTCATACAAGTATGCACTACATTGCATCTGGTTTCTTTTGACCAACATTATGTTTATGAGATTCATTCACATTGTTGTAAAGAGTTGTAATTTGTTCATCTTCATTGCTGTCCAGTATTCCATTGTGTGATCATTCTATAATTTATCTACTATACTGTTGATGGGCATTTGGGTCATTTATATTTTGAAGCTATTAGAAAAAGTGCTGCTCAAACATTCTCAAACATGTCTTTTGCTGTTCATACACATGTATTTCTGTTAAGAATATAACTAGTAGTAGAATGGCTGGGTCATAGGGTATGTGTATATTCGGTTGTAGGAGATGTGGCCAAAAGGTTTTCTGAAGTGGTTGTGTGAATTTATACTCCCATTAGAAGTATATAAAAATTCCCATTTCTCCACATTCTCACCAACACTTCAGACTTCACTTAAAGAAAGGTAAGCTTTCCTGGATTTAGGCTATCAGTGTCTTCAGTTGATTTTCATACACCTTGAGTTTACTGCACAACTTTTACCACTTTAAACAACTGAAGCATTAATCATTCTTCACTTTGTAAATTGAGGCCATAAATTAGTGAAATTGCTATTTAAGTGAATTTCCCTTCTGCCAAGTATTATCTACTGTTTGTACTCAGAGCCACAGAGTACATTCTGCATGATTTTCTGTATTTGTATCTATAATCTGAAGGTGTAATCAATAGTACTTTGCTTTTGTTGACTAGCAGATTTTGTTTGTAGTAAGTCTGTCCACTTTCTGGCCAAAGGTTGACTCCAGTGATCAGTAACAAGTCTCTCCTATCATGCAACTCCTCTATGCTCTAAGATCATCTTTCAAAAATACTGAGACAAAGCACTAACAGGGACACCTTTTGTGGTGCAAAGACTAGGGAAATAATCTTAGGCTATTGTGGGATTTTTTTTTCTTTTCTTTATTATTATTATTTTTTTTTGTCTAGGCTGGTTTTCTCCACAGAATCTCTGGTAACCAGGTGTTATAAATAAACATTTTATATAATTGTTTCATTGAACAGGAAATGGCTGAATCAACTTATTACTTCACTATACCTTAATATTTATTTCTTTGCTTGCTTTCTTTGAGTGATTTCTCCCTTTGATATACTGCATTTTAAATTTTGCTGGTCCACCTGGGCATTTATAATATTTATACTTGTTTCCTGTTAGTGTTTAGTTGCTTAACTATGTAACTTATAACCAGAAGCTGGAGAAGTGGAAAATCATTGCTTTGGACAATTTAATTTTTTAAAAGAATAACAACTGTGGTTTTTAAAAAACATACATGCTCATTTTAAAACTCAAGCAGTTAAGAAAAAGCACAACATATGAAGCCAAAAATTACTCCTCTTTAGCAAAATAACCATTGCTAACCTTAGGTGAATATTATTCCAGACATTTCTCTATACCAGAGATTTTCAACCTTTTTCATCTCATGGCACGTGTAAATAATTACTAAAATTCTGCAGGACACCAAAAAATATATATTTTATGATTTGACAAAAAGGTAGATATAATTTTGATTCATTCACACTGGGTAGCTACTGTTGTGTTGGTTGTTGTCATTTTTTTTTTAATTTGACAATGTAAGGGAAAATAGGTCAGCACCTATGACTAAATAGTCAGGTATTTCACATTTTAAAAATTCTTGTAGCACAATGGTTGAAAATTGTTTCTCTATACCTATATAGAGATAAAATTTAGACAAAACAGAAAGATCAATAAATACTATTATTGAAATTGGATCACATAACAGCCAGTGGTTAATCAAAAATTATTAGAGTTAATTTTAATTCAACAAAAGAAGAGCAAACTGAATAATATGGAATAGTTGAACTTCAGATAAATTTTTCATCACATCTTAGGCACATTTTAGAGATTGCAATAATGTGTGCTTGGGCTTGTCTCAGTCTTGCTCTCTAAATCTTGGCTAAAACTAGAGGAATTTCATGATTGCATATCCAGCAATATTAATCTTCTCAGTCTCTAATAGTTCATCTTATTATAACTGGTAGCCTGTTATTCTTTCTGTAAAATGATAAAACAGAAAAAAAGAAATAAGAAATGGAAAAAAATGGAGGAAAGTTGGAAGGAAGGAAACTATTTCAATGTCTATATTCTATTTGTCAGTTCAGTGGTCCTCTTAATTAAAATGTCAGTCATGTAACTTGTAGATGATGTTCACTGAGTATTATAGAGGCACTTAATGATTTGTTAAATAGGTCTGCCTTTCCTACCTCATTATGGAATAGGTCTAAAGGAACTTGTATTTTAATGCTAAATAGGTTGTTCACAGCCTTTTAACCCTCCAACAACCCTGTGAAATTGATACTGTTTGTATTTTCTTGATTCAGATCAGTAGACAAAGCTCTGAGGAGTTGATGGGGTAGTTGTGATGGCCTAGAATTTTACTTTAAATGTGTCCAACTCCAGTATTTTTTCTCCTGAGCTGTTCGTCCTTCATGTATCCCAACAAAATGTCAAGCCATACACTAAATGAAGCTTGGTGGGAGGGTGGTATGTGCAGCCTGCTACATGGCTTCCTTATTTCATCATTGCTCAGAATATCAGACCAAACTACTTCAGTAAGGTCATCAGTGTTCTCTCAGAGTCACACTTAACACTAAATGGATTTGGTTACTGCCTGTTCCTGCCACCTGATGCTGCCAGAGGAAATGGAAGAACAGCTGCTGAAAAGACTAATTCTTTGAAGAGTTTGTAACATTATCTAAACTTCAGGTTGTAAAGGGATTTTTAAATACTGCAACAGAAAAATATATATATACATATATATACTTTATATATGTATATCAAGATATATCTGGAAACAAAAGAAAAGGTTTTTTTTTAAAGTATTATGTTGATATTATGTAGACTTCTTGAACAATGTATATGAAATTTAATCCCAAGTTATGAATACATGGATGACAGTTCATGGCATTTAGAGATAGAGTTCTATTTAAAAGGTCATGTGCACATTTGAGCAACTTGATACCAAGTGATCTTATTAAGGAGATTACATCGTAGACCTTGTGATACTAAAAGCAATTTTTTTAAAAGTCATGAGCTGCTTAAAGGTAAAAACTTATTAGCTATATAATTTTTTATATTTTTTACAATTTTAATTCCATGGAAAATTAAGTTTGAAAATGCATTCACCATTTATCACTCTTTGTAATTTAAAAATATCTCTGAAAAAAATACTTGTGTAGAATTCACATAATTCATGAGGGACAGAGGGAAGTCTTAAGGTGTAAAAAGCCACTTGATGGCAGGGACAAATTTTGTGCATCATGTTCTGAAAAAAAAATCATTGATTAATCTATAGCCACAATATGTTCCCCCAGCTGTCACCTTGGTGCCAGACACTTCAGTTTCTCCCTGTATGCCACTGGTGCCTTTCAAGCTGCTACCCCATGCTAGACCTCAAAGGGAGTGAGTCTGCATAAGTCCATGCGTGTGTTCTTTAAGGGGAACTTCTTGGGACTCCAGAAGTTTTTTCTACTGACTCAATCCCCACTGTCTTTGCAGCCAGAAGTTATGGGGACTTACCTTCCTGGTACTGGAGCCCTGGTTTAAGCGGCCTGGTGTGGGGCTGGGACTCATTGCTCCAAGATATTCTTCCTGAATTTTTATCCACCACATGTGGGTGTGGGACGAGCCTGTGCCACACCTCCACCCCTCCTACCAGCCTGGGTAGATATGGTTTCTTTAATTCTGTAGTTGTCAGACTTGGACTCAATTTAATTTGTGTCATTTCTGATTGATGGTTGTTTTATAGTTTAGGTGTAATTTTGATGTAGTTGTGTGAGGGGGTAAACTGTGTTTACCTATGCCGCCATCTTGATCAGAAATTCCTTAGTGCTTTTGGGTTCATGACATGCTTTCATCTGCACTCACTTTCTTTCTAAGCAGAATACTATATTGAATCAAATTAAGGAAGCCTTGTATTCTTCCTAGTTTCTAGTCTACTCTAATCTGAAAGCTGCAATTGCTATGGAACTTTCTCCTGTTGCTCCCTGCCTTTTTTTCATTCTGGCCTGGGGTAGGGAATGACACCTCATTCTTTTTCTGGCTTTAACTTACTGAAATACTTAATTTACTAAAATTACGTACTAAGCTAGGATTCAGAAGAAAACCATCTCAATATTGCTGCCATCAAAGCTATTGGATATCATTCTATGAATAATTATGTTCTTCCATTGTTACACTTTTCAGGCTTCTCTCAATGTTGGGATGAAACAAATTAGTCAGACCAAGGCACACAGAATTCAGACTCACCCTGGAAAGCTTGAGTTTCTCTTATATACTAAAGCAAATCATTAAGTTGCAATTACTTTATAAAAATTAATATAAGAAACAAAGAAAATAAATCAGCTTACATCCTAAAGAGAAATTAATTTACACTCACATTTTCCTATGCATAGTCCTTCCAGTTTCATTTCCCCTGTAAGAAGTCTGCTGTAAGATTGTCCCCTTTTGGCTCCACAGACTGCATAGTCCAGAAGAAAACCTATTATTATAGAAACTTTCCATGTCATGAGATTTTAGGTCCCCCTTTCCCCTACCCACCCCCACCTCCTACACAACTAGTTTCACCATCTGTCTATAACACTGCCTGAAATTCCATCATTAAATATACTCCTTCAGATTAAATATATACCTACTTATTTTAAAAATCATAATCAGTTCATTGAACATTCCCATAAACCTAATACAACTATTAATATTTAACTATCTCTGGTCTTTTCAATGTTTCTGAAGATATTTTTAATCATACAGACAGCCTATTTAGTCCTGGTTGTTCATTTGATATTGTTTAATATATCCATATACCAATACAAGGCATATATTTATCACATTATTTTTACTATCAATATGCCCTACTTTAGAATTTATAAAGAATAAGGAATTAGAATTGTTTCAAGTTTTGTTTTCATAGATATTACTTCCTTAAACATTATGGTACACATTGGCTTGATATTGACTTTTTATGATTATTTTCTTAAATAACCTTAAATTTCCCAAACTAGAACTCTTGAGTAAAAGAATGGCAACATTTTAACATATCACTGTATATATATTTTTCACTTTATATTTTTAAGATGGTTAAACCTACTTCACTGAAAGACTGTATAAACTTGGGATGCTACCAGCAACATGAGTGCCAGTCTCTCTATACTGTTGGTTGGTTACTATCATTTCAGTTAAAAAAGATATGTACATAGTATTCTTCAACAAATGGTGTTGGGAGAGCTAGACGGCTACATGCAAAAAAATTGAAATTGGATCATCAGCTGACACCATACACAAAAATAAACTCAAGATGGATAAAAGACTTAAATATAAGTCGCAACACCATAAAAGTCCTAGAGGAGAACATTGGCAGGAAACTCTCAGATATCCCACGCAGCAATTTTTTCACCAATATGTCTCCTAGAGCAAGGGACATAAAGGAAAGAATAAACAAGGGGGACCTCATCAAAATAATAAGCTTCTGCATGGCTAAAGAAAACATCAGCACAATGAAAAGGGAGCCAACCATATAGGAAAATATATTCACTAATGATACATCAGATAGAGGTTTGATCTCCAAGATATATAAAGAACTCACTCGACTCCGCTCCAAGAAGACAAACGATCCAATCAAAAAATGGGCAAAGGACATGGGCAGATGCTTTTCCAAAGAGGAGATACAGAGGGCCCAGAGATATTTGAAAGGATGCTCAGCATCACTAGCCATCAGAGAAATGCAGATCAAAACCACCATGAGGTACCACCTCACACCGGTCAAAATGGCCATCATAAACAGATCCACAAACAACAGATGCTGGCGAGGCTGTGGAGAAAAGGATACCCTAGTCCACTGTTGGTGGGAATGCAGACTGGTGCAGCCACTGTGGAAAGCAGTGTGGAATTTCCTCAAAAAGCTGAAAATGGAACTGCCTTTTGATCCAGTGACTCCCCTGCTGGGACTATATCCTAAGAATCCCAAAACGCCAACTCAAAAGAACCTATGCACCCCAATGTTCATAGCAGCACAATTTACAATAGCCAAGTGTTGGAAGCAACCTAAATGCCCATCAGTAGATGATTGGATCAAAACATTATGGTACATATACACAATGGAATACTATGCAGCAGAAAGAAAAAAAGAACTACTAAACTTCGCGACAGCATGGATGGAACTGGAGAGCATTATGCTAAGCGAAATAAGCCAGGGGGTGAAAGACAAATACCATATGATCTCACCTATAAGTGGAACCTAACCAACAATACAAAGGTGCAAGGAAAATAGGACCAGCAACACTGAAAGGAAAAGAAATCAACAGAGATAAGAGGGAAGGAGGGAATAGGGGTGGGGAAAAGAAAGGGAAGGGGAAAGTCAAGGAACATATATCAAGGACTCATGGACAAACCAAAGGGGAAGAGCTGAGGGAGGGAAAGAGGGAAGGGGCAAGGGAAAGTGGTGGGGGGTAGGCAGAGACAAATGTATTTGAAAAAATAAATAAAAAAATATACTATATTATAAAATTAAAAAAATTAAAACAAAAAAATATGTACATAGTATTAATATATATAATTAGAACTCATAATTGTTGATTTTATATTTATTTTTTCACTGAACAAGGTAATGAATTTTCAACTGTTGTTTAATTATAGTCCTTTTATCTGGAAAGTCTGGAGTCTGGATATTGAGCTTACATCTCTGCATGAAGATCATACAGCAAGGAAGCAACAGCAGTAACATTTGAGTTTAGATTTGTTTGACCTCAGTCATTCCACCATAAGGAGGGGGGATTAGACAGGAGTGCTGTGGTGGAGCTGGCCATAAATACAGGAATGTCCTTTGTATGTCTTACAAATTAAATTGTTTCCAATATTATATTAGGTTCACTGTAAAACACATACATATAGAAAAGTATGTGTATATAATTATAAAGTGAGCTCTGGTTATGAAACAGAACATTGCTGATATCTTAGAAGCTCTGTGTATCCTGTATTTTCTTCCAGAAGTAACCTACTCCCTGTATTTTGTGTTTTTTCCTTTTTATCCTCTTTATAAATTTACCCTTTATGTATGCCTTCCTAAATTGCATATTGATTGAGTTTTATCTGTTTTCAAACATCAGGCAAATAGAATCATACGGTCTGTATTCTTTATGACTTTCTTCTTTTGTTCAACATTATGTTTATTATATTCACCTATATTGACACAATTAGCTGTAGTTTTGATTTTTCTGTTTTAGTGTACTAATTTTACATGCTGTGTAACAAATTACGACAAATTTGGTGGTTTAAAACCATTACACATTTATTATCTCACATTTTTCGAGAGTCCAGATGTGCCATAACTGGATCTTCTGTTCAGGTTCACACAAGGCTGCGGTTAAGTAATCAGCCAGGCTACATTCTCATCTGGATGCTTAACTGGGGACGAATCAGCTTCCAACCTTATTTAGGTTGTTGGCAGATTTTTTTTTCCAGCTTTAAAACTCATGGCAGGTTGCTTTTTCAAAGCCAGCAAGAGAGAGGAATAGCTGTATATTATGGCCTGTCCAGAAAGCAACCAGCTATGTACTATAAAACAAAAAGACATTTATTGAAGAAGATACAAAAAACACTGTACATTTGACAATGACACCTCAGTCCCCTTCAAAGTAGGCACCTTGGGACCTCACATGGTTTTCTCAGTGACGCTTCCACTGTACAAAACACTCTGCAAAATCCTTTGTTGGAATCACCATAAGTTGGCCAACCGTATTTTCCTGAATCTCATTGGTGGTCTGAAATCTCTTTCCTTTCAAAGGTGATTTTAGTTTTGGGAAAAAGCAGAAGTCACAGAATAGCAAATCTGGGTTGTAGCGGGGCTGAGTCATCTGGGTGATTTGATGTTTTGCCAAAAAACTCTGCACGAGACATGATGCATGAGACAGGGCATTGTTGTGATAAAGCTGCCAATCACCAGATGCCTATAACTACAGCTGTTTTTGTCATATTCCATCCCTCAACCAATGAAAAACATTGAGGTAGTACTCCTTATTAATTGTTTGGCCTGGAGGCGTGTGATTGTAATGGACAACACCTTCCCAATCAAAAAACGCAGTTACCATGGTCTTGACTTTTTTGGGCTTTCTTCAGGTGTGGAGAACACAGTGACTTCATTGGGATGGCTAGGTCTTTGTTTCCAGATCATGGCTATAGACCAACAATTCTCTGGTTATGATCGTCTTGAGAATATCTGGTTCATTGGTAGCAGTTTGAATCAAGTTATTAGCAACTGCAGCACAATGTTCCTTCTGCTCTGGTAGCAGAAGCCATGGAACGCATTTTGCCACATGTTTTGTGCCATGGTCTTGCGTCAAAATCTTGGACACAGTAGTTTTGGGAATCCCCAGATCAGCTTGTAGTTCTCCCACTGTCAGTTGTAGATCTTTGTTGATTGCAGTCTGTACACATTAAACATTCTCAGGTATTTTGCTTGTTGCAGGCCTTCCAGAACATGGATCACTTTCAAGAGATTCTCAACCACTTTTGAAGCATTTGTGCCACACTTGTATTTGCACTGCACTCATTGAATCATCCCCAAAAGCCTTCTGAATTATCCAAATAGTTTCCCCAGGGTAATGTTCAAGTTTATCACGAAATTTGATGCAGATTCATTGTTCTACTTGCTTAGTCATTCTGAATGCGATGGTACACATGCTCACTCAAAGGGGTATCTTGCCCCCACCAACTAGTACAATGAGGTTGTCATCGTTCACACACGTGCATTCCAGTCCACTCTCCTTGGCTTCCAGGTTGATGTCACATAAGCAGTTCTCGTTATATTAACAATGGCTGGACTTTTTCTGGACAGATCTCCAGCTAAAACAGATCTCCAGATATACACGTGTGTGTGTGTATATATATATTAGATAAATAGTCATAGATATATTTCTCTGTGTGTGTATGTATATATACACATATATGCATAAATGTATGGAGTGAGAGACATGCACATGCAATATGAGGGTGATATCCCATCACTTTTGCCATATACATAACCTAAACAAGAGTTATATCCCATGACCTTTGTCACATGCTATTTGTTAGAAGCAGGTCTAGGTTTGTCATAGGTTCTGCCTATTTTCAAAGAGATTATACAGAGAATAACATCAGGATAGAGATCATAAGGGCCTACTTAAAATTCTGCTTACCACAGTAATAACTTAGTATTTCATTATATGTATAAGTCACAATTTATTATAGCTTGTCATCCAGTCTACCACTGGTGAACATTTAGATTGTTTCTAGTTTGGGGATCTGATGGATAATATTATGTGTTAACTTGGCTGGGCCATCATGACCAATATTTGAATGTTTCTGTGTGGGTGTTTTTGGATGAGATTTAAATTTAAATTGGCAGACTTTGAGTAAAGCAGATTGTCCTCCACAATGTAAGTAGATTTCATCAAATCAGTTGAAAATCTAAATAAAACAGAGGACTGACCTCCCCTGAGCACCAGGAAATTTGGTCAGTAGTTTGTATTTGGACTTCATATGCAAGATTGCCTTTGGACTCAAAATGTAGCTCTTTCATGAGTCTCCAGCCTGCTGGCCTCCCCCATAAGATTTTGGACTCATCAAACCTCCACAATGGCATGAGCCAATTCCTTAAAATTCTCTCTCTCTCCCCCAACCCCCAAACCCCTTATTTGTTCTGTTTCTCTGGGGAAACTTGACTAATACAAGGGCTATTGTTAACAATGCTTCCATGAATGTTCTATGTATCTCCTGATGAACAGGAGAAAGTTACTGGGGTACATACATAGAAGTGGCATTCCTGGGTTGTAAATTAGGACTCTTTATGATTATAAAGTAGGGTCAAACTATTTTTCAAAGTTTTCATGCCCATTTATACTCTCATCAGATGCTTTGGGTAGTATGGACATTTTAATGATGTTAATTCTTCCTATCCATGAACACAGTATCTGCTTCCACTTATTTATATCTTCTATTTCTTTCTTCAGTGTCTTATAATTTTCCAAGTACAGGTCTCTTACATCCTTGGTAAGATTTATTCCTAGATATTTTATTCTTTTTGAAGCAACTGTAAATGGGATTGTTTCTTTAATATCTCTTTCTGTTAGTTCATTATTGGCATATAAAAATGTAATTGATTTCTGGATATTAATTTTGTATCCTGCTACTTTGCTGAAGTTATCAGTTCTAGCAGTTTCTGGGTAGAATATTTGGGTTCTCTATGTACAGTATCATGTGATCTGCAAATAATAACAGTTTTCCTCTTTCCTTTCCAATTTGGTTGCTTTTTATTTCTTCTTATCTAATTGCTGTGGCTAGGACTTCCAGTATTATGTTCAATAAGAGGAGAAAGCTGGCATCCTTGTGTTGTTGCTGATCTTAAGGGGAACACTTGTAGTTTTTGCCCTTTGAATATGATTCTGGCAGTGGGTTTGTCATACATGGCCTTTGTATGTTTAGGTATGTTCCCACTGATCCCACTTTGCTGAGAGATTTTTTTAATCATAAATGGGTGTTGGATTTTATCAATGCTTTTTCTGCATCTATTGATATGATCATGTGGTTTTTATCCTTCATTTTTTATGTGAAGAATCACATTTATTGATTTGTAAATGTTGTACCAACCTTGCATTCCTGGGATAAATCCCACTCGATCGTGGTATATGATTTTTTGATGCATTGCTGTATTTGGTTTGCTAATATTTTGTTAAGAATTTTAGCATCTATGTTCATCAGGATATTGGCCTATAATTTTCTTTCTTTTAGTGTCTTTGTCTGGCTTTGGAATTAGAATAATTCTGGCCTCATAAAATGAGTTTGGGAGCCTTCCCTCCTCCTGAATTTTATGAAACAGAGAAGGAGAGGTGTTAACTCTTCTCGACTGTTTGGTAAAATTCACCTGTGAAGCCATTCAGTCCAGGGCTTCTGTTTGTTGGGAGCTTTTTGATTACTGCTTCAATTTCACTAAGTGTAATCTGTCTATTCAGAATCTCTGATTTTTTCTGATATAGTTTTGGAATATTTTATGATTCTAGGAATTTATCCATGTTATCCAGGTTGTCCAGTTTGTTTGCATATATTTGTTCATAATAGTTTCTTATAATCCTTTGTATTTCTTTGGTGTCAGTTGTTATTTCTCTCTTTTATTTTTAATTTTTATTTATTTGGGGACTTTTTCTTTTTTCTTGGTGAGCCTGGTTAAAGGTTTATCAATATTGTTTATCTTTTTAAAGAACCAGCTCCTAGATCCACTGATCTTTTGTACCATTTGTTTTAGGCTCCATTTAATTTGTTTCTGTGCCAGTCTTTATTATTTCCTTTCTTCTATTCACTTTGGGCTTTGTTTGTTGTTCTTTTTCAAGCTCTTTTAAGTGTAAAGTTAAATTGTTTATTTGAGCTTTTTCTTGTTTTTTGATATTGGCCTGTAATGCTATGAATTTCCCTCTTTGGATTGCTTTCCCAGTGTCCAACAGATTTTGGATTGTTGTGTCCTCATTTTCATTTGTATCAAGGTATGTTTTGATTTCTTTCTTGATCTCATTGTCAATCCATTCATTGTTTAATAACATGTTATTTAGTTCCCATGGTTTGCATGTTTTTCAGTGTTCTTCTGACTGATTTCTCAATATGTTCCATGTGCACTTGAAAAGTATGTATATTCTGCTTTGGTATGAAATGCTCTGAAGATATCAATTAAATCCACTTGATCTAGTGTGTCATTTAAGGCCACTATGTCCTTGTTGATTTTCTGCCTGGAAGATTTATCCACTGAAGTCAATGGGGTGTTAAAATCCCTTACTATTACTGTATTTCTGTTGATCTCTCCCTTTATGTCCATCAAGATTTGCTTCACATATTTAGGTGCTCCTATGTTGGGTATGTAAATGTTTAATAGTGTTATATCCTCTTGTTGGATTGTTTACTTTATCATTATGTAATGTCCTTCTTTGTCTCTTACTATAGCCTTGGTGTTAAAGTCTATTTTGTCAGATGTAAGTACTGCTACATTATCTTTTATTTTATTTTCTATTTGCATGAAATATCTTTTTCCATCCTTTTATTTTTAGTCTGTGTGTATCTTTCAATCTGAGATGGGTCTCTTGGAGGCAGCATATATATTGGTCTTGTTTTGTTATCCATTCAGCTACCCTATGTCTCTTGGTTAGAGCATTTAAGTTATTTACATTTAAGGTGATTATTGATAGATGCATATTTAGATGCATAATTTTCCTTGTTGCTTTTTCTTTCTCTTTTTTTTTCTCCTTCTTCTTAAAGCAAGCCCTTTAACATCTGTTATAGTACTGATTCAGTGTTAACAAACTGCTTTAGCTTTTCCTTTTCTGGGAAGCTCCTTATTTCTCCTTCAATTTTAACTGATAGCCTTGCTGGGTAAAGTAGCCTTGGTTGTAGGTCCTTGCTTTTCATGGCCTTGAATATTTCATGTCACTCTCTTCTGGCCTGAAATTGTTTCTGTTGAGAAGTCACATGACAGTCTAATTTGGTGCTCCCTTGTATGTAACTGTTTGCCTTTCTCTTTAGGTGTTTAGGATTGTCTCCTTGTCTTTAAGCCTTGTCATTTTAATTATGATGTATCTCAGTGTAGGTCTCTTTGGGTCCAATTGTTTGGGAGTCTCTGCGCTTCATGGACTTGTGTGTTTTTTTCCTTCACCAGATTAGGCAAGTTTTTAGTCATTATTTCTTCAAATAGGTTCTTGATCTTTTGCTTTCTCTCTTCTCCTTCTGATATTCCCACAATGCAGATGTTGTTATGCTTGTGTTGTCTAAAATGTTTCTTAAGCTCCCTTCATTTTTTTTAAACAGATTTGTTGTTTAAAGGGGGTAAAAATGGGTGGCAGAGGAGGGGTTTTCTTACAGGCTTTTTCACAAGTATCACATTTTCTCTTTAAAAGGGAAGGATTTCAAAACAAACATGAGATAGCTTAAACAGAAATATTAATAAAAAGGAACTTCACAGAATTGTCAACAATATTAAGACAACAATGACTAACCAGTTTCACTACAGCATCTTTCCCTACTCCCACCCCTGAGTGTTGAGCTAGGCCTATAATAGGCTTTGTGTTCAGACAGAATTCAAAATCCCAGTGAAATCAACTGTGCCAAATACCTCAGGCATCTTCCCTCCTCCTATGTCCTCTGAGATCCCATAACTTGGGTTCTTATCAGAGGAAAAGGGCCAAAGTCATGAGGGGAAGGGACCCACACCAGTGTGGCCACCTCATTTTATTTATATAATTATATATTCACTATAAATGCTGATATTCTGGCAAAGTGTGACTTTGAAAAGAACTCATGCAGAGGCAGACAACATTGACATCCTGTAGGTGACTTCTCCTATTTCTTATGCCACATTCCAAGCCCCTCGGGTCCCCTATTCAAGGATAAATACTAGGTCCTCAAGGATGCCTTGGACCCACTTCTGAGGGTCAGTTAGTTCAGGTTCAGTCAGGTCCAGTTCTCCTTTTCCCTCCTGAAAGACCCGAGGGCCCTGGAAGCACTGAAGACCAAGCTGCTGACTGAAGTGAAGATACTCATTTCATTTCAAGAGCTTAGGCTAAGAAATGGTCATCACTGGTCAGGCTGGGTCTGGGTGAAAGGACAGAAAGACAGACAGGAAGAAATACTCTCCATGGGAGAAAAAGGGAAAAGGGAGAATAGAGAGAAGTGGGCATGCAGAGAACTTGTACAGGGGCTGGAGAAGGTGTGATTACTGTGAAGGTACCTGGGTCAGAGTGGCTCGTCAGAACCAGGTGAAGAGTCTGTGGCATGATGGAAACAGGAAGGAGCCCTTCCTTCCCTTCCCTCTTCACTGGTGGTTCTCAAGGGCTGGGATGTAAATCCAAATAGTACAACAGCCTGTCAAGGAGTGAGCTCTCCCTACACTAAAGCAAGGAAGTCTGATCCCAGCCCAGGACTCCATAGTGATGGCAACATTTAGGACAAGTGCTGAAGAACAGTAAGGGAGAGCAGCCTCTATGAGCCTACCTATAGGCTGCCTGCTGCTCTCCCTGGAAAGCCAGGGCCCTATCTTTGCTTGACTTTGCCAATCTCTTTTCAGTTCACGAAGGCATTTCTGGAGAGTTGCTTTCACGTTGGTAACTTAAACATGACAATCCTCATCAGCTGGTCACCTGAAGTTGGAGGGTCCACAGGATCCTCCATTTAGTCTTGTGCTGGTTCATCTTGGCCCAGAGCCTCTCTCCGCAAGGGATGAATCCAGTGGGGAATGTGGACACAACGATGCCTCATTTTTTTTTTTAATTCTGTTTTCTTTTTGCTGCTCTGCCTGGGTGTTCTTCCTACCTTGTCTTTTAAAGCACTGATTCAATCCTCTTCTTAATCTAACCTACTGTTTATTCTGTCCAATATATTATTTATTACAGATATTGCATACTTTAGTTCTAACTGGTCCTTTTTAATGGTTCTATATCTATTTTCATGCTGTTAAGTATCCTTATAATCATTACTCTAAACTCTGATAAATTGCTTGCTTCCATTTAATCTCATTCTTCTTCTGGAGAATTCCCTAGTTCTTTCATTTGGGGTCTGTTTCTTTGTCTTCCCACTTTGGCTGTTTCTTTATCTTTTCCACCTTAGTTGTTAATATAATCAGTGATATAGTCTCAAGCTGTAATTGGCTGTCTGGCTTAAGCCCCACAGGGTGGGACAGAGTAATTCCTGTTGGCAGGGGTACTGCTTCCCCTCAGGCTGATGCCACTTGGAGAAGATTGCTCTGCCTGAGAAAGATGGCTTTTGCAGTATGGGGAAATGACTCAGCACAGGGATTCTGGTAGCTGTTCCTTCAGTTCTCTCCCCAGAGCCACCAACACCAGACTCTCCTCAAGCATCTCTGCCCTACCTCTGCTTGAGCCCAGGATAAGTGGCTGCAAATGAAATTTTGTGCATTATCCCTTTAAGTGGCTCTCTGTATTTCCAGCCTGCATCTCTTCCTGCCAGACAGAAACCCTGCTGCTTTTCAGAGTGAGGTATTATCTGGGTTCCTTTCCAGCTCCAGTGCTGTAGGCTGGGGAGCTCAGCTTGGCATTTAGACCCCATACTTCTGAGGGGGGAACCCCAAAGCTGCTGAAATATCCCTCCAGAACCTCAGCTGCGGCCCATGGTAGCCCTGCTCCCTACCAGTCTCGTTGTGGTGAAGTAGTTTCTTCTGCATTTCCGTGGTTACAAAGCTTCTTTCCAGTTGGTTATTCAGGATGATTTCTCTACAATTTAGTTATAATTCCAGATTGGTCCTGGGAGGAGGTTAGTGTAGCTTCTACTCACTCCCCTACCATCTTGGAACACCCTCTTTTTCCCTTTAAATAAGTTTCAGGTATACAACACTATAATTTATACACTATAAAGCGATCAACTCCAAAAGTTTAGTTACTATCCATCACCACATGATTGACCCACATCACCCCTTATGCCCTACCCCCTTCCCTTTTGGTAACCACTAATCTGTTGAAAATGCATTTTCTTTAATTTGTGAATCAAATGTATTGGTAATATAAATAACAGAGAAGAAGATCTCACTCCTTCTGTTCAGTTTTATGGAAGTAAGTAGTCTTAGATCAGATTCCTTAGGAATAGAATTTGAGATAGGAATTTGAGGGCATGTTGTCTCTTGAGGGAGTACTCTCTGGAAAGAAACCTTTAAGAGAGCAAGAGGAACATGATAGAAAAGCAAGAAAAGCTTCCAAGTAAGGAACTGTTATTACCTAAAGTCTAGCACTGGCCCAACCTACAAAGGAGAGGGTTCTGAAATATAGAGCACTATGAACTTGTCCTCCCTTGTGGCAAGAAGGCTGGACTTTTGTGCCATCATGTTAATGGGCCCTTGGGTCATCTATGGAGAACATTTTATTTCCTGCATGAGTTGGTTCCCATTTGTTGATAGAAATTATCTGAGGAGGGCTAGCTTTAAACCATTACCTACCACCACTCACAGAAGCAGAGGTTGGTGCTTCAAACAAGTAAAGGGGATCTAGGCAGGGGCCATAGTATTAACTGCAACTGTGCCAGTAAACATACAGTGATAGGCAAATAAAATATAATTTGCAGCTGTGGAAAGTGCTTTAAATATTTAGTCAAATGTCTTTTTTGGGGATGTGGGTTGCCGTTTTATCTTCATAAGTATGGGAACTCACAAGTCCTTTTTTTCAATTATAGTTTACATTCAGTATTATTTGTATTACTTTCAGTATTTGTATAGTAGTTAAATAATCATGTACTTTATAAAGTATTCCCCCCAACATTTCTATTACCCACTGGGCACCATACATAGTTATTACAATATTATTGACTGTATTCCCTATGTTGTACTTTACATCTCCATGACTATCTTGTAACTACCAATCTGTATTTCTCAATCCCTTCAACTTTTTCACCCAGTCCCCCAACCCCCTTCTCCCTTCCCTCTGGCAACCATCAATATGAATATTTAATCATATGTCTTTTAATCACTAAAATAAACCTTTCTCAGAGGAATAATATCCTCATAGATAAATAAGGCTTAAAGTAATAAAGAAATAAAATACAAAGTTGGTGTATTAATCAGGATAGGCTAACCTATTTTAAAATTTAGTGGCTCTAAATATAGAACCAAAATATAATGGCTCTAAAGAAGTTTACTTCTGTCTGAACAATCCAGGTTGGTACAGAGAATGGAGAAACTAGAGGAAAAAGCTCTCTTCTACATGGTCATTCAGGAACCTGAGTTAATTATAGTTCTAACTCCTCAACATGTGTCTTTCAAGATTGCCATGAACATCAGCATCCAGTTGACTGGATGTATCACTTATCTATTCCTGCATAACAAACTTAGCAGCATAAAACAGCAATATAATATTTTTATCTCAGTTTCCGTGGGGCAGGAATTTCACAGTGGCTTAGCTGAATAACTATGGCTCAAGGTCTTTCAATGAGTTTGTCATTAGGCATCTGCTATAGTTAGAGTTATATGAAGGCTCTACTAAGACTGAAGTATTTGCTTCCAGTGTGGCTCACTTAGTACTAGTTTTGGGCAGGTTGCTTCAGTTGCTTGCCAGATAGACCTCTCTATGAGGCTGTTTGAATATCTTCATGACACAGAAGCCGGCTTGCCTGAAAGTGATCTAGAATTGCAAGATGAAAGCCACAATGTCTTTTATGACTTAGACTTGGCAATCACATCCCATAATTTCTGCAATATCTGATTAGTTATATATAGGTCAGGCATATGCAGTAGAGGAAATAATTACATAGGGACATAAATGCCAGGAGTCAAGCATCATTGGGGGCCATCTTGGAGACAGGCTATCAGCCTGGAGAAGCATGTATGAGAGGTTTTTATGGGCCAAAGAGGTTTTTACTCACATGACCATATCTAATAGCAGGAAAAGAAAGGTTATGTAGTAGAGCTGGCCAACCATGTATTTTTTATTATAGTAAAAGAAGTAGGGGTAGATATTTAGATGAGCATCTGGCAGGTTCTACAACAATTGGGAATGAATTAGAAAGAGAAAACATTCAAGAGGTGAGTAACTAAAATAAAACAACAAAAGCAGATCTTAGTGAGCAAATTTCCAGCTACGTAGATCATGCCAACGTAATGCTTAAATTTTTTTTCTGATTTCATGAAATCGTTCTTGCCAACAGCATCTCACAGGCAAACACTTTTAAATTCCAATAGGTTGTTTTAAAAGCTAACATCCTAGTCTTGGCTATAACAAATGTTTTCAATTTAAGTAACTGACTTAAAAAAGTTCAAAAATTATTAATGTTAATTAGTGAAACTCAAGATACACACACAACAGGGAAAAATACAATTTGTCTGCACACTCATTAACTAGAAAACATAGTAATTAAAAAGCAAAATATCCTACCCCTTCTTTGAGAATTTCCCTTGGAGAAATGTTTCCTATGCACTGATTTAGGTCACAGACAAGATAATTCCCAATGCATTTCCTGTAAAAAAAAAAAACAGTAAAATCTCAGATAGAAGATTAAGTATTCAATTGCAAGGCATTTTCAATTAGCTTTGCTTAATGAGGAAGAAATAATCTCTTAGTTGCAATGTGAACCTTAAGTGGGGGAAATTTTTCTTTCCAATTTGTCCCAAACATTTTTTTTTTGGCTTTGTGTTATATTCTGCATTTATGAACTGGAATCCAGAATGTTATTGATTTGTTCTAAATATTTCACAGCTCAGAACTAGTTTTTTCTGTATCTCCACTGAGGATAGCATATATTCATTTTTAAAAACTTAAGCTTGCTTGGTTGGAAGGACAGAAGCAGAGCTTTGTAAAACTTGTATATTCTCTAAATTGTTGCATGCTGCCTTCTTACTATAATAATTTAAGGAGACTTTTGCTTCATTTCAGGGTCCATCGGTCCTTTATAATAGAGAATTATATAAATCTGATGGCAAAATTCTTGTCACTGATTACCATCACTCTGTGACATCTTGATTTATGATAAAAATTATGCAAATATACTTTATACATTTTTCAAAAGAATTTAATAATTTTGACCTGAAACAAGGAGGCTGTGGTAGGAGTAGAATGCACACAGGACATAAAGCTTGGAATCTTGACTATTGCCATTAGGTAGGAAATCTTAGGGAAGTTATTTTGTCTTCTTGAATTTAAGATTCTGTATCTAAAACAGGATTACTAACTTCCTTTCTAAAGTTCTGTGTGGATTAAAAGAGGGACAACTATGTGAAAACATTTGGCAAACATTTATACCATACATAAAGGTTTTAGTTTTTGGCCTTGTAATAGAATTTCACAGATAGGAATATCTAAACAGAGAAGTCAAAGTGGCCTGCCTAAGATCCTGTATCTAAGAACATTTCCTAGTGTACTTACCACTATACTACACTCATTCCAAAGTCTTTTGCAGAGGGCCTATGCCCAATAAGTTGCAGCAGGATGGGTATGGGACCTAACTGGTTGCGTATATATATATATATATATATATATATATATATATATATATATATATGCAGTATAAGTTAGGGGTAGTGCAGTGTGAACTATTTTGTGCTCAGTTCAGAACACAGAGGAAAAGGTTAATTTTAAATAGGTATGTATATGTGTATATGTATTTGTATATGTGTTTATATATGTGTATATATTGGGGGGGAGATGGAAATAGAAAGAGAGAGAGAGAGAGAGAATGAATTTTGGGGTAAGGGGAGGGAAAGGAAGAAATTTTGGAGTAATTAGATCAGATGAGCTTTGGTTATCTTGTTTAAGAATACAAATGACCTGGCCAGAAACTCCTGAACAGGAGCAAGGAGTTATCTTTTTAGACCGATGGTTCTCAAAGTGTAGTTCCCAGCCGGCAAAATCAACAGCACCTTGGAACTTGTCAGAAATGCAAATTATCAGATTCTACCTTTGACCTTAAGACAAACAGAAACTGTGGGTGTAAGGCCTAGCAAATTATGAAGACCCCTCACAGCCTGGGTCCCTAAGTTAGGACACGAAGATGTTTCCTTTGGTCAACCCACAATGTAGCACATTTGAAAAAAAAGCTGTGTTTCAAGCCACTGAGATATTTGTTTGTTATGCTGTATAATTTATATTGATATAGTAGAGGTACTGATGCAGAAATTGGTAGCAGGAGTGAGGTCCTACTACAATAAAAAGTCTAATATATATTATATATAGGCATTGGCTAAAATATATATTATATATAATATATATTATAAAAATATATATTATATATAATATATATTATAAAAATATATATTATATATAATATATATTATAAAAATATAAAACATATTTATTATAAAATATATATTACATATAAAATATGTAATATATATATTTATATATTATATATGCATTGGCTAAAATACGTGGAAGTAAGTGCAGTGTGGTAAAGGAACTATTATCAGTCTGAAAAGATACGATTCATGTTATGCAATGGTGAAATCTTTGATAAAGCCGTCACCTGAGGTCACATGGGAGGTAGATTATAACCAAGGAAACTGACAGCTCTGGGGAAAGGTATTGGACAATGAAATGTTAGCAGTGTTTGTGTTTAGCAAGATACTGAAGAAAGAGATGATATCAGGAAAGAATTGAGTGGTTCAAACAGGAAAAAAGGAGAACAGAGAAAGTTTATTAATTCAGAGACTTATAGCATTAGAAGACTCAGTTGCTCCTCAACAACATCAAAATAAAAGGTAAAATTGAGAAAGGCTTTGAATAATAAAAGTCGTTAAAACATTCTTGTGACAATGATCCCATTAGAATTTGGCCAATGTATACATTGCTAATTTCTGAATCAATAAAGTGTCTCAGAATAAAGACCCAAGTAAGTCTGAGGCACCCAGAAAATCCTTTCAATTGGTCAGCATGGCTCAAGGAAAGGAGAGACTGCAATAATTGAAAGAAGAGTAGACTTTTTTTTTTCCTTGTAGAATGTGGCTATAAACAGAACTCAGCAGCCCCGCACCATTTCATTAACAAGAGTTTCTGTAAGAAAGGGGACTAGGAATAGTTTAGCACAAGTGCCCTCCAGGGAGGCCACAAGTGACTGCTCTGTGACAGAAAAACAGAATGAAAGAAAATTACATTACATGATTGTTGAGGCCCACAATCATGAGGGCCTCAACAAAAGTTCACCTTTTCCCCTGTCAAAAAAATATGACAGATTAGCTTGTGAAATGTGTGTTTTATGGTAAGCAAAAGAGGTTCTGTAGTTTTCAAGAAACCCCTAGATTCTTAAAGTGACCCATCAGTGGGCAAGAGGCAAGCTATGAATGCTGGAGTGGAGTTATCAAAGCTAATGAGGTGTGAGTTTCGGGACCACTCACTAACATAGGCCTCCTCTAATGTCTTATGAAGAAACCTAGCAATATTATATTTATAATTTTTTAAAGGGTTCCCCCCATGTTATACAAGCTTCAGGCCCAAGAACCTGATTCTATGTAGAATGACATGGAAAGCATTGTGAGCCAGGTACAGGACTTTTATAATAGGAAGTTAATCCTTCCCTGCCTACATAACTGTAGGGCCCAGAACAAAATGAAAATGGGTTCTTTGTTGGAAAAACAGAAAGTATGTGTTGTTAATGGGACTAAATTTTAAATCTTTCTCTTTTCTCCCACTTTCTCTCTCTCAACCTGTCAGTGTCTTTAAATTTTTTTTAAATTGACTTTTGAGAGAGGAAGGAAGAGAGAGAAGAGAGCAAGAGAAAGAGAGAAATATCAATTTGTTGTTCCACTTATTTATGCATTCATTGGTTGATTCTTGTATGAGCCCTGACCATGGATCAAACTCTCAACCTTGGTGTATCAGGAGTACATTCTAACCAGATAATAGCCAGTAAATAAGGCATTTTGGTTTGAATCAATGCTCAACTCTATAAGAACCACATGAAACAATGAAAAATAGCACGTAATTGTGGAAAGCTTCATCCGTTCGCTGAGTTTCTTCATTGTGCCAGACATATTATATATGCTGGGTGTTCAGCATGACAAACAGGCTCTTGATACCCTGAAGCTCACCTTTGTCTTCTGATACAGCTTTTCAGGCTTGAAACATGATCATCTACATAATTAATGTGATTATTAGGCCATAAATTTTTGAGTAGGAGAGGGTGTCAAATTCATCTCTATATTTCTAGCACCCAATCTCCTGACTGACACATAGAAGATACTCAAAAAGACATTTGTTGACTGAATAAATAAATTCATTTCCAGTGAAAATAGCATAGCTTGAGAAAATGACTCAGAATGAATATATTGTTAATTTACTATGACTAAAACTTCATGAAAGCAAAATATATCTCATATATTCTGAAATGTAACAACAAAAAGTATCTTGATGAATGAAGTTACATAGAAAATTTGCCTTATAAAGAATGTATTCAGAGATTAATCATGAGTTATTTTTATTTTCTTTCATTATAACTATTCCTCTGTGCCAACAATTTGATGCTACATCTGGCTTCAAATGATACCAAGTGTGGGGGTATATGGGAGGTACAGCTGGCCACATCTTCAGCGAGTTCTATGATCTAGGTGATGAACAACTAAAATTCGTAGGCTTTTCTTGTGAGAGAAATTCTATGTTTCTGAGATTAATTATGATTTTTAAAATATTTTATTTATTTATTTTTAGACAGAGGGGAAGGGAGGGAGAAAGAGAGGGAGAGAAACATCAATGCGTGGTTGCCTCTCACGCGTCCCCTACTGGGGACCCGGCCACAACCCAGGCATGTGCCCCGACTGGGAATTGAACCAGCAACCCTTTGGTTGGCAGGCCAGCACTCAATCTACTGAGCCACACTAGCCAGGGCAATTGTTATTATTTTTTATGAAGGTAAAATTCACATAACATATATAGTATACAATTCGATGACATTTAAGTGTATTTGCAATGTTGGGCAACCATCACATCTATCTAGTTCCAAAATATTTTCATCATCCCCAATCAAAACCCCTTATGCATTAAACAGTCACCCTGAGAATTTTTAAATCTTTGGCTCCGTGTAGTAAGTACGAATGTTACAGCTCTGTAAAGAGAAACAACATGGAAATTACTGTCCTCCAAATAAGTAAAAATAGTGATTTAATAATAGGGTTTAAAGGGCCAGCAGGGGCCAGCCTATGATCCCAGGAGTGATGTTCTCCTGACCTCTGATTTGAACGTGAGAGCATGAATCTGCCCTCCGGGGGGTAGCAGTCATATCTCTGCACAGACCTGACAGCCTCTAAGAAGGCTGCCTGGGTGATCCTAGAAGATCAAAATGAAAAGCTGAGTTTTCAAGAATATTCAAGGTTTTCAGCCATAGTGATTCTGAATTATCAATAACCTGACAATCAGGAGATGTGGTAAGTGGTTAAAAAGAAAACTGTGAATTCAAAGTTTACAAATGGGTTGGAATGAGAAAAAAGTCACAGACATTACACCAACAAATTCTAGGAATTGTCTCTTTAAAGCCTTGACTCTGTTGATGAAGAATGTGTGCTGGTGCAGGGACTCACGTATTTAGGGGAAGCTACCAAAAGACCTCATGGAGAGAAAAATCCACCCTAAGGGAAGAGCTTGGAGGAAGAGATTGGGTCAGAAACAAAGCCTGAGTCACCAGAAGGGCATGGTTTTTCTGATTCTAGTGTTATATTTGTCATTCAGATTACTCTCCTAGCCCAGATTCTCTTGAGGTTCATGTTGGGATAGGACAGGGTGGGGGACATGGTGAGTAAAAAGTGGAAAATTACAAGAACTGCTTAGCTAAAAAGGAGGAGTCCTAAACTAGGCCAAGGCAGCTCATCCATTTGGAAAAAAAAAAAGTAGGAAGAACTAAGTGCAGGGCATTTGTTAGACATGAAGGATATAATGCTAAATAGTCCCTGACCTCAAGAAGTTAATAATCTGGGTAGATATTTAAAATCAAACTACATAAATGCTGATTATAATAAAGGGTACAAAGGAATAGCTCAGTAGGCCATAGCAGTATTTAATAGAGGAATCTAACCAGGTCTGGAAGACTTCCCTGAGGAAGCAACATTTCAGCTGAATCCTGAAGGATAAGGAGTTGGGAAGAGTGTGCAAATGTTTCTGAGGTGGGAGGAGCTTGAGTTTGAAGCCAGTGTGCTCAAGTACAAGGCTTGAAGAGAGAAGCAGGGGGCACAGTTTATGAAGGAGCTGGCTACTTCCCTGCACTTGCAGTGAGTATCCTGCTACAAAAGCATCCAGCTCTAGGCAGGGCAGAGAGTCCCTCCTAGTTGTAAGACTGTGGGGTGTTATCCGAACTAGGGCCTTGAAAATCTTGGTAAAAGGATTTGGCAGGTGCCCAGGTTTTAAATTCAGCTAAATGCATTAGGCCATTAGTTTGTCCTCTGTACATGCCTCAGGCTCCTATGTAACATTGTGTCCTAATGATGTAGATTCAATCTCTTGAGGAAATTCCAGGATTATTCTAGAATCTTGATCAAGTCTCGTAGCAGGACCTAAAACTAAGGCACGTGGTGCTGGCAAGTTAAACTTTTGGCTCAGTGCAGAGGCACATATGTTTGTCCATCTGCATGAGAAACTCTTACAATATTAACTCCTCTGTGGTAGGAAGGGTGTAGCCATGTTTGTGCTTTCCCTCGCAGAAAAGGTTCCCCAGCAATGAACAGCCTATAGAGTCATAACTCTTAGCTACATCAGGACCAAGTTTCCTAACAGGTATTTGGTTAGAAATACTATGGGCAGGAACAGGATCCCTAGCCACCCTTTGCTTCAGGAGGCTATGAAAGTTGTCCACCTTATTTGGAGTAGTATTCTGGTACCTGGAACATGCACACTACATGACAGAGAGTCAATAAATAAATGTCTTTATAATGACTGAGTGGAGGCTCAGCACAGGGCAGGCAGTTCTGCCAAAGCACTTCCCAGATAACTCAGAAGATTAGTTTTCTCTGCTCACTAGAGGTGAGATGTGAGAAAACAGCAGCCAAAGCAGTGATTCTAAGCTTTGCTTGCACATAATGGACAATTTAAAAATACATATAGTTTTATTTCAGATATGTTTTTAAAAGTACATTTATAGCCCTGGCTGGTGTGGCTCAGTGGATTGAGCGCTGGCCCGCAACCAAAGTGCCGTTTTGATTCCCAGTCAGGGCGCATGCCTGGGTTGCAGGCCAGGTACCCAGTAGGGAGCACACGAGAGGCAAGCACACATTGATTTTTCTCTCCCTCTCTTTCTCCCTTCCCTCCCCTCTCTCTAAAAATAAATAAATAAAATCTTTTTTTTTAAAGTACATTTATAAAGAAATTAGGCTAAAAGTAAATATGCCCAAATATTAATTTTGACAGTGAGATTATGTAGAGTTATTATCTTATTCTGTAGGAATGTTACTTAAGGAAAAAGAAAACCATCTTTACTGAGATATAATTGCCATGCAATGAACTTCATATATTTAAAATGTCAATGATAAGTTTTAACATATTAATATACCTCTGAAACTACCACCAGAATCAAGATAATGAACAGATGGATCACCCACAAAAGTTTCCTCATGTCCCTTTGTAATACTACCCTTCTGTCCTGCCCTTATCCCATTCCCAGGCAACAAGTGATCTGTTTCCTATCATTATAGATTAGTTTGTGTTCTCTAGCATTTTATATAAATGGAATTATAAAGCATATATTCTTTCTGTCTGGATTTTTTTCACTCAACATAATTATTTTGAGATTCATTCATGTTGTTGTGTGTGCCAGTAGTTGACTCCTTTTATATCTGTTGATGGACATTTGGATTGCTTCCAATATTTAGTTATTACAAATACACCTACTATGATCATTCATGTTCAAACCTTTGTGTGGATGTATGTTTTCATTTATTTTGGGTAAATACCTATGAGTTGAATGTAAATACCTAGGTAGACGTATGGCTTAAATTTTAAAGAAACTGCCAAACTGTTTTCAAAAATGGCTGTCATATTTTATATTCCCACCAGCAGTGCATGAGAGTTCTAGTTGTTTCATATCTTCTCCAATATTTGGTATGTTTAGTCTTTTTAATTTTAAACATTCTAGTAGATGTCACTGTGGTATTAATCTGCATTTGTCTAATAACTACTGATGATGAGCATCTTTTCATGTATTTATTTGTCATCTGAGTATCTTTGGTGAAAGGTCTGTTCAAATATTTTGTCCATGTTTCCATTTGTGTATGTGTGTTCTTATACTGAGTTTCAAGAGATCTTTATGTATTCTGGATATAAGTCTTTTACCTAATATGTGATTTGCAAATATTTTCTATTGGTGTATGGCTTGTCTTTTCATTCTCTTCATAGTGTCCTTTGAAGAACAGAAGTTCTGAATTAGATGACGTCCAATTTATCAAAACAAAATTAGGAGTAACCTTTTGAGGTGGCATCTAAAGAATCTTTTACTAACCAAGGTCCCGGGGATTTTTCCTTTCTTTTTCCTTATTTAAGTTTTATAGTTTTAGGTTCTATATTTAGGCCTATGATCCATTTTGAATTAATTTTTTATGGTGAGAGGTAAAAAGTTTATTTTTGCATATAAATGTCCCATTGTTTCAGCACCATTTGTGGAAAACCAAAACAAAACTATACTTTTTTTTTTTCATCCTCATCCGAGGATTTTTTCCCATTGCTTTTAGAGAGAGAGGAAGGGAGAGAGAGAAACATCAATGTGAAAGAGAAACATCAATTGGTTATCTCCCAGATGTGCCCAGACCAGGGATGGAGTCTACTACCTAGGTACGTGCCCTGACTGGGAATTAAACCCTCAACATTTTGGTGATGGGATGATGCTCCAATAAACTGAGTGACACTGACCAGGGCACAACTATACATACTTTCTTTACTTTCCTTGTCCCTTTGTTGAAATCAAGGGACCAAGTGTATGTAGACTTGTTCCTGGAGTCTATGCTGTTCCACTGAACTACCTCAATACCTGACTATTTCGATACCAATATCTTTATCATTAAGTCATGTATTCTGTGTCCTCCCTACTTTGTCCTTTTTTTTCTCTCAAAATTGTTTTGACTACTATAGATTCTCAGCATTTTCATATGAATTTTAAAATTGACTTGACAATTTCTACAAAATATCTTCTGAGATTTTGATGGAGGTCTCATTGAAT
Source organism: Pteronotus mesoamericanus (assembly GCF_021234165.1). Lineage (NCBI taxonomy): Eukaryota > Metazoa > Chordata > Mammalia > Chiroptera > Mormoopidae > Pteronotus > Pteronotus mesoamericanus. The sequence continues at coordinate 7,011,419 of NW_026555295.1, read as the reverse complement.
CTATAGATCAATTTGGGGAGAAATGGCATCTTAAAAATATCAAGTCTCCAATCACTAGGATGCTTTAAAAAAATACTGATGCTTGACTATTCCAGACCAATTAAACCAGAATCTCTGGGGATGGGATATGATTATCATTATTTTCTAAGAAATTTCACAGGTGATTTTATTGTGCACCTAGGGTAGGAAACACTAAGTCCCAGCATACCTGTTAGTGGGCTTGTGATCACTTAATGCTCCTATGGGGACTAAGTAGTGATGAATAACACAAAAATGATTATGCTGAATTTAAAGAAAAATTTTCAAGGAGACAGATATTTGAAGGGGTATCATGTGAAAGAGAAATGCAATTCTTCCTAATCCAACAGAAAGAAACTTCAGGGAGTCAGACATCATATCCACCCAAGGAGATGCCTTCCAATAGTCAGTGATGTCCTCAGAAACACTGGACTTCCTGGGAGAGCGGATCACTCTAGTTCTATAGACTGGGCAAGGACTTGGTGGAATCTATATATTCTGCATTCACTAGGGGCCTACTATGTACTAACAAAAAAGTTCAGAGGCTTTTCAGCATCAGCAGAATTCTTGGAAAAATGGTTAGCTTAACTGTTCTGAGTTTCTGAGTCTATGAGATGCTTCAATAATTTTCATGAAATGACTGCATTACACTGTTGGGTCACAAGTATAGATTTTGTTATAATCTATATCCCAGAGTCGATGGAGAGAAAATGAAATAAATTGCTGATGGTTAACTAATGGTGTGAAGGATAAGAACATACAGGGGTATACAGTATTATGGGGTAGGGACAATAGAAATGGTCATAATGGAGCAATTTCACTGGGAAATGGAGGCTTAGAACTATGAAACTTCAGTGGGTAGAATCAATTTCTTGTGCAGGTCACTTGAGCAGCATAATGATAATGTGCTGTAAAGTTTATATGGAGGTAAAGTAACAGGTAAAATGTTTGACAGATTTAAAAATACAATGGTTTTCTTTAAGGACACATGGAATGTTGACTAAAGTTGACCATTTTATAGACCACAGAGTCTAAAAACTTTTCAAAAATTGACACTACATAGACCATGTTCTCTGATTACAAAGGAATTAAGCTAGAAATCAATACTAAAAAAGATAATTAGAAAATTTCTAAGTGTTTGGAAATTACATAATATACTCCTTAATAATCTATAGGTCTAAGAAGAAAACAATAAAAATTGGAAACTATTTTGAACTGAAAGGAATATTTTGTTTCATATTATGAAAATAAACCAAAATCAAACTGAGGTACAACTTAAGTTGTGCTCAGAGGAATATTTGTAGCCTAAATAAATATATTTTTTAACAAGGAAAGGCTGAGAAAATCATTTTAAGAAGTTAGGAAAAGAATACCAACTTAAACCTAAAGGAAGTGTTACAATGAATCATATGAAATTATTTGTATTCAGCCATTTTTCTTATAAAAACGGCAATTTCAGTTTGTTCATTCAATGTAATAAAATAAATAAAATCATGAAAACCCAAAATTTGTTATAATGAAATAGAAAACAAAGTTGGTTCTTTATGAAGATTAATACAGAGATTCTTAAAATGTATTCTGAGGACCCTTGGATGACCCAAGGGGTCCACAAGGCCAAAACTGTCTTCATTACCATCATCATAATCATCATACATTATTTTCCTTTTTTGTACTTATCTCACAAGTATACAGTAGAGTTTTCCAGAGGCCACATGACAATATTGCAACAGATCAAAAGCCAAAGCAGATAAGAGAATCCGGTTGTCTTCTACTAAGTTTGATATTAAAGATCTTAAATATAATACAATATTATTTTTCTCAGATTTTGTTTTTAAAATACTGTTATTTTCATTAAAACAGAGATATTTTAATAACACTTATTTTGTTAAAATGTAATGGGTTTTAAATTAATAGGTTTTAGAATTTTTACAATTTTAATTTCTAATATGATAAACATTGATTCTTACAGCCAACACAAACAAAAGTTCTTTAAGGGCCTCAATAGTTTTTAAGAATGTAAAGGATCCTGGATCCAAGATGGCTTCAGAATAACTAGAAGTTCCATCCACTTGCTCCCAGACCCAGACCAGTCTTGCAGCTAAACCATAGAGCAACCAACTCGAAAACCCAACTGAGAGTGAGTGAGAGTGTGTATGTATGTGGACGAGTGTGTGCGGGGGGGTGTGTGTGAATGGGCAAGAGCCTGCCAGCCTGCCAGGCACTAGAGAGTGGGCAGCCCGGGCTCTCCTAGTAGAATAACTGCGGATGCCGCTGCCAAACCTGGCACCCCGGCTGTGCAGATTTGGGGTGGGAGCTATTTAGAGGATTTTAAAATATCATCTTAGGGAAGAAGCCTCTGGAGTACCTGTACCTCAGTGCCCAGACATGTTTCTGTACCCTCTGCCATGGCAGGGCCACGCACCCCGCTACTCCATGAGCCATGATCTGGGGACTGCACAACTTACTGTGGAAGGGGCAGTCGCCTCCCTGACTCTGGGCACCACAAGAACCACAAGCCGGACAGACTCTGACTGAGGAAGCTGTAGTTTGGCTCAGGAACCACAAGCTCCAGGAACAGAGAGAGACAGAGGGGCGGTGCTGGCTGCAGAAACAGCATGGCAGGAGCAGACCCACCCAAGGCTTAGATTCACTGGAGGGAGCAGTGAGAGCACCCTGCCACCACTCCATGTTATAGTATCACTGTGGGACCCTTCCCTGAGCCATCTGGGAGAGATCCATGGAGAAACTTTATCTAAAGCTGTCAGAGGCTCTGGCAGGCTATGGCCAATCCTGACAGAGAGACTTTGGGCTTTGGGGGGAGGGGGAAGGGCATGGAGAACAGGCCCCCCAGGGTTTGGTGCTGCAGTGAGGGGGCCACACAAGAAACTCTTTTAAAAGGGGAGTTGAGGTGAGGCTCCAGGCTCAGCAGGGAACTGGTGCTGCAACAGCTGTGTCAACAGAGAACTCAGAGGGGTACAGTCATGCTGAGGGAATAGGTGACCCAACACAACACGACTGATGAGCAGGGAACTGTGCAGGGTGAAGAGCTTGGGCCCAAGTTTCTGGTGGGAGTGATAGGCTGGGGAATGAATGGCCAGAAGCTGAATGCCTGGGGTTCACTGTGGCCAGGTCGGTCCCCTCACAAAGGCAGGCATGCCCAGCCCCCACCTGCGGGATTACAGGCTCTGCAGATCAGTGAGGCCAGGCTCAGTAGTCCCCTGCTGGGTGCATATATGCAGGAGAAAGCAAAAAGCTCTGAAAGGGCCCTTTGTACTGTTCCTCCGGCCCTGATCCACTGAAACCAGCATAGCAGAGAGATTAGAGACAGGCACAACAAGGGGTGTTCAGGGCTCTACCTAGCCTCTGCCTCTACACAGAGCTGCTGTTTGTGCCAAGCAGGAAAGAACTACCCCCTTTTACACGATTGTCCCTACAGGAAATGGACACCTAATTCACCAGAGACCGTACATTATTGGAAAGAACCTGGGACAGACCAAGTTGTGTGGTGAAGGGGTGAGGAAACACTCCCACCGTCTTCCCTGAAAACTGAACAGCACCTCCTGGGTGTGACACAAGGTTCCCACCCTCTCGATTACACCAGAGGCTCCCTCTAGAGACAGGTGGAGACAGTACTGGCAGTCCTATCCTGGCATTAAATGAACCACTCCTTGGCCCTGGGCTGAGGGAAAGCCAGCAGGGCAGAACAATGGGGATCCATTAAATATGAAGGAGACAGCCACAGACTGTGGATTGCTTGCAATCTCGAACAGGTTGCCTAGGATCAGACTAGGACACCATCTGACATTAGCAGTGGAGGATCCAGAAAGAGAAGACAGTGGTAAACACTGGATTCGATGGAGACAAATTCTACCATGGTCTTCTTTATTATTTGAATTATTTTCTCTCTTGAATAGCCTTTTAACATTCATTTCTTTTCTTTCAAGTTTGTGCCTATTATTTCACCAGTTCTTATTTCAAATCTCATATTTTGCTCCTTCCTTCTGTTACTCCATTTTACCTTCTTCCTTCCTATTCTTATTTTTGTTTTAAAGTTTATTTTTTCTCTGTCTATGACTTATTTCTATTTCTTATTTCTTAATATGGAATAGAGGGAGCATACCTCAACATAATAAAGGCCATATACTAGAAACCTACAGCCAACATCATACTCAATTGGATAGAACTAAAAGCTTTCTCCTTAAGGTCAGGAACAAGACAAGGGTGTCTACTTTCACCACTTTTATTCAACATTGCACTGGAAGTTCTAGCTACAGCAATCAGACAAGAAAAGGAAATAAAAGGCATCCAAGTTGGAAAGGAGGAAGTAAAACTGTCATCATTGCAGACAACATGATAGTGTACATAGAAAACCCTATATACTTCACCAAAAAATAAGTAAATTTGGCAAAATAGTGGGATTCAATGTCAATATTCAGAAATTAAGGGGATTTTTGTTCACCAACAATGAAATATCAGAAAAGAAACTAGGAAAAAAGTCCCATTTACTATAGCAACAAGAAAAATAAAGTACCTAGGAATAAATTCAACCGAGGTAAAAGACCTGTACTCAGAAAACTATAGAACACTGAAGAAAGAAATTAAGTAAGATACAAATAAATGGAGGCATATACCATCTTCATGGATTGGAAGAATTAACATCATTAAAATGTGCATATTACCTAAAGCAATGTATAGATTCAACGCAATCCCTATTAAAATACCAATGGCATATTTCACAGATCTAGAACAAATATTTCAAAAACTTTATGGAACTAAAAAAGACCCTGAATAGCCTCAGCAACCTTGAGAAAGAAGAACAAAGTTGGAGGGATCACAACACCTGATAACAAACTATATTACAAGACCACTGTAATTAAAACAGTCTGGTACTAGCATAAGAACAGACACATAGATCAATGGAAGAGAACAGAGAGCCCAGAAATAAACCCATATCTCTATGGTCAATTAATATTCGACAAAGGGGACAGGAGCATAAAATGGAGTAAAAATAGCCTCTTCAACAAATGGTGTTGGGAGATCTGGACAGGTACATGCGAAAAAATGAAACTTGACCACCAACTTACACCATACAGAAAAATAAACTTAAGATGGATAAAGGACTTAAATATGTCACAACACCATAAAAAGTATATGTTGTTTGATAATATTTATATGATATTCAAAAACAGGCAAAATTAATCTATTGAGTTAGAAGTCAGAGAATAATTACCATTTATTGAGCAGGAAGAGTGATGAGGAAGAGTACAAGAAGGGGATTTCTGAGGTGTAAATAACGGTCTATTTCTTAGATGTAGGTGGATGTGATGTGGATATGTTCCTTGTGTAAAAATTCATCAAGCTGAGCACTTAACAAATTTTGTACTTTCCTGTATATATATAGTACTTCAGTAAAATAACCCATAAAGATATTTGTACAAGATATTGAAGGAGAGAGTTCTTTTTTACTTGTAGAGACAAATAAATGATGGTTGAGTAAGAAGGCTTAGAGAATTTCAGGGCTGATGCAAAAATATTTTTGAGATAAATCAAACTGTGCCATTAGAGTGATCAAAATATAATTATATAATTTAGCTCAACATTATTATGAAAAAGAAAAAACTTTAAAATTTTATCATTTTGTTTTAGCATTAGAAACTGATAAAAATATGAACATTGTTTAGAAAATAATGGTATGAAGAGTTATAAATGTAGTAAATCATGGTATATTCTAGAGACTATATAAAATATCATATTAGAAGTCTGGGAAAAACTGAACCTCAAATTAAAAAGACTTCTTACTCTAACAAAAATGTGTCATGGCTATAAATCAGGCATAATTTTAGATGATATCAGTGAAGTCCAGAGTTTTGTAGGTCAGAAATTACATAGGGCAAAAAATATTATAAAAATAACTTTCAAAGGCCACCAAATCTAATAACAAAAGTTTTTTTATGACAGAAAATGTTTATAATCAGTCTGGGAATCAATATAACCAGGTCATCATCATGAGGCAAATGTAAAATGAAGAAATAGACACAGAGAGAATGATAAGGCAAGCCACAGACAGAGAAAAAATAAGAACACAAACAACCAGTATAAATATGAACAGAAGATTTGCATAACTACTTCACCGAAAAACATATACAGATGGTAAATAAGCACATGAAAAGATATTCAACATCAACAGTCATTAGGGAAATTAAAATCACAAAATGCAAATTAAAACCACCTCTATTAGAATGTCTACAATTTTAAAAATGACCATACCAAGTATTCATAAGGATGTGGAGCAACTGGAATTCTCATATACTGCTGGTGTGAATGTAAAATGTGACAGCTATTTTAGAAAACAGTTTGGCAGTTTCTTAAAAAGTTACATATACATCTACCACATTGAAAGCATACAAATCTATCCATACAAAGACGTGTAGTTGAATATTCATAATTTTACTTGTAAAAGCCAAAATTGAAAACAATCTAATTGTCCATCAACAGGTAAGTGAATAGAAATATTGTGGCACTTTCATTAGCATAGAATATTACTCAGCAATAAAAGGAATAAACTACTGATACATGCAACAGCATGAATGAATCTCAAAATAATTATGCTAGGTGAAAGAAGCCAGTTGAAAAAGAATACATATTGTACCTTTCTATTTATATAAAATTCTAGAGATCTGTGAAAATACTAGAACTGTTTTCTAAAATGTGTAACTTGTGGTATAAATGGCTACTTAATGGTAGGATGCATTGCTGTGGCCTTCAACCATAAAACATAAATTTTGGAGGAGACTCAGAACAATATGTGTTAAAGTCTCACTTCCATTTCTGCAGTAAAAGGTAGGATTTTTATAGTGCTTAGGTAATTATATCCTTTAAGTTGGGAAGGAGCCAAAATATAATTGATGAGAAATAAGGCATATGCTTGTCCTGGCATTGTCTGATTTTGCATGAGCCGCAGAGGCAACAAACTGCTGCTATGGTGGAGCATGCCTGTCTAGCCCTTGTCTGGCAAGGAAAGCCACCCATACCTCTTGCCTGAGATCTATCTGCAAATGTGCATTTCCTTGGGACATAAGAGAATAAGGCTTGATGTTGATTAGTTACCTTGTGAGGAATAAATAGTAAATGCTTTCCATTCTTGAGTACAAAAACGGAGGGCAATTTTACAAGAGAACCTTTCAAATCATTTTCTCAGATGGGCAAAAATACTATTGAAAAAATCTTATTCAGTGTCAACTTCTAATCCACTGTGGGAGCATGGGGCTGTAAAGCTTAGTTTAGCTACTTGATAAATAAAATCTATGGGTCTGAATTACCCTCTCATCTCTTTTTCTGGAAAGATTCCAAGAACTAGTTATTGGAAACAAGATATTGTCCTTATCTTTGACATATTTTAATAATAATTCATCAGATAGGTTATGGGTCTACAAAGATAACACAGAGTTTCTGCCCTCAAGTTGCTCAACATCTTTCTCCCAACTACCTATATTCCCACAGCTATTTTCTGGGTGCCAAACAAGTGAAGAAACTTTGTCTTTTATACTTACTTCCAGCTCTGTACTTCTGCACTCAAGTTTTCAGCTATGCACAGCTGTTTGTCTCTGTCTGACATAAGTTGCAAATATCTTATGTGAAAAGTGACTGGCAGTTAATGATCTTTCCAGCCCTGCTTATAATACCTGGCTCATAGGAAGGCTGGCTCAATACATTTCTGTTTTATAAATGAACATTATGTCTCTCAATCTACCCTGTGTAGAACTTCCAATCACCATACAAAAGCTAGTGGAAAGGTCCTCTTGTAGGTCATGGGAGACTAATGGCTGCCAAAAAACAATCTGGAAACAACAGACAGACAGATTATTCTTCTCTTCATGAGAAGGATACTCTGCTGGTGAGCCAGGTTGAACATTATTACCCTCAATTATAGAGAAGTAGATATTTTTCCTGTTCCATGTTTTTCCTTCTAAGCACAGAACTCCAAAGGACATACTTGGCCTAATCTGAAATAGGCACTGATGTGCAACAAGTAAAATGCCACTTCAGGAGGAGAATCATAGCGATTTAATCAGTCATTGAGGTCTAATTCAAGACACCTGCTGCTTTGTTTAACAATAGCGGTCTTCCCAGAACAACACATCTTTGTTTCATAGCACTGATGGATAATATATGCACAGCTTGGAGAACAACATTTACTACGGTAACTAACTTCAGGCAGAATGGAAGCAATAAAGAAAATAAAAAGGCAGTTAGACTCCAATGTAATGGATCATTTTAGGCTCTAAAAAAGAAAAAAATAAAACAAAAAGCATGTGGGACCTGAAAACCAGGCAAAGTAGTCTTATATTCTTCCTCTACAAAGAAAACCACTTCAAAAATGGGTGGGATCTCTACGCATAGCTGGAACTGAGCCAACACTGAAAAACTGGAGAATTCGATCTGTTACAGAATTAGTTTGTGAAAAGTGTATTCATCTTTGAGCCACTTAGTTCAACTAGTGCTATTTTCACCTAAATTAGTTCTTCAAAGCAATACCCTTAATAGCACAGTAAGTTGCCACTTTTTTCTTTCCCATATCATTTCCATACTCAATCACAGTCCAAATGTCAGGACTTCGGCCAGCTCTGAGTATTTGCTGCGTATAGGCATTCCATGACTGGCATATATCTGCCATTTCACATGCCCGCCCATGCAGGATATGCTAAATACATGCACCAGAAATGCTGGAATGGGATAGAGGTCAGCTGACTTGAGAGTATGAATCATTCTTTCTCATACTGTAAGTCATAGCATCAATGCATGCAATTTGGGGGGTTTTTTGCATGTACTTTCCTCTGATCATGCTTTATGTCATCTCAGAATTAGTTGATGAAACACAGTTTAGTGTTGGACGTGTTCATTTAAGTGGGCAGTGAGTGACAGACTTACTCCTCACCATATTAAAAACAAAGTGAGAGACTGACAGGTTAAAGTATTATAAGTGAAGTCAGACAGGTAAAGAAATACTGTGTGATTTCACTTATATATGCAATCTTAAAAAAAAGACAAATGAATAAACAACAAAAAATAAATAAAAATGAATTCATAGATACAGAGAACTAGCTGATGGCTGCCCAAGGGGAGAAGGATGGCGAAATGGGAAAAACAAAAAGAATGACAGCTCACATTTAAAGTTACACAGCTCTTAAAAAATGTTAAACATATGACCCACCAATTCCTTCCATGGTACATGCCCAAGAAAAAGAAACAAATGTCTACATAACCTTGTTCACAACAAAATATAGCACCATTATCATAATAGTCAAAAACTGGAAACAACCTAAATGTCCATCAACTGATGAATGGATAAATAAAATGTGGTAAATTCATTCAGTGAAATATTATTTGACAATAAAAAGAAATAATGTACTAATACATGCTATGATATGGCAGAAACTTGAAAAAAGGTAAAGGCATATTAAAATATTTAAAAGTAAGAATATCCTATTCTGTTTCCCTCCTCACTTCCAACTTTCATTAATTGTATTTCTACTTTTAGTGATAGTGTTTTAAAGACATAGAATAACTAAAAAAGAAAGAGCCTTCTTGGGAGGCAGACTGACATGTAAACGCCAGAAACAAAACAATCTGTGGGGTATGTGTAACACAGAAGCAAGTACAAGATGAAAGAGGGGAACAGAGGACTAAGCAATCACTCTGCTTGGGAGAACTAGGGAAGCTTGTTGGAGACAAGGGCATGTCCTCGACGTGAATTATTACAGCCATGGTTCCGGTAAGTGAAACCGCCATTTGCCCATACCCTGCTGAGGACAAACTCCAGGTAGCCCCTAGGACTCTATCCTCCTTTCCCCAGGCACAGTTCTCTGAGCCAAAGGTGAGCACTGCAGAAAAGGAAAAAACTCTTCCTCTACCCTCTTATGTTCAGTGACTGGAGCCCTGCAAATTAAACTGACAATAAACAGATTAAGAGCAGGAAAGAAACTATTGGGTTGGCCAAAAATTCGTTTGGTTTTTTCCCATAAGATGGCTCTGGGAGTGCTTAATTGTCTTTAACTTCATTTGAAACAACTTCGTTAGATTGTATTGTGATAGCTGTCATATCAGTGTGCATTAAAAAAAAACTTATCAAAATTAATGAATTTTTGTGTAGCCATTTTAACATTGAAGATGGAAGAAAATATGCAACCTTTTTGGCATATTATGTTTTATTATTTCAAGAAAGGTAAAATGCAACTGGAACACAAAACAAGATTCATGCAATGTATGGAGAGGGTGCTATGACTGATTAAATGCGTCAAAAGTGGTTTGTGAAGTTTCGTGCTGGAAATTTCTTGCTGGACAATTCTCCATGGTCAAACAGACCACTGAAGTTCACAGCAGTCAAATCGAGATATTAATTCAGAACAATCAATGTTGTACCATGAGGGAGGTAGTCGACATACTCAAAATATCCAAATCAATCAAGTTATTCATGAAAATTAAAAATGTGTCTTTTATTTTTACAGAAAAATCCTAAACAGACTTTTTGGCCAATGCAATAGTTTATGTACATGTGTAATGCTCATACACATGGGAAAACTCTGTGATGATTAATGCAAAGGGGCGATTAGAATTTGGAGCATATATACAATCTTAATAGGTAAAGCGGGAGGGGGAGAACAGTACTTAGAAGGAAACAAATGACCTTTCTGAGAAAAATACATAATTTTTCAGGAAAAAAATAGGAGATAAAAGTTTATAATTACACTTGTCAATATGGGTATGTGGTCTTTATGACTCCTATAGGGCTATAAACTCCCTTGGGGAAGGGATTTGGGGTAAGTTTTAGTCAGACTCTCTCTTCTGGGGGTAGATCCATCCTGAAGAAGAATTTATGGCAGTCACATTTCCCAGAAATGGATGCCTGTAGTTTGAAAAGGGAAGCTCCAGGGATTTTTTCTTTTTTCTTTTTTTGTCTGCATCTGTTGAATTTCCAATGTCTTCAGCTTAAAATAATCTTTATACCTGCTCCCACTGGGTGCCTCAGTTTATTAGAATATCGTTCCCAGTCACCCAAATGGTTGCAGGTTTGCTCCCTGGTCAGGGCACATACCTACGTTGTACATTAAATGGTCATTGGGGCACATACAAGAGGAAACCAATCACTGTTTCTCTCTCACATTGATGTTTCTCTCTCTTCCCCCATCCCCACTCTCTTCCTCTCCTTTCCCTTCTTTCTCAAAAATCAATAAACATATCCTTGTGTGAGGATTTTTAAAAAAATCTTTATACTAGAATGGCATATTTTGGGGTGGTATACTCTGACTCTCTAGCATTTAACCCAAAGCAATCAATTCACAGGCAACTTATAGCATGGAGTGCATATGCACACAAATATAAAAGGATAACTGGGAAAAGCACAAAGAATTGGATAGTTAGCCCAGAAAGCTCTTCCTTTCTCTCTTCCTGATGCTAATTCATCCTTCAAGCTACAGCCAAAGTGTCACTTCCTTATATAGAAGCCTGGCCTGAGTAGGCCAAATCCCAGTACCAAATCCTCATCACTATTTCACATTTGCAGTGTTGGCTTTTGTTTGTGGGACTCTTGTTTGTTGTCAGATTAGTACCTAACTCTCTTCCACACTAACTGCATGAGGGCAGTGACCATGTCTTTTCACTCACCACAATATATCCAGCATCTGGCATTGAAATTGAAAGACAGTATATAGTCAATAAATATTTGTTGAGTGAATGAACAGAAGAATTTTAACAGGACAAGCAGGTATGCTGTTAACAGGAAAAGTCAAGGCAGAATGTTGTTACCTGCTGCACTCTGTACAACCTAGAGTCAGCAGGAAGGTCCCAGAAAGGATCTCTGAAGTAGTTAGAAGTCACTAAAAGTAAATGGAGGAATGCCAAAGACAAATTTTGACCTGAGATTAAATAACATTGTCTCACATTGACTGGCATATGAAATTCCTTTTGAAAATAATGAAATGTGCCTGCATTTGATAGAAAAATTTGGGTTTAAGAAAATCTGGGTTCAAAAAATTCTGATTCTTTCTATAATACTAATTGTATATATTGAAAATATAAGTGAAAAATTTTAAAGATGACTCTTCAAAGATGATTTTTTAATATTCTGAACTTTTGAAGAAAATGCTATGTATATGTACACACACATACACACACACACACACACAGCTTCTAGGAGGAAGCCCTGACAAAGATCTTGCTGCAACAAGGAAAGATAGTGAAATAACAATTAAATCAATGTTTAGGACCAATTACCCAACACAAATGCTAGCAAACTGAAATGATTATTTTACTCTTATGACCTGAAAATCATAAACCATGTATACAATTGTGATGTTGTACTTGATTTGAAATCTCAGTAATGAAATCATGTAAGGAACCAACGTTGTGTTTAGGACAAGGCTTTGAAATAGGCAAAACTGTATGTGAATCCTGATTCTTGGGGCAGGTTTCTTAACTTTTGAAAGCCTCAGTTTCTCAATATAGACCATGAACATAATTATGCTATTTCATAGAGTTATAAGGATAAAATGAGGCAGAGTACATGTGTATAAAGAGTTTGGCTGTGTTTATCCTATTGAGGCAGGATAGAAACAAGTTAGGGAAAGTTTCTGTCAAGTGAAATGAGGAAGTAGGAATGAAATCACTGGCCATTAAGCCACTAGGACCTCTCATAAAGCCCCCACCTCCACACATGATCAGAGGCAAACGGTTTATATTTAACCCCTACACTATGCTTTGCTTCTTCTCTATATACCTAAGGCGGCTATTTTGTGTGAGTTCACACTCACTGTTTCTCCCTCTGTCTGTGTGGAGAGCTGAGTTCATTCATTATTGAAGAAGGGTAGAGTGTCATTTTTCAGTCAGTATTTTGAAAGGATACTATATAGGCATTTATAAATCAAGACTCCATTAATATTGAATTATATACATTTATTATTCTATTTTAATATTTATAAAATTCTTAGGGCAACATTCCTGCAGATAATTTTTTTCCTAGAGTGCTATATTTTAGGAAAGGTTTATCATATTTTTCTGTTCTCCTCCTTTTTTTTCCCAACTTAAAATTAGGTGTCTTCCAGATACATGTATTCTTCAACTTAACTAAAGCAAAAGAATCACTAAAATCTTATGTTTATTTTTTGACCCTTAATTTGAATCTTACAAGTTTTAATTTAGTTTACTTGGAGAAACTTAAAATGTTTTAATACTGGGTTTTTATCTGATTGTGTAGCAAGACAAAGACTTTTTTTTAAAAAAAAGAATACATCAAGACAACCTAATCATAACAATATATGCATATCAGGAAAAACAGCGTATGCATTTGGTAGCATAGCTTCATATTTTACAAATAAGATTAATCACATTGACCTGGCTTTAGGTAAATGTTTTAAAAATGGGTAGGTGTTTTCCACAGACAAATTCCTTATTTAAAATTTTTATGTTTCCATTTTATTTTGTTTCTCTATGTGATAGTCAACTAAGCAGATAATGAATATTTGAATTAAAAAAAATCAGTCCTATTATGTATAGTATTTAGGAGGATGGTTTTATGCATTTTTGAAGAGGGCACCTGAGTAAACATCTTAATCAAACACTTCAGGTGCCCTGGATAAATTTTAATGCCTAGGATTGGTTCATGATACTGCTGGTGCCAAGTATGTGTGATTAGCACAGCCTCCTTAAATCCTGCTCTGTGCCCTGACACCTGAAAATAGTGAACTTTAACCTGTTTAGCCTCTCACTTTGTTTTTAATATGCTGAGAAGCAAGTCTGTTACCGACTCACTTACATGGCCACATCTGAGACACTAAATTGTGTTTCATCAAGTTACACAGATGTGACATAAAGCATGATCAGAGGAAACAGTCTGCCAAAAATAATCAAATTGCATGCACTGATGCTATGATTTACAATATGAAAAAGAATGATTCATATTCTCAAGAGGTGTAAAACTGTACAAATGTGAGTACTGCAAGCACAGTGAATTTTATTCTTTGGTACTAGACGTATTCTAAATGCCTAGGATAGTTTCTGGCACATACAGGTGTAAATATATGTCAAGTGAATGAATGACCAAGACAATATAGATGCAGAAAGGGCATCATTTCTATCAAATTATTACATTCCCTAATTCATGATTAATCTTCTCATATGAGTACATCTGCCTTTACTTACTATTTTTTAAAATTTTATGAACTAGTGCATCCTGAGATCCTAACAGAGAGCAGGTAAATTTAAACTGGAGAAAGAAAAGAGGGTACTCATCATATTAGGAACTGAAAAAAATTTTTTTAGGATAGAGTGCCTATGATAGGGCCCAAAGACAATGGTGACTTCAGGCAAGAAGAGGCAGATATCCAAAACAGACATCACCTACCATGTGTTTGCCCAGGGTCACCTGGATTCCTGCCCCACAAGCAAAGCGTGTTTAAGCAAGTAAAGTACAAAAACTGACTGAGAAGTTTCTCTACGTACACCTATTGATAAAACTATTGGACAAAGAAAGATGAAATAATTCAATGACTGGAGAGAATTTGTTTTTATCTTAGACTAAAGTAATTTTGACTTACTTAAACATACCTTATCTAAAATTTTTAAGAATAAAATGTGTGACTTATTTTTATTGGCTCTTGGCTGTTCCAGAACATACTACTCTAAAAGATACATTCATAATAAGCATACATCAGAGCAACATTACATAAAATTAGAGGTAAATTTGAGAACTAACCATAATCCAAATTCTGTCAATGAAAATGATAGCAAATATAAATTAGAAATAAACTATGGTAGAAAATACTAAGTCAATTTGATTAATGAAGTTAGGAGCCATTCTTATATTATCTTGTTTTCTTTCAGCCTTTGCTTGAATTTATGTTATCTAGCTCATCTGCAGATATATATTGCAAAATTTTATAACCAAAATAATGACATAGCTCCTCAGGACACATGTACAAACAAGTAGTATAATTTTCCAGATCATGATGTTCTAGTACAGTCAAATATTACAAGAAACAAAAATAAGCAATAGGTCATTGATGTGTGTGACTCGCAGGACATTAGTCAATGCTCTTCCCAATAAAGAGTCTGATCAGCTGATGTAATGGGAAAGAGGAAAATTTTTCTTAGTAAATTTTCCAACTTCATATTTTTACACTTGAGAGAAACATATGGTTCAATACTTAACACACTTAGCAGTGGTAGGAGACCTGTGAAAATTGTTTGTAGTCACATCTTTAAGGCTTCTTTCAGAACTCTTTTAATGACTTCCTTTCTCCCTAATGCTAAATGCAGATATAGTCCTATTTTATTCACTTGTATCATTATTCATTATAACTGGAATAAATATTATCTAAAGGAAATTTTTATTTTTACCTAAAAACAAACTACCAGAATTATGTTGTTCAGTTATAAAACTATTTTTTTTTAAAAAAAGAAGAAACATCCAGGTTTCTTTTTGTTACTTTTTGTTATACTAATTCTACAAGTGGTTTTGAAAATGATTATTAGGTACATATGAATTCTATCTTCCTTGGTTGCCCTCACATTTTAAAATCTCGTTTCTTTCTCTGCTGTCCAAATATACTGCCTTCTGCTTCTGTCATCGCCAGACTTTAGTATCACACATCTGTGTGTAGAATGTGCCTGTAATTCTACCACTCAGAACCTAAACAGATATCCTTATACAATAACACAACAACAAAAAGACAAGACAAGACAAAAAATACCAACAAAACCAAAACAAAGAGAGTATGGGGCAGGGGTGGGAAAGAGGGGAAGTGATGGGAAGGACACTATATCACATATTAGGATTGACACAAGGACAAAGCTCAGAATGTGAAGCCTATTTCTTTGTCTGTATTACCCTGTGCACCCTCTGTTCCAAAAACAAGGAGGGACAGGCCTGGAGCAGAGACTATGTCTGTTTTATAGTTTTTTCCTGTAGTGACAGAAGTAAATTTTCTATGTAGCTAATTAAGTTGAGGCTTTGGGACACTTCACTTGTGTCGGCTTAGGGGTGTTCACGTCTCAGATGCTTTTGCAAAATTTTTGCAAAAAATTTGCAAAAGGAAATACTCTAACTACAATTACAACTAAAGTAAAAGTATCCCCACTAGAGCTTTTCACACCTTTCCTCATGGTGTGGTGTTGGAGTAGCTGCTGGATTCGGCTAAGAAAAAGTTGAGTTGGAGATAAATCTGGTTTGGGTTTAGTGGAAATATTCATGTGGTTTGTAGTTCTTTCTGAATTAGTTAAGTTTTTGCTAATCATCTCAGTGTAGGAACGGCTCCCAAGAATACCACTAACTCAGCCATGATATCAGGTGTGTTGTGATCCAAAGGCAAAGAGAGCCAGAGGTTGTGTCACTATGTGAACCTGTCCTATAGTGGAAAATACAGAATTATACAGGTATTGGAAGAGAAAGTAGGTTTGATATGTGTGGAACCAGAAGCTAGTCTGGGGGAAATGGTCTAGTCATTAGATGTGTATGATTACAAGTGGAGGATTTAATTCTCATCAATGTTAAACAAAACAGGTCTCTTCTGTTCAGAATGAACTTAACAATGCCACTTGTATAATTATAAAAGCACTATACACTTCTCTCCCATTTTAATGAAAATAAGAATTTATCATCATCCTTGTGTTCATGGGGAACAAACCTGTAACTTTTTACAAACAATAAGAACAGTTGAGTATGTAGTTTTATGTATCTCAGAGTATTATCACATGAACATACTGATAAAAGATTTCAATTTTGCTAGCTGATTTGATATGAAATACTGAATCAATAAATATAACATAAAACTCATAAGACACCACTACAGTGAGGACATCAGTGACAATTCAGAGTATTAAGATTAGCCCCTGCAATAGGATATTTGAAATTCTTCAAATATTACTGGTTATAAATGAAGGAAACTTGAGAGATATTTTCCCAAATCTTAAAAATTTACATGAAATTACTAATAATGAGTAGTGAGGTTGAAAGAATCTTTTCTAAACTCTCAATGAAGATTTTATTTTTGATCAACCATACTAGAAGTTATCTCTACAGAAAAAAATTTACAAAACTAGTGTTATATGAACAAACTATCAAAGAGTATGCTGACAAAAACTAGGAAAAAAGAAATATAGAGGTTTTTCAGGCAATTAGTTAACAAAAATATTATGTAATTTTTCTAGATTTTATAATTTCTGTGGTATTTACCACAATTTATAAAATTTAACTTGATATGATTCTTTTTCTCTATTCATTTTCATACCCATTTTTTGGTAACCCAGTATTCTTTTTCTTAAAGAGTGTCCCAAATTTTATAAGCTTCAGGTCACAAGAAACATGAATCTGCCTCTGTCCATTGCCTGACTCAGAACCTGGCACATTAGATGTTTATTGAAAAAATATGTAAGAATGGCTGTTGGCCTGAGAGTAGTGACATGACACTCAATTTAGTGAAGGAGGGGTTAGCCTATGCTAAAAGTTCTTTGGCATACCCAGCCTCCACACTTGATCAGTCTGGAAGCTATGATGGTACCACACCTGCTAATAGAGATATTGAACCCAGCCAGTGGGAAGCCAAAATGGCAGAGGCAGAGAAAATGAGGCTAGAGACCATCACATGATTTCACAGTCAAGAAACAATATTTTTCCTTGTGCTTTCATTCTTGAAGAGTGGTAAAATTAAAATAAAATTCTTTCTGTCTCCAAAGAATATGCAAATTGATTTTCATGTGTTTGGAAATTTATTCCTTTGAGTTATGTTGCTTAGTTGGAGAAAATGGTTCCTCTTCTTTCCCTCTAACTGAATAATAAGAAACATATGTGAGTAGGATTACAGCCAGTCCCAAGATACCAATGTTTTGAAGTAACTGAAGTCTTCCACATAGAGTTCCAAGTTAAAATACCTTACTTAAATAAAATGCATATTGTGACCTGATATTGCTTATTCTATTCATGTCCTACTTGACAACATTCCCACTCTAAAATAGTTTAACCTCAAAATTTCTAGATTGCTTCATTTCCATCAAGTGCTAAAAGTCTAAGACACTCAATTAAAGACAAAGTAAAACCTAGATACATGGTTGGGTTAACTGCTTCCTAATGGAGCTGCTTCTGAAGCACCAACCCCTAGAATTAGACCCACCCACCAACCGGTTAGAGCTTGATGGGAGAACTTGGGAGCCAGCAGTCATCTCTCAAGGTACTGGGAGAAATAGAGGGCAGCATTGATATCTAAAAGGAATAGCAATAGATAAATTCTAATAGTTGGTATCATGAGTTCTGATACCGCAAATGGGGTGACCTCAAGGGAGGAAATAGAGAATGCAGAGTTTAGAAGTCCAAGTAGGCAAAGAGTCAGCCTCAGGGTTGTCCCTCAGCAGGTAACAGAACTTTAGTGACCTGGCTGATGTTCACAGACAGACTCCAGTCCCTGGGAAGGGTTTACAGTGGAGGTTGATAATAACAAAACAGGATTCTGGCTGTTGAAGATACTAAGTAAGATATCAGACACAAGGAAGCAAGGTAGAAACTCAGTTAACCAACTAATGCACAAGCATGGCTTGGAGAATAAGACTTGTAATCAGAACTTGGGCAAGTAGTCAAGAGCAAGACTAACAATAAAGGTGATTGATGCTGAACCCTTCAGCACTGAGCCACACCCCCTAAAATCTCTTCTATTCAAGGTCTGGATTGGACAGTAGGGTAAGCCGAGCTCATGATTAGGAACAAGTTAACCTTTGCTGAAGGAGGAAGACAACTGTAGAGACTGAGAGACCTCTTTCTCAGTCTCTACAGTTGCCTTCCTCCTTCAGCAAAGATGATAAAGTAAAGGAAGGCCCTGCCAATGTATCCAGCTTTTAAAATAAGCCATCAAAAGAAAACATGTTGCATAAAATTTAGCAACAAAATAAAGATAACTTAAAACTTAAGCTACTTCTAAAAAGAAGACCTTTTAGTAAGTGGAAATGTTGTTTTAGTGGGAGTAAGAAGTAGTCATATTTTTAGTATATGTTCTTTAGCTTTCCTTTATACATAAGGCAAGAAAGAAAATGCCAATACAGATTGTAATTAAAAACTTCCTTTTTTTTAATTTAAGAAGGATTAAGTAAGGATTTAAAAAGTAGCTTTCTTTTCCTAAACACTGATTTAGCAATTGTTTGACATGACTTCCTTACCTAGGAAGCTGCTCAGCACATTTTTTTCCTCTTGACTCATTGCCTGATTCACCGCAGAGACAGGATGTGCCAATTGTGGACATCACTGGGATCCATTATTAACCCCCACATATCATTGCTCAATTCCTGGTGTAGGGTAGGGAATACAGTAGGTGATTAAATATATCATAAATAGACTTCAAATTAGACTTATTTTCATAAGCCTAATATCTGGTGACCCATGAATGGCTATATGTTACTCCTTATCTCTTCTGAGTTGGCTAAATCTCAATTACTGGTCTTCAAGTTCCTCCCTTAGTAGTCCAATTAATTTTGAGGATGGATTCTAATACTGAGACCCAGTCCACTTGGCTGGGTAGCTGATTTATCTCTGAGCTTGAATCCTGAAACACTGAACCCTATTTCCTATACCTCTAGCTTTTGATGAAGATTCTTTTCTGAAAGTGATGATAACCCTAAACCATGGAAATGGTGCCTGCTTATTTTATACCATTGCTTACTGCCTGAATATCTGCCTGGAATAACACTGGGATTGGCACCCTTTCACACTTAAGCATTAGGGAGGATCTCCTAATACATAAGAAAAGTTGTGTGGAGCAAAATAACCAAAGGTTTGGAACCTAAGAGACTTAGGGTTGATCCTGTTACTTAATTTTAAATAAATCACTGAACTCCTCTAAGCCAATTTCCTTATCTGTAAAAGTGAGAGTAGTGATTCTTACTTACATGTTAACTGTGAAAATTAAATAAGATAAATAATGTAAAGCATCTACTACAGTATCTAACATAAATACTGCTTACCAAATTACAGCTATTGTAATTACTAGTAAATTTGAGGGGGAAAAGTACATTCATTTATCCAATAAATGTTTATTAAGTGCTTATTAGGTGCCGAGTATCATACTGAGCTTTGAGGGGAAGTACAAAGGTGGAGATGACATGATCCTTTAGTAAAAAGGAATAATAGACATCTTGAGCACAATATGCTGTGGATAGTGCAATGATAGACATCAACACAGGGTGATGAAGATAGTCATAGGAGGGGAATGTAAACTAGTAGATATGATTCTAGAAGAGCATTTTAAAGAAAAGAACTGATTAGGAGGAAAGGGAGATAAAAGGTGCTCCTGGCAGAAGTCTGAAAGGGCTTAGTGGATTTGGGAAATTGTGGGATTTGATAATGGAGTAGGAAAGTAAGTCAGAGAGGAAAATGGAAAGGTAGGCAGGGATCGCTTCAGATCATCCTTGTTGAGCTAAGGAGTTTGGGATCAAACCTGAGGGCTGTGAATGGCTGCTGATAGATTTTAAGCAGATGAGCAACATGATCAAATTATGTTTTAGAAAAATCACTCCAAACACTTCATAATATTGTGGATTTGAAAAACACTGAAAACAAAAGCAGAACCACCATAGTAGATGCCCATGTGCTACTCAAGAAGTATGTTCCCCTCTTAATGTAAATGTAATGCCCAAATGATTCCAAAGGTATTCAGATAATAAGTTTAAAAAATAAAGTATATTTTATTTATTGATTTTTTAACAAAAACAAAATTATACATCTTCAACAGTGATTAAAATGAAATTCTAGGACCCCTATCTGTGCTCCCACATCTATGGTATTAACACTCTGTGTGCACCCCTGGTAGTCACAGGCCTGACTAAAAATTACCTAATAAAAATGACTTATTCAATGTGAAATGTTTGGTCTTCTAATGATTAATGTAGATATGTCTACACTGAACTCTGTTAATGTTATCAACAATTTAAATATAAAAATTCTTAAAATTCTCAATTTTGTAAAGTAGTACTTTCATAATACATATGGCACATTGCCATTTTTAGTATGCTGGCAGGAAATTTAATTTTTGAAAAATGATTGTAAAAGAACTTAGAGGAACTGAATTATAATTAAAGGCATCTGTTGAATCATACACATAGATGAAATATTAGGTAAAAAAAAAAAAGGCAGATATTGGTTGTTGAATCTTCTATTTCTCATGTGGTCAAGCTGACTAGATCATACAAAAAAAGGCATGCTTCAGGCAATACCCAGCTCTGAATTGCCATGTTTCATGTTTGTACTTTGCCATTTATCTTCTATCCCTTAATATTGGTTTCCATTTGTGTAGTAGACACTAAGGTCATCTCTTCAATACCTATCCCACCTCTTGACATTGTGCATTAGCCATATGATTGAAAGAACTGACCTG